>NC_064622.1:194430427-195066052 GCF_023898315.1 Schistocerca nitens
TTAACCATTAATGTGAATGTATTTCGGTCTGCGATTATGATTTATGATTTACGAGCATTGCACTTGTAATTGAATTTCGTAACCAGTACGGCACCTTACCTCAACGTCTCGATACCAGCAATATTCTACTGTGTTTCTGTAAAATAGTTACCATATTTCTGTGACAACATTTAGATTTGATTTCATTTATGTAGAGGTACTTTGATACATCGATATGTTTATATTGCAATGATATTATTCTTATGTGTATTCTTTCTTTTGTCACTATGATCTTTGACGTACTTGTAACTCTGATTTTTGGGCGCGTAAGCGGTTTTTAGAGTCACGTCTAGGTCGTCATGTTGAAAAGACGCAAATTGTAATCAGTTTATGAAATGTGAACTTTAATAGTGAGGAAGATATTTTCAAGTATGTTTTATATTGTGAATGGTGATGCAACAAAAGTAATAAAAAAGAACTTAAATTCGGAGTGCTGATTACTTTTTTACATCACCATTGTCCTAACTTGCAAAAGTTTAATCTTCACGAATGGTTTATGAAACACATCTACAAAACTTTTGAATATCGCAGAATAACACCTAGGCCTCTTTGCATCCGAGCTTGGAATCATCAATACCTAGATTTTCGACGATTGAGCCATGAGTTCACAACGAGACCAGCGTGGGAAACACGAAAAGATGAGTGCCTAGTTTATCCATTATTTCAAGAAATGACTTTATTAACTGTGCTCTAATGATACCTGCCACATAATATAACTTTGTTGTTGCCCTAAAATGCAATATTTAGCAGCGTGAGTAACACTACAATCATAATTAATTTTTGACCTTTGTTGTGGTAGGGTTGTTAGACACACCCAGATCTCCAGATGTCAGACACTTAGGTCGGTAACAACAGTTGTTTGTCGATAGAGTATCAACCAGCACACCGGTTTAGTTCGTACTATGTGTTGTCGTCCAGTAGAACATACGTAGACGGTAATTAAAAGTAGCACCAGAGCCACGGAGAAAAATAAAAGTATATCTGTAAATGCTTTGCAAATTTCGCCTGGGCGACTTCCTGCATTCAAACTCGGAAAATGACAATCTTTTTTAACTGTTTACGCGTGAAATTGTTACATGAGAGAACATATTCCTGACATATAAAAGACTTTCCGGAGTTTGTAGCAACGTTCGTTTCGCTGTTTGCTTTCGCTTCGTTAGCTGAAAGTAGCAAACTTATGTAGGACATTTGTGTAGATAGGTGCGGTATCCTGTCGCACATGGGCGACAGAATAGACACGATTCGTGATGAAGCAGCTAGTGCACTTGTAATTTCACAGAACAAACATAAACATTCCGAAATAAGGATGAAGAAACAATTGCATCACAAGTTCGGATGTGTTATTACTCCCATATAACACTTAAAAAAATGTTTTCGGCATTCGGTTTTGCACGACGATCTAACGCTCTACGTACTTCCCCACAGAAACTATACGTGAAAAGTCTCTGTATGTCCATCTTTTTAGAAATGGTTGCGGAACTCCTCTGTTCGATAGAGGATGTCAAATTAAATACCTTTCAGCCGTAAATTTTCAACCTTATTTTATTTGGCAACCAGTTTCAGCGTTTTACTACGCCCTCTTCAGCCCACCGACCGACGTGCAGGTAGAATCTACCTCAGTTGTGTGGTCGGCAGGTGATGGTTGAAGAAGTGATCGCTGTAGCAAGTAGATGTATACTAATATCAGTATTACTGGCCCCCATTTTGATCATTTAACTTGACATCTTCTATACGTGTTAGTTATGCTTTTCCTATTCTCCGTAGTTCTGGTGTTACTTTTAATTAAGTTTACGCCCGTTCTGCTCGACGGCAGCACATAGTGCGAACTAAATCGGAGTTTTGGTATGAGCTCGTCTTAGACGTGCTAAAGACAGGTCCGAGAGAGACCAAGTAAGGCTAAACAAAACGCTCACTTTTCAAGCTCTTAAGGTATACATTTTACAGACCAAGTTTACTGTATGTTTTTCCTTGTTTCGGCCCACATTACCACCTCTGAAAGTTACCTACCTCACACTCTTAGCAACAACCGTACTGGTACGTGTAATTCACTGTAATAGGTATCCACTGTAACGTTTCTCGCTTACAACTTTCGACTCGGTCGTTTCCGGACAATGGTCCTCTACCGCAGATTGATACATTTACCATTTCCCATATTCCCTGCAAGTTTTTTATATCATCACGGGCTCACTCTTTATAAAAACAAAAATTTTGCTATAAATTTTATAGCTAAATTAGTAACAAATCTCGAGTGACTTGCAACTTGGTACAAATATGCTCCTTTGACGCCATTTCACTGACAAGCGAGTCAGTTTAAAATGTTGCTATCACCAGTAATTGAAGCCGTGTCCCTGGCGTAATAGCGTGAACGATACCATTCAGCTATGGGGGGAGGGGGCATTGTCATATGTGATAGCTGTAAAATCCTTCTGATTAAGCTTAGGGCAATTTTATTAGTAAATTGCAATTGCTCTTAACAGTAAAACACCGAACGCTTCTGCAATGCTCGATGATGAGGAATAATCTGTTTGTGCAAGAAGTAGGAGAAAATCTTGTAAATGTGTTATTTCTTCAAATAAAAATACTGTGAGCTTAGCTGACGACCTTCCTACAGCTACAACTGCCTTTAGTTTCACCGAAAGTTGTTTTGTTTTCCTCGTGCTGAGTCAGTCCTTCCGACGATCATTTCTTTTTCGATTTCTTCACATTTTTCATGCAACCATTTCGCCTTTTCATTCCTAAGTGACTTGTCTTTCTGGACATATTTGTTGTGGTATCAACGTTCGATACCACACTTGTTGAGGGTTGCAGTTATCGACCGCGGTCTGTATTAGTATCGTTGGATCCGCGAGTCGCGACCAGCGCCGCTAGCGCCGCTCCGCTACTCGTGACAAGTTTCTAGCCAGCTCTCGTCCACTCTTGCTCGGGACGTCAAGAAGTAAAGTAGCATAGCCTTCAGCTGATAGGAAGCAACCTCCAACGAGGCGCTTAGTAACGTATGGCCTAAGTGAGGCCTCAATCTGTGTATAATAATATGTATGCAGCCAGGAAGAATCCTGTACAACCAGTTAAGTACAAAATATATTATTTTTTACCAGCGACTTCTAATTATTTTAGTCGTTGCAGATCCAGACCATGCAGCCAGCACCTTATCGACGTTACTGACAAACCTGCTGTGATTAATATGTTTCTATTTAGCATTGGCCACCAGTCAACATTGGCGACGACTCGTTCGTCGTCATCATAACATTTGTACTTCCTTCTTTCATCGATCAACTCGACTATTTCTTCCATTACCCATGGTTTCTTCGTAGTTACCTTCATCATACGGTTTTTCTTTTTCAGCTTCTGTGATTAAGAAGTCCATTCCTCTTCAACTGAATAGCGTGCTGAGCTATTCCCTATCGTAGTATCTATAGGCTTAGAGAAATTCAAGCGTACCTATTCATTCCTTAGTACTTCCGTATCCCATTTCTCTGCGCATTCATTCGTGCTGTCTAATCCCTTGAACTGTAGCCTCCTCTTTATCTCTACTAGACTGTGATTTAAGTCTATATCTGCTCCTGGGCACGTCTTATAATCCAGTATCTGATTTTGGAATCCCTGTCTGACCATGATGCAGTCTAACTGAAATCTTCCCATATCTTTTCCAAGTATATCTCCTCCTTTTGTGATTCCTCAACAGAGTATTCGCTATTATTAGCCGAAATTTATTGTAGGACTCAATTAATCTTTCTCCTCTCTCATTCCTAGTACTAAATCCATGTTCTCCCGTAACTCAAAAGTGTTCAAATGTGTGTGAAATCTTATGGGACTTAACTGCTAAGGTAATTAGTCCCTAAGCTTACACACTACAATTATCCTAAGGACAAACACACACATCCATGCCCGAGGGAGCACTCTAACCTCCGCCGGGACCAGCTGCACAGTCTATGACTGCAGCGCCTGAGACCTCTCGGCTAATCCCGCGCGGCTCCCGTAGCTCTTTCTTCTACTCCTTCCCTTACAACAGCATTCTAATCCCCCCCCCCCCCCCCATGACTACTAGATTTTCGTATCACTTTACGTATTGAACTACCCATTATATTTCCCTATACATCTTCGGCTTGCGACGTCGTCATGTGTACCTGCACTATCGTTGTTGGTGTTGCTTTAATGTCAATTCTGTTGAGAAAAACCCTATAACTGAACTGCCCTACCTTCCTATTCATAACGAAACCTATCTCCATTATACCATTTTCCGCTGCTGTTGATATTACCCTATACTCATCTGAGCAGAAAGTCTTGTCTTCTTTCCTTTACACTTCACTGACACCTCCTTCACTAGACTGAGCATTGGTGTTTCCCTTTTCAGATTTTCTAGCTTTCCTACCATATTCAAATTTCTGACATCCCGACTCGTAGTACGTTACCCTTTCGTTGATTATTCATTTTTTTTTTTTCATGGTCACCTGCCCCTTAGCAGTCCCATCAAGGAGATCCGAATGGGGGACTATACCGGAATCTTTTGGCAATAGAAAGATCATCATGACACTTTTTCAATTACAGGCCACGCGTCCTGTGTTTACACATCATGTGTCTTTAATTCAGTGGTTTCCATTGCCTCCTGCATCCTCATGCCGTTGATCATTGCTGATTCTTCCGCCTTCAAGAGCAGTTTCCCTCCCAGATGGCAATACAATGCGCTGAACCTCTGTCCGTGCCTCTGCCCTGTTTGGCACGGCCGTTGGCTAAATGAGTGAACGAGGGATGACTCATTATGCCGAAAGTCTCCGGCCGCCAATGCTGATGATTTTTATCCAAAATTTTAGCGGTGGCGGGGTTCTAACCGGGGACCGAGGACGTTTTGATTAGTAATCAAAGACGCTACTCACTTTTTTATCACGTTTTATTCGTTATTTGTGTCATTAGTTCGGGGTGGATGTCCCGAGACGCTCGTTCAAGTGCATCGTTGATCCATTCACTCATTTTTCTTTTGTGACAGAGGGCAGCTAACTCTCTGAACCAAACACGCTGAGCTACCGTGCCGGCTCCCCTAGGCCCGAATGCTCACAAGACAGTCCTATATATATATATATACGAAGGTAACTCGTTATACGTTTATTTATCATATGTGCTCTTAACAACTGAGATACACATAGCTCTGTATAGCTGCAGGTTCTTCTGTGGTGCTTCATGTACAATGACAGTATTCTTCTTCATGGTAACAAATAGTCTTGAATGCCGATACACACGGACGCGTAGTAATTGTTTAGTGGTGTCTGCCTCGTTGAAGTATTTTTGCCGGCCGTAGTGGCCGTGCGGTTCTGGGCGCTACAGTCTGGAGCCGAGCGACCGCTACGGTCGCAGGTTCGAATCCTGCCTCGGGCATGGATGTGTGTGATGTCCTTAGGTTAGTTAGGTTTAATTAGTTCTAAGTTCTAGGCGACTGATGACCTAAGAAGTTAAGTCGCATAGTGCTCAGAGCCATTTGAACCATTTTGAAGTATTTTTCCCCCCTGCCCCATTTTGAAGTATTTTTCCCCCCTGGAGTCTTCTGTACTAATGTTGATAAGTTTGTAAGTTCACTGAATCTGGGTGAAGCTCTGAGTTTGGCTGCTTAATAATATCCGCCAGCCAGTGAGAATGGCAGCAGTGCGATATCAATTGAGTGTCCTCCCGTGGAGTGAACGCGTGGCGCCATCCAGCAAGCGATGCAAGAGCGAGCTCGTCCATGGCGCTCTGGCGGGACGTTTAAATGTGCCATCTCCTGCGAAGCTGTGTGCGGTGCGCGGTTCACCGGCTGCGGTCGACAAAGTCACCGTCGATACCGCAGTGTGCATCCACGACTGTACTGACAATATTCGACTTTCTTGAAGGCTGATAGCCTGCCCGCAATTGCCGATCTGTTGTGTTGCCCCAACCGAACATGTGACTCATGCTCTGCTATGTGTGGGCGCTAACAGGTTTACCCGTTTTAACAGTGTATGCGGCATTGCAGTCACACTGTATCTCGTATACACCAGGATGGAACGCTTCTGAACTGGATGAAGATGGGATTCGGAGTATAGCTACCAACTGTTGGGGGTAGGTTTCCGGCGGACTTTCGTCCTACTTTGCCTTTGGGAGTTCTGTAGGCCTACATGTCCGGGAAAGGAATCACGCTCTTACCTTCTTGTTTTTATTCATTTTCTTTTTTATTTTTTCATTTCGATTAAACCTTTTGTAAGGTACGATAAATCAACATTGTTTCTGCTTCTTTGTTTTCGAGCACTGTTTCGTTTGGGCCCACACTTCTTTCATTTTCTCCTTGTGCCCTCTTACTTTCAGTTCTTTATTGTTTTTCTGCCATGAAAGCCTGTAGTTTCTATTGTTTCTTTAAACAGCGTTCTGTTTCTTATCGTGTCAAATTCGACTCCAACTTTTTCGATATCTCTTCCTACTTCTCTCAGACATGTGATTTTGGATTTGTAATTGCCTGGTAACTCAAAGATTTGTTTAGTTATCCAGTCATTTTTCATCCTCCATATACATCCATAGAGTTTTAACCTTTTCCTCATTACATCCTTTACCTTTCTAACTGTTTGATATAGTTCCGGATTAGGTCTTACTCTGTATTCTGATTCATTGCCGTTTTGCGGTCCTAGAAGCTTTATTAGGATTCGTCTTTAAATTATTTCGAATACTTGGACCATTCCCTTCTTTCTTAGCTTAAGAGCTACATAGAGTATTTTTGGTCTGATCCCTTTTTCAAAGTGTTTCAACTCTGGTTTCCAGGATTTTTTTAGTGTGGCTATATCTTTGAAAGGCTCTCTGCATTTTATGTACCGTAGTCTCTATTACTGTCCTTTCCTTATTTTTGTTTCATATACATTCTTCTAGATACTCGTGTTTAAAAGAGTCTGCTTTAGATATTGCATTGTTACTTATTTTAAGCTTTTGAATTACTTTTATTATGTCTGTCATGAGCTGTGTCTTTTTTTAAATGATATTTGTAATCCGTGACGTCGTAATCTGGTTATTTGTTCTTCTGGGCTTTGAAGTGAGACTTCAATAAGTGTCATATCATCAGTAAATACTAGATAATCTACCATGATCTTGCTTCGTTTCCTCCTTCTTGTATACTCTTAGTATTTATGGCCTTCCCCCATTCTCTAATGACTTTCTATAATGTACAATTAAAAGTTAGGGGGACAAGCCTCATGCCGGCCATTATGGCCGAGCGGTTCTACGCGCTTCAGTCTGGAACCGCGCGACCGCAACGGTCACAGGTTCGAATCCTGCCTCGGGCATGGATGTGTGTGCTGTCCTTAGGTTAGTTAGGTTTTAGTAGTTATAAGTTTTAGGGGACTGATGACCTCAGATGTTAAGTCTCATAGTGCTCAGAGCCATTTGGGACAAGCCTCCTTCTTGTCTGATTGTTTGTTTTCCCACAAGTTTTACTTTTGTGTTGGTTGAAACTGCTTTAATTATTTCTGTTGTTTTGTTACCTGGCCCTAACTGTTTTAATATGTTGAACAATGTATCTCCAACAACAGAATCACAAGCCTTTTTATTCTGCAAATAGTATCCCATATTTCAAGGTACTGATTTTCCTAATTCCTAAGACGTCATGTAAATTCATGACATGCTCTATATACAATCTGCTATTAGTGAACGTAACGTGATTTACTCATAAATGATGAAATTGGCAAATTAGAATCTACATAGCGCTTTTCAGTCAAAGCAGTCGTGAGGCAGTACATAAGATAAAACAAATGTGTCGGTTCTCAGGAAATATTTTTGTATGCGAAATTAGTAATAAAAGCTTTGTTTTTATGCATAAGTTGTTTCCTTTTATAGCTTAACCATTGGTCCACAGTTTACAATATTGTTTAAGAATGCTCTAAATAGTGGCGGAGGTCGTGCAATTGCACCGTTCAGATTTAGGAGGAGTTTTCGAGTTACGTTCAATTGGTCTGCCACTAGTAGGTACAAGTTGCCTAGTTCGGTCTAACCGGTATCTTCTACTGCTTGTAATATGTCTTTTTGGAGTTGTTTCCATGTGATTTTCATTCTTTTTCTAATAGTGTATTGAAGTTCTGATTTAGTATTTTAAAGATTTTATAATATGTTGTGGCGTTACACCCAAAAGAGTTTTAATGACACTGGTATCGGCTGCGGAAGCTTACGTATTTATAGTTCTACATTTTTAATATAAGATAATATTACGCAGATGGCTTCACTCCCACCAACTTCATGCTGTTGCACTGAAATTGTGAACATCTGTATATCCAAGTATGTAGACACTTCAAGCTAATGTGACTTTGGTTGTATGCTTCCCCCATGCCATTGCAATGTTAATGGCCTACTGTGCATTAATACAGAGGGAATAGCTGTGAGGTTCAACCACTAGACGAGTCCAAATCGGCGGGCAGCGAATGTCCGGCATAGCTCGACATATGTGGGAGTGGGGATGGTGGTGCGGGGGTGGGGTGGGGGGGGTGGAGAGCGCAGCCCCGGCCATAAATCGCGTGCCTCCCCCGCCTTCGACCGTGGCTGAACCGCCGCCACCGCCCAGGTGCGCGATATATTAGCCAGCTCAGCCGGCGGCCACTTAACCACCCTCCGCCCTGCGCCCTCCACCCCACGCGGCGTCAGCCGTTTTAAAGCGAGCGCTCGAGGGCAGTTCATTAGCCCGATTACGACCGCTCTCCACCCCCACTCAGCCCCTTTGCGAGGACGGCGTGGGTGCAGATTATTCTGGTGCGGGCACAGCATGCAGGACTACGACAGCACTCCAACGACGGAGCGAAATCGCATTCTGAACCATGGAGCAAACAAAGTCAAATTAAATTCACACCTGTAGAGCTGTGTGGATGATGTAAGGTGGCTGCATACGAGATCAGTAATAATATCTGTAGGGTATTTCACAATATTTTGACGATTTCCAACTCGAATAACACAAACTAATCGGGAAACAAAGCTTAAATTTTACACAAAGTTATTTATTTAAGTTTACTTATGAAATACTACATCAGACAAATGACGACCAATCGCGGCTACCCAATATTCGAGGCGGTTCACCCAGTTTTACACCAAGTTATTTATTTAAGTTTACTTATGAAATACTACATCAGACAAATGACGACCAATCGCGGCTACCCAATACTCGAGGCGGCTCACCCAGTTTTACACCAAGTTATTTATTTAAGTTTACTTATGAAATACTACATCAGACAAATGACGACCAATCGCGGCTACCCAATACTAGAGGCCGTTCACCCAATTTTTGAACACATACACGACACAAAAAAAAAAAAAAAATTAATATAGAGTAATAAAATTTCGGGAGTACATTTGTCTAGGTAACGTATTGCAAGATGACAGGCTAGCGTAAAAGCGAGATAAACCGCTGCAAATGTCAAATACTGGTACGCTAATAACAGGTGTAACCGCCACGATGTTGAGTGCAAGTATGCAAATATGCATGCATTGTATGGTACACGTGCCGAATGTCAGTTTGTGGGATGGAGTTCCATGCCTGTTGCACTCGGTCGATCAGTACAGGGACGGTTAATGCAGGTTGTGGGTGACGTAGGTCTAGTGTGTCTAGCACACAGGCATGTCGGTTACATGCCCTCCAACTGGCCTCATTCTAACCGACACACGGCACAGTAGTATCGACGCAGAACTAGCTTTCATAAGCTCTGGCTTGACACCATTGAAGTCACAAAACGCGGTTTCAAAAAATGACGCCAAGCACTATGGGACTTGACATCTGAGGTCATCAGTCTCCTAGACTTGGAACTACTTAAACCTAACTAACCTAAGGACATCACACACATCCATGTCCGAGGCAGGATTCGAACCTGCGACCGCTTTCTGCAAGCGGCTTTATCAGAGAAGGCGAACTAGCGGACAGATGTTCATGGCACTCTCTGTCCTCGGGGTGGGAAACTGGGGAAGAATCAGCAATGATCAACGGCATGAGGATGCAGAAGGCAATGGAAAACATTGCATTAAAGACAGATAACGTGTATTCACAGGACATGTGGCCTGTAACTAAAGAAGTGTCACGATAATCTCTCCATTGGCGAAAGATTCCGGAGTAGTCCCCCATTCGGATTTCCGGGAGGGGACTGCCAAGAGGTAGGTTCCCATGCGAAAAAGATTGAATAATCAACGGAATAATAACGTTCTACGAGTCAGGGCGTGGAATGTCAGAAGCTTGAATGTAGTAGAAAAGCTAGAAAATCTGAAAAGGGAAATGCAAAGGCTCAATCTAGATATAGTAGGGGTTAGTAAAGTGAAGTGGAAAGATGATAAGGATTTTTGGTCAGATGAGTATACGGTAATATCAGCAGCAGCAGAAAATCGAATAACGGGAGTACGATTCGTTATCTTCGTCAGCTTGAAGGTGGTTCATTGAACCCTCTGCCAGACACTTTATTGTGAATAGCAGTGTAATCACATAGATGTAGATGAATAGGAAGGTAGCGCAGAGAGTGTCTTACTGTGAACAGTTCATGATAGGTTTGTTCTTATCAGAATCAACAGCAAAAAACACCGACAACGATAGTTCAGGTACACATGCCGACGTCGCAAGATGAAGATGAAGAGATAGAGAAAGTATACGAGGATATTGAAAGGCGGATACAGTAAGTAAAGGAAGACGAAAATCGAATAGTCATGGAGGACTGGAATGCAGTTGTAGGGAAAGGAGTAGAACAGACGGTTACAGGAGAATATGGGCTTGGACCAAGGAATGAGAGAGGGGATAGAGTAATTGAGTTCTGTAATAAATTTCAACTCGTAATAGCGAATGCTCTGTCAAGAATCACAAGAGGAGGAGGTATACTTAGAAAAGGCCGGGTATTAAGGGATGATTTCCATTAGATTACATCATGGTCAGGCAGTGATTCCGGAATAAGATGCTGGATCAGATATAGACTCGGATCACAATGTAGTAGTGGTGAAGAGTGTGACGAATTTTAAGAGATTAGTCAGGAAGAATCAATACGCTAAGAAGTTGGGTACAGGAGTACTAAGGAATGACGAGATACGCTTGAAGTTCACTAAGGCTGTAGATACAAAAATAAAAAATAGCTCAGTAGTCAGGGCGGTTGAAGAGGAATGGACTTCTCTATAAACGGCAATCACAGATTGTCGATTTCGAAGAGGTAGGGGATCCAGTGTTAGAATTTAAGAGAGCTTTGAAGGACATAAGATCAAATAAAGTAGAGTGGATACATAACATTCCATCAGAATTTCTAAAATCATTGCGGAATGTGGCAACAAATCGACTATTCACGTTGGTGTGTAGAATTTATGAGGCTTGTGACATTCCAGAAGACTTTCGGAAAAATATCATCGACACAATTACGAAGACTGCAAGAGCTGACAAGTGCGAGAATTATCGTACAATTAGCTTGATAGCCCATATATCCAAGCTGCTTACAAGAATAATATACAGAAGATTCGGAAAGAAAATTGAGGTTGTGTTAGATGACGATCAGTTTGGCCTTAAGAAAGGTAAAGGCACCAGATAGGGAATTCTGATGCGCTGTCGCCGAGCGGTTCTAGGCACTTCAGTCCGGAACCGGGCTGCTGCTACGGTCGCAGGTTCGAATCCTGCCTCGGGCATGGATGTGTGTGCTGTCCTTAGGTTAGTTAGGTTTACGTAGTTCTAAGTCTAGGGGACTGATGACCCCTGATGTTAAGTCCCATAGTGCTCAGAGCCATTTAAACCATTTGAATTCTGATGTTGTGGTTGACAGAGGAAGCAAGACTAAAGAAAAGTCAAGACACAGTCATAGTATTTTTCGACCTGGGAAAAGCCTTCGACAATGTCAAGATCGAGGATCAAGATCGAAGTGCCTGGATTAAAAAGGGTGTCAGACAGGGATGCAGTCTTTCGCCCCTACTGTTCAATATGTACATCGAAGAAGCAATGACAGAAATAAAAGAAAGGTTCAAGAGTGGAACTAAGATTCAAGTTGAAATATATCATTGATACTATTGCTGATGACGTTGCTACCCTGAGTGAAAGTGAAGAAGGATTACATGATCTGCTGAATGGAATGAACAGTCAAATTAGTACAGAATATGGACTGAGAGTAAATCGAAGAAAGGCGAAAGTAATGAGAAATAGCAGAAATGAGAACAGCAAGAACTTAACATCGGGACTGATGGTCGCGATGTAGATGAAGCTAAGGAATTCTGCTACGTAGGCAGTAAAATAACCAATGACGGACATCGAAAGCAGACTAGCACCGGCAAAAAGGGCATACCTGGTCAAGAAAAGTGTACTAGTATCAAACATAGCCCGTAATTTGAGGAAGCATAGCACTGTATGGTAGTGAAACATGGACTTTGAGAAAACCGGAACAGAAGAGGATTGAAACATTTGAGATGTGGTGCTACAGATGAATATTGAAAATTAGGTGGACTGAGAAGGTAAGAAATGAGGAGATCCTGCGCAGCATAGAGTGGAAAGGAACATGTGGAAAACACTGACAAGCAGAAGGGACAGGATGACAGGACATGTTAAGATATCAGGGAATCACCCCCACTGTACTAAAGGGAGCCGTAGAGGACAAAAACTGTAGAGGAAGACAGATATTGGAATACAGCCAGAAAATAACGGAGGACGTAGGTTGCACAGCAAAGCAGAGGAATTCGTGGCCGGCTTCATCAAACCAGTCAGAACACTGATGACTAAAAAAAAGAGCTAGGCGGTGCTATGGATAGCACACTGGTCTCTCATTCGGAAGGACGACGGTTCAAGCCCACGTCCGGCCGTCCTGATTTGGGTTCTCCGCGATTTCCTTAAATCGCTTCAGGCAAATCCCGGGATGGTCCGTTTAAAGGGCACGGCCTAGTTTCTTCTCCAACCTTCCCTAATCCGCTGGTACTTATGACCTCGCTGTTTGGCCCCCTTCCCGAATTCAAGCAACAAACCAACCAGCCTGCATAATGGATGATACTCGGCGCTAGTAATAGACGGTGCCACTGTCGCTGTATCTTTTTGTTTTAGTGCGCATTGTTCAATATGAAATCGCCGAAATATTGTGAAACGCGCAGAACATCAAAAATACACTGCGAAAAACACCTTACGTATACCAGATCTATTATCTCCGTGTACCACAGCCACTTCGCACCTTTACTGTTGTTGTCGCGAATCTCCTACAAGAATAACTATTGAATGAGCTCCAATCTTTCTAATTCATGGTCTTTCTCGGAACATACACTGCCTAATAAAAGAACTGAGGGATCAATAAGGGACTGCCGGATGTCATTGTAACGTCGTACATCTTCAGACCTCTGGCGCGTATGTCGCCTTACTGAGACAAGCTTTCGATTTAACGCTCTTAGAGCAACACTTGCTTTCTCATATATTCGAATAAAATTTCCTACAATTTGTAATTGATTTGCTTCACTTTAATCAACACAGTGCCCCTGCGAAGACTGCGCCAGAACTGGCGATTGGCTGTACAAAACTGCACATGACCAGTACACACGTTCAAGCATGCGCACTTTGGCTTGCATAACTGGGAATCGATCAAGCCTCAGGCAGCTTGAAGAGTCCGAGACCTTGCGCAGAAATGACCTACAAACATTCACACACGCTTGTGCAAAATTCTTTACTGTGCATGTTTATCAAGCTTGTAGTTGTGAGGTGACCTTCCTAGACGGGAAGTCTTAAAATTCTTAAAAGAAGGCCATCCTGTTAGACTAAAGTTTTAAATGCAGCAGCTTCGTATGAGCAAACAGGAGAGAACTGACGTACGTTATAGTTTTAACCTGACATACGAAAAACCACCAAAGGTTTCCATGATATTTGTTCAGAAATACTATGGTTGTCCAGAAAGTAAGTTCCAGTCGGTGGCGAAATGACACCGCAGTGAAAACCCGATGGAGCTTTGCACAGATGTGTTGGATAGTGTATAGTGTCTCTAGTATGACCGTCGATTGCATCAAGTCGGTCTTTTCGGTTGTGAGCGCACTTTGAGCGAGTAAATGTGCCTAGCACAACGATGTCTCTCGCCAAGCAGGAGGGCCCGCTGAGAGGCTTAGCCTTAATGAATGCAGCCCACCTAAAGCAACTGCCACGCACTTCCTTCTTCATGGCAATTCTCAGCCGCACTCTGCAGGGGCAGTGAAAACGCTTCTGCAGTCTTTTCGATGGGAAGTGTTCGATCGTCCACAATATAGCCCTAATTGGCTCGTCCTGAGTATCATCTCTGTTCACATGAAACGCTGGGTACGAAGACAACACTTGGGTGCAGGCTACGCGCTACAGACCAGTGTAGAAAATTTTCGGGAAGCACAGACGGCTGCCTTCTATTACGATGGTGTTGGAAATTTGGTATAACGCTCCGACAAATGTCTAAGTCAGAGCGGCGACTATGTAGAGAAGCATCTGGAAAGTGTAGCTAACTCTTGCCAGTAAAATGTTTCTGAGTTCCACTGTAGTTTCCATTTAGCGACCCAACGGAACTTACTTTCTGGACAATCCTCGTAAATAGAGCCCGTCAGAAAGTGGCTCATAGGTGTGGAGTCATTCATGGGTAAACAATAACTAAAGGGAAGTCACAGTGTTTTGCAGAAGGCGGGGTTTATTTAGAATCAAATGTAATTCCCATTGACTGTATTAACCTCAGAAAGTGATTAGTTACCTTCGTCAAAATAAGGACAAACTAATTTTCATGGGAGTGAGCTATCTTCCAGTAATTACTGTACTTCTGAGACGTACATGTTTCTTCACTTGTTGCATATTTCGCAAACGTTAAGACGTTCAGTAAGCACTCAGGCGTGGATCCAAGTGTGTTTTGTTGAACCTCATAGTAGCATGATTCCCACTCCCCCTCCCCGCCAATCATTACCAGTATTCCGTCTTTCCTAGGTGAAGGTTGGTGACTGGAGTTGTGAAACTACTATAGGCTACTATAGATTACGAGGGCTTCTCGTAAAGTAAGGTACGATCGAGCGAGACACGGAAACCGCAGTGAAAAACCGATGAAGCTTTTCACAAATGTGTTGGGCGGTGCCTCTAGTATGCCCAACGATTGTATCATGTCGCTCTTTTTAGTTCTGAGCACAGTGAGCACGTAATGATGCCTATAAAATAGTGTCTCATTCCAAGTATGAGAGCCTCGTCAGAGATTTCGCCTGATGTCATGCAGGCCACATAACACAACTGCCATGCGTTTCCTTCTTCGTGACAATTCGCAGCCGCATTCTACAGAGTTTTCGATGGGAAGTATTTTATCACCCACAATGTAGCCCGTATCTTCATCTTTGCTCACATGAACCGCTTGGCTATGAAGACAATATTTTGGCACAGACAACGAGCTGTGAGCCAGCGTAGGGAATTGGCGAAAATCACAGGTGGCTCCCTCCTATGACGAGTGTATTGGAAAGTTGGTACAACGCTACGGCAGATGTCTATGACGTAGCGGCGACTATATAGAGAATTAGCTGGAAGATGTGGCTAACTGTTGCATATAAAACATTTTTTTATTTTCTCAGTGGTTTCCATTTCGCGACCGATTGGATCTTACTTTCTGAATAGCTTTCGTATCACAAGTAGTAGTAGACAACATTAGTTTACCTAGTAGCTTTCGTCAGTTCGTAACCATATTACCAGTACGTTAGATGTGTTGCATGCCTATAGAGCGTTACCTCACTTTGATCCCTTTATTTGCGTATGCGATCAGTGTCTTAACAGATCCCCGTAGAAACTTGAAGCAATGAGCCCTGTACAAACTGAATGAGAATATATAACGGGACAAAACTGTAGGAGAACTCGGAGCAGAAGTCAGAGTCCAGAACTGCAACGAGGCCGTAGCCAGATAAGACATGCAGGTCTCTGAACTGCGCGATCGACTCCCGTGCGATCGGACCACGAATGCCAAAATCATTCAACAAGCCACGGACATCGGCCGCAGCCGGCAGTCGCTCCTGCTTGATCAGCAGCAATAAGACTTCCGTAACACCATCAGCGCCCTGGAGCCAGTCTTCGAGTAGCCACTCCGGCTCGACTGATTTCCGTGTCGTCAACGATTACGCCAGACCCCCGTCATCTCCCTGTTCCAGATAGTTCGCAGTGCCCAGCAAACGCAGCCCTTCATCGAATTCATCGCCGGGAATCAACAATTAAACTCTGGCCCTGCCGAGAACGTCAGGTTCGGCACGTTAGTGCCACACCCGGTGCCTGGCGTGTGTCGGCTGGGAATCCTCGCTGTACACTCTGCCGCCACCGGTCGGCAAAGGAAGGACCTCTGCCGTCAACACCGCGCCATACCCCCGCTCTTGCTCCTCACCGTCGGTCCAGACTTGAATTCGGACACCACCATGGCCGTGCCAGTGGAATGACGCGACCTAATAGAAGACCTGATAGCCTCCGTGTCGCAGCGCGGCCGCATGCAGCCGTCTCAGCTCGCCTCACATACCGGAGACGACAGCGCAGAGCTTCCAAGATGCTACTCCAGGCGGGTATAAAATGAATGTGCTCAACGGAAAATAATAAGAGCTAAAACGAAGATTTGGCCCTGTGTGACTACCCCCTGAAGCAGATCTTAGTATCTCTTAATTCTATAAATTACCATCTCAACACAAATGAATGATGAAGGCAACTAATCCTGCTAAATGGTAAACGTTGTTACTGCATATATCTTTTTCACAAAGTTTACATTTTCTAAGTAAAATTACTAATCAATTGCCCAACTCTGCCCCTTATTATGACTGTGCGATCTAATATCAATAACGCCAAATGACTGACATCATCCACGTACCAAACACTAGAAGACACTACTTTCAAAGGTGATCTAAGGTGGTGTGGAACCTCAGTGGAAATGAACTAACGTGACCACAGCTGTTTAGCTTTTTTAGCCCTAATAAGCCGAAGCAATTTGCGATATCACCGTATGTACTGCGTTGGTGCGTCGAAGTGATGGTTCTCGTACTCGTCTGCGACGATGGAAGAACTGAAGCCACGAACAAACTCTTTCAAACACTAGGACAGCAGAAGGCGATCCCCTGACTAATATACTCCAATACTGTCTTCTCCTCCCTGTGTTCTACACAGAAAAAAACGCGAACTCTCAGTCACAAGGACGAAGTTCAGATAACGTCCCAACGTAGGTATAGGCAGAGAAAGTGCCCTCAATTAATGAGCGCTGCGTACTCAACGACGACTTCCAACCCAGCAGTGAAGTCCAGAATCGTATAGGTTCGCAACAGTACAGCGCCTAACAGTTGTAACCATAAACTCTCCTGAGACCAAAGACAGCAAGTCTGTCTGTACCAACAAAGCTGATATCGAGCGACCGTCACACACGGGCGCTCACAACGGAAGACCTCGTCTCTCCACCGCTGGCTTCCCAACAAGGCTCAGCGCCCCATCATTGTAATTCCGAAAACGACTCATATTCACGAAACCACAGAATATTCTCCCTCTCTACAGATTCTTCCGAAAGCCGACCAACCATATTTTAGTGTTTTGTCGTCCAGCGCGGAAAGTTTGCGAGGAAAAACCTACACTCGTACAATGGTACGCTTCTGAGTAAAAATCCTTGGAAATAACCCAGCCTGCTTGGTTTCCGAGGTGCTGCTTCTTCGTTCCTCTCACCTGCGTCCAAGATTTGCAGAGTTCCGAAGTATTATCTGGTTATCCTTCTGGCCCTACTACAATAGCGGCCGATAGCGGCCGGTCGCCCCTGTATTGTGTCTTTGCTCCCAGGTGTCCAGACTGTCCGCCTTGGCACTACCTGTGTGGAGCTGGACCACCACACCTGTGTGGGCCTTCCACCCAGGGCTTGAGTTCCGCCTGCCGTTTCATTTCCACTGTCGTTCCAACCTCTACTAGTATAGGCAATCATTCATTACGCCGTTCTGATAATAAAGACACTCCGTCACCTTTCATGCAATAAGCGTTAACAGTTATTTACAAGGCGTAAGTGACAATGCCACTCTCCTTTATATATTCATATATACGATATACAGCCTATCACATGATAGCTATATGTGTTTGTAGATCACGGTCAAGTATGTGGATGGGTGCTTGTAAGGTGCAAAATCATAGCCACCTTACAAGCTCAGTCTTCCGAGTAAAGCGTGCCCGCCGCCCGCCATCGTCAACGTATGCAGCTACGATGCCTGAATTGGGAGGGAACTCCGGACCTCGGCAGAGAATGGAGCACAATCAAAATGTTCAAATGCGTGAGAAATCTTATGCGACTTAACTGCTAAGGTCATCAGTCCCTAAGCTTACACACTACTTAACCTAAATTATCCCAAGGACAAACACACACACCCATGCCCGAGGGAGGACTCGAACCTCCGCCGGGAGCACAATCAGAAGAATGTCTGTAGTAATTAGTTAAGAACTACTGAAGATTTGTTGCATACTTACCAGAACCCACCTCCGCTGCTGTCCACATCCTCCACCTTGGACAGAGAACCCAGCCCACACCTAGACATCCACCTTTCTCACCTATACAGAAAGATAAAGAGCTGCATAGTGTACAAAAAATTTGGTTCTAAATAATTACCCTCCTGTTCTAATGACGTACAAAATAAACAAATATAAAAACAAAGAGAAATCTTCAGTTCCAAATTTCCCTCTGAGACTTTCATTTATGTTTCTTTCCTACAACTGTATTTGTAGGAAAATTAAAATTATCAGGGTTTTTCTTCGAAAATTGTTGGTTTGTAACGTGGAACATAGGGATGTTGTAGTAGCAATAAAAAATAATATAGATGTGTCATATAGCACTAGAAAACATGTGCATGTAAACTGTACTTGCATCTGAAGTAGTTGCTTTGGCAACATAAGAGCACAGAAGATACGCGATAAACTAATTTTTGTTACTTATAAAATGCAATTTATATTTTTAAGGCTATAAAATACACAATGTTCTATCACTGAACGGCTTGCGACTCTAATTAGTGCAAAATAAACAAACAAAATACAATGAGAAGTCCTCAGTTCCCAATTCTCTCTCACATTTCCATTCATATATCTTTCCCTACCATTACTACAGACATTACCGTTAATCCTAGCATTTACTGCATCATTTATGCACTCTACCAAAACTACCGAACCTTAATTATGGTAGAGCTTAACTCTGTTGGTGACCCATCACATGAGTCTACATCCATTATTCTCCGTCTTCTGCATCTTGAAGTAGCTGGCCCAGTATTTGGTTTGTGTTCTTTATCTCCATTCGTCATGTCGGCCGTCTCCCCTGCAATCTTTTCCTTTCAGCCTTGTCTTGGATGATCATCTTTTCCTACTGATCCTCCTGTTGTCGAACTGTGTGACCAAAGAAATTCAGAATTCGCTTAAAACAAATACGGGACAACCTCTTCTCCACCATCTTGAAGAAATGATTTCTTGGTTCGTTTGTCCACCCACGATATTCTCAGCAACCTTTTGTATGTCCACATCTCAAAAGCATCAGTTCTTTTGCGGTCCCTTTCATTTACTGTCCATCTTTCAGCCACATAAAGGAAAAACATTGCATATTGCAGTTTCTAAGTTTCGTAGATAATTTGCGGTAAATAGAGTAGCACAAAAACAGTATAAATGGCAAACAATTCTAAAAAACCACAAGTTGTCTTGATACTCGTCTTTTCAGTTTCTCGCTTGAGGGCTAGCTCATACAGATAGGCTACATAGAGCATTCATATCAGGTGAAAGCACCCATTAACAACAGGTTGGCCATACTGCCTGCTGTTAACAGCAAAGAGTACACGGTTCTTGGGTCCACAGGTAAGACCGCCCAACCGCAGGAAGCTTAAGGCAAACCAGAAAGGAAAATTATAATGAGCACACTGACTTTCTTCACCATAGGCGCAAACGACTGAAAGAAACAACATTTGTCTCATTTACACGAATGCATATCCAGCCACGTATGCTATCCGAGTGAGATGTTTTCGACCCTTTTGTATGTCGCAAAGGGACTGTGGAACTTCGGACCAAACAGTATTCCTGACCAGAGCGACACCCACTGCTGATTTACGCCAGTAGTTCATCAGCAGAGGATGTGGGTCTATGGAGTGCCCTCGCTGACAGCCTTCGTTTCCGTATATACGATGAGGCAAGAAGTTTGGATACGCCAAAAGACGAACGGTGTGAGAAATAATATAGTTTTGAAGCGGCGGGTGGATTTTGGTATTGATTCGTAGCCTTTTACAAGAGCCTGAAAACTATTTTTGCGGTCAGACAGAAAGCGATGGAGAACATCCTGACCGTAATTTTCAGTCTGCAGGTCCACCTTATTCTTGCGCTCGCTGAACAAAATTGTGTTCCTACTTGCTATTTACTCAGCGATGTCAGGAGCTATGACTATAAATAAAAGATTTGAGCTCTAACTGATTAATATATTCAGTAAAAGTTCACACACACACACAAACATGATAATATTCCTGATATTAATAATAATGTCCCTTTCAGAAATAGCACTATTAGCAGTTCAGAGGCGACCTCTACGGGAAGTTCCAAGTATAATTTTCTATCGCCCTGACTTGTAATCATCAAAGATTCCAGACTGAGATTTTCACTCTGCAGCAAAGTATACGCTGATGTGAAACTTCCTGGCAGATTAAAACTGTGTGCCGGACCGAGATTCAAACTCGGGACCTTTGCCTTTCGAAGGCAAGTGCTCTACCACCTGAGCTACCTAAGCACGACTCACGTCCCGTCCCCACAGTTTCACTTCTGACAGTACCTCTCCTCCTACCTTCCAAACTTCACAGAAGCTCTCTTCAAAAGAGGGAAAGGCACTGGTCCCGAATTCGAATCTCGGTCCGGCACACAGTTTTAATCTTCCAGAAAGTTTCATATGAGCGTACACTCCGCTGCAGAATGAAAATCTCGTTCTGGAAACATCCCCCCGGCTGTGGCTAAGCCATGTCACCGTAATATCCTTCCTTCCTGGAGTGCTAGTTCTGCAAGGTTTGCAGGAGAGCTTGTGTGAAGTCTGGAAGGTAGGATAAGAGTTACTGGCAGAAGTGAAGCTGTGGGGACGGGCGTGAGTCGTGCTTGGGTAGCTCAGACGGTAGAGCACTTCCCTGCGAAAGGCAAAGATCCCGAGTTCGAGTCTGGATCCGGCACACAGCTTTAATCTGCCAGGAAGTTTCATCATCAAAGTAAATTGCTCGCCGCAAATGTGGAAAATAACGTCACAAATTTGCCCCGCGGTTTTGTCAACATTACGAGTGGCACACAAACAGCGGTCCACGTCGGTGTACAGTCTTTGCGAATTCACTTCCTACTTTTACCGAAAACACTCGTTTGGTAGGTGCCGAGACAGTTGATAGCTCGGAGTGAACTGTCTATACTCGCTGCCTCTCTGACCATACATATATATATATATATATATATATATATATATATATATATATATATATATATATATATATATTCAGCTGCGCCGAACGGAACACCTGCTACCGGTCGCTCTTGGCACACGTAGCAGCATCTAAATGGGCCCTCTCTCAGACACGTATTAATTAATATCCATTTTGTGTAGCAATTTACAATCCTCATAATTTTTATGTAGTTTAAATTAAGTTTGCTTTAGTTACTGAAAATGCTTTAGCTCTACTGGCCTGCTAGAACGGAATTGACAGTAGAACATGAGCTCTCAACTGCCTCTTTAAGATTGTTATTTACAGTAAAGTCTTGAAACTTGGTACAGTCATAATATTTAATGAATGTAATCAGGTACTGTAATTAGAACTTTCTATAACAATTACAAGTGTACTTAATCTATTATGAATAAGAACGTATTTATCCTAAATTTAGTATTTAGTACATAACTTGAAAACTAATAGACGTAGCTTAATGGTGTCACATAGTTAATATTTTTATATCAAACTGAGATTACGTAGGAATTTTCATCTTTCTGAGTCTATTATCTATCACCTTCAAATTTTCGTAAAAACGTCGATTTTAACCAAAATATTGCTCTGACCAAGATGAGACTTGTAGCTGTTGATAATGACATACATTTTCACATTCTGAACGATTTATAGCTTTCTAGCTTCATTATTTAGCGCCAGATATTTTCTTCTTAAAATAATATATTTAGCAAAACTTATTCATCTCATCATTCTGACATTTAACAGTCTTAACATTTACATACTGAAACATACGTTGACAAGGTTTGGAAAAGTTACTTTAATTACTAATTTCATTCCTAGATTATGGGGCAGTACTTTCTACGCTACGGATGGGCACGTTATGATGAGATGGTGCTAGTAGCAGTGAACTGGGGTAAGTCCCGGCACACTCGCTCGCCTCTGTATCTCTCACAATGATACAGAGCTTGTTCGCCATAGCGTCTGGCAAAGGTTTTATGTAGGTGGGAGCGCAACTTATAGGAGCTCGGATCTTGAAATCCGCCATCTTTGGGGTTACGTGTTTCAGATGGGGAGGGGCGTCACATGGTGCGTCATTTTGAGCTGCCTCTTTCTCAAGAACACACATGCGAAATCTGATTTAAGAAAGAATCGTTTGTGTAGCATTTTAGACCTATTAAAGTTTGCAATTGCAAGGAGGTCATCGATTCTGTTTATTAATGCACGTGATTCACTAGGCACTTACACAGCAATAACGCATTGAAATTTTCTTAATAAGTGGTGCGAAGTACCAGAGTGATTGCTGCTGATTTCAGTGCCCGATATCCTGAGAGAAATGACATCTTATTACAGTGTCTGTTGTGACTGAATATTCGCAATTTTTCACAAACACAACTTTTGTTTATGTAAGTTTATAAGGTTGATGACTGAACAACAAAAGAAAGGTAACAATAGTGATGCCAGTAAAAGTCTCCTGATTGAGGCAAACAAAAGTTCACTTCCAATTTTCCACAAAGGTTCGTGGTAACACACACACACTAGTAAAAGTCCAATTCAGAAACGAAGACGTAATCTTCCGCGGTCGACGTCCACGGAGTCGGCATCCGGAGTGAACTGAACTTCGGGGCTGGTTCTAGCCCCTAAATAGCTGTCTCCATCCAGTCAAGTTTTGGCGTAGTGGTACTTTCTGCAGGCCGAGGCTCTAGCTCCCCCTGCAGGAAGTAGTGCTCGGAGTGTCTGTTTCCATTACCTTGTATGCAAATAGTCGGTGTTTACCATGGTGCTTTTGGTACGCCTTGGACATAGACAACCCAATCCTCTGTGGTGTAATATGGGTTGCCGGCCCTCAGGGGCTACCTTGGCTCCAGCGCAACAGTATCAAAGTTATTGGACAAATTTCGTGCAGCATGTTCTGTGGTGGACAAGCCACGTAGTGGTCGTCCAAGCACTGTCATCAATGAGAAGACTGCAACATTAATTGCGGCATCGTTTGTGGAAAGTCCACAACGCAGTAAGCGCCGGTTGTCAGCGATATCCGTTGTCAGTCAGCTTTCACTCCATGTGTGTTGCGCAAACTAATGCCGCCCGAACAAGTTGCACTTACAACATCATCTCTCGGAGAATGACCATGATCGGCGGGTGCAGTTTGCAGCTTGGGCTCTGAAGCAGTGTAACAGGAATCCAAACTTCAACCAACAGGTGTCGTTCAGTGATGATCCTAATTTTTATACGGAAAGAGAAGTAAACAAACAGAATCGTCGTTACTGATCAGATGCAAACCCTTCGTGGGTAGATCCTGTAATGGTGCTGGTGGTCAAAATGTCTTGGACTGTGAAATGATTTTAAGGAACGGTACAGGACCACCAGAGCTGTCGAAGTTTGGCGTAGGAAACTAAACTCCTTAGTAAATCAAAAACATTCGAACGTATACTTACTTATAAATAAACTGAAGGAGGAAGCATTAAATGGTATATTTGAAATTAAAAAACGTTCGATTGGCCTGCCTCTTCAAAAAAGTAAAAAAAAGATAACATAGATCTTGACAAAAGGTTAAAAGACCTTGTAAGAATGCACGTCGACTCGGGGGATTTGACACGTTTAAAATCTCTGGCTTTCATACAAAGAACTGAGTGAGAAATTAAACTTCATAAAATGAGACAAAAAGGTAGAAAAAACAGGTAAAAATAAAAAAATTAAAATCATTTAAACATGCCATACTATATCCGTAGAGAGTCCTAAGCCTGGATAAAATGTGAATGGATGTTCTTATTGCAAAAACGCTTGGCAGAACATCCCTCACGTTTGCGGCTTCGGGAAACCTACAGCTAAAATATCTGTGGTCAGAAACACCACGTTGACGTCACCAGTCGCAAGACCCATGATACCTCATAATCCTAGTCTGTAGACCTGCATTCACACTCGTACTGTTAAGTGAAACACTGAGAAAAGTGAACGGCCAGTTCGATTTTGTATTGTGCGAAATATTACTCTATGTTATGCTAAAGTAATTTATTAAGCACTGATGCAAGAGCTGGATAAAAATGTAGAAACACCGAAAACATGACACATTACGGTGTAGGAACCCCGTTGGCATTCTTCTCGGGATAAATAAATATAGGCCATGTACGGTTTCCGAGATAATCTTATACCCTTGTTCTTGCAATATAATGGCAACTTCAGTTAACGATGACGGAGGTGGATAGCGTTCGTGCACCCTTCTCTCCAAAGCAGGCCACAAATGCCCAATAGTACTGAGTTCAGATGACTGTGGTGGTAAGACGAGATGTAATACTTTAATCCTCGTGCTCACAAAACCAGTCCTGGACGATGCGATCTATGCTACAGGGGTCCTGTCGCCTTGGGGAGCACCATATGATGGATCTGAGGAGCAAAATGGCCACGTAACCTTTGGCAGTAATGCGACATTACGGAGAAACTATGGGGTTCGTGGAATACTGTGACATGGCTCCCCAAGTCATCACCGAACCCCCGTCACGTTTCACTCTTGGGACGTAAACAGGGGCCAGGGGTTTGCAACAGTATGAAACGAGAAACGGCCAAATGAATTTCTTCCACTGTTTCTCAGTCCAGTATCTTCGGCTCAACGTTTTCTTGTTACTGGCATTTGCATCAACGATGACTGATGATCTGTTTCCTAATTCCATCAAACTCTACAATTCCCTGCTTATGGATCTCCTTTCGTAGTGCTTCGGTGCTGATTCAATTCTCGAGTGCGACAGTGAATTTTACAGCTATCGTCGCAATATTTTTCGTCACAATCCTCTTCAATGACCGTCTCTCCCGACCACACAACGTACACTTTAGTCCACGTTGTGAGTTACTAGGTTATGTTTTTCTACTTTCCCTGTATGTGGTATAGATCTTGAAACGGTGCCTCTTGAAACACCGAACACTTGTTATGGAAGTATCTACCACACCAGCACCAACAATTCGCCTTCGTTCATATTCTCTTAGCTGCGACATAATGCACTCACAGTTACACAACATACTGTTCTGACCACGACTGACGCTTGCAACATGTTGAGAAAACTGCAGAGGTGCCGTTCGTGGACAAATACAACAGCGCAACCTGCACGCTTTTGCTACCATCTGCATGTATGTTGAACTATGTATTTCTCGCTGTCTTTCCATATTTTTGTTCAATCCTACAAGCAAATTATGATAATATTATTGTAATATTTTATATAAAGGTTGTTTATTTTTATGTGAGACAACTAAATATCTCAAAAACGGCGGATCGTTCGAAACAAACGTTCTAGGTGAAAAGTTAATATTAGGGAAGGGAATATCTGTCTGTGTTACAACTGGCCACCTCCTAACAACCCGTTCTGCATGGGCGGTGTCAACCTTGTATTTTTAAAAAGGAAGCCCCCTTTTTATTGCATATTCTGACTCCAAACCAAAAACGTTTACTCAAACCGTCGTTTTCCATTCATGGTAGATGGCGCTGTAATCGATAAATATCAGTGTGCCTGTGTTTGCAACTAAGAATCGACGCATTTTTTTCATTTCATTTGCGATGTAAATGTAAACCTTCATGTCTAATGGTTAACATTCATCTTCAAACATTACTTCAGTGATGCAAATATGATTGCACAGTACAAATAACATGGTTAGACATTGACATTTCTGACAAATAAGCTACCTATATAGGAATGTGGTTCCATGTTGCCTTTTCCCTCTTATGGTGAATCCCCAAACCATCGGAATGCTTGATTTCGGTGGCCGGCGGCCGCCCTCAAGCCCCGCCATCAGTGTGATTGATTTCGGTGATTGATTTCGGTGTGTGTTCCCATGCAAGCGCTGTGCCTGTCGCACGGGTTGCTACGCGGTCACCGGGCAGATACAAACAAGTGAAAGCCCATGAAGTGGTAGTAACAGGCGCCCCTGCCGTGGAGAGGCAAGGGGACTCACCGAAATAAAGCATCCCGGCGGAAACAGAAAAGTATTACATCCACGTCGTTGTTCCTAGAGGAAGCTAAACATATTTTCTAACCACACGTTCAAATAGGTAATAATATTTCACTGTACAACCAAATAAGCAACAATGAAGGGAATTTCGAACATAAATATCAACCGTTAGATGACGGATGTTTACATTTGCATCGTAAATGAAATGTAGAATCAAATGCGTCGTTTTTTATTTGCCCCAACAGGCACACTTTGTATCCGTCGACTACAGCGCTATCTAACACGAATGAGACACAACTGTTTGAGTAAACCGTACGTATTTTTTGGCGTGGAATCCGAACACGCAAAAAAATCAAGGGGCACCAATTGAAAATACCAAGCTATATCGCCTACGCAGGAGAGGTGGTTAAGAGGTGGACAGTTGTAGCACAGACATATTCCTCCTTAACTGTTATTAATTTTTCACCTAGAACACTCTTTCTCGTACGATGCGTCGTTCTCGAGATATTTAGCTGTCTCAAATTAAAACAATCACCCTGTATTTTATTGTTATTAGTACCAAATCCTTGGAATCTATGATATCTTAGAAATGCGTGTGGTAACAAATTATACACTCTTGTCCTAAATTAAAGCAACAAACTGCTATTTTCCTGACCTGTGTCTAATTCACGATATAGCCATGCAAATTGTCAACAGATGTCGTTACGATCGTGTTCTGCACAGAAGATTGCATTCCAATCAACGGACAACCGTGCCAGCAATGACGTCAGGACACGTACGAAGCGCAGTAGTGTTTGCAGGGTAGTCCCACAATCATAATCGCTGTGTATACAGTCACAGACGGCGCAGTACGGCACGAGAAGACGCCTACAGACTTTATGTTGTGGAGGTCCATAGAAAGAATGGAAGCAGGAGAGTTGCAAACTGATGTAGCCCGATGGCTTAATGTGAATCGTTCTGTTGTTTCTCGGGTGAGGCGACAGTTTATAGAGACAGAAACTGTATCCCTGAGAGTAGGACAGGGCCGACCACATGTGATATCAAGAAGAATGGACCGATATTTGGCTGTAACGGCACGACGGTACCACCTTAGTACCGCACTGCAACTGGAATCTGTCCTCACAGTAGTTGTATCGAGGCAAACGATGTAGAGGAAGCTTCACCAGAGTGGCCTATATTGTTGGAGACCTGCCGTCTGTTTACATCTGGCGTGTCTTCGTAGAATGGAACGTCTAGATTGGAAACTTAACATGCCACCTGGACGGTCCAGCGGTGGGCCAGTTTTCTTTTCACACATGAAACCCGATTTGGTCTGAAGAGTGATTCTCGACGGATTCGCATCTGGAGGGAACGTGGAGTACTATTTCGGGACCCAAAAATTGTAGAAAGATACCGTTACCGAGAAGGATCCCTAATGTTGTGGGCAGGGATTATGTTGACCATTCGAACATCTCATGAAATTCTGTGGGTGCATCAGCAAGATTTAACTGCTGTCGGGTATCGTGAGAAGATCTTGGGTTCTCATGCGCCGTTGTTGCGAGGTTCTGTGGACCCAGATTTCTTGTCGATGGACGATCATGCTCGACCTCATAGAACACGGGTGATTGATGTTTTTCTGGTTCAAATGGTTCAAATGGCTCTAAGCACTTTGGGACTTAACATCTGAGGTCATCAGTCCCCCAGACTTAGGACTTCATAAACCTAACTAACCTAAGGACATCACACACATTCATGCCCGAAGCAGGATTCGAACCTGCGACCGTAGCAGCAGCGCGGTTCTGGGCTGAAGCGCCTAGAACCACTCGGCCACAGCGGCCGGCTGTTTTTCTGGAAACAGAAGGTACTGAATGGTGTAGCCTGCTCGCTCTCCCAATTAGAATACCATAGAGCATGTTTGCGATACGCTAGGGAGATGGCTTGGATCATGTCAGGAAGAATGGGCGTTATTGCCTCGAATGAGATTTATGACATCATTCCCAGCAGGTCCCGTCGTTGTCAGGCCTGTATTGGTGCCAGAGGTGGTCACACACCATACTGAGCACATTAATCAGTTGTCAGGATGTGTGTGCAAATCCGTTAAGTTGGAAAAAAAAACAAGGAACATTTCTGTCTACCGTTATGCTCTGTATTCTTTACCTTGTTTCAACGGTACTATCACCTGATTATACTTTTTGTGCCAAATTAAATGCTATCTTGGAAAATTTCCGTTTGTTGCTTCGGTTTTGGACATCAGTGTACATTTTGGGGAGGGAGGAAAGAATGCAACTGCAAACTCACCCCACCCACAACACCAACCCTGAACCGTGCCCTCAAGCACAAGGAAGCTCTGGTTTCCGGAGATTTTTCTGTAAATTACACCCCCACCCGCCCTCGATCTACTGTAATCGTCTGGTCGGGCTGCAAGAAACTCGCAGCGAGTGAGATGCTGGAGGCGTCCCGGTAATAGATTTAATCTCCTCTGCAGGAAAAGCCTTTGTCTTCCTGCTCTTTCTCGGACGCAGTAGCTCGCGGTCCCCCTTGACTGGCGCTCTGCGATCGACAAACGGCCTCCGCCAAGCCCCGCCCTGGCAACCCCATTAGAACACGCGCAATCTCTCCAATTCCGGGAGGCTCATTTGTCACCGGAGAGCCGATACCTCATCGTGGCAGCAGGAAGAAACCAATTAGCCGACACACGCTTAGCAAGTAAGGTTCGCTTTTCCCTTCCCACGCCATCTCGACGGAAGAGTTCATTATTATATGTCAAGAGATATATTTAGCCGTGCGCCCAGCATCCTAATTGCTAAGGCTACACCCTGAAAATCACTTTCTCTGTTTACGAACGTACTAGCTACGACTCAGAAAGCGGCATTTGTTACCCAGGCCTCGCTTCAATCAACCACTGGGTTTCTATTTTGACTTCTATTTTGTATTAGGTATGTCTGTACTAAATACTGACTGCTGTTTGTTAATGTGACATAACAGCTCGCCACTAATCGTTTACTTCGTTATATCATCTTCAACTCACGTGAGCTCAGCCTTACGGCAGGCAGGATAGGTTAAATGTCACGTGGCGCCTGTAGCACTAACGAACTGCTGGATCCCTGTTAAGTAGTATACATGATCAATTTATGGATGCCCATCTTATTGCATGGACGAGGGACTTCAGCTGATGATATCAATGAGACGAAGTACCAGCGCCAACCCCTTGTGGTCGAGCGGTTCTACGCGCTTCAGTCCGGAACCGCGCGTCTGCTACGGTCGCAGGTTCGAATCCTGCCTCGGGCATGGATGTGTGTGATGTTCTTAGGTTTGTTAGGTTTACGTAGTTCTAAGCCAAGGGACTGATGACCTCAGATGTTAAGTCCCATAACGCTTAGAGCCATTTGAACCATTTTGGAAAGTACCACCACAGCTGTATCTTGAGAATATCTTTGCTCTATCACACCACTAGTTTAGGTAACACATTACCGCCCTGCTCAGGCCCCACCATTGCCAAAATAATATTTTGATTTCCTTGGCGCATTTACTGGCGGAACCTTGTTACTAGCCCACGTGTGTTAGTAACAAGATCCCACAGTAAGTGCACCAAGGAAATCAAATACTCTTTTGGGAATGGTGGGGCCTGAGAATGGCGGTAACGTGTCGCCGAAACTGGTCGTTTGATAGAATAAATATTTTTTTAATGCAAAGTATCTGTTACTTCGAAGGACAGGCACCATGCAGATCCAGCAGCTGTGAACCACTATATGTAAATTGAAGGAGGATCACTGCTATCTGCTGCAGCGAGACTTTAAGTGTACCGGACCGGGATTCGAACCCGTGAGCTCCTACCTGCTAGGCAGGTCCGGTAACCACTGCCCATGGGGACAGAGCGTTTTCGCAACTGCATTTATAACGCCAGCCGCAGTTACCTCGTAACTGAATCTTATGTTCTGACAGCCACGTATAACACTATATAGCTCTGTGAGGATTTATAGTGGTTTGGTCGTGTGTCTGCCTAATAAATAGAGGGTATCGAACATTAATTTCGTATCTACGGCAGTTAATAGAAAACTGAAAGGCTTTATTTGGATGTAATGAAAGTGGTGAAGTTCACGTGAATAAAACGACAAACGGTGACAGCCTAATTAGGCATAATAATTTGAAACATTAAGTTTGAAGAAAAATGAATCTGAGTTGCTAAAGTGACTTTCATTAATACTCCTTTGAATAGTGCAATCAATACACACGAATACTGGACGAACTGAGTATTGGGTAGCAGTACTTACGATTTACACAAATCAGTAATCATAGGACTTAACTGATATTTCACTCATAGTAATAATAGTTACTATCTCAACCATTATTCAATTCAGCACTAAGATGCTACTCAAGACATCACGAGACTAAAATTAGGCATGACAAGAGTCCTGGTTTAACTAACATACAAACAGAACAAATGAAGTTAAATAACACTGCATAAAAACTTTTTATACTCTCACGGTTATGGAAATGTGTCAGATTTCTTTAGCAAGTGTAATATTCCGTTTATCTTTCTTATAATAAAAAAGAATGTAGTGGGGACCCATAAACTGTCTTTAGAGACAAATTCTTTGACTATTTCAGAAACAAATTGCAATTTGTCAATATTGGTTTCTAACCCCACTTGAAATAATTTATATGTTGATACTTTAAAACAAGTAATTCAAATATTAAGTTGAATTAACTTCAGAAAATAGTTCATAGTAATAATCAAAGCAAAATTACTTTGATATAAGTTCAATTTGTGTGCCTTTCTCACTAACTGTGAAGCAGGTAATTTAACTAGCAACATTTATACACTTTGGCACTGAACTTTGGCACGTTTAATGCAGAAACAAATCAATAGTTATTCAGAAACAGGATACTCGATCTTCGGCACGTTTAGGATGGAACCCTGCATTGGATTCATGATCAGGACAATTTTAAGTTTCACATACATGTTTATATCACTGGATTTATTATTGAAAACCACTCACACAAACATACTGGTCCATACTATGATACATACCTGAGTTCCTGAAGCAGGCGGAGCAGTGGCGCAATAGTGGTGGCAAGCACGTGGACGGCTATCTGGTCTCACACTCTTGCTGTTGAATGCTTCTTTATACGTTCTTCTTAGCGACGTATTATCCTCGTTTTAGAGCCATTCCATAATAACAAGAGCACCATACGACAGTCGTAACCACATGCAAGGCAATTTCAATATAAACTAGCTTTCAAATGCCTCATTTGACACCCTCGATGTTAACCGTGCAACAGCTAGCCACTGACTGCGTAACGTGTTCACCCAGTAGCCGCCTAGATGGACCCCCAAAACCACCTTTTAACGCGCGCAGGCTACTTCAGTAGCGGAGGGGGTTCAAAAATGGTTCAAATGGCTCTGAGCACTATGGGACTTAACATCGACGGTCATCAGTCCCCTAGAACGTAGAACTACTTAAACCTAACTAACCTAAGGACATCACACAACACCCAGTCATCACGAGGCAGAGAAAATCCCTGACCCCGCCGGGAATCGAACCCGGCAATCCGGGCGCGGGAAGCGAGAACGCTACCGCACGACCACGAGCTGCGGACGGAGGGGGTTCCGTACACCTTTTATACTATACAATACAAATTCCTTAAGCATGAACCAGCATTCAAAGTACAATTTCTCTTTCTGAACATACATATTTTTTAAATATTCATTATTTTTAAACACTATTTTAGTTTCCATAATACGCATATTACAAACTTCAACTTTCTCTCTGACAATTCAGTGACCTCCATTACTAAAGACCAAACACTTCATAGTCGCATACACATAATTACACAGTATAAATTACTTACAATCGATGTTGATGTTACAGATATACTGTCTCGGTACGCCTCACGACCGATCCACGCTCCCATCGAGCACAGCCTACCCGCAGTCCTTGTCCATTATACTCCCGTCAGCTCTTTAGAGATTCCCACAGGATGTGGAGTGTGGAGGCTGCGAGGCGTGCCGCAGCAGTCCATGCAGTTGCAATAACTCTGTTTCCCGGATGGCGCAGTGGTTACTGCACCTGCCTAGCAGGTAGGAAATCACAGCTTCGAATCCTGGTCCGTACACATTTTCGTTCGTCGCCACTGATTCCGCTTCATGTACCGTTGCAGCTGACAGCAGTGGTCCCTCTTCGGTTTACGTATAAAGACAATCTCAGCTGTGGCGGTTCTTCTTCTCGTGTAGTATGTATGAGCTCCTCGTGGATTCCTTGAAGGACCAAGGGATGTCGGCTGGCCACCGTGACGCGCTCTGCATTGCAGCGTCACGCGGATGCCATGCTGAGGGGCTTGTGCTCAATATCCGGCTCTCCCAGCTGTTTTGACGGCTTCCCAGACCGTGGAATCGCTACTTGTCATTTAAGCAGCTCCTCAGTTGACTTCATAAGGATGAGTCCATCCCGTATCAGTCCTTCCACCAAGGAAAATTCCTTGGTAGCACCGAGACTCGAACCCGGAGGATTCTATGCATAGCAGCCATCTATGTACACTGACTACTCAGCTACGGAAACGACTTAGGCAGTATACACACATCCTTTTTTTTAAAAAAAAAATCTTACTTTACTTCCCTACAGCAAAGAGAAAGAACCGTATATTGCGAGGGCTATTCAGAAAGTAAGGAACGATCGGTCGCCAAATGGAAACCACAATGAAAATCCGATGAAGTTTCGCACAGCTGTGTTGGCCGGTGTCTCTAGAATGCCCGTCGATCGCATTACGTCGTTCTCTTTAATTCTGAGCACACAGGGAGCACATTAAGATACCTAGAACAGTAGTGTCTCCCGCCAAGTACGAGAACCTGGTGAGAAATTTCGCCTGAAGCTATGCAGCCAACATTACATATGTGTCGGGCGTTTTCTTCTTCAAGACAATTCTCAGCCGCCTTCTGCAGGGGCAAAGAAGATGCTCCTGCATTGTTTCCAATTGAAAATGTTTGATTACCCACAATACAGCCCGTAATTATCTCCCTCCCAGTTTCATCTCTGCTAACATGAACTGCTGACTATGAAGACAACATTTTGGCACAGACAACGAGCTGTAGGCCAGCGTACAGAATTAGCGGAAAGCACTGGCGGCTGCCTTCTATAATGCGGGTATTGGAAAGTTGGTACAACGCTACGACAAACGCCAAAGTCGGATCGACGACTATGGAGATAAGTAGCTGGAAGCTGTAGCTAACTGTTGCAAATAAAACAGTTTTGATTTTCACTGTGGTTTCCATTTGGCGACGTATCATTCCTTACTTTCCGAATAGCCCTCGTATCTGATTAGTGGTGACCATCTTGGGCATGTCGCATCGGACAAGAATCTAGGTTTAATACTAACAAGCGATGTGAAATGCCACTATCATGTAAAATCAGGGAAGACGAATGGAATACTTAGATTTCTTGAAATAAGACAGTCTTGGTTACAGATTGTTCTTATCTAGTTATTGGGAATGACGCATTTCGCACTTGTGGGGCATCTTCAGGTTAGAGGTGTCAAAAAACACTGCGAGGCGTAGGTACATTAAAAGCGGCGGTGTGGGGATGGTATGAGGCAAAGTTCTAGGCTGCGTAGCAGTCTCTGCGACTAACAGTAGCTGTGAACTTACGTAAAAAGTAATGTGATGAGTCAACATCCGCCTTGATGCCAGCATATAGCATTAAAATAAAAATTGTAAAGAAACGTTGTCCTATCGTCGTAAGGCAAATAAAAGCATAACGGACCTGAATCCTACAATAAAATGTGAAGTATAACTACAATAGCAACTGCAAACAAAAACTATGGCAAACGAAGAAAAATATTTAAAAGAGCTTTCATAATACGGAGCCAACCGCGTTTCGGCGCATAGCGGCCGATATGTAAATGTAAAATCGTAGAGAACAGAAGACACGTCAACATCGCAGCCGGACAAGACAAGACGATAACCAAATAGAACAAAAATGTTCTGCGAGTTATGCCACCCTTTACATATCCTCAGTTTCTAGACGGTTACCGCTTCCGGATTCTAGGGGAATCTTATAACTGTGAGTGCACAATCTGTGGGGTGAGATTAGAGCGGCAGCTTCCTGCCGCAGAGCACGTGGCTGGCGGTTGCTATGAGGCCGTGGCGAGCGGCTAGCGCCACATGGCCTTGGAAAACCCCGAGCGGACGCTAGGCAGGGGCGCATGTGGCCGTTTTTGAGCGCTTGGAGAAATTTACATGCCAGAGAAAAGTTGATAAAAACAAAACTAAGAGTGACACGGAGGTGCTACGGAATAATATGTAAAGCTAAATTATCTAGACGCGCGACAAATATACATAATAGTTCAAAAGTTGTTGTCGTCTTAAAAATTGTAAGTTTATGAAAGTTCAAAAGCTAATATCTCGGGAATGCTTTGGCCGATTAATATGAACAAAGTGTCTACGGATGCGGCTAGTAGAGCTGCATCGAGCGATCATGGCCGATTTTGCATAGTGTGTACCATTTTTGAATGAGACTAAGGAATATGGGATTCGACTGAGAGTAACTGTGTTTTTTGTAATAAGTAAATGTAAAGTGACGAAACTAGCGGCAGCATTATAAAGTTTAAAGAGGTAGATGATTAATTAAGTACGTATTTTTATTTGTTTCTCTATGTTTAATACAAAAATTCGGGGAAAAGCAATATCATGCCACAAGAATATTATTGGTGATGGTTCAAATGGTTCAAATAGCTCTGAGCACCATGCGACTTAACTTCTGAGGTCGTCAGTCCCCTAGAACTTAGAACTACTTAAACGTAACTAACCTAAGGACATCACACACATCCATGCCCGAGGCAGGATTCGAACCTGCGAGCGTAGCGGTCGCTCGTTTCCAGACTGTAGCGCCTAGAACCGCAAGGCCACTCCGGCCGGCTATTATTGGTGAAAAAACGCTGACAGGTACAGAAAATTGGACCTTAAATTGTTATTGCCTGGAAAATATCCATATTTTTGAATATATCATATATGTTTTTGTGTTTAGTTTTAGAATATTCGTAATTTTTGTCAAACATTGTTTTGAGTAAGTCGCTTCGAGGGTAGATAGGGGGGGGGGGCATCTTTGAGGATAGTGGGAGCTGGTTCTGAGCAAGGCTAAGAGCAGGACGTGCCACGCATCCTGGGGTAGTAGTGGGTTGGTAGCCACGTTCGGGGACAGGTTGTATGTAGTGACGTCTGAAAACAATCAAGTTGAGCGCAAATGGTTCAAATGGCTCTAAGCACTATGGGATTTAACATCTGAGGTCATCAGTCCCCTAGACTTAGAACTACTTAAACCTAACTAACCTAAGGACATCACATACATCCATGCCCGAGGAAGAATTCGACCCTGCGACCCCAGCAGCAGCGCGGTTCCGGACTGAACCGCCTAGAACCGCTCGGCCACAAAGCTCGGCGAAGTTGAGCGCAGTGTAGTAGATTAGGACAGCAGACAACTGTGTACTTTGTGAGCTGTGAACAGACTGTCGAGTGTCGTGTTCGCGACGTATCAATTTTATAGTGAAGTGTTGTGGTATCAGTCAGTAACGGCCGCCCTTACGTAATAGCCCCTCAGACTTCATATTAAGTGCTTAGTGAATATATTTAAAATTAGAAATAAACTACTTGTCCAACTTATAAATCAACAAGAGTGACTCAATATTTTAAATTTCAGCGCAATACCTGCCTGCATTGTTTTTTATATATATATTTTATTTCAGCTTCAAAATTGAGTTTACGATAGGTGTGAGCTGGCACTCTATGACGAAAAAAGTAGCCAAACATTGAGACCAGACATATCTCTGGGCCGGTCAATTAAGCTGAGTGTAACAAGTATATACATTTTCGTTCCATAGCACGTGGGGGCTTGAGCCAAACTATTCAGACTTCAATGTGTACTGCCCAGTACAGTCGTATATCACAACGATCGCATACGCTAAGCGATCGGAATGAGGTAACGCTCGATAGGTATGCAACACACCTAACGTACAGTAACTCAGCTACGATCGTAAGTCACCAAGGCTACTAGGGGAACTACCGTAGTTAACGCGTACTTACGACGATCTACGGTAGTTTTACGACTCTAAACATGCTGCATACCATGATCAGTGAATCCATCCTAGTGCTCTCCGTCACACCTGTCACTATGTGATCGACACAACGTGGAAGGAACATAGGCAGAAGTCTTTTAAATTACAGTAGCACTATCATGTTAAACGATACAGTTGCGTGAGAAGTGAAACGTCCCCTTAGAAATATTATACATGACTGTGCTTAAACTGACACACAATATTTTTTAGCGCAACGCAATCTGACTTTCAAAAATCCCTACAAAAGAATGGCCCTGACTAGCATTAACCTATACGTTTCACAAATCACTTACCTCACAAAAATCTTCGTTAATCGAACTACTGCAAAACAGCGAGCGCCACTACTGCCAGCTAAATAAAAGATTCAAACTACGGAAGGCACTAACTACTGACAGGCATAGGTAGCAAGTGAAATATTTTAATAGAGAACAAAAAATGTATTTACCTTAATACTCATAATATGTATAGCAGTTCATGACATCCATCCTTACAAATCTACTGTTTCTGATGGACACACCTCCAGATTATCCATTCTCAAAAATCCGCCATTTCCCTCCCCACATCCACCACTGCTGGCGGCTCACCTCCAACTGCGCAACGCTACGTGCTGTTAACAGCAGACAGCCCAACACTACACTAGCGAATATTACAACAATGCAACCCAGCCACAGACTACACACAGCACAGCCAGTGATTTTCAGCCCAACACTACACTAGCGAATATTACAACAATGCAACCCAGCCACAGACTGCACACAGCACAGCCAGTGATTTTCTTACAGAGCGCTACGTGGCGTTACCAATATAAAAACCTCAATATAAAAACCTAAACAGCGTACTTACAGAAGAAACAGAAGCAAAGAAAAACTGTTCAAAAGAAAACTCCTCTCTAATCGTGAAATTCCTTGTTCTGATGCTTTCGTGTTGTGGTATTGTTGACTACTGTTGTTTGTGTAATAAGCTTATGTTTTCCTTGTATTAAGTTAATGGATTCTTCTGAAATGGTCCTTCGGCAAATGAATTAGTAATTTAAAAAATAACAAGGCATTATTTCTAAGGAACTATACTAGCTACATTTATGCGGTTTGTTGCAAATGAGCCGCGCGGGATTAGCCGAGCGGTCTCAGGCGCTGCAGTCATGGACTGTGCGGCTGGTCCCGGCGGAGGTTCGAGTCCTCCCTCGGGCATGGGTGTGTGTGTTTGTCCTTAGGATAATTTAGGTTAAGTAGTGTGTAAGCTTAGGGACTGATGACCTTAGCAGTTAAGTCCCATAAGATTTCACACACATGTGAACATTTTTTGTTGCAAACGATAGTTTAACTTATTAGTTAGTTATGCAGAAACTTCCACATGCCTAGCTTAACTCATGAAATTTTTAAGGATACACTTCTATGCGTGATCTGACAGCATCCTATTACTTTTTCTCTCTTGTTACAGCTGGCGTTGTTTAGGAGTGCTGCCGTAACAGTGGCGTCACTGCAGGAAAAAGCACAACATCTTCTTTAGCTTCATGAAACACGATCGACTATTACAGGTCAGCAACAGCTACAAAGTGGCATGGTCGAGATCAGCATCAAAAGATGTGAAAAGTTTCAGGACACTAACTAGCATTGTTTGTGAGAAGCAAAGATGTGGTATACCTGGACTGATCGTCACTACACTGTTGATTTCGCACATACAACATTTTAAAAATACGAATGCCAAAGAGTCTGAAGTTAAATCTCACATTTGTCAGAGTAATCAACAACAAATGTGTCTCTTCTTGTAAGTAACTTATTTTATCCAAAAAAATTAAGAATGTATCATGATACTACAGAATAACGCAAATCGTATAGTAACTGCAACAAATAATGAAACAAATTACAAAATCAATCATTTATTAAGAATGTTCTAAGCGCTATACCAGGAAACTAACTGTTTCTAAATGCCAGTATGTTTTATTTGTGATAATACAAACACAGTAATACAGCAGTTATGTTTTAACTGGTAGAATTGTAGTTAGCAAAAACCATTACTTGTACCTTGCAAATATTTTAAAACAGAATAACAAACTTCAATTCAACATAAAGTCTTTCAGGTTTGACTTCTTTTTCTCACTCAACTCCATTCTTGGGATCAGACGTTCCAGAGTTCACTGTAGAGCTCCTTGTGCTGTTGAGGAAGAATGGCAACTTCGTGAACAGGTCTCGTCTTCCTGATGAAATACGGCATGGCATACATCAGACACGGTCTTGACATTTTTCTATTCTTCTGCTTCTAATAGCTGTTAGAGGCACGTGAGTATGATAAACTTTGATCATACCCTATTTGGAGATCTTACACGCCTGCACTCACAGCAATGTTTCAGTAGGATCTTTAAAATCAAAGAAGTCAGTTGTATCCGTTGGAATTACATAGAATGGGTTCATAGCTTTAATTGGCTGAACAATTTTGTGTAAATCTTGCGGAACAAAGGCCTTGTTTACTTTTCTTTTACAATGCTCCAACTAGTAATGAATATTTCAAACATTTTCTACATGATATGGTAACTGGAACGAGTCTAGGGACATACAACAAAGAACCGGGTAAACAATAGCGCGGCAAACGTAGTTTGTGATAAAATGGCACTTTGAATGTTTGATATATCCACTCTTCATTTCAACGCAGTTGGCGGAAATCGATGCCTCCTGTTTCCAGAGAGACAGGCGTATCTCGGAGCACTGTGGTGAAGATATTTGCATTTCCACGCATACAAAGTGCAACTTCTGCAAGCTTTGCAGGCAGCTGTTGAGTTATAAGTACATGCTGTAACGAATCGATGCCGACAATGACTAGTTTGATAAAGTTTTGTGACAAAGACATGAAGTTATAAACTGAGCATCGCCTAGACGTTCTACGAGCAACAGACGGACCCTATATGGAGGTGCATCCATAATACTTTACGAGTTAAGTTACCGGTTGCAATAAACCACATAGTTCTAACTAACGTAGCTCCTTTTAAAGAAATTTTGTAATTATGGAGAGACCAAAGAAAACAATTACATTTCTATTTCTCTGTTCGTAGTACGTAACTGTAAATGTTTTGTAGAATACCCACTGCTATCGCTGTATGGCGGTTAAGACGCCAGGTACCGTAACACGCAGACTACTTTTAGCAAATAAAAACAAATAAGGCTCGGCCCAGAATGAAACCCTCGACCTCCTGTATGCTAATCCAAAACGCTAGCCACTGCACCAACTGCACAACACGGCTCTACTTTTTGACTGTACACATGATTACAGTATTTCCGGATTGCCAATCTTTTACGTCCATTTACTGACCGAAATATCTGCAGGACGAAAGTTTATTAGAGACATTTTTGTGTTGCTGGTATCTAAGGAATCGCGCTACGAAGTCCGAGTGCGCGAATTTTTCTTCGTCCTGTATAGAAAGCCTACCAGCACAGACAGGTACCTACATGCCTCTTCCCACCATCACCCTACGCAGGAGAAATCCGCCCCGCACGCCTTAACCAAGAGGGCCAACATGATCAGCGATGAAGACCATCTTAAGACTGAACTACAAAACCACTGGACCATTTTTGGAGCCAATGGTTATGGGATGAAGAAGACAGAACTATGGAGGCAAAGGATGAAGGCAATAAGGAAGTGCAAAATAAAGCACAATCTATCGCCCTACCACCATATGATCAAGGGGTTACTGAAAGTGTGGGATAAATGCACTGTCGAGCAGGTATCAAGCCTGTTTTTCGAGGCAGAAATAGAGTAAAGGATTATCTTGGCTCAAGGAAAGATGCAGTTGACAAGCTGCATGCTGCTGAAGTTTACGATATCAGCTTGGAGTGAGGGAAAAAAAATGGTTCAAATGGCTCTGAGCACTATGGGACTCAACTGCTGTGGTTATCAGTCCCCTAGAACTTAGAACTACGTAAACCTAACTAACCTAAGGACATCACACACATCCATGCCCGAGGCAGGATTCGAACCTGCGACCGTAGCAGTCGCACGGTTCCGGACTGTGCGCCTAGAACCGCGAGACCACCGCGGCCGGCTTGGAGTGAGGACTAGAGTATGTAGGCGGACGGAGTGACTCATCAGAACATGGATATCTGAACATGAAAGATAGAGCCGATTAGGACAACACACCAAGTCAGTGGTGGCATGACACCAGGATGTGTGCGGCAGACAGAATTTCGTGAAGCCCGCGTACTGTCTGAACAGCTTCTTATCTTCAGGAGGAAGATTAGAGAGGCGATATCAATCGCCAGGCGTTCCGCCGACATGAATAGAGAGGGGTGCCGGCTTCTGGCATCTTGGCTGCCAGCAATAACAGCTCTATGGAAAGGCAGCTTACGGGAAGCAACACACACACAGCCAAAGAGACCACAGCAGCTGCTGGTACATAGAGTAACCGCAAGCCTCAACCTGCGCTAGGCAGCAAGCGAACAGCGCTACCTCACTGCAGCCAATCGTTTCCCATTCGCCTATATCCACCAGTTTAAAGCAATAAAAAGAAATAATGAAAAAACCATTAAAGGTTCGATAACAGCCCTTTCAGCCAATATATAAGAATCAAAAATTTTCTTATTCGGATACCATCCCTCACTATAGCTCGACCCAAGTTGTCTGAAACTTTACCAACCGACTTAAACCTTCTCTCCCCACACACACCGCAAAAGGGAGGTGGCGTCAGTGTATCAACACCTTCCATGGCCACGATATCCATGTCCCCGTCCAGACCCATATTGACACAGGTAGCGTCACCGATGCTATTGTTGTTTCTCCCAACCTCTTGAAGCGCACCACAGTAGGAGTCCTAGATCCATCTGAGAGTAATAACCTACCTGTCCTTCTCCAGTTCTCATACCGTGCACCAAACACAACCCACCCCACTCCTAGTCATCCAGCCTGATATATCTAGGATTTTTCCGGTGCACATTGGACTGCATACGGTGCCCAAATTCGTACCATAATCAAAAGCTATGATTCCAGCCTTCAGAATCCTGACAACATCCAAAGTGAGGCTGACTTCCTACATCACACCATCTCGGATGAAATTTCCAACTATATCCCGCTCCGAACTCTCTACTACAATCGTCCTACTCTTCCTCCACGCGTTCTTGCCCCACACCAGGAACTCCGTCATGCATATATAGAATTCCTTTGTACTCGTGAGTGGGACACGCTCACATGTCACCTTCAGCTGCAGTGAAATGTTCGCAGTTACTTACAAGCCAAAGACATCGGGGCTGGCACATGACATGCATTAAACTAGACGGAATACCTATAAACTCTACAAGGTGTTGGAAAACATTCCTTGACACTCAGCAGACAACCACACTCCAACATATCATATCCTACATTACACCTGGAAGATACATTCACCACTGCAGTGATCCCAAGTTTGATTACACGATGGACCCTTATATATACGAATGTGCCAACATAACTATCCCACCTCTCATACCAAATTTCTAGTAATTACACAGCATTCCACGAACAGGACTAAAGACGCCAATAACAGCTGGTGGCATTACACAAACACTCGCTAAAATGTAAAACAGTGGATCCAGTCACAATGCAGTTACCTAATGCCACCTCAAAGAATGTCCCAGAGCCTGTCACAAAACCCTTCGCCATCCTCTACAATACCATCTTCTACACAGGTTATTACCCAGAGCAGTGGAAAACGTCCAAAGTCCTTCTCTTCCAGAAACTTGGTAAACCATCCTCGCAGACCTCATTGTATCGACATATCAGCCGGAAGCCAATTTTCAGCAAAGTCTTTGAAACCATTATTACCCAATGAATCCATCAGCACCTCGCAGCCCACTTGCCCATTACCAGTATCTAATGTGGCTGTCACCCCAACCACGCCATCGATGACCTAACCCATCTCATCTCCGATCAGCTGAATAAAGCAAAGTCCGCCATATTTGTCTCCCTTGATGTCCAAAAAGCCTTTGAGTGAGTGTGGAATTGTGAGTTGCTCTTCAAGCTACAAACCTATGCACTCCCTGTTAATTATATCCGCCTTGTAGCATCTTTCCTTCACCAATGCCCTGCATACACCAATGAAAGAAAACATTATAACCACATGTTTAATACCGTGTTGTTCCACTTTTCAAACACAGTGCAACAGAGATCTACATCTACATCATACTCCGCAAGCCACCTAATGGTGTGTGGCCGAGGTTTCTTTCGGTACCACTATCTGATCCCTCCAACCCTGTTCCACTCGCGAATAGTGCGTGGGAAGAATGATGTCGGTAAGCCTTAGTATTGGCTCTAATTTCTCGAATTTTCTCCCCGTGGTCAATACGCGAGATGTATATGGGGGGAAGTAATATGTTGTTTGACCCCTTCTGAAAAGTGCTGTCCCGAAATTTCAATAGTACGTCTATCTGTGATGCACAACGTCTCTCTTGTAACGTCTGCCAGTGGAATTTGTTTAGCATCCCCGTAACGCTCTCTCGCCAGCTAAACGATCCCGTGACGAAACGCGCCGCTCTTAGTTGGATTTTCCACGTTGCTAAAGCGATCTAACAATAAATTACTTCTAGATAGGGAAGGAGTTCTTTCGCATTATCTTTATAGAATTTTATAGGTATGTTATCTGGTCCCGATGCCTTTCCACTACTAATCGATTGTAGCTGCTATTCAATTCCGCGATCGGTTATCTCAATATCTGCCATTTCGACGTTCGCCCGACGATTGAAAGCAGGGACAGTGTCACGATCTTCCGCGGTGAAAAGACTTCCGAAGACCGAATTCAGTATTTCGGCCTTCTCTCTGTTATCTTCCGTTTCGGTGCCGGTGTGGCCGCTGAGAGAATGAATTGATGATTTTGACCCACTTACTGATGTTACATACGACCAAAATCTCTTAGGGTTTTTACTCAGATCGGTAGACAACGTCTTACTTTCGAAATCATTGATCGCTTCTCTCATTGCTCTCCTTACGCTTATTTTCGCTTTGTCCAGCTTTTGTTTGTCAGCTGGGTTTTTACGTCTCTTGAATCTGAGATGAAGTGCTCTTTGTTTACGCAGCGCTTTTCTAACAAGGCTATTAAACCATGGTGGATCTTTCCCATCCCTTAAAACCTTACTCGGAACACACTTGTCTAGGGCATATTGAACGACGCCTTTGAATTTTTTCCATTTCTTCTCCACACCTCGCCCTCATCACCGAATATTTGATGCTGAGTGCTGAGATATTCTGAAATTTGTGTCCTGTCGCCTTGCTGAGCAAATATGTCTTCCTACCTTTCTTAACATTCTTTGTAGGACCTGTCGTCATAGATGCTGTCACAGCCTTATTATCACTAATACCTTCCTCTACGTTAACTGATTCGATAAGTTCAGGTCAGTTTGTTGCTAGGAGGTCTAAGACCTGTTTCTGTATCTGCTCAAGGTAAATTTCGGACAAGACATCCAGAACAATGCCACACGATTCCCTGTCCCTGGCACCAGTTTTGGTGGCATAAGACTCCCAATCTGTACCTGGTATGTTGAAGTTGTAATAAACGGCATGATCGGGAAAATTACTAATGAAGTGCTCTACAACTATAGATCCTGACCCAGGTGGTCTATGAAAGCATCCGATCATCATTTTTGACCGTTCTTTGATACTTAATTTCGGCCAGATTAATTCACATTCGGAATCCGTGATAACCTCGCTAGATTTTACCGAATTTTTTATTGCAATAAACACACCGCCACCATTGGCGATTAACCTATCCTTACTTTCCAGTCTGAACTTAGAATTTCGTTGTCATTGACGTCTGGCTTCAACCAGATTTCTGTTCCCAATACTATGTGTGCATTACAACCTTCAATAAGCGGTACTAATTCGGGGGTCTTTCCTTGGATGCTCCTGCAGTTTACTAAAAACATATTAATCCTTTATATCTCTGATCTGCGAGGACCAAGATTCTCCGAGGTCGCTTCGTGCGTGTAGTGCACGCCTGACCTATTAAGACGAACCCCACAATTCTGCACCCGATAGCGAAGGCCGAGAAATTAGCATCCGATACCGTCGCAGAGCCGTCTGAGCCTCTGGTTTAAACCTTCCACTTTGGTCCAAACCAGAGGACCGCTATCAACCCTGGGTATTGCTTGGCATGGATTCTAGAAGACCTTGACTGGATTCCAGAAGTATGTGACACCAGGTGTCTACACACAGCTCAAGTAATTCTCGCAAATTGCGGGATGGTGGTTTAACCGCATGCTGCTAGCGCCCGATAGTTGTTCCAATGGGTACAGGTCAGGCACATTTGCTGGACAGTTACCCCGCTGGAAGACATCGCTGTAGTGTCAGGCTTGGAGCATGGAGCAATGCAGTTGCATCGTGCAACCATTCGCTTGGATGAAGGCGTCGAAGGAGCAAGCCCTGCTGTAACAATAAATGTGATTCATTCGATAGGCAACTAGTTTCTACTGATTCACGTTGAGAAGTCAATCATAACTGACGATGTCGTTGGGTTCAACAAAGGAATCCACAGGGGTAGTGTGATTTGGAGCTCCAAGTTAAACAATGGCTACTCCGAAACACTAGTTTCTGCACCATCACTGAACTCTGTCGTCAGATCTGCCACAGATCGCTGTGTATCGTAGACAGTGGGAGTTCCTCTGACCTCTACGTTTTGTAGTGAGACGTGGTCGTACAACACCATACTGCTTACTCGTTGTTTCACCGTCCTTCCGCCACTTTCCACAGGTGCTCACGACCGTGGTACGCCAACAGGCGGCCAGCTTCGCCGTTAGAAATTCTCATTTCCAGCCGCAGAGCCACGACAATCTGCCGTTTGTCAAAACCGATTATATTAGTGGAGTTCCGCATTTGCGGCCCATACCTCGGCTACAGTCACTGCCCATTCGTCTCTCTTCCGCTTACATTCTTCCCTTACTGTGTCACATGCCCGCAACACCACCAGGTGGCATACAAACTCGCGTTGGGCATCTCATGATGCTCATGATGTTTCGGCTCATCGGTGTATGTCACAATCAATCACGCCTGCTCCTGCATCTTTCTTTACGCTGCATGTAAGCCTCAGGGCTCTGTGCTTTCACCCCTCCTTCACATTCTGTACACTGCAGATACTCCAAAACCGCCAGGCTCAGCGTACCTCCTGCAGTGTGCTGATGGCCGCCTACCTAGCCACTCACCACACCCTTCAACTCTACCGCTCTTCCAAGCCTCCCTCCAATGACACCTGAATCTCCTGGAAGAGTGGCTAAATATGTGGAAACTTCAAATAAATCCTTAGAAAAACAGCCTACATCTCGGGTCGCACCACTTGGCGTTTCCGTCGTGCAGATTTGTAATCCTGGAAGGACATACACTACGTTTCGCCTCTCACATCCACCTACCTTCCCCCACTCGCACTTTGTACCAACTTCATCCACTTCCCATACCTTCTCTTCCTAGAGCATCTTCAGATCCGACTACACTAAACTTGCGGTATGTTTTAGAAGGTGACAGGCGACTCTGAGTTACCGTCCTGACAGCAATCACTTTAGCTAGACCGCTACGGTCGCAGGTTCGAATCCTGCCTCGGGCATGGATGTTTGTGATGTCCTTAGGTTAGTTAGGTTTAACTAGTTCTAAGTTCTTGGGGACTAATGGCCTCAGCAGTTGAGTCCCATAGTGCTCAGAGCCATTTGAACTTTAGCTAGTAAACCTTACACTTGACTACTTGCCCCATGCATCCGCTAAATTCATTTAGCCCTTTAACTATGCTTGTTGTTGATAACCTGCCTTAGATGTTATCACAATTATCAGAATCTAAATGAACTTGAATGCTGAAATAGTTTAATCGCAAAACCCATTCCCTACATCCAATTTCCCACTCACTAATAACCAGATCCGGTATCTTTCTGCGCCGATACATCCATTTTCCACCTGCCATACAACTTCATGCCTTATCCATCCTTTCCCTCCGGAATTTTAACAACCGCTCCCGAACAATGAAATACATCCCAAGATATACCCCTCCTCCCAGTCTTAATCACAATGCTCCACTTCACACTATCCTTCCATTTTCTCCTTCCCCTTCAGCCAACTTCCTGATTACTAATCGCTACTTTCAAAACCTCATGGATGATTCTGTAAACAACCTACCACCTGAACCAAGATTCTATGACAATTTCGTGAAGGCTGTGCAGTGGTGTTCCAAGCAATCGATCCCTAGAGGATGCAGAACTAATTATGTTGAAGGCCTTACGCCAGAATTAGAGGATCAGTTGCAGCAATACCTGACACTGTTTGACGCAAACCCTCTATCCGCGGAAACTATCAATGCGGGCGAGCAGCTAACCGAGTCACTAGCTAAAACCAGGAGAGAGAAATGGCTGAGGACAATAGAGGAATTGGACATGAAAAGGAGCAGTCAGAAAGCCTGGACACTCCTTAAACGTCTCAACAATGACCCGACTTTCTCTCCAGGACATGCTCCCGTCACAGCCGACCAAATAGCCCACCAGCTTCTCAAGAATGGGAATCCCGACACCAAAATCAGGAAGTCGGAGACCAAAATAGGACTGAACACCAAGAAAATTCAACTCTGGCCACCCCTCTCACAATGGCAGATCTGGACAAAGCCATAGCGAAATGCAAGCTAAGGAAGGCCCCGGGCCTGGACGGGATTTTTGTTGAACAGATTAAACACTTTGGTCCCAACGTTAAACAATGGCTACTGAAACTGTTTAACAATTGCATGGAAGCAGTGTAAGTAGGCTGTTTATGTTTTCTTATTGGCAATGTTATGTAGCGCTCCGTATGAAAATCACTGGCTGTGCTGTGTGCAGTCTGTGGCTAGTTTGCATTGTTGTCTGCCATTGTAGTGTTGGGCAGCGGCAACTGGATGTGAACAGCGTGTAGCGTTGCGCAGTTGGAGGTGAGCCGCCAGCAGTGGTGGATGTGGGGGGAGAGATGGCGGAGTTTTGAAATTTGTTATGAACCGCTATATATATTATGACTATTAAGGTAAATACATTGTTTGTTCTCTATTAAAATCTTTCATTTGCTAACTATGCCTATCAGTAGTTAGTGCCTTCAGTAGTTTGAATCTTTTATTTAGCTGGCAGTAGTGGCGCTCGCTGTATTGCAGTAGCTTGAGTAACGAAGATTTTTGTGAGGTAAGTGATTTGTGAAAGGTATAGGTTAATGTTAGTCAGGGCCATTGTTTTGTAGGGATTTTTGAAAGTCAGATTGCGTTGCGCTAAAAATATTGTGTGTCAGGATAAGCACAGTCTCGTGTATAGTTGTTCAAAGGGGACATTTCATATGTCGACCCTTAGCCAAGGATACCTCACTGGAATCTTCTGATTTTTTCTTGTAGTTTGTGTAATTAGTGTAGCTTTTGTTTATTACTAGCGCATAATCATAGAGAGAATTTCCTTTGTAGTTGTAGTTTTTCATTGTTGTACAGTAAAACAGTTGTGGCATGCATGTAGATTTGCAGCAAGTATTTCGCAGCTGCGCTTGCAATTAACTAGATATTACACTCCTGGAAATTGAAATAAGAACACCGTGAATTCATTGTCCCAGGAAGGGGAAACTTTATTGACACATTCCTGGGGTCAGATACATCACATGATCACACTGACAGAACCACAGGCACATAGACACAGGCAACAGAGCATGCACAATGTCGGCACTAGTACAGTGTATATCCACCTTTCGCAGCAATGCAGGCTGCTATTCTCCCATGGAGACGATCGTAGAGATGCTGGATGTAGTCCTGTGGAACGGCTTGCCATGCCATTTCCACCTGGCGCCTCAGTTGGACCAGCGTTCGTGCTGGACGTGCAGACCGCGTGAGACGACGCTTCATCCAGTCCCAAACATGCTCAATGGGGGACAGATCCGGAGATCTTGCTGGCCAGGGTAGTTGACTTACACCTTCTAGAGCACGTTGGGTGGCACGGGATACATGCGGACGTGCATTGTCCTGTTGGAATAGCAAGTTCCCTTGCCGGTCTAGGAATGGTAGAACGATGGTTTCGATGACGGTTTGGATGTACCGTGCACTATTCAGTGTCCCCTCGACGATCACCAGTGGTGTACGGCCAGTGTAGGAGATCGCTCCCCACACCATGATGCCGGGTGTTGGCCCTGTGTGCCTCGGTCGTATGCAGTCCTGATTGTGGCGCTCACCTGCTCTGCGCCAAACACGCATACGACCATCATTGGCACCAAGGCAGAAGCGACTCTCATCGCTGAAGACGACACGTCTCCATTCGTCCCTCCATTCACGCCTGTCGCGACACCACTGGAGGCGGGCTGCACGATGTTGGGGCGTGAGCGGAAGACGGCCTAACGGTGTGCGGGACCGTAGCCCAGCTTCATGGAGACGGTTGCGAATGGTCCTCGCCGATACCCCAGGAGCAACAGTGTCCCTAATTTGCTGGGAAGTGGCGGTGCGGTCCCCTACGGCACTGCGTAGGATCCTACGGTCTTGGCGTGCATCCGTGCGTCGCTGCGGTCCGGTCCCAGGTCGACGGGCACGTGCACCTTCCGCCGACCACTGGCGACAACATCGATGTACTGTGGAGACCTCACGCCCCACGTGTTGAGCAATTCGCCGGTACGTCCACCCGGCCTCCCGCATGCCCACTATACGCCCTCGCTCAAAGTCCGTCAACTGCACATACGGTTCACGTCCACGCTGTCGCGGCATGCTACCAGTGTTAAAGACTGCGATGGAGCTCCGTATGCCACGGCAAACTGGCTGACACTGACGGCGGCGGTGCACAAATGCTGCGCAGCTAGCGCCATTCGACGGCCAACACCGCGGTTCCTGGTGTGTCCGCTGTGCCGTGCGTGTGATCATTGCTTGTACAGCCCTCTCGCAGTGTCCGGAGCAAGTATGGTGGGTCTGACACACCGGTGTCAATGTGTTCTTTTTTCCATTTCCAGGAGTGTATTTTCAGTGCTATGTTAATGTGTTCCCCTATTTTTGCTCTTCAAATTGTGTTTTTCTGTGTTATCGTGTGAAATATTGTGACAATAATGGCGTGTGAAAAACGTAACACTAGGCTCCAAAGTAAACTGAGAAATGACAGCGAAGACGAAAGCAGTGTGTTAGCGCCACCGTGTAATGAATTAACTAATATTCAAAGTAGTAATTTGGTAATTGTGCATAGGGAAATGGAGCGGGTGGCAAATAATGGTGTAGACAGTGAAACAAGTAGTGATCAGGGAAGCATTATCCATCGATCGGTCGGCAACAGCTCGCCTCAGGAATACGAAATGACGGGACACAATCTTGCAAAATACTGCAGATTCAGGTTTTGGGTCCTCACCGTTCTCTCAAATAAGTCAAGACACATTTTCTGCTCGTCAAAATGTAAATGTTGCCGGTGCAAATGCAGTGCCGAAAAGCATAGAGGAACCGATTCCAGACACTAACACATTATTATTGCAATTAATGCAGCAAATGGAACAAAATCAGAGACAAACACAGCAAAAGCTTCAAAAGTTAGACACAATGGAACAAAATCAGAGACAAACACAGCAAAAGCTTCAAAAGTTAGACACAATGGAACAAAATCTTCGGAAGTTAGACACCACACTTGAACAAACACGTGAAGATTTAACTACTGAGTTACATAACATTGAATCGAAATGTCAAAAAGTCTGTAATGACGTAAAAACACAAATTTGTGAGCATTTTCAACCTATTTTTTCGCGGCATGAAAATGCATTACAGAATCACGAAGCAGCCATAAAAGACCTGCAAACCATTGTTCGTGAAAATCATGAGACCTTGTCGGCTAAAATTGACTCAGTTGCATCTACCGATTCGGTTACGCAACTTGCAAAAACTCAAGAAAACTTAAAGGACACAGTAGATTCGATTTCAACACAAATGGACACTCTGAAACTTGATTCAGAAAAACACACTGAGGAAATGTGTTCACTATCGGAGAAAGTAGCCGAACTTTCGGATCAGTTCACTAACTTATCTACGAAGGTAGATGATAATCTGAACGACACAAAACCGGTAGTCTTTAATGACACAGAAGAGTGCGAACAAATTAGAAAATTCAAACAAAATCAGAATGAAATTAATACGCAACACCAAAAAGAAATCCGGGAAGTACAAGATCAGCTGACTCAGGTAATACAAGAATTACGTATTTCAGAGGCCACTCGCGCTCCGATACGGGAAGAGGGACTTAGAACTACGGAACAACCACAAAATAATAACACGGACACTTCGGAAATTATGAAAGCAATTGGCAAGGCACACCGAATTTTGAGATGGAACCGCCGAAACGACGTAATAATGACCGACATGCGACGCGCCGACATGATGATTTTGACTATAAGCTGTTCATTACTACACGTAAATTCAAAACGTTTAAGAGTTCCGGCAACGACATTCATCCACAAGCGTGGCTTCATCAATTCTCTCATTGTTTTCCTCCCAACTGGTCATTAGAGCACAGATTAGAATTTATGTGTGGCTACTTAGAGAATGAACCAGCTGTAAGAATGCGGTCGGTCATTCACGATTGCCACAGTGAAGGAGAGTTTTACCATGCCTTCCTCTCAGCATATTGGTCTCAAGCCACACAAGACCGAGTAAAACATAGCATCATAATGATGAAACGTTTCGAACAATCTGAATTTTCCAGTGTTATGAAATATTTTGAAGACATGTTGCATAAGAATCAGTATCTTTCAAACCCATACAGCCCCTCAGAACTCATCCGCATTTGCTTAATCAAACTGCCTGAACATTTACGACATATTATTCTGGCAGGACGTTGCAAAGACGACATTGAAGCTTTTCAGGGACTCTTACAAGAATTAGAAACTCACACAGACAGTCGCGGGATGCGAAAACAGGAAAACAATCACTACAGGTCACATCCGTCACAATTCCGTGACGACAGAAATAATAACTGGACACGACAAGGCTATTCTTACAACGCAAATCGTGAACAAAACAGACACCACCCATATGACAACCACTGGCAGAGTAATAATAGTTACAGAGAAAGATCGCATTTCCGTAGTAATGAATATGACAGAGATTACCTTAGAAACAGACAACATGGGAACCAAAACAATTATTATCAAGGGAGACAGAATAACTTCAGACGCAACAGTTCAGCGCGCAGTTACGATTCAGGAAGAAATTCTCCACCACGTGACCGACAAGAAAGAAATTATGAAATCTACCGTCATGACGACAGACGAGATAATCATAACGACCGACCTGAAATTCATCAGAACTGGCGGGATTCAAACAGAGCAGGGCACTTTCGACAACGTGAATTTGTAGAAGCTAGGTCTCCTAATACCATTAACGACGCGCGCCAATAAAGGAACAGACAATGACTCGCACCGCATGCAGCCACCTGCGCCGGCTGGCTCAGAGAAAAATAACACAGACGCTAACCTTGAGAAAAGATTTAGCATTCCTTACCGACGTATAAAACATGACAATTGCTTTTCAGTTGAAAGACTGTGTACTAGTAACAGTAAAGGTTTACACCACATTTCACATGTAAAACCGTTTATTGAAAGATAATCCGTTTTTTTAACTTAGTCTTTGCCATAAAACTTTTCACTTCACATTTCTAGTATGCTTTGTCACACTGAGAATCTGTTGACATGCAACAATGTTTGAAGTTAAATATCCAGTCAAGAACCAAGAAAACGTATTTAAACAGAAATTACGAATGCATTGTCATTGTGAACAGACGACACAGTGTCATTGTGTATGTACATTCTTGCTTGTTAGTTGCACGATTACGTAACGACTATCAGGCTTACATACTTAGGACACATACTGGTACTGCTAATGAGATTTTAATGCAACATTTTGGTTTACTTGAAAATACATTCGGGATTTAAAGTACTTTCTGAGAGATACCAGATGACACAGTGGTTAGTTTAGGTGACAGCTACACGATTTTTATCACGACGCTACTAATGAGTGACAGTTTACAATGTTGCTTTTGCAGTGTTTCTGTTTTATATCTGCACAGTTTTCTGTTTTATTCTGGAAAGTAAAACATGTTTTAGTAGTAACTTTTGTGGTATAGCTACAGTGAGACAGCCTTTTCCATAGCACAACAACACGTTACAGCACAGTACTTTCTTCATCACAACAATAAGCGTAATAACTACGATATCTATACACAAAGCATTTCACTTTTGTTTATCATGAGGTAAGTACATTGACTTCTGCAGAACTTAGCTTTCGGAGGACGATAACTACGAGACTTCCACAGAGATTATCTTACAACACGACGCACAGTTTAGCGCTACAGTACACGTATTTGAGTGATTAATTTCGCACTTAAAAGATTTATTTTTTTTAGATATTTGAAGTGCAATGATACAATGGTTTTCTGTGATACATTTCATTCCATTGTTGTAATCTGTAACACCTGAGGGTATAATTACATTAATCCTCAGGGGGGTGCACGCCTACTTTGTGTACCATGTGTTTGGCAAGCACAAGGAGCCCTAGCTAATATGGTATTTGCTTATACAACTTTACACATCAGTACCATATTTCTCCAACACAAAATACACAGCTACCTGATTATTTAACAGAGAAACAAACATTTTTTTTCTACATCAGTGACAGATGTTTACGTAATTACACAGATGGATAACTTCAAACTTATGAAATTGTATTTTGTCTGTACTTTGTGAACTGTTCATATTTTTTGGAACCATTGTGATATTATGAGAGCTTTGAATGATATATTTGGTATGGCATCATGATTTTTGAAGTGCGTTTGAGGCAGATGACACTTTTGACATGAGCAGTGAATTTTTTTAGGTTTTGAAATTATTGGAGAAAGCTACGACGATTTTGAGAGTTGACTGAGGTGTTATGATGTTATTATTACAATGACTATGTGTATTATGCTGTTGCGGTATGTTTATGATCAATAAGCTGATGCTATATGAGTTATTTGAGTATGCTACGTATCTGTTATGATGAAATATTGAAGAAGTGTCGACGAATAAGGTATGGAATACTGAGTAGTGGTTAGGGACTCCGATTTGTGGAAAAGGATGTCGGAAACCAAGAATCGTACTTTAGAATTATGAAATGTGTGTACATGTGTGAATGTATCACAATGCCATTGAAAATTTTTTGGACACTGTTATATTCATAGGATTGTGTTTCTACACATTTGCAATGCAAATTCTCGACCTGTGAAATTTTTTATGTCAGACTGTCACTGTTGTGCAAAGTGGTGTCATAAATATTTCGGTAAGAAAGTTAAGTGACCTTCATGTAATGCGTCGTGGGCACCCAGATGGGCGACAGTCGCCTGGAAAGAAGTCATTAGTGAGTGCCTTTCAGAGGTACAGGTGGAGAAAAAAAAAGGGAGGCCATTATCCTCGCTATTGACATTCCTTTGTAGATAGCATCGCAAATACGACACGCTCAAACTTGAGAACATATGATTATACTGTGGAGCCCTTAATTTATGATATTTCCTAAAATGCCTAATGAAACGATGAGAAACATTTCACGGCTATTGTCTTGCGAATTGAGAGAAATGCCATATGGCTTGCTTTATGTATTTATTTACTCAATTTATTTAATATCTAGTTTCTAGCTGTATTGCAGCATTAGTTACAATAAAATTTTATAGATGTACTAATATAAATATTTTCTGTCTACAGATCCAGTAAATACTAATTTTGTAATGCACTTCCCAAAAAAATGAGGGAGCACAAAAAGACATTTACCTTCACAGGAACTGCATATATAATTTTCTTTTCAAGTACTTTGTAATTTCTTTTGTAGAAATAGTTGTGGTGCACCACTTTAATTACATAGACATTAAGATGTGAATATACATTTCCCTTGTCTGCACTGTTGTCTTTAGTGTAATATTTTTTTCTGCTTGAGCTTTGTCATGTTTAGATATAAGCTGCTGTTTGCCAGGCATAGTGTTACTAAATTTGACTTTGCGTTACTCTGCTAAGCCAGTTTACTACTGATTTATTTTTCTTGTTTGCTGCACAGTGCCTTATATTAGTTGTAATATTGCAATTGCTTTGCCTATTTAAATTTTTTGTCATTGCTGTTTGTGTTAATTGTTTTGTACTGCTGCAATGCCTCGTCCCTTAGTTTAGCATCTGAGCTCAGTAGATTTAAGTTAGCTTAAGAGGGGGTGGACTATATAAGAAAATGAGTTGCGATGAATTGGAAGAAATGCATTGAGAAGTTATACGAAAAAAGTACAGAAAGCAGGTATAGATAGGACCTTTTGGGAATAATGACGAATGAAGGGAGATCTCCGAGAAGTAAAGAAAGTTTTGTTTGCAAAATACTGCAGTAAAAGAAACCCTGTCCTTTCCTTGTGTTATCCCACTATGTGTTTGTGTTCCCTTGTGTATTTGTGTTTTTCCTGTCTTTATGTGTTTAGCTAATAAGATTTATGTTGTAGAATTTTTCAAATACTATGTTATTTTCTTTGTAAAGATGTTTAGACATTATTTATTCTGTTCTGTTTTAATGCTCATGTGTGAAGTTGATGTTTCAATAATTATTCCGATCTTTTATATATTTACTTATGTCATAATTCCTGTAACACTGATGTATATGTCTATTTCTATTCTTTTGTAAAGCCTGTTTTACTACAAATGTTATCTGTATTGTTATGTTCTTTAATGATGTATTTTGTACCTTTGTAATTGTATTCTTATGTTATAAAATTGTAATTGTCACCAGTTCATCATATTATTAACTTGTAAGTTACATTTCACTGCACACGTTTCTGTTGGTCGTAGTATATGGACAATATGTGAGAAGTAGGCACTGTTAGTGTTTTCACGTGTGTTAATAATTCAGCAAGGGACTGGATAACAGCATTGCTGGTTCTAAGGACAATTCCAAAAACTTTGTGAGTGCACAAGTGGTGGTTATGGACTTGCTATATTATCCGCAACACTCTTCAATGGTGATTGTGCACCTGCACAGTCACAACAAATGGCTGCTGGCCATCTCTACAAGGACTACAGTGGGTCTACACCTTTGCTGACTCACCAATACCATTATCTCTACAAGGACTACAGTGGGTCTGCATCTTTGATGACCCACCAATACTATTATTTCTACTAGGACTACAGTGGGTCTACACCTTTACTGACTCAGCAATACCATTATTTCTGCAAGGACTACAGTGGGTCTGCACCTCTGGTGACCCACCAATACCATACTCTCTACCAGGACTACAGTGGGTCTACTCTGTGATGACCTACCTACCAATATTCTTCAAAACGTCGTATGACTCTGCTGTGGGTTTGCTCTGTCGTGGCCCATTACCTGTCTGCATGTCAAGAGTCAACACTGTCTTTCCGTTGGAAGGATAGCACTACTTCTTCAAGACTGCATGGAAATCCACTACTTCCGTGTGCATTTTCTTTTACTGCTTGGACTTTGAGAAAAACACTGCCATTTTACTCTGATGAATGATCAGAACTGTCTTTATGGACTGTGAGAAAATTTTAGCTTTTGACCAACATTGTATCAATAAGTGTGTGCATTTCATATCTTTGTTATTGTAATTATGAAAAATTTTATCAAATCATTATTGGCCACTGCCCAAAACAATTTGTAAAATTTTTTGTGGGGAGCATGGGGGCTATGTAAGTAGGCTGTTTATGTTTTCTTATTGGCAATGTTATGTAGCGCTCTGTATGAAAATCACTGGCTGTGCTGTGTGCAGTCTGTGGCTAGTTTGCATTGTTGTCTGCCATTGTAGTGTTGGGCAGCGGCAGCTGGATGTGAACAGCACGTAGCGTTGCGCAGTTGGAGGTGAGCCGCCAGCAGTGGTGGATGTGGGGAGAGAGATGGCGGAGTTTTGAAATTTGTTATGAACTGCTATATATATTATGACTATTAAGGTAAATACATTGTTTGTTCTCCATTAAAATCTTTCATTTGCTAACTATGCCTATCAGTAGTTAGTGCCTTCAGTAGTTTGAATCTTTTATTTAGCTGGCAGTAGTGGCGCTCGCTGTATTGCAGTAGCTTGAGTAACGAAGATTTTTGTGAGGTAAGTGATTTGTGAAAGGTATAGGTTAATGTTAGTCAGGGCCATTCTTTTGTAGGGATTTTTGAAAGTCAGATTGCGTTGCGCTAAAAATATTGTGTGTCAGGACAAGCACAGTCTCGTGTATAGTTGTTCAAAGGGGACGTTTCAACAGGACAGATTCCCACAATCTGGAGGAAGGCTAAAGTTATTGCCATTTTAAAACCAGGCAAAAATGCTGATGACCCCAGAAATTTCCGACCCGTATCACTTCTCTGCCATATCTTTAAAATCTTTGAAAGAATACTCCAGGATCGTCTCTCCAGTGCCATAGAACCCTACCTAATCCCCCAACAAGCAGGTTTCCGCCCAGGGAAAAGCACTACATCTCAGGTAATTAACCTCACGCAGCTGATTGAAGACGGCTATGAGAACCGGAAAATAACCGGTGTCGCCTTTATAGACTTGACAGCCGCATATGACACCGTCAACTTACGTCCGCTAATGAAGAAGCTGTATGCCATTACCAGGGACTTTAAATTCACATCCACAGTTAGAAGTCTGTTAGAGAACCGTAGGTTCTCTGTGGAATTCCAATGGATGCATAGCAGGTGGCGGGCCCAGAAAAATGGTCTCCCTCAGGGCAGCGTACTGGCACCCTTACTTTTTAACATATACACCAACGATCAACCACTGCCAGCTGGTACGGAAAACTATATCTACGCCGATGACCGTGCTACGGCCGTACAGGGTGACTCCTTTGAGGATGTTGAGACAAAGCTCACGGATGCGCTAGACATGCTCTGTCAGTACTACGCCGACAATCAACTCAAGCCGAACCCTAGCAAAACACAAGTTTGCGCCTTCCATCTCCGTAACAAGCAGGCATCCCGTAAGCTGCGTGTCTTCTGGAAGGACACACTCCCCGAACACTGCGTTAACCCCAAATACCTAGGAGTAACCCTAGACAGGGCTCTGACGTATAAACAGCACTGTATTAACACCAAAATGAAGGTGAGCGGCAGAAATAATATTCTTCGGAAAATAACGAACTCCTGCTGGGGCGCAAAGCCAGAGGTAGTGAGGACCACAGCACTAGCAGTTTGCTTCCCAGCAGGCGAATATGCAAGCAGTGTCTGGTACAACTCTACCCATGCTAAACAGGTCGACATTGCTCTGAACGAGACCTACAGGCTCGTCACTGGATGTCTGAAACCGACGCCTACAGAAAAGCTCTACCATCTTGCTGGGATTGCACCTCCTGCAGTGCGAAGAGAAGCGGCAGCCTATAGTGAAAGAGCGAGGGCTGAGACGGCAGAGAGCCACCCCCTCCACAAAACTCAGCCAGCCACAAAACGCTTGAAATCTAGACGCAGTTTTCTCAGAGCAACCGAAGATTTTAGCGATCAACCTGGATCTAGGGTGGAGAGATGGAAGCGGTCGGGAGAAGGGCACTGGATGGAACCAAAGGAAGAATTGGCACCAGGTTACGATGAGGACTGGGTGGTCTGGAGATCACTAAACAGGCTACGCACCAACACTGCACGGTCAAGAGATAACCTTCTGAAGTGGGGATATTCTACTAAATCTAATCTCTGCGACTGTGGAGAGGTGCAGACGACCCAGTACATGTATAACTGTCCTGAATGTCCTTCACACTGCACTTTAGAGGATCTGATGTTGGCAACCCCAAATGCTGTCGACGTAGCCCGCTTATGGGCCAAATGCCTATAACATTTTGTTTCTGTGCACACATATTTGTATATATATTTATATATATTTTCATATGCCTGTAATTAATTTTTTTTCTGTGTGCTATTCATTTTTTTATATTCCTGTATCCATGGTGCTTCTGACACGAATAAAAAAATCGCTACTTTCGATTCTACAGAGCTCCATACTTATTCTCATCATGTTGTTGTTGTTGTTGTAGTCTTCAGTCCTAAGACTGGTTTGATGCAGCTCTCCATGCTACTCTATCCTGTGCATACTTAGCGTATTCATCTCTTGGTCTCCCTCTACGATTTTTACCCTCCACGCTGCCCTCCAATACTAAATTGGTGATCCCTTGTGTGCATCCTCGATTTTTTTCATGTATTACCTAGCGTCACCATTACACCGCGGCATCATTCACGTTCATTAGTGACTATATTTTAACTATAATATAAAACCGTCAGACGAGTTTTAAATCCGTCAATATTTTCAATCTACATGTATTTTACAAAAATCTCGTTTATTGTGATTTGTTTTTGTATAGAAATCGTTGATATCGTTCAACAATGTGTTTTTTACAAAATCATCTCTTATTGTCATCTTTTCATATATTTTGTATATCATCCTTTTAGATATTTTATATATTTTATCTTTTTATATGATTTTAAATACAGTTCATGCAACCTTTGTCGGGAATTGAAATAATAATAAAGAAAAAAATCTCATTCAGCAATTTGCAACACCACTATAAAAGTGGCCAAAACGTCGAAAGTTTTACATATTGCAAATGTGATCACATACCCAGAGGAATTTTATTGATCAAAATTTTCTTGTTGTATTTTTATGATAATTATTTGGTTTCATTAATTATTTGCATGGTTTTCTTAGTGACTATGTATTTTTTTATCTTAAAAGTGAGGAAATTTCAGATCACACAACGCCTAAAGTTTTATATCGGTGAATATGTCAAACTTGAAGCAAGTTCATCGGCGTACCTTGGAGCACTTCTGGATGAAAGGAAACTGCAGAAAATGGCTCAGCCGTAGCCTTGGACGCTGTTTCCAGCATTAATACTTCACACTCCAGGGAAGCTTTCCCTTTTTCTCACCGTATTACACACAATTTCTCAGTTTGCACAGTTCCCAACTGCAACACGCATTTTAAACGGCTACCGTAGGCGAAAGAGAAAGAATGTCGTTTTGACGTCCTCGCAGCTTTAAGTACACTGACCCACTGGACGAGATACTGTAGTTATTCTTCCCACCACATTGTAGAAGCTTTGGCTGCTTCACGAGATGTAAATGACATGAATACCTGTCATTGTTTCTCAAGCAGGAGATAAAACAGTCTCATCTACTAATCTTCTGTTCGCTGGACAGTAGAGGCATATTTCTATATTTATCAAAACCAAACATGATTGTCTTAATGGGATTTCCGCGATCGTTCTTTAAATAAAAATATGGCATTTCAGTCTTTGATCGCTATTTTTTATTTTCAATGACCGGTTTCAGGCTAGCTGCCCATCTTCAGACCATATATTGCAGTTACAGGCAGCTAGCCTGAAACCGGTCATTTAAAATAAAAAATAGTGATAAAAGACTGAAATGTCATATTTTTATATTTCTATGTCACCCATTGCTGGGAATGCTAATCCCTAAACAAATTAGTTCAGTAATGAAGGGACCAGGGGAAAACCACAGATCAGAAACAAGCAGTGAACTGGAATTAAAGGAAATGTATTGTTGATAGAAACACATAAATGTGCAATAGTCCTGTCACAATAGTCCTGTGCTGCAGGACAAGCTAAAAGTACACGAACAGTATAAAGAATCTAACTAGAAACAACGATTGCTCGTACAGTCTCTAGAGAGAGAAAACAGATATATATTTTGGGAATTCAGAATCACAAACGAAAGCAGTCAAACACTTGGAGTCACGTATACGAGTGCACAGACAGCGGCTGTGCGACTAAGCCTACCTCTCTAACACTGGTGGAACGGTAATGCGATGCAAATCCCGAATTTGCGTCTTAATCCCAGATTAAGTCGCCACAAGCATTGTCGTGTAAAACGTGTAGGCCGACTGAATCTACAACTAGTTGCTTCCAAGATGATGGAAGCCAACACACATATCGCGTAGTGGCAGCAACTACTGCACTCCTGCTAGTCACGAAGGGAAGTCGACGAACAACTGCAACGAATTGGGGCCGAGAGAGCGTCGGTTGCTGCTGCTTTCCTCCGATGGGGCAGCTCGGCCTCTTGGCGCCCGTGTTGGTGACTGCGATGGCGTTAGTTCTCCGAATACGGGAGGAGATATTGTCCTGCTTCAGCCTTGCTGCAGCTTGAATTTGAATGTAGCAGCCACTAACTTCCACCGATTTTCTGTGAATTAACTGGTGAGTGATGATGAAATCCGCTCCATCCCCACAAATCGGTGGTTTCAGGTGACAAACGAAAATTGATTTCAATGCATAAGTTGACTAATCAATCGACATTTCAGTTAAGTGATTCACATTCCCATGATTTGTATCAGTGAACTTGTGATTATCAGAGTAATATATATATCGTTGATTGGAAGTGTGATTTGATTTAATCCATCTTGGATATTCCTTTCTGGATAGCCTCCGAATAACTCACGGTCTGTATCACCACGGAATCTCGTAAATTCTTTGTTTATTTCAATAAATTGACCTTAAAGGACATTTTCTTGCCTCAGAGAGTGAGATATACCTACCTTTAGCTTTTGGCCCCCTATTCCACGAACTTCCATATCTTTTTGATTTGTTGAGGGATACGGGTTCACGGCCCCGTATAGTGTCTGAGATGACCTGAGTGGTTACACTACCAAACTATCTTTTCGTATTGTTTGCTTATTATTATTATTATTAGCCACCTCCTTCTCTCCTTAAATATGGGCCGTCCGCTGTGCACTAGCGGTTCTAGGCGCTTCAGTCTGGAACCGCGCGACCGCTAGGTCGCAGGTTCGAATCCTGCCTCGGGCATGTATGTGTGTGATGTCCGTAGGTTAGTTAGGTTTAAGTAGTTCTTAGTCTATGAGACGGCCTCAGATGTTATGTCCTAACGTGCTTAGAGCCATTTGAACCATTTGAACCTTAAATATGGGCTACATAAGTGTTGCCACTATACTGTACAGATCTCCCATCCAGTCTGGCGGGTAGTACGATTTTTTTTATTTTTTATTTTTAGATTTTCGTCTGCAGTGTTCGAGTACAGTTTGTTGTGGAGTACCTGCCGAGTAGGATCAGCTTTTCAGCAGAGAACGTTTGTTCCAGAAAAACGTGCTGACCTGCAAGCCACAATGCTTCACCTTGAACAGCTAATAGGGAACCAGGGAGAGAGATCGCGTCTTGGCTGGCAGCTGTTGATGGAACGTCGGATAGAAACTGCACTCTCTCTATCTAGCACCGTCTGTGACGCGAACCGTCTCCTTTTATCTTCTTAAGCTTCCGTCACACGGAGAGTGTATTTGAAATTCATTGTTGAAAGAGCCGAGTTTCTATTGTCATAGCATGGGAAAAGCTCGATAGTGAGTATTTCCGAATCCATAGGGCAATACCCAGCATGAGCACACATGTTGTGAACGTGCATTTAAACGTAGACTAGTGAACTGGAAGAACGCCACGTACCCCACATGCACGCCATCAATTTCAGTACAGAATCGGGAGACGCTATATTGGCTTTCAGTTGAAGGCCATATTTGGCGGGTTTCAAATAATAAATACTTTTGAACGTATGCTGTTTCAAAGCGCCAGAAGCTTGAGGATCTCTCGAAAACCAAACGTTTATTGGTACGATTTGTTCTTAGAAAGTGACGGCAATCATCATATTTCAGGTTAAAGAATTTTCTAAGTGTAACGTGCGTGGTCCGCAAGGTATGCTGTTTCAATGGAAAGACACATTGAAGATCAATTAAAAATACTTCTTGGTACGAGCTGCTGTAACTGAATGTCATTTAATAACATATCCGCGAATAAGGCTTCACGAGACATTAACGTATGTCATACACTGACGGAAATAAATTCCAGAACCAAGAAGTTGTGCGACATAAACGAAATTTTGTAGGCGTTTTTCTACATCTGAAAGGTGATGTCTATTCAAATTCCGCGCCAGTCACATAAGAGTGGCTCTAGTAGCGCCACTATGAGGACGCAAATCACGTTTGCTTTAAATAGACATTGTAACGGTCGTGACAGTTACCATTCAGATTTGATGGGTGAGTTGATGGTAGTCAAGAACGCCCTTTTGGGTGAAAAGGACACATTATCGACATCACACTAAGTTTGATCGAGGTCGTGTGATAATGGTACGATAAGCTGGACGTTCCTTCTGCCATATTGCAGAGAGACTCTGCAGAAATGTAGCCACTGAACACAATTAATGGCAGCAGTGGTGACGAGAATGTACGGACACAAGAATATCGTGTGCCGGACGTCCACGTGGCATTATCGAAAAGAAAGACCGTCGTGTTCGGCGTATGGCTCTGGCGCAAGATACTGCACTTACAGCGGCAATTAGAGCAGCAGTTACCACCACTGTTTCACAACGATCTGTAACAAATCGGTTAACTGAAGAACATCTCCGATCCTAACGCCCTGTAGCGTGCATTGCACTGATCCCATACCACCGCCATTTGCAACTTCAAGAGCGACAAGCGAGAGCTCATTGGAGGGCAGGGTGAAGGTGTATTGTGTGTTCTGATGAAAGCTGGTTCTGCTTCGGTGCCAGTGAAGTGCGTGAGTTGGTTAGAAAGAGGCCCATTGACGGCCTGCAACCAGCCTGTGTGCTAGATACACGGGACCTACACCTAGAGTTATGATCGGGGGTGAGATTTTATATGACAGGCGCAGGTGTTATCCCATACACCCTGACTGCGAAGTTGTACGTCAGTTTGGTGATTCGACCTACTTTGCTGCCATTCATAAACAGCATTCCAGGCGATGTTTTCCAACAGGATAACGCTCGCCCACCACTGTTGTTACCCAACATGCTCTGCAGAGTGCCGACATGTTGCCTTGGCCTGCTCGATCATCAGACCTGCCTCAAAACGAGCGCTCAGGGGACATCATCGGACGACAACTCCAGCAACATCTACAAACAGCCTTATCCGTACCTGTATTGACGGATCAAGTGCAACAGGCATGGAACTCCATCCCACAAACTGACATTCTGCACCTGTACAACACAATACATGCACATCCACACGCTTGCATTCAACATTCTGGCCGTTAAACCGGTTATTAGTGTATCAGCAAGAAATGGATTATCTCATGCTTACATTACACTGTGATCTTACAGTGTTAATCTCTTACATATGTTACCTAAACAAATGTGTCTCTGAAATTTCATTACTCTACATAAGTCATTTTTTGGTGTTGCGATGTTTTTTTCCGTTAGTGTATGTTGTAGGAGGCCAGTACGGGTAATAATAGAGATACGGAGTGTCAAACATATGTGTAACTCGTTTGTGTCTCACTACGTCCAAATTGTTCTTCCTTGCCTTCGCGATTTCTAATAGGTTCTGAGGTTTTCTTTTTAATTTAATAGTATATTTTATAATACTCAATGTTATGTAAATATAACTGCGCTCTCTCTCTCAGCATTGTTTTTTGGATTGTCTTTATCTACAAGAGAGCTCCCAGTGCTTGTTGTAAGGTATTTTGCACATTCTTGTTTAAAGTCTTGTATTTCACGTGTTCTAAAGATTACGATAGTGAATAGAGACAGTGACCTAAGTGTTTTACCAAAGACTGACAGTAATGAAATCATTTTTATCTTACGTGGAAAACTATAGAAAATTTTGATATGGCAGTTTTTAATGGAACCTTTTTACCTCTATGTCTTTACTGACTGGATATGGAACTTTCCTTTTTGCAGTATAACATGTTCGATATTGAAGTTTTTATTTATGTATACTACAACTAGAACAACATGGCTAACGACGGAGGATATGTGTGTTTTAATAGAGCACGTCCATTTCGTAAACAAATTCTGGGACTTTTCACGCCAGATGAGCTGACAATTGCCGCTGGAGCGCCCTGCGACCACTTACATCACGTTGAGCTACTCTGGCGCAATACATTTACTCAGAAACGAAAATAGACAGTGTCATCGAAAACTGTCAAACCACCACCTACTGCTGCATCGGCTCTGCTAGTAACTGCTGGAGTTCACTGAAACGCTGCACACCATCAGCCGTAGCAGATTCTTTTATTTTCATGGCTTATGATGTGATTATTATGAAGCCACCTAAACCCTGTGCCAGATTTACGAAAGATCGTGAAAGTCAAATCATCATCTTCTGAATTTGAAATGACACTGGGGACCAATTTTCAGCTTGATCCACTGGACCAAAATGGAACTGAGAATATCTTACAGATTACCGCTTCCATTCTCATGCGTGTTATGCCTATAATTTGTTGCCTGACTTGCGGATGGGAACATACAGAAACGAAACTCTCTACAAAACTGTCAAAATAAAGTTTAAATCAAATGTTCTTGGTTTATGTCAACAGAATGTTTTAAATAGTAGATTAAAAATCTAGTAGGAGAGTCAGAAGGAAAGGTACAGACTTTGAGGTGTGACATTCTTGGTGATTTTGAAGAAGAACCGTATCCAACATACAGCAATTTGAAAGACACGGTCGCCGTAAACTGCCCTCCACCGATACTCACTTGCGAATACAACCAAGATACATTAAGCTACGTAGTGTTGTCGTTACTGACCATTGAAATGTGCATTTCACTTGAGTATGGATTAGCGACGAGTCCGTGGAGTGATTTCTTGGCCATTGAGGTCACCTGGTCTTATTCCACTAAATTACTGTTTGTGGGGTTGGCTGAAGAGTGAAGTCTACTAGTGCAGGGTGGACACGAAGAATTAAGTTCTCGCTCGTATTTCATATCCGTGTGCTCAAGTAAAGAAGAATGTTATCCACGGTAGGCTCACCTCGACGAATGAGCTAGATCAGCAACACAGCAGCTGTCTACAAGAGCTGCAAAATGCATTTTAGTTGACAGTGAACTTATTTAACATCTTTTATGAGGAAAACAACACAAACAAAGCATTAGATCACAATGTTTTATATACTATTGCCTACTTTCGCCCTGTTCCCCACCGTTTTCATTAGTTTCCTCGGAAATTGTTAAGAACAGGATATAAGTTCATATGACTTTTTTGGTCAGAATCACTGATACTGTTACCCATCAAAGCACATACCTTTCCTCCTGATGTAACATTATAAAAAATAGTCAAATACGTGGATTCCCGATATCTGAAATGAGGTGGAAATTGTTACATCTGTGAAATATTTTCGCTATTTTCTTCTTTTCAAAAACAAGGGGCAGTTGTCGCTGTCTCCTTTTGCTTCACTTAACTCTTGGCGCCTTATCTGCCTTCACGGCTAGCGGAAGGTGATGCTGTTGTACAATTTGGATTAATTACATAATATCTAAAGCTGAATTAATTTCTTTTAATGTTATCAATATTTCCTTCCTAGCCTTGTTTTTGAATGTATTTTACAGAATGAGATCGAGAAGCTACATCGACGTTGGTATTGCTTATAGAGCGATGCTTTTGATTGGCGCCATTGCAAGAGCTTTAAATGAATAATTCATGATAAATAAAAAGAACCTGCAATTTTTCCAGAATTTGGATTCTGAATTCCGATCCATTTAAAGGAACATTGCTCTACAACGCAAATACATGCGTTGAAATACGTGGGCTATTCGGAAAGTAATTTACGATCAGGGGCGAAATGGAAAGCACAGTAAAAATCTGATGAAGACTTGCACAGATGTGTTGGGCAGTGTCCCTAGTATGCTTGTCAATCGCGTTACGACGCTCTTTTCGGTTCTGAGCACAGAAAATAGTCTCCCACCAAATATGAGGGCCTGGTGAGAGATTTCGCCTGATGTCATGCAGCCCACATAACATAACTGTCATGCATCTCCTTATTCATGACAACTCTGTCACACCCTGCAGGGGCAATGAGGATTCACCAGCTGCGACATAGTCGCGAATATGAACAGTAATCCAATACTGTCAAATGTTTTTTTATTCCAGTCTTTGATCAAAGGCTGGAATAAAAAAACATTGGGCAATGAGGATGCTCCTGTAGCGTTTTCGATGGGAAGTAACTGGCTCCTCCTGAGTTACGTCTCTGCTCCCATAACCCGCTGACTATGAACACAACATTGCGGCACTGACAACGAGCAGGAGACCAGTGTAAAGAATCGGCGGAGAGCACAGTCGGCTGTCTTCTATGACGAGGGTACTGAAAAGTTGGTACAATGCTACGACAGATGCCTACGTCGGAGCGGCGACTATGTAGGCACTTAGCTGGGAGGTGTAGCTAGCTTTTGCAGATATAACATTTTTAATTTTCATAGTGGTTTCCATTTCGCGACCCATCGGACCTTACTTTCCGAATAGCCTTCGTACTTACATTTCTTTCCACGATCAGGCACCATTGTACCAGCAGCGGACGAATAATTATACGTAGTGTTGATTTATAAACTCGTTGCGTCATTTAAATAATACCGTCTTCTCGTTTTGCTAATCATATGGAACAAACAACGGTTAAACAATTAATGAAGGAGAGGAAGAATTACACTGTCTCACCTAGTGAAATCGGATTTGGTCCAAAGAAAGTAATTCGCAAGCTATCGATGTCTTTCACTTGATGTTTTAACTGATTAATAGTAATTTAAACGGTATCTATTAAATAAAACAAATCACATGAGTCAAGAGATGTTGAGCTCGTACTTTGAATATGATACCTCCAAGTGCTTCAGAAAGCTTTTGAAAGAAGATATCAAAAAATAAGCAGTGCTCTCGTATCTGAGTCTTATGATTTCTCCATGGAAGGCATCCGCCACAAAACCTGTTATGTCACAACGAATTAGATGATCTTCTGTGTTCCAATAAATGTTAGTCATATTTGGGGTAATTCTTAAGCTGAATATCAAATACTAAAACTTGACTCACACAATCAGAGCTGATGAAATAATATAGGCAAAAAGACTGATATTCAAAGAGACGAATGATTTCAAGCACATTTATGTTGTAGCCAAAAGTATCTGTTATGTTCCAGAAACAACTCTTATTACGGAAAAAGTTAGATTAAGGTGAACAAAGAGCCATCAGTGTGAAGCGCTCGATCTTACATTGCCAAAAAAAGTGGAGATTTCAACAAATTTATATCACAGTAGCAGTGACAGAACTTCTGGGCATGCGCACATCAGTGCAGGAACGACAGACGCCGGTCCACGAAGCACCCACACTCCACTGCCGCTGTTTGGTTCCTCGAAAGGCGAAGCCGACAGCGCAGCTCTTTCGGAAACTCCAGTGCCGGCCGGATCGAGGTTTTTCTGGGCCGGCGACTCGTGAAATGTAACGAGCGGCACGACTCGGGGTATTCTTCTTACAGGAACGCGCTCTTTCATTCCGAAAGTTTCTTGCCGGTTAAGCTGCAATATCGAGCATCGGCGACTTCAAACGAGGAGAATTAATAACAGCTTAAACGGCCACTGAGCTCTTCCTTTTTTTTTTTTCTTCCTCTTTCACTTTTTCCTTGCAATTCCCAATCTCGATACGGGGGATGCGTTCAAGTATACTTTTCCAGCCTCTCGATATTTAGCAAAAAAAAAAATATATTTTCTTTCCCATTCTCTCTCTCTCTCTCTCTCTCTCTCTCACTCACTCACTCACTCACTCACTCTCTCTATCTCTCTCTATCTACCTGTCTCTCCTTTCTTCTACACGAGCAGCCTGCCATGTGTTTCCGCATAGCGCGGAACCTGACAGATACCACATGGCGATCTCACCCATGCATCTTGAGAACTGGTGCGCTAGCACTGTTTTCCTCCAGTGCCAGAACCGTAGATGGGGCGCTTAATGATACCTGTCGGATTATCACGGATTGTTTGAGACCTACACCCGTAGATAAAATCCAATGTTCTGCTGGTTAGCCCCTCCTGAAATTAGACGCTAGATAGCTGCTAGGTACGAAAAAAGCAAGGCCCACCCTTTATATGGCCGTCAGTCATCACATCCTTTTCCGAAACCAAGAGAGAGATTCTTGGCTACTAGTAAAGCTCTTACATCATTAGTTCGCAAGTGCAAGGAAAAATCCATCGCTAGTTAAAAGCTCGATATCGACTTACTTCTTGTTCCTGCTACTCGGTACTACGAAAATTCGGTCAATGTATCTTGTCATACGAAATAAAGCGTGGATTCAAATATATATGCGCGGTACCTCATAAATATAACTTATAAACGAGCCTATATGCTTATGCATGCTTTATATTTTTGTCAGATCTATTCCATAAAATTTTGTCTGCAAATTGTTCTATGACATTAGGAGAATGGTTACGAAAGTAGAAGAGAATACAATATTTTTACAATGTGTTCGAATAAATATAGACCTACGATAAAAAGTAGGCTGTAGGAAACAGTAACAACTGTATTCGTATTAATATACTGCATATTAGGAGTCAGATTGCAAGAGTAATAATTGCCTTCTGGTAAAGTTAATCGTTACTGAATGAAAGGTCGTAGGTTCGGTATTTGCATAGTGGAAATTTTTTTTTCTTGTTGTATATTCCATTGTGTGGAACAAAGAACAATTCATTATTATGAGCATACTAAATATAAATCTAACCATACTGTACAGTCAATCAGGTCAAATATTTTACCAGTCATGATAACTTCGTACGGTACCACGTTTTATTTTCGTTTTATGTGCTAGCAGTGGCTGTGACTCAAAATACAGCAAGTTTGTTACTCAGCGAATCTTAAGTCTTAGGATGATATGCACTAATGAATAAAAACGGTACTTACCGCACACAAGCGAGATTCTCTTGTGGGCTGCCAATTGGTTCTGCTGATTTTCATCAGCCATATTCTCTATGTTGCATCTATCCCTTAGGAAGGAATTCTGTACAGTTTTCCTCCCTTTTAGTCTCGAAACGAACAGCCAAAAGCATAGCACTGAGACATTATTCTACTTAAAACTTCGAAAATACGCAACACTTTCTATGCTTCACACGTAACGCTTGGGCCCACAATGGTTGCGAATGACACATGAGCGGGTTCCGTCAATGCTGAACTGCGGACGGTGGCAAACGCTGGGGTATAGGATGGCCATATTTTCCCTTATACAGAGCTTTATGGCAGTCATTACGCTTCACCGTCAGTTGTGAGTGAGCTGGCGACTGTGGAGCACAAGGTTTTCTGCGTTCGTGAGTTCGGGAAAAGTGAGTCGCAAATTGCAGTGCAGGGGGCATTTCGTACCAAACTCGGTATTCAACCGTCAACTCGCAAAAGCATTAGCCGTTGGTTTAAGAAATTTAAACAGACAGGGAGTGTGTGCAAAGGAAAAAGCAAAGGCCGACCGCGTGTGTCAGAGGATGTTGTCCGAATGAATCAAGAAAGCCTTGTGCGCAGTCCCCGTAAGTCTACCAACAGAGGCAGTCGAGAACTTGGAATACCCCAACCAACTGTATGGAAAGTTCTGAGACGGCGTTTGCTGTACAAGCCCTACCGATTACAACTTGTGCCGGCTTTCAACCCCAACGACAAAGAGAAGCGTCTCGCACTTTGTGTCTTGTGGTAGCAAAGATGGAGGATGACGCATTTCTACAGCGAGTGATTTTTAGCGATGAAGCGACGTTCCGCCTTAGTGGAAAAGTCAACAGACACTATGTTCGCATATGGAGTTTGGAAAATCCACATTCACCATTGCAACACGAGAGAGACTCACCGAAGATCAACGTGTTATGTATGCCCGAAAGAAAAGATGCCATCTTTATATATATATATATATATATATATATATATATATATATATATATATATATATATTCCTGGAAATGGAAAAAAGAACACATTGACACCGGTGTGTCAGACCCACCATACTTGCTCCGGACACTGCGAGAGGGCTGTACAAGCAATGATCACACGCACGGCACAGCGGACACACCAGGAACCGCGGTGTTGGCCGTCGAATGGCGCTAGCTGCGCAGCATTTGTGCACCGCCGCCGTCAGTGTCAGCCAGTTTGCCGTGGCATACGGAGCTCCATCGCAGTCTTTAACACTGGTAGCATGCCGCGACAGCGTGGACGTGAACCGTATGTGCAGTTGACGGACTTTGAGCGAGGGCGTATAGTGGGCATGCGGGAGGCCGGGTGGACGTACCGCCGAATTGCTCAACACGTGGGGCGTGAGGTCTCCACAGTACATCGATGTTGTCGCCAGTGGTCGGCGGAAGGTGCACGTGCCCGTCGACCTGGGACCGGACCGCAGCGAAGCACGGATGCACGCCAAGACCGTAGGATCCTACGCAATGCCGTAGGGGACCGCACCGCCACTTCCCAGCAAATTAGGGACACTGTTGCTCCTGGGGTATCGGCGAGGACCATTCGCAACCGTCTCCATGAAGCTGGGCTACGGTCCCGCACACCGTTAGGCCGTCTTCCGCTCACGCCCCAACATCGTGCAGCCCGCCTCCAGTGGTGTCGCGACAGGCGTGAATGGAGGGACGAATGGAGACGTGTCGTCTTCAGCGATGAGAGTCGCTTCTGCCTTGGTGCCAATGATGGTCGTATGCGTGTTTGGCGCCGTGCAGGTGAGCGCCACAATCAGGACTGCATACGACCGAGGCACACAGGGCCAACACCCGGCAACATGGTGTGGGGAGCGATCTCCTACACTGGCCGTACACCACTGGTGATCGTCGAGGGGACACTGAATAGTGCACGGTACATCCAAACCGTCATCGAACCCATCGTTCTACCATTCCTAGACCGGCAAGGGAACTTGCTGTTCCAACAGGACAATGCACGTCCGCATGTATCCCGTGCCACCCAACGTGCTCTAGAAGGTGTAAGTCAACGACCCTGGCCAGCAAGATCTCCGGATCTGTCCCCCATTGAGCATGTTTGGGACTGGATGAAGCGTCGTGTCACGCGGTCTGCACGTCCAGCACGAACGCTGGTCCAACTGAGGCGCCAGGTGGAAATGGCATGGCAAGCCGTTCCACAGGACTACATCCAGCATCTCTACGATCGTCTCCATGTGAGAATAGCAGCCTGCATTGCTGCGAAAGGTGAATATACACTGTACTAGTGCCGACATTGTGCATGCTCTGTTGCCTGTGTCTATGTGCCTGTGGTTCTGTCAGTGTGATCATGTGATGTATCTGACCCCAGGAATGTGTCAATAAAGTTTCCCCTTCCTGTGACAATGAATTCACGGTGTTCTTATTTCATTTTCCAGGAGTATATATATATATATATATATATATATATATATATATATATATATATATATAAAGCTCACCGGCCATTTGACCATCTTCTTCTGTGCGGATGCACAAACAGCGCCCGAACTCTTACGGGAATCACCCGCGAGTAATGAGTATGATGGGCAGAGGAACTATGAATATAGCGCGGGACAATAAGTTGCGAATGTGGGTCTCACGCGAGGCGTGCCAGTGATAAGTCTCTGCAGTCGCACTATCCTCTGTGTCCTTGGTGGCTCAGATAGATAGAGCGTCTGCCATGTGAGCAGGAGATCCCGGGTTAGAGTCCCGGTCGGGGCACACATATTCAATTGTCTCTTATGACTTACATCAACGCCTGTATGCAGCTAAGGGTACTCATTTCATTGTAACGTGTTATATGCCGTATCCCGTACGAAGGTTTATGGAACATTTTTCTTTGCGGAAAGAACTGTAACGGGAATCAAGTACCTAGACATGTTGGAACAATGGCTGTTCCCTCTAGTTATGGAAAATTCCCAGGACTTCATTTTCCAACAGGATGAAGCCGCACCCCATTGGCACCGTGATGTACGAGGCTTTTTGAATGACTCCCTTCTTCATCGCTGCGACTATTTCTTATGGGGTTGTGTGAAGGAAGCTGTTTACGTCTCGCCTCTACGAACCACTCTGAACGATCTGCGGAACCGTATAAGCTGTCGATACATGCCAAAAAAGGCCAGAGCTCAGAAGTTCATGAGAGGTGTGAGGCGGGCTAGTCACGTCGCATTGGCACAGCATTTAACCACAGTTCCGCCCAACGCCACCTAGGAAGTGTCACATGATGCGAAGGTCGTCACATATCTTTTACCCACGTTTCACCCCTTTCCTTCAACGCTTCTGCGACGTCCGGCGTTGAAATCATGTTGTTTTCTTATGTGTGGCCGAGAAAAACATTCCAGACACACCGCCGTTGAGAATCGATACGAAAACGGCGTAAGGAGTGGCATTAAGGACGTCAATGAAACCAGCTCTACCCTTGGGGCGCTAATTCCCACATATTTCGCGGTCGAAAGCGATAGTTTGCAGCGCGACGAGCAACAGGACGACTTTCTTGACAATCGTTGGTACTGCAGACATCTCCGGAGGCGTCAATACCTCTTTAAGCACATCATTGGCTATCAACCCTATTGAATGTCATCGCACCCTTTTGGAGTGAAGTGTGACCGCAATGATGCGTGTGGTGCACATGATGGAACCACCAGGGACCGTTCAAAACCATTTGATAAAATTTGAACTTTATCCGAATCAGAAAAGGGTGTTTATGCTTTTTCAGCCCTCCTGTTTCGCGTCCTTCTGTGGGGTGATCACGGAGGGCTGCGACACAGTTAAAGAACCACTTATTCGAAACCCCGAATTGTCTCCCCTTGTGACGTATAAATTTGAAATTAGGCCCAAAGATGCCTACATCCTTGGGTTTAATTGTGTTGCACTAAGGTTCTGGAGAGGCATATGGTACATGTTAGGCAGCTCACCGATGTAGGAAGTCCGCCACAAGACGTAGAAGAAAGGGCAACACTTGGTCACCGAGAGCTTCAAACAAAGTTCCTGATTCATTTTTACAGTATGCTTTGACCGCCGAGCGTGGTTACTTTGACCCCTCAGACGCCAAACGTTTAACAGCTCTCTGGTGGCTCTCAGTTGAGTGTTTACCGCATACTGTTTGGTGATAAAGTCCCATCAATTACTCTAAATGGCGCCCTATAGCGCCGATTTTCTTGCGCAACACTTGGCGAACGTTTGTTAGAATGAAGTTATGCAAAATCCACCGATATCATTTAACTGCATAGCGATCTGTGTTTTGAATCATATCATGCATGTTACCCGATTAATTCTCAAAACAGGCGACTGACTAGTTATTTTTTCACATTTATAAATTTTGACTATACTACGATTTCTGAGGCCATGTTTGAAACGCCTGCGCTAGCAGGACAGAGCGGATTAGGTTGTGTAAAGGGGCCAAAATGAGTTCCTGTCAGTTGCACTCAACATAAAAACTTTATTTATCAACACACAATATTACAACAAGGATGCAAAACACTCAAAACTACAATCGACCTCCCTTGATTAACTTTAGATCGGCTGTAGGCCACATTCAAAATCCAAGACACAAGGCCTAAGCAAGAAATTGAAATACAAGGTTCCACTGGAGGTTTTACCCAAAAATATTTTCTAAATCTTCAATCTAAACAGGCTGAAGGCCTTGGCAATTTAATTTTAATGAAACTTGGCTGGAGGCCCCATATTAAGCAATAAGAAGAGTTACAATCAAAACGTTTCATGCAAAAGGGCAAGACAAGAACATTAATTTAAGAGATATTAAAACTCGGCACTTCAACCAAATAACTAAAACCCAAACAGGGAAAATGCTATGTAACACACAAGGAACGGCGCTCAGATGTTTCCATGGGTCGGCCCGGAATTGTAACACTAACGCCCATTTAGGCGAGACAGGCAGCCTGATCAACAATCTCAAAATTGGAAGGGAACCCAACCGACAGACAGCCGACGAAGCAACCAACTACCTGATTTCGGTCACCAGACCAAAAACACTACAACCAAAATGCCAGCGAGGCGAAGAGACCAGTAACACTCGTCTTCAAATATTGGTGTGTTAATAAGCCAGGGCACAATAACTACTGACATACATCAACATTGCAGCGGTTGTGGAACTACAGCATCAACACGGTAAGAAAACACTCGCTGCTCTATCGCAACCGACCAACTGGCTTCTGCAGTACTCACACAGCATTACAGCATTTAAAGCATTGCTCAGTCGAACTGACACAGGGTACACGGTGCTGCACGAAACACTGCCACAAGAAACTCGAACACTCGTAAAACAAATCACTGATGAACAACTAGAACAAATCACAGCCGGACACACACACAAAACCGAAGGACGGTCGGTGACGAAACACACGTCGTCTGACCAGACGACCGACCAACAACCAACCAAGGTCTTTGGCACTCAAACCATGTATGTCCGTAACGGTCGGGCGAGTCTTGACTAGCCGGAGCTCACTGCAGCTCCAACCCGACTCAACCCGATGTCCTACGGGAACTGGGAGACACGGGCACACTGGCTCGGACCCAATCATGCAGAGGCAACTCTCACCCATTGGCCACGACGACTCCGCACAAGAAGGAACCGAGCCACGTCCAGCAAGATGACCCAGTGACGAGGCCCAGAAATGGTCAAAAGACCGAACACACGTCGCCTAAAGAGGCGACCAACTGAACAACCGACCAAGGGTCGATCCCGCTGCCATCTCCGTCCGTCGGACAGTTCACCCAGTGTCGCGAGCGGTCAGCGAGTACTGACTGTCCGCGCCTCCCTAGCGCTCCGTCCCCGCCTCCCTAGCGCTCCGTCCCCGACTGCTGCTACGTCCCGACTGCACTTCTGCAGCCTTCCAACTCCAACCGCTACAGGTCAGAACTCCCTCCACGACTCACGACGACCGGGAAGTAATAGCCGTCCAGCAAAGATAATACGGCGGGGCTAATATCGATACGCGCTGTTGCTGCCACTCACGGGCAGGCAAGACAGCAATTCAGTGACACCGGTAATTGAAATTAAAATCACGAAGCAGCCGTACGGTAAAAACAAGATGTTAAATAATAGATGAGACAAACATGAGCCACGCACGGCTCAATGTGCATCGCCGAACTTGGAGTTGATAGAGGGACGCTTTGCCAATGCACCCCTCCGTGATCACGCCACAGGACGGCGCGAAGTAGGAGGACTATAAAACCTTAAGCACCCCTTGTATCTTCGGATCACGTTCAGATTTCGTCGAATGATTTTGAACTGTCTGTAGTAGCTCTGCCCTGTATACCAGAGTAAAAATTGCGGTCGCACTGCAGTCCAAAAGGGTGCAATCACATTCGGTGTGGTTACCGCCCCACGGTCTCCTTAGAGAAGATTTGAAGCGTCTGGAAGGTGTCAACAGTGTCGAAAATTGTCAAGAACGTCGTCCTTTTGTTTTTCTCGGCCACCCATAAGAAAACCCCGTGAATTCAATGCTGGGGGTCGTGGTTCTGACCTCCAGCGCGGATGCGTCAAAAGAAGGGGTGAAATGGGGGAATTAGGGGATGTGACAGCCTTTCCACTGTGTGACACGTCCACGTTGAGGGCAGAATTGTGGTAAAAGTTGGTGACAATGTGATCTCGTTAACTGACCTTACATCTCGTATGAACTTCTGAGTGTTGGCCTGTTTTGTTTTAGCAGGTGTTGACAACTTGCTGTTCGAAGCGTCGCCGAAGCCGTGGGTGACGTCACAGGGCGCCAAGCATTTGCACCGTTACATAGGAAGGTTGCAGGCATCTTTGAGCCAAATTTATAACTAATGTACCGCAATGGAAGAGAATTACATGATTTCGAAAAAGTAACCCTTTAATTGTGTTGCGCGGTGTAGCTGCGCCGCCGCGCGGGATTAGCCGAGCGGTCTGGGGCGCTGCAGTCATGGATTGTGCGGCTGGCCCCGGCGGAGGTTCGAGTCCTCCCTTGGGCATGGATGTGTGTGTTTGTCCTTAGGATAATTTAGGTTAAGTAGTGTGTAAGCTTAGGGACTGATGGCCTTAGCAGTTAAGTCCCATAAGATTTCACACACATTTGAACCATTTTGTAGCTGCGCCGCCTGCTGCCTGTTCTGCTCCTCAATCCAACGGTCGTAAGAGTAGCGGCACCTCTCGTCCCGTTAGTAAATATATAGAATATCCTTCAAGCTGGACGGTTGTTGTACTCGCAGCCATCATTTTTTATGTAATATCGCCACGGAATTGGATCACATGGTTGACTAGCGAAATAAATTACATATTTCTGACATTGTCAATCTGGGGGCGATCTGCTATGTATGGTAACTGAATAAACTTTACAAGTCAAGGTTGCTGAGAAAGAATTTCATTGGATGACCGGTTTCAACAGAGTTGTAATGTAGTATAGTATGCTTTTGAATATTTGCAAAGCCGGCCGCGGTGGTCTAGCGGTTCTAGGCGCGCAGTCCGGAACCGCGCGACTGCTACGGTCGCAGGTTCGAATCCTGCCTCGGGTATGGATGTGTGTGATGTCCTTAGGTTAGTTAGGTTTAAGTAGTTCTAAGTTCTAGGGGACTGGTGACCACAGATGTTAAGTCCCATAGTGCTCAGAACCATTTGAACCATTTGAACCAATATTTACAAAACATTATCCGTCAGAGTTACAAGACTCTTCACACTACTTATGTACAAAGCAGATCTTACAGTTCTTATAATTAAATTTTACCTGAGACATTTAAGTATCATCTTTATGCAGGATAATAATAGAAGCAGAAGAAATGAATTACAGTTTGTGCCTGGGCTGGGACTCAAACCCGGGTGTTTTTCCTGATTAGGCAGCAGTGCTAACCATTACTCCACCGCAGCACTATGACCAACTCTGCTGAAGGAGCTACCAAGTCCAGCGCCCTTCTGCCTTAGTAAGCAGGAAGACCCCGGTTCGAGTCCATGCTGCGGCACAAATTTCATTTCATTTTTTTCTGCTTCCATCATTATCGTAGACAATCCATATCATTACACTTCGGCATGTCAAATGTAAAAGTATTAGTACAAACATAAACACAACATCGGTGCTCTGACTACAAGTGTTCATGTTCACTACGAGATGTCGCAATAAGCGTACCATCACAATCATTGCGATAAGTATATCGAGGACAATCCCTTCTTGTAAGAAGTCGATTATTGTGTTCACAGCGCAGCACGCAAACGTTCCTGGGTTGATGAAGACTCGGTCAGTCTGTCGCACCTCGACTCTCCTGCTAAATTTCCCAATTTTAATCCAGTGAAAAATGTCTGGACCGTTTGAAACAGCTGTTGAAACTTAGCAATCAGTATCCTCGCAATCTTCAATGGGTGGCTTCGGCAGAATATGGCATATCTGAAGAAACTCGTGAGATCTCTAGCTCACCACAATCGAGGTTAGAGGCTGTCTCACACGATATTAGATTGATGTCTCTTCGGGGATAACTTTTTTTTCACCGGCATGCTTATAAGAATAGATCCCCCAACACTGGCGGCAAACCGTCAGGGCCCCCCAGACGGATACTTAACAGCTCGGCACCAGCTCTGCGGAGAGGCGTGGGCGATAAAACAGTTTAGAGGCGTATCTTAACGCGAAATTATGTAGCTCCAGACGTCGCGGCGGTTAAGGGGCCCGACAGCGGAAATAGGAACGCTGTAAGGAAGTGGGGGGAAAAAGGATAAAAGGACGCGGGCGGCGATGACGCTGCTGCGGTACGAGGGAGCGACATCTTGCGGGTGCCGCAGCGGCGTCACGCGTCCTCTGTCGCGTCGCTTTGCTTTTCTTTCGGCGCCTGCCGCCCCCAGCCGCCACGGCAACTCTCCTCCACCGGGCGTCCTCTCACCGGAGGCCGGAGGGCCCCGAGTGGAGTGCTTATGTTAAAAGACAAGCCCTCCGGCAACTTTACAGGCGGCACAGTAAAAGTCGCTGCCGCTGTATTTTTAAAACCCGCACCCCGCCAGCGCCGTCTTCCCACTGGCTGGCGGGCCGCAAAGTTGTCGCGGCCGGCGCGGCGCGGCGCGGCGCGGCGCTGTTTCACGCCGGTGACACTAACGCTAATGCATGCGCCAGCCTCTTAGGACTGCCCGCCCAGCCCCGCCCCCTCTCGTGGCTTTACTCACGCCGCACACGCTGACGACCCTACCATCACTACCACCACCATCACCACTGCGCTTCCTGTGCACCTCATTAACCCTCGCAATACTCGCAGTCCCAGCGAGGATGGGGTGGAGAGGGATGGGGGGTTGCTTTATGCCCACCTTCTGAAAACAACATACTTCATATAAATTTATTATTTTTAATGAATTTTTCTACCAGACTGCATATATACACTACTGGCCATTAAAATTGCTACACCAAAAAGAAATGCAGATGATAAACGGGTTTTCATTGGACAAATATATTATATTAGAACTGACATGTGATTACATTTTCACGCAATTTGGGTGCATTGATCCTGAGAAATCAGTACCCAGAACAACCACCTCTGGCCGTGAAAACGGCCTTAATACGCCTGGGCATTGAGTCAAACAGAGCTTGGATGGCGTGTACAGGTACAGCTGCCCATGCAGCTTCAACACGATACCACAATTCATCAAGAGTAGTGACTGGCGTACTGTGACGAGCCAGTTGCTCGGCCACCATTGACCAGAAGTTTTCAATTGGTGAGAGATCTGGAGAATGTGCTGGCCAGGGAAGCAGTCGAACATTTTCTGTATCCAGATAGGCCCGTACAGGAACTGCAACATGCGGTCGTGCATTATCCTGCTGAAATGTAGGGTTTAGCAGGGATCAAATGAAGGGTTGAGTCACGGGTCGTAGCACATCCGAAATGTAACGTCCACTGTTCAAAGTGCCGTCAATGCGAACAAGAGATGACCCAGACGTGTAGCCAATGGCACCCCATACCATTACGCCGGGTTATACGCCAGTATGGCAATGACGAATACACGCTTCCAATGTGCGTTTACCGCGATGTCGCCAAACACAGATGCGACCATCATGATGCTGTAAACAGAACCTGGATTCATCCGAAAAAATGACGTTTTTGCCATTCGTGCACCCAGGTTCGTCGATGAGTACAACATCGCAGGCTCTCCTGTCTGTGATGCAGCGTCAAGGGTAACCGCAGCCATGGTCTCCGAGCTGATAGCCCATGCTGCTGCAAACGTCGCCGAACTGTTCTTGGAGATGGTTGTTGTCTTGCAAACGTCCCCATCTGTTGACTCAGGGATCGAGACGTGGCTGCATGATCCGTTACAGCCATGCGGATAAGATACCTGTCATCTCGACTGCTAGTGATACGAGGCCGTTGGTATCCAGCAAGGCGTTCCGTATTACCCTCCTGAACCCACCGATTCCATATTCTGCTATTAGTCATTGGATCTCGACCAACGCGAACATCAATGTCACGATACGATAAACTGCAATCGCGATAGGCTACAATCGGACCTTTATCAAAGTCGGAAACGTGATGGTACGCATTTCTCCTCCTTCCACGAAGCATCACAACAACGTTTCACCATGCAACGCCGGTCAACTGCTGTTTGTGTAGGAGAAATCGGTTGGAAACTTTCCTCATATCAGCACGTTGTAGGTGTCGCCACCGGCGCTAACCTTGTGTGAATGCCCTGAAAAGCTGAACATCTGCATATCACAGCATCTTCTTCCTGTCGGTTAAATTTCGGGTCTGTAGCACGTCATCTTCGTGGTGTAGGAATTTTAATGGCCAGTAGTGTAAATCATTCCCCTGTGGCTGTCGTATTCAGTATTTCCAGGCTCTTGGACTTACTTTCACATCTGTATTTTTTCACCATGTGTGCTGACAGCAAAAACAACAATGAATGAAACCTACGTTTTTAACTTTTTCTGTGAAGCTCATGTAGTCGGTATTGCCCACTACTAAAAGTGCCTTGATATTGCTAAGAATTTGTTGAAACATGTTTTCAGTTTCTGGACCCTACTCACACATCATTACTTCTTGACGTTAATGTAATTCAACAACAATTAACGAATTTCGTTATGGAAAATGCCTTGGTATTGCTAGGGTTAAACTGCACCTGCAGGTCTGCATTACAGCGCTGCCACTAATAAATAGTAGATATTGCAACACAATTTTTACTAATACACGGTACATATGTACCAAGTCAATAATATTACCGTGTATTTTTAAAAAAATTTTAAGGGGTCTCGCCGCTGTAGGTGTTGATTTTAGCCTTTGACTATGCCTATTCAGAAGAACGCTTGGTTACCCACGCTGAAACCTAGGTAAACACCAGGTAGTTTGTGCAATCGAAGGATTTTTTCATAATTAATTAAATAAATAGATTAAACAGGTGAGCTTTAGCCCTTGACAACCAAATGTCACCCAGTGGAGTGCTAATTATTTGTTGCTCATATTTGTGTTGCCAACAGTTCAAAAAATGGTTCAAATGGCTCTGAGCACTATGGGACTTAACATCTTAGGTCATCAGTCCCCCAGAACTTAGAACTACTTAAACCTAACTAACCTAAGGACATCACACACATCCATGCCCGAGGCAGGATTCGAACCTACGACCGTAGCAGTCGCGCGGTTCCGGACTGAGCGCCTAGAACCGCGAGACCACCGCGGCCGGCCCAACAGTTCTTGATTTATTTGTTATCTCACTTACTTTGTTTGTTCCACTATATGATTAATAAACTATTACCATTTTTATAAAAGATTAATCACCCATCACTAATTGAGTACAATAATGATCCCCCCCCTCCATGAACCATGGACTTTGCCGCTGGTGGGTGGCTTGCGTCTCTCAGCGATACAGATAGCCGTACCACAACGGAGGGGTATCTGTTGTGAGACCAGACAAATGTTTGGTTCCTGAAGATGGGCAGCAGCCTTTTTAGTAGTTGCAGGGGCAATAGTCTGGATGACTGACTGATCTGGCTTTGTAACATTAACCAAAACGGCCTTGCTGTGCTGGTACTGAGAACGGCTTAAAGCAAGGGGAAACCACAACCGTAATTTTTCCCGATGGCATGCAGTTTTACTGTATGGTTAAATAATGATGGTGTCCTCTTGGGTAACATACTCCGGAGGTAAAATAGACCCCTATTCGGATCTCCGGGCGGGGACTACTCAGTAAGACGTCGTTACCAGGAGAATGAAAACTGGCGTTCTACGGATCGGAGCGTGGAACACCAAATCCCTTAATCGAGCAGGTAGGTTAGAAATTTTAAAAAGGGAAGTGGATAGGTTAAAGTTAGATACAGTGTGAGTTAATGAAGTTCGGTGGCAGGAGGAACAAGACTTCCGGTCATTTGAATACGGGGTTATAAATACAAAATCAAGTAGGGGTAATGCACGAGTAGGTTTAATAATGAACAAAAGAATAAGAGTGCGGGTAAGCTACTACGAACAGCATAGTGAACGCATTATTGTAGCCAAGATAGACACGAAGCCTACGCCTACCACAGTAGTACAAATTTTTATGCCAACTAACTCCGCAAATGAATAGATTGATGAAATATAAGATGAGATAAAAGAAATTATTCAGATAGTGAAGGAAGACGAAAATTTAATAGTCATGGGGGACTGGAATCCGATAGTAGGAAAAGGAAGAGAAGAAAAAGTAGTAGGTTAATATGGAATGGGGTTAAGGAAAGAAAGGGGAAGCCGCCCGGTAGAAATTTGCACAGAGCATAACTTGATCATAGCTAACACTTTGCTCAAGAATCATGAAAGAAGATTGTATACGTGGAAGAGTCCTGGAGGCACAGGAAGGTTTCAGATAGATTATATATAATGGTAAGACAGAGATTTAGGAACCAGGTTTTAAATTGTAAGACATTTCCAGGGGAAGATGTGGACTCTGACCACAATTTATTGGTTATGAACTGTAGATTAAAACTGAAGAAAGTGCAAAAAGGTGTGAAAATGAGGAGATGGGACCTGGATAAACTGAAAGAACCAGAAGTTGTAGAGAGTTTCAGGGAGAGCGTTAGGAAACAATTGGCAAGAACGGGAGAAAGAAATACGGTAGAAATAGAATGGATAGCTTTGAGAGACGAAATAGTGAAGGCAGCAGAGGATCAAGTAGGTAAAAAGACGAGGGCAAGTAGAAATCCTTGGGTAACAGAAGAAATATTGAATCTAATTGATGAAAGGAGGGAATTCAAAAATGCAGTAAATGAAGCAGGAAAAATGGTATACAAAAGCCTCAAAAATGAGATCGCAGGAATTGCAAAATGGCTAAGCAGGGATGGCTAGAGGACAAAATGAAGGATGTAGAGGCATAAATCACTAGGGGTAAGATAGATACTGCCTACAAGAAAATTAAAGATACCTTTCGACAAAAGAGAACATCTTGTCTGAATATCAAGAGCTCAGATGTAAAACCAGTTGTAAGCAAAGAAGGGAAAGCAGAAAGGTTGAAGGAGTCTATACAAGGGCGATGTACTTGAGAACAATATTGTGGAAATGGAAGAGGACGTTGATGAAGATGAAATGAGAGAATGATACCGGGTGAAGAGCCTGACAGAGTGCTGAAAGACCTGAGTCGAAACAAGTCCCCCGGAGTAGACAACATTCCATTAGAACTACTGACAGCCTCGGGAGGGCCAGCCCTGACAAAACTCTACCACCTGGTGAGCAAGGTGTATGACACAGGCGAAATACCCTCAGCCTCCAAGAAGAATATAATAATTCCGATCCCAAAGAAAGCAGGTGTTGACAGGTGAGAAAATTACCGAACTATCAGTGTAATAAGTCACAGCTGCAAAGATGAGGCAATACTGACCCTACGACTTATCTTAGAAGATAGATTAAGGAAAGGTAAACCTACGTTTATGGCATTTGTAGTCTTAGAGAAAGCTTTTGACAAAATTGACTGGAATAGTCTCTTTCAAATTCTGAAGATGGCAAGGGTCAACTACGTGGAGCGAAAGGCTATTTAGAATTTGTACAAAAACCAGATGGCAGTTATAAAAGTCGACGGGTATGAAAGGGAAGCAGTGGTTGGGAAGAGAGTGAGACAGCGTTGTAGCCTATCCCAGATGTTGTTCAATCTGTATATTGAGCAAGCAGTAAGGAAACCAAATAAAAATTCGGAGTAGGAATTAAAATCCACGGAGAAGAAGTAGAAACTTTGAGTTTTGCCGATGACATTGTAATTCTGTCAGAGACGGCTAAGAACCTGGAAGAGCAGTTGAACGGAATGAACAGTGTCTCGAAAGGACGATATAAGATGAACATCAACTAAATCAAAGCGAGGATAATGGAATGTAGTCGAATTAAGTGGGTAATGCTGAGGGAATTAGATTAGGAAATGAGTCACTTAAAGTAGTAAAGGAGTTTTGCTATTTGGGGAGCAAAATAACAGATGATGGTCGAAGTAGAGAGGATATAAAATGTAGGCTGGCAATGCCAAGGAAAGCGTTTCTGAAGAAGAGAAGTTTATTAACATCGAGTGTAGATCTAAGTGTCAGTAAATCGTTTCTGAAAGTATTTGTATGGAGTATAGCCATGTATGGAAGTGAAACATGGACGATAAATAGTTTGGACAAGAAGAGAATAGAACCTTTCGATATGTGGTGCTACAGAACAATGCTGAAGATTAGATGGGTAGATCACGTAACTAATGAGGAAGTACTGAATAGAATTGGGGAGACGAGAAATTTGTGGTCCAACTTGACTAGAACAACGGATCGGTTTGTAGGACATGTTCTGAGGCATCAAGGGATCACCAATTGAGAATTGGAGGGAAGCGTGGAGGGTAAAAATCGTAGAGGGAGACCACAAGATACATTAAGCACATTCATAAGGCTGTAGGTTGCAGAAGATACTTCGAAATGAAGAAGCTTGCACAGGATAGAGTAGCGTGGAGAGCTGCACAAACCAGTCTCTGGAATGAAGACCACAACAAAGACAACAATGACAGGGCCAACATTTTATTAATTTTTCTCAGCAGTTAAGTTTTATTTAATATTGTAAGATAAGTAGTAACCTCCAATGCAAACTACGAATAAGAACCATTGTCAGAGGGTAGATTCAATTAAACAGATACATGGTCAGGTTATCAAGTGGAGGTTCATAAATTAAAGCGATTGCTGTCAGGGTGTAAACTTGCAGTCACCTGTAGTCTTTCAAAGGCCAATGTCGTCTTGCAAACAGAAAACTGAGAACACAACAGCACTGAAAAAGCGTTTTTAGGAACAAATAATTCGAATCAAATTTAATGCGCCCACATAGCGGAAAAGACCAATCTTCAACAAAATCATCTCTTCCAGCTGTGACAGTTGTTGAAATGGCACGACTTGTCGACCAACTACTCCTTGGTAATTATCAAGTGGAATGACTGCTGATGGCCGCTCCATTGCATCATGGGACCCCTTCTTCAGTGTGATCCCGAAGTTTGGGTTTCTCCTCCGAAAATCTATAAGTGCGTATGTCTTATCTTCAGTTTGGATCTGTCTTACGTGTTTAGCGTTATTTCATTTATTAATTTTCATTGCAGTTACCTTCTGCGTCTTAACTCAGACCATCTGATTCTGCAGTTGTGATTAATCTTTCCATCCAACTACTTTATTAGTGTACGACTGGTGTTCAATAAGTAATGCAACACACTTCTTCTGATTTTATTCTAGATTCCAGTGTACCATATTGTTCCCCACTCTTGAAGCTGTTCCTGTTTTAGTTGTCGCTGTCTTCAATCCAAAGAGTGGTTTGATGCAGCTCTCCACGTTACTCAACCCCGTGCAAGCCTCTCCATCTCCGAGTAATTACTGCAACCTACATCCTTGTGAATCTGCTTACTGTATCATATCTTGGTCTCACTCTACGATTTTTACCATCCACCTTTCCCTCCAGTATTAAATTGGGAATCCCTTCATGTCTTAGAATGCGTCCAACCAACCGGTCCCGTCTCCTAGTGCCAACTTTTCTTTTCTCCTCAGTTCTGTCCAGTGCCTCCCCATTACTTACATGAAATACCCATCAAATCTCCATCATACTTCTACAGCCCCACATTTCAAAAGTTTCTATTCTTTTCTGGTCTAAATTGTTTATCGTCATTGTTGTAGACTCTCCGATTTGGCCGTCGTTTGTCATTTTGCTGCCCTAATAGCAAAACATATCTACTACTTTGTCTCATTTCCTAATCTAATTCCCTCAGCATCACCTGATTTAATTCAACTACATTCCATTATACTCGTTTTGCTTTTGTTGATGTCCATCTTATGTCCTTCCAAGACACTGTCCATTCTGTTCAACTGGTCCTCGAAGTACTTTGTTGTCTCTGATAGAATTACAGTGTCATCGGCAAACCTCAAAGCTTTTATTTCTTCTCCTTGAACTTCAACTCTTAATCCAAATTTTCTTTTGTTTCCATTACCGGTTACTCAGTGTACAGATTGAATAACATTGGGGCTAGGCTAGAACTCTCTCGCTCCCTTCTCAACCACTGCTTCCTTTTGTGTCTCTCGGCTCTGTTAACTGCCATGTTGTTTCTGTACAAGCTGCAAATAGCCTTTCGCTCCCTGTATGTTACCTCCGCTACCCTCAGAATTAGAAAGAGAGTATTCCAGTCAACATTGTCAACAGCTATCTCTAAGTGGACAAATTCCGTTAACGTAGATTTGCATTTCCTTAACCTATCTTCTATGAGAAGTCGTGTGGTCACAATTGCCTCGCGTGTTCCTACACTCCTCTAGAATGCAAACTGATCTCCACAGAGGGCGACTTCTACCAGTTTATCCATTCTTCTATAAAGATTGTGTGTTAGTATTTTGCAACCGTGACTTATTAAACTGATAGTTCGCTAATTTTCATATGTAAGGTGGCAGTTTTTAGCACCTTACATGAGATTTATTCAGAAAATAAATGACAAATACCACGCGAACAGGTATAGCCGTTAGGCAGAATAATACTAATAGCAAAACCAAGGTTCATACTGCTACGTAAGATTTTGAGAACTTTGCCTTTTACCATTGGGAAGGTGGTTTGGTTTCGACGGACACAGGAAAGAGCTGTTTTCAGCTGTAGAGGAAGCGAGGTGACCGGTGGTTGGCCGGAGCTTCACACGGCGGGTGCTTTGGAGGTTATGTACCCAGTGGCCTCAGGGGTCACCGGGCGAACATGAGACCACAGAGGTGGAAGGAGAGACAGAGAGAGCGAGAGCGTGCATGCGAGACAGAGAGAGACTGCTTATCGCCATTGCAGCTATACAACGGGTGGAACGGACACAAATACGACGCACCCATGAAAGGTGGGAGAACCGTGCGAAATTTCAAAGTCCTGATTGGCCGAAAACGCGCAAGGGTACACGTGAGAGGAACTGCAAAGTTTGGCAGCAACAAGAGGGGACTCTGGTGTCTGGTGTTTTGCTGGGGAGACGCAAAGTGTCTGGTCGGTGAGTGGAGGTCTAGACAGTTAGGTTTGGAGATATTGCTGGCATTGCGACCAGTGATCCATCTCCAATTGTTCAGAGTTAGTGCATACGCCTCCACAAAAGCAGAATCATCTGTTGCTCTGCGAAAAGAAAACAGATCTGTGCTCACTTGTGGCGTTCGAATGCAGCATTAACTGTTGCAACTTGAGTCTACCAACTACTCCTGGCATTTGTGCAAGTAGATTGTGTATCGACTCGTGACGGACTCTGGAATTGAGCAACTTAAGGTCAGGAGTTTTTCGGACAGAAATCACGTCCACGTTTTTAGATAAAGTCCGGGGAAAGTTGATATCAAGCCGGTGCCTGGGACAACTGTCGTGATCTTCACATTGAATTACGGCGATATTAGCGGAAACAGCTGTCAAAGTAGGGCACTGTAATTATAAATGAGTACGTTTTCCACTAGCTCTTTGCTTCAGATCTCTGATTCTGTGTCAATCTATGTGGGGATTCAGTAGAACAACGACTTGCGTGACCAGTATCAACCAAAGTAAGTTCGAGAAAGGGGCGCGATTAGGAATAGAGTTTCCATTGTGCCAATGGTAGAGTAGTTAGTTTAAGAAAATTTGATTGGTGTTATAATGTCTTAGGTTAGAAACATTGCTCATCCTGTTTTTAATTAATAAATTTATGATTTAATTACATACCATAATTAAATGTATTATTATTTATGTAGGTAGCAAACCGCTTATTGAGCATAAGAGTTTTTGTGGTGTCACCGCCAGACACCACACTTGCTAGGTGGTAGCTTTTAAATCGGCCGCGGTCCGGTAGTATACGTCGGACCCGCGTGTCGCCACTGTCAGTGATAGCAGACCGAGCGCCACCACACGGCAGGTCTAGAGAGACGTTGTTGGCACTCGCCCCAGTTGTACGGCCGACTTTGCCTGAGATGGATTACTGACAAATACGCTCTCATTTGCCGAGACGATAGTTAGCATAGCCTTCAGCTACATTTGCTACGACCTAGCAAGGCGCCGTATTCAATTGATATTGAGATTCTATTAATGTATCATCAAGAGCGATGTTCTACAAATGTGCATTAAAGTTAAGTATTCCAGAAGCTACGTACTTTTCTTTATAGCATTCATTACGTCTCCTGTTTCAGACCTCACGCCAGCCTGCTTGAGTTTAAGCGCGTGCCTTTCGGCTTCCTCTCATTGTGTCTAGGCTGTCTTGTCTAGACACAACAGTTTTATTAACAGAAATTATTATTCAGAATTAATGCAAACAGTATTGGGAGTGTTATTCGCACAGTTAAACAGAGCCAAAGTCGGATGGTACTAAATAAGTAAGGATGTTTCTCAAACATTATACCCCCATACGTTGCACATGGCGACCCTGGCAGTATAGAACAACAATAGGATCTTTTGATTTTACTATAAAGAACATGTAAGGACAATACAGAACTCAGAGAGCTTATTTAAATAAGTGAAACCGAACTAGTTACTTTAGAAACCTAATAATAGGGCAGTGGCTCCTGTATTCATTAGTATTGTGTTTTTCTTTCAGGATTTTTATAATGAATGTGAGTTCTGCCCTCATATGGGTTGCTCATAACGACGTTGTGCTTACTCGTTGGTTTTGTTGTTGTGTTCAGCGTATTTCGTTAGATGTATTACTGTGATTAGGATTAAGGTTGACTTAATGTCTTTTTTCGTAGGGTAATTGTTTTGAATTAGATGATTATGCGAAGCAAAGTGAGACAGAATAGCACGGGAGTAGGAACAGTGCACCCTGTTACTGCTACCATGACGGTTCATAGGGAAGAGCGGGAACAGCGTAAGGAAATGGGTGATGAAATTGAGATCGAACTACATGAGATAGGCGAGTACAGAATACGATGAGATCGGTGGGGGGGGGGGGGGGGGGGGTCCGTTGGAGACCGACGAACCATTAGAGCCAGAAATACTAGTGCGTGAATTTGAGACCGATAGTCCACCGTTACAGAGACGATATTTCAGTAGACCTGCAATGTTGTTGTTGTTGTTGTTGTGGTCTTCAGTCCTGAGACTGGTTTGATGCAGCTCTCCATGCTACTCTATCCTGTGCAAGCTTCTTCATCTCCCAGTACCTACTGCAACCTACATCCTTTTGAATCTGCTTAGTGTATTCATCTCTTGGTCTCCCCCTACGATTTTTACCCTCCACGCTGCCCTCCAATACTAAATTGGTGATCCCTTGATGCCTCAAAACATGTCCTACCAACCGATCCCTTCTCCTGGTCAAGTTGTGCCACAAACTCCTCTTCTCCCCAATCCTATTCAGTACCTCCTCATTAGTTATGTGATCTACCCATCTAATCTTCAGCATTCTTCTGTAGCACCACATTTCGAAAGCTTCTATTCTCTTCTTGTCTAAACTATTTACCGTCCATGTTTCACTTCCATACATGGCTACACCGCATACAAATACTTTCAGAAATGACTTCCTGACACTTAAATCTATACTCGTTGTTAACAAATTTCTCTTCTTCAGAAACGCTTTCCTTGCCATTGCCAGTCTACATTTTATATCCTCTCTACTTCGACCATCACCACCTGCAATGTACAGAGCGTAAAGTACTAGTCCTAACAGAATGAACAGACGTACTGTATCAGAAAACGATAGAAGGGATCTGCGAGAAGTGCTTTTCTCACATCTTAATTTAGATGGAACGAGAAATGGCCGCAACACGGATCAGAATGGTGAGTTGGCGCGCATTTTAAGCTGTCTAAATGACATGAAAACGGAACTAGGGAACAAAGTAGATAAAACTCAAAGTGAATTAGCCCAAAAACGTACTGAATTGCAAGTGAAATCATCCAGTAACGAAATGAGATAACTAAAACACGCACTGAGTTAGCCAAAACACCTTCGGACTTGGAAACAAAGATGATTAGTATTTAAAGTCAAATGAAAAGTTACCGTGAAGAAATGAAAACGGAGGTTGCGAAAGCGCAAAAACCAGCGCAAGAAGCAAAAATAGTAGTGCGAAGTGCAAAGCAGATTGCACAAGAAACTAGGATGGAAACACGCACGACTGCCAAAGCAGGCAAAAGGGTACTCAACAGAATACATACACCTATCAGGAAGTTAGAAGAGGAAAAGTGACAGTCTTCTAAATTGTCTCCGAAAATCAACAAGCAAGGTATAAAGAAATAGAAACAAGTTTAGAGGAAAGGCTGCGCCTTCTCTTATAAAGGAAAGACGCTTCGATCAGCTCGAGTGCAGAAACACAAGAACAAAGTGAGGACAGGCGCGACACTAATGCAACCCTTGACTCGCTGAACAGAGCGGTCAACAGTCAACACGCGTAATAACGGAGCTAGGTGGCGAAACTAGTTCAAGAAAAATATCAATACCAGTGTGGCCGGGAGCAAGTACGCAAGAACCCGTACACATGCACACAGACGGAAGGCAGTGCGAAGGACGGACGCGACAGACGTCGGTACCGCGTTGGACAGAATCTGCGTCGCAAAACACCGTACCTTATAAGGGAAGAAGGCAAACAACCGAAAGAGATAGAGAGTCAGTGATGCAGTCAGTTTCCAAGTGCATACCACGGCGACGTTGTGACTCCCATGTCACTCATGTGAGCTCGTCACACGCGATCGACCGAGAACTGATAGAGTTGGAGACGGCATTCCATCACGAGCAGTATCTTGCAGTAAATTCCATCATTTCGATGAAGAAGGAAATGCGCTCCATCCTCGTAGTTTCCTGTAACAGTTCACGGAAGCAATACCACCGTATTGGTCGAAACGGAAAATATGGATTTCGTGTGGGCACATCTAGAGGGGATGGTTGCAGAGATGATGAGAAAGACAGCACAGTCATGCAAAACGGACGATGGATTCCGTAATGCTTTCCTGAATCGGTACTGGTCGAGGGTAACACAGGACAGGATCAAGCAAGAACTAATGATGCATAGAGACATGGAAGGGTCAGGCTTTAAGAGCGCAATAAAATTCTTTGACCAAATGGTTGAGAAAAATCACTATTTTGATAGGCCTTGCGGTGACAGTGAAATAATCCGACTGCGTTTTATGAAGCTGCTGCCAGTGTACCAACATTTCCTAGTAGGGAAATGCGGAGATGACATTGAGGGTTTTCGAGCGATAGTACGAGAAGCAGAATTCGTGATAACGCAAGAGCAAACAAAGACAAAGCTTAAACAGAAAGAGAACAGCGACGAGCAGTCGCAAAGTAACAATCAGGAGAATAGTAGTAACGGTAATCCGATAAATAATCGGGAGGGGCCAAATAATTGGCGCAGTAATGATGATCGACAACAGTATAATGGGCAAATGTTCAGTAGAGAAAACGGGCAAAACGGCAATACCGGGATAATACGTTTAATAGCCAAAGTTAACAGGACAGAAATTGGAGCAGTAACTGTGGACACGGGAACCAATTCCAGAACAATCACATACCGCACCAAGCACAAGAGGAAGCACAGGTTGTTGAGATAAGCGCGCCACACCCAGGACCAGCGCGACAACCGAACAGCACGCATAATTGACAAAGACTGGAAGCAGATACGACTACTCCTCCTCCCGGATACCAGACCTGTAACAGTCACATTCTATTGCTAGATTATGATAATGTAGGGGATCTACTGATGGAAGAAGCGGAAATGAAACAAAAACATGATTTATACCCCATGGTAGACATAATAATAGGGGATATTAAACTTAATTCTGGATAGTGGAAGTCACGTGTCCGCTATCTCAGAGCAGCTGTATAAGTCAAGTGGCGAATGTACAAATGCACCATGCTAAAAATTCAGAGGACGAGAATTCGTGGGGCGATCTCAGGCAGAAGCACGGAAATAACGCTTCAGATAAGATTAGAGTTCATGTGCCAGGGTAACCCTCCCGTGGCAAATCTTTTTGTCATGCCCAAGTTGACTACAGGGGTCCTCCTAGAAATGGATTTTCTTACAGAGCAGAAGGCAATAATGGACATGAGTCGTGGTACCACCGTATTAGAAAAAGATGAGGACATCTGTATCCCATTTGATGAGGAAGTCGCAAAAATTCAACTTCTGTACCAATGTTTAAGATTGGAGAATCAGGATAATGAACAAATTGACCAACATTCACCCTACAGCCGAGGGTTAATTAGCAATACCCCGGCTTATACATCAATGTGTGACGTCCATCATGCCACTCATGAAGAATTAAATAAATTAACTGAAACAGTCGAGAGAGATAGAGCAGAATTAGAGGAAATACTCAGACGCAACGCCGAGGTATTTCTACCGAAACCTGGGTCTCTAAAAGGATTTCAGTACCAGTTCCAGGTAAAAGAACACCAACCATTTCGGGTACCGCCCTAAGCTATTCCTCTGATGTATCGAGAAAAAGTACCGCTAGAATTGCTGAAAAGATAGATGATGGTATAATTGAATATACAACATCAACATATAATAGTCCGATGCGGGTCGTGGATAAGGGAGATGGGGGTATCCGCCTTGTCCTCGACTCACGCCAGATAAACACAATCATTGTAGAGGAAACTGACCGGCCAGAGAAATTGGAGGAGCTACTGCAGCTTTTCCGTGGCGTTTCAGTATTCACATCATCGATCTTCGGTTCAGTTTCTGGCAGATTGAGTTGGCGTCAGAGTGTCGAATTACGCAGCCTTCATTGCGTTCGGTCTGTTTCCAGTCCAAACGCCTACCATTCGGCCTAAATATGTCATCTGCAGCATTTATTCACGGTCTGGGAACGATTTTGGACCAAAATCTTCGTGAACGGATAACATGCTATGTGGATGACAATTTGATAGGAGAAAGCAATTGTAGTAGGCACAACGAAGTACCTGGTGCACTGCTAGACAAGATGAGAGCACATGCGGTGACTGTATAGGGACCAATCAGGTATTTTTCTTGAGGAATATCATTTCAGGTGATGGAATATCACCAGATCCAGAGAAGTTGGCGGATACAGCCGAATTCGGCATACCCCAGACTAGAAAAGAGCTTTGTGGATTTTTGGGAGTTGTCAATTTTTATAAAATGTTCATTTATGTAGAGCAATTATCCACCCAAAAACTGTGTTCCATGACCGGCAAGATAACGTTATTTGTGTGGGACGAGATCGCGGACCGAGAATTTCACAGTTTAAAGGCAACTTTAATCACAGCCCCAATCTTGTCACACCCAAACCTGCAGGAAGACTTCTGCATGGCCATAGACAGCTCACAAAAAGGTCTCGATGTTGACCTATTTCAGGAACACATGGAGAATGGTAGGATGACACACAAAACCATCGCCTTCGGATGCAGAGTGCTCTAGAAGTGCGAACGAAACTATTCCGCAACAAAACTGGAAGCTCTGGCGGTGGTCTGGGCATACCAGAAATATAAATATTTCTTATTTGGACGAAATACCCGAGTGTACACAGACCATAAGGCACCTGAGTTTCTTATGACAGCAAAGTTGATAACAGGGAGGCTGGACAGTGGATTTCCGTACTCCGGGAGTATGACTTCACACCAACCTACGTCCCAGGTGTAACGTCCCTCGGATCTTCGGTCTTGGCTAACACTCAGCGGTATAGCAATGAGATTGTTATTTCTTATGTATCGGTATTGACGTTACAAACACAACATTGATGAACTGAACTCGCGACATGTGCGAGATATTTACTTCGCCAAATGTCGTAATTAAATCGTTTATAATCGATGGTTTATCAGTTGCTATTTAAATATTAATGATAAGTTCAAATTAGTTCCAGCGACACCAAATTCCCTATAGACTGGTTGTAACCTCAAATCTATAATCAGTCGTAACAGTGTTATTAATTCCTAAAGTCAAAGAGTTTCTATATAAACGCTGAGCGCTTCAGTCAAATAATATGGCAACACGTTATCTCTATAAATAATATTGTAAAACATGAATGATAAATGCGTGAACTGACACGATATGCTGGTTTATTACGCAATATTAGTCACTTCCTAACACAGCCGTGAGAAAGAAGCTTTCCCACGTGTTGGGGGGAATTATAAATTATATGTTTCGTAACTATCGCCAAATTCCATAGTCCATTAGTTATTACGAATGAAATTGTCTATCTGTGTTCACTTCCTAAATAGTGTTAACTTCAGGTTATCTAATTAAAAGTCATTTCTGTCTAATATATGCAAGTCCTCTATCTGAATTCTAAATAACGTAATATTTTAAGTCAAAATATCGTTTCACTGCGTCATAGTAGATTGCAATAATCAATTCTGAAAAAACAATCTAATTGCGCCTACATATACGAGCATTCAAAAGTATGACCTGCTTCGGCTAACTCTCGTAACGTAGTGACAATGGATTGAATCATCCTTAGCCATTACTCACGAATCTCAAAGAGTATTCACTCGGAGTATTCTTTGGGAACGTTGGTTCTACTTTGCGAATTTTAATTATAATGATTTTGCGATATACTATGATTTTGAATTTTGAGTTTGATTTTACTGGAATCCTACCTTTCTTTCGTATGTTAATAAACTACTAAGATTCCTGATTCAATTACTGGTTAATATCCAAATAATAGTGTTAACTGGAAATTTGTTTGCTTGTTAATTTTTCATTGAATGTGGAACTTGTTCTGGGGAAACCTGTGGGAATTTTTGAGCTAATTTTTGATTTTCATTTCTCGTCCGAGGAAGTGCAATTACACAGGCCCCACAAACATCATCGCTGATGCACTGTCTTGGTATCCCATTAGAGTCACGAATCTAAAGGGTACAGATGCTGAGGACTAACCCTTCTCGATTTACTATATCAAAAAGGTGGATTCCAAAAATTCATAATAACATCAATGAGTAATATACAGGTGAAACAAGATAAAGACCCACACATCCTCAGTGTGAAAAAAAAATACAAAGATAGGACACAGACGCAGATCAGGCATCATTACCCTCTCAGGAAATGAGTGCTTTTCTATACGCGTAAGATGCGTAGCACTGTCTGGGTAGTGTGTGTGCCAGATGACATTGTAAAGAAAGTAATCTAGTACACACACTTCAGTAGTGCTCACTTTGGCCCGAAAAAGTGCTTCTTAAAGTTAAAGAACCTGTGTCAGTTTCGAAACATGGAGCGGAGAATACGCAAAGTACTGGGTGTTTGCAAACATTGTCAAAGAGCCAAAACACTTACAGTACTCACACAGGCACCAATGTACCCGATGGGGGAAACAGCAGTGTCAGATCTCATGGGACCCCTGCTTAGAACATGACGAGGGTATACATACATTATAATTGTAACTGAGTTGAATTCCAAGTTTGTGACGCTGACCCCTCTAAAAAAAGGCAACAAGTACATCCGTCAGCAATGCATTTCGTCGGGACTTCTTGCAGCAAGTGGAGCGCAACAAACGAATGCTCTCATATAATGGTCCACAATACCGTTCACAGAAGTGGCATGACACATTGCAACAGTACAACATCAGGCCGATATACATCACCAAGTACCATCCTAGTTCTAATCCAAGTGAGCGCGTTATTAAGGGCCTGAAGGCTCTTTGCAGAGTATATTGTGCTAAGAAACACGCGACCTGGGCTGTGTACTTGCGAAACTTCCAATCCGTAATCAATGAGTTGCCACACGATTACCCTCCAGTCACAGTGCTAAACAACAGGCACCCTCCGGAATTAATACGTGACATTGTAGACTTCCCACCAAGACCCAGACTTAGGCACAAGGGAATCGGACGTCAAGTACTCCAGAATATAAAAATAGCAGAGCAGAGACGCAAAGAACAAACAGACAAAAAGGCAACAGTCAGGGAATTTCGGATAGGCCAGAAAGTCCTCGTGAAATCCCACCGTCTGTCTTTGCGGCCTATTATGGACCTGTACGTGTACGCAGGATCGCAAATGCGAATTCTGTTGAGCTCGAAAAAGTCCAGAAAATCTCTTGGTGTACATCATGTCACCCAGTTAACGATATATGTAGAAAGAAAAGAATCAATCTGTAGCTGTTAATAAGTTAGTTATTTCGTCTTTCAGTAGTAAGGTACATATAATTCTAATTAAATATGAAATGTAAGTGTACAACTGTGCAATTCATGATTTTGTTTGAGTAAACATGTCAGGGAAGAAAATTTTGGTAAATATCATTGTTGTTAAGGAAAACTGTGCAGTGAATAATTTTGTTTTGAAGGTAGCCGCATTGAAAGCGAGAGCTTTCACGTGGCACACAGCTGAGCTGGGTTGCCCAGGTCCTCGATGGAGCAGAACACTTGGCACAGGGTGGCGGCTCACGGTACTTTACACGGATAATAGAGGCTGTGGTACAATCTCCATACACACCCGCTACAGACAATACTAGTGAACCCCCCCTGAATGACTAAAAGGCCCCATTAGTGAGCACCTCTCACAACGAAACAATTTTCTTTCGACTTCGTAGGACCAAATGCTAGTCCATTAAGCGATTACCTGCAGACTTATCAGTCAAGTTTCCAAAAAGTTTGGGCACAAGTTGTCACTACAGAATTTTATTATTAAATTGGATTCCTTGGGATAGTTTTCGTATTTAAGTTTACGATTTTAATTATATGTTTGCACACGGGTTTTTTTGTACTAGTTGCCATTACCCTGTCGTTTTTTAACTTGTTAACATTGCATAATTTCAATGTTAATTTTGATGTTTTGTGGTAATTTTTGTATTTACTTTTACCATTGTAATTATATGTTTCCACAAGTTTGTTTTGTCTTGGGCACTAGTTGCCTAACCTCTTAGAAAGTTTGGGCACATGTTGCCATTACAGAAGTTCACTATTAATTTTGATATTTTGGAGTAATTTTTGTATTTAAGTTTACCATTCTAATTATATATTTCCACAAGTTTGTTCTATTTTGGGCATTAGTTGCCATTACCCTGTTATAAAGTTTGGGTACAAACTGCCATTGCAGAAATTCACTATTAATTTTACATGTTGTGGGGTTATTTCCAGATGTGTTACCTCAATGTTTTTAAGCATGCTTTTGGACAAGAGTCATTCACATTTGGGAAATCCAATTCTAGCAAAGATTTTCGAGGTACAAGTTGCCATTTAACTTCTTTCAAAATGGATTTAAGCCGTAATTTTTGTACGATTTCATTCGAGTTTTCACACAAGTTGGTATTTGTAATGTCTTACGAAACATATTTTGTTTTACATGGTAACGTTTTCACATAATTTCTTAATGTCTCATCACAGATTTCTTTTCTTTCACATGTTGCCATTTTCATATAATTTAAAATGTTGTGCAGTCTGTTGTCTGTATTTTGATATTTCATTATACTTCTGTTTTATTTTCTGTTCAGTTCATGTAAACAATCTTTACTTTAATGTTTTGATACAGATGTTAGAGTTAAATGTTGGCCACAAAAGGTCCATATTCTTGTAGAGAACACGTGTAGCTCGAATATGCTCTGTTTTTATAATGTTTGCTGGTGATACTGCTTCAGTCCACATTACACCTTTTCAATCATTCAATAAAATGTAAATGCACATCTCATAAGAAAGTGCCAGGTAAAGTTGTTAAGTTGAGCGGTTTGTGATGTTGCTTGTTTTACGATTTAATACAGCTGCGTAAACGTATGCAGACCACCTTAGAATCAATTTTAAGTTAACTCAAATGATCCTGCTAGTCTAGTTGTATAGTTTCATGTCTTGGAAATTAATAGTAAATGTACAGGTCACAAGAATTTATATATAGATAAATCATGATACTGCTGCGTCTCTCGTTTTTTCATTGTTTTCATATCAAAATAATTTTCGAAAGAAACAGCAGATAACGAAATTGTAATATTAGAGAGAGATCATGCTTCATCTTTGCATTTTATTTTAATAATTTTGCTTATTTAAAATTCGTGTCACAATCCATATCAAAATAAGAAATTTAAGAGAGGACAGCTACAGGCAATAAGTGGTCATGCATAATTAAATTTCTAGGTTAATATAAGTGAATATGTGAGAAGGATAACTGAAGTATGTGAGGAACAAATGAGCGCGGAAGCTGTTATGTATGAGGTACGCCTGGGGTAAACAGAGCGAAGGTCAGATAGCACTAAATAAGCAAGTGTGTTTCTTAAACATTATATCCCCGCACATTGTACATATGTGCCAGCACCTGCTTTCTTTAAAATTGGATTTATTACATTATTCTTAAAGTCTGAGGGTGTATCACACATTTTGCTCACCAGATGAAAGAATTTTGTCATGGCTGGCTCTCCCAAGGCTATCAGTAGTTCCAACTGAATGTTGTCTACTCTTGGAGCCTTGTCTTGACTTAGGTCTTTCAGTGTTCTATCAAATTCTTCACGTAATACCGTATCTCCCATCTCATCTTCATCTTTTGGTTACAAAACCATACTTTACAACATAACTCCGTTCAGTGTGAAGCACTTACGCCACCACACAAGAAGGGCGCGCATGCTAGCGTAGTACCTCTCTACTGGTCAGAGTTAGAGTCAACGTCTTGCTGCATCAAAAACCTTCCCATCATCCCCGTACTACTTCTCACAGGATGCATCCTGCATTGGGCCAAACAGATGGAAGTCGAATGTGCGAGATTGGGGCTGTAGAGTAGACGAGGAAGAAAAGTCCAAGGACGTTTTTTGAGCTCTCCTCGGGTGCGCGGACTTGTCTGAGGCCTTGCGTTGTCAAGGAGAAGGAGAAGTTCGTTTGCATTTTGGTGGCGACGAACACGTTGAAGTTATTTCTTCGATTTCCTGGGGGTAGTTCAGCACATTTCAGATTTGATTGTTGCACCATGAGCGGGGACATCAAATGGAAGAACCCTTTCAGAGTATGAGAAGACCGTCGCCATGCCTTCACCGGCTGAGGGTGCGCCTTTGAACTTTCTCTTTGGGGGAGAGATCGTGTGACGCCACTACATGGATTGTCGTTTTGTTTCCGGTTCGATGTTCGATAGAAAACTGTCTCGAATAGCCTTGTAATGCGCAGGCAGTTCCGCACAAATGGTCCTCGATTGCTCTTTATGGTCTTTTGTTAGGCGGCGAGCAACCCGGTGAGCACACACGCTTTGAGTACCCCAGCTGGTAGACGAGTGTATCATCACAACCAATAGAGACGTCCAGTTGAGCAGCGGGGTGTTGCATTGTGAATGAGAGTGTCCGCACGTTCCAACATTGCAGGAGTCACAGCTTTCTGCAGCCGGCCGGCACGTGGCAGATCGGATAGGTTTGCGAGACCCTGTTGCGTTCCGATGACGACAGGGCCCTCGCCCAACGACTCACCGTGCTTTTGTTCACTACCTGGTCTCTGTAGACAAACTGCAAGCTCCTGAGAGGCCCTGGTTTTCCGCCATAAAGGAAACTCAATGACAGTTTTGTGCTTGGAACGTACCTCCGCTACAGACTGCACTATCACGTATTGGAACTTGATGGAATTGTAGGGGCTGAAGCGGGAATATCCCACGATGTCCAACAGCGAAATTAGCATTTTCTCAACCGTAACGGGCCGAGAAAAAATGTGTTGAATTATTTATATAACACCGCTCATATTATCTGGCTGCATCACTTTCTTACAGAAATTGTGTGGAGTCTGTTCCTATCGTTTGTAAAGTGCTGGAATTTTGCGATGTGTCTTGATAGCAAATCTCGTGGTAGTAGTTGTACAGGCGATAGCTTGACTATGTGAAAGTCTACAAATTTCCCCATGCTACGCCAAAATACTGCAGCATTGGAAATCAAGTGCTGGACACATCTAAGTTGTAGTGGCACTCCTGTGCGGTGACGCTCGACTTAGAGGTAAACCAGTTCGAATGTAATTTAGTGATGTTGGTGGTGAATAACTGTCACTGTCAGTACTTGTCCTGCAAGAGGAGTTGAGGTGGTTGCGTTTAGCTCCCGGTTCACCAGTCTTTGCGTCAATGTCCTGAATTAAATTTATAACCTGTCTGCAGTGTCTCATGAAGTGAAGGCATATGACACTGTTGATAGTGATCCATCCATGGGATGGGGTTGTTAAGCTCTACGGCCCTCTTGGTTACTTTAGAGAGAAGTAGGCTATGTGCTGTCATCAGGTTTCACTGGCCACTTCGCTAACACTTAAGGCAGCAGAAGTAGCTGTTCTGATAGTCGCTGCGGCAAACCCTCTTGCCAGTTCTCGTGAAATGGAGGGACTGGTGGAAATCTCTCGAACAAGAGCACTCCGCATTCTTCGCAGGCATAAGTACCACCCGTAAACGCCTCCCTATATCAAAGGCTTCATGGCAGTCACTTTCAAATTCGCCTGGAACAGTCATTGGTTCTGCGGCAAGGCTATAATAATCTTATGCAGGAAGGCAATGGCGAACCACCTCCTCTAGGACCTTGCCTAGTTGGCGGTGTGGGTCTCCCGCATCGTCCCGTACGCTACTAGTAGTATGAGACCTCATTATCATCATCGTTTACCGATGAAGCCACGTTTACAAACTACTGGAACGTCAACTTGTACAATATGCACTACTGGTCACTGGGAAACCCACATTGGCTCCGTCGTGTAGAACATCAACGTCAGTGAAGTATCAGTGAATGGTATGGTACCGTAGAACACGTATTTCATTCATGGCAGTCTTGACGGGCAATAGTACGGGTGATTATTGAGATTTACGTTACCTGGACAGCGTCAAATTAGGTGGTATCAACATGATGGATGCTCTTTTCACAATGCCATGTTGGCAAGAAATGCATAAACCAACAATTCCCAGATCAGAGGGATGGGGAGGGGCAGTCTCGTTAGGTAATGATCCCCCACCACTATGTGTCGCTTTCGACGACTTTCGACGGTTCGCCAATGCCTGACCGAATGCCTTTTTTTTTTAACCACTTGCGTTCTAGTGTCTGTTTGCCATTTGAATTATCGGCCGTTTTAGCGAACGACGCGCGTTTTACTTTTTATCCGTCGTAGCAATAAGGTGAATGACGTTTAATTTTTAAATCGAGACCTCCGTTGTCTCTACGGTATAATTTGCAGACCTTTCTCCAAGAGGAAATTCTTGTTCTTAAGTTTCTTTCCTTTCCACCATTTTGCTTAACGTGTAGTCGCTTTTAACTTCTTTTTCGTATTAGTATCCTAAGGTTCTGACATGGGTGCGTACGACCTGTTGTTTTTGCCTCCTAGAACAAAACAAATCAAAACCAGTTCAGAGATTTCCAGCTCGGCCGATGGACATCATCCCCATGAAATTATTGTCTGGGAACATGTGAAAAATATGGTGTATCAGTGGGTTCCAACAACAGTGGACAACATGAAAGCCCATATTACTGCTGCACATGCATCAATAACACCAGAAACACTGGCAGCAGTGAACCTATCCGCGTTGGATCATGCACAGCGATGTTTCAATATAAATGGCGATTTCTTCAAATATATGTTATAGCGTTACTTCTGTGAGAAATGTAACTGCATACCGGCGAACATTCTGGGTATTTCTGAGAAGACTATTGTACGTTTATGTCGTCGTTTCACCATGCACAAAAGTTCATTTGTAGAGCAGTCACTAAAAATCTACGATGACATTACTGTAGCTGTCATGTGCCATAATGTAACTAATGCACAACTAGCATTCACACGTCTATTAGATCTTTCGTCAACCATTTATTATGTTTACATTCGGTATTTAGTTACCGTTGTGTCGATTCTAGTACTGTAAAAAAAGGAAAACGAGTAAACCCCTTATTTCTCATTATATCTGACAGGGCATCTGATTCCATTCCACTTAATAACAGTATAAATAGCAATAACTACAGCTTTGGTCGCATCTATTACGAGCAACATGGGGTTCACACTTTGATCACGGGATGTGCAATAGCAGTGTGTTTCGGCTATTGCAAGCGTTAACTTCGCTTTGAAATTTTTCGGGATTGTCATTTGATGTATTGTGATGCAAACATAACCATTCTTTTTGTGATCTTTTGTGTTACTCACTGCGTAAGAAATAATACGGGGTGCCCATTTAAAAAAATCGTAAGTTGTGTTCAAAATAATATTTGCTTACGATTTAGAATGTTTCGCTGTACTTTCTTTCATGAGACGTTATCTTATATTCATATCCGTGAAAGTTGCTTTCCAGAATCTGTTGTTGTTCCAGAGATATTTGCACTTACGCTTAAGTAGGGCCACCCTGTGCATGAAACGTAGTGCCAAACGCAAAGCACATAGAGACCAGTAGCGGTGACGACAACAACTGCCATCACCAAATGGAGTCGGCATCTAATATAGTGCACAAATGACTATCAGAAAATGTAACCAATAGGATCATACACTGAACATCGATTATCTGCTATACAATTTGAAAACGCCGGAAAAGATCATGCACGCATAGTATTTTTTTTAAGTATCTGATGCACAAAATAACAATCAATAAAGTACTAAAACATACAGTTTCATGGTACAATTACTAAGCATAGAGCAGGTACCACAAGTTAATTTGTATGAGGATATATTCCACGCTCACATTGTAATCATTTATGAACATAAATCATTTTATTTCTGTATTTTATATGTTCCATCTTGTTGGACTTTACATCTTATTGATAGATGCTCTATGTTTTGTAATTGTAGCAACTAACACCCCACCTGAAATATGTATATTTGTTGTATTATTTACTGTTATTCTGTGAATCACATAAATTTTAAAAAATAATATGCCTGCAGGCTTCCTCTATGACTTTCAGTGTATTATCTCCATTTTTCGATACTTATTAATGCGTTGTATTAGTGGCCAACGCAATCTGGTGGTGGCAGTTGTTTTCCTCACCACTATTGATCTCTATGTACGTTCATTTTGCCACAAGGCTTCATATGTGAACTTTTTCCAATGCCTTAGTGACCTCTGACGTGTGGCTGTCTAGCTTGTTCTTCTCATTTCTTTGCAAGTATTGATGCAACTGCAATCATTGTGCATATAATTGTTTTGTGGAATTTCTCATTGTAATTCCTCCTTTTATTTTTAACATGTTCTGATGATCCACTGAAGAGTGTCAGTAAATTAAATTACGCACTAGATTTTTCATAATTTAATTTCTCTTGTTTCATAATACTCAACGTTCTTGAGGAGCTCTGATCAAAATTTCAGACAATGTAAGTTGAACCACAGATTGTAGCCCCGTTCACTTTGCGTGAAAGTATCAAACCAACTGGTGGCGTCCTCTTGCACGATGCTCTGCGAGTTTGCGTTCAAGTGGAATAATTTAGTCGCTGGCCACTGATTTATTTTCGCGCGGTCGCAACAGCTTCCTTAGGACGCCACCTATGAGTTCGTGGACCCTGGTCCACTGCCGCTATGGGACTTCACTAGTCGCTACAGAAACTCCGAGACGACGAAGGAGTAGGAAAGTTTGACGCCATTAGGAATGAAGAAATTGTTTAAGATATTTCAGCAAGTTCCTTAATATTTTTTTATTGCAAGTGCTACGCTCAAAATGTCAGGTTAATAGATACATGATAGAGAAGCGACGGTGTGCATGCGATGGTGGAAATGCAGGGGAGGGTGGAAGGTGACAAAGCCGAAAGCACAGAAATGAAGGGATTCAAATATTGATAAGATGATTTGAAGTTCTTCCAATTCTTCCTGGAATACTTTTCTGGATCTTCATAAGAATTTCGACAAGGGCACTCCTTTGTTACTGTGAAAGACTAGAAACCCTACTGCAGCTCTAATTCCCGAGGGCTTCGAAAACGTCCTTAAAACTCCAGATCCCTGAGAAGTCACTATCAAAAAGATATTAATAGTAGTTTTTCCGGAAACTATATTGTAATTTAGTTCTCAATGAAATTAAAATTAGGTACAATATTGCGGAAGAACTTGAAGTGTTAGCCGTCGTTAGCAATGTCGTTCCCTGGCGGTAAATTATGTTCTACCTCAGTGGTAGTCAAACGTTTTTGCTCAGGGGCCAATACTGATATTGTTGGTCGGCATCTCGGCCCGCATATTTACCGATCTTATTCTTAATTTTTGACTTGCATAAACTGATATGTTATGAACTGCCAACATGCTAGCTAGAGTAAGTGCGTGACACGTTGCCCGAAGACCCCCCAGTAATGATCGTCAAAAATCAGCGTCATTGGGAACGCTCCGTGTCGACAGTTCGTTTCAGGCTGCAGCCACCCTCATCAATCCCAAACTTGTGACACTGTAGTTACCTGACAAAGTGTTGTTTGTTGTCTGTGTGAGCAGGTGACTAACAGATTAATAATAGTAGCTGTACTCACATCTAAACGCATTACAGTATGAAATTTGAGACGCAATCAAAAATTATTTCTATATATGTTGAATGTCATTTTTTCTCCCTTTATGGTATTACAACAGTTTTAATTACTTTTATGTTCCTTGCTGCAAATAAATAAAGCATTTGAGTATGGCCATCTCTGTAATGTGCATTGACAAATACATATTACTTCCGTGTCAAAATTAATATCGCGGTAGCTGATCGATATGAGTGGCAGTTGTCAGTACTGGAAGACAAACAATAAAACATTCCCCTTCCCTCATCCTCTGACCCCGCAGTTGCCCCGCTAGTTACCCATCCACCCCTCGGGTAAGCTCCAGTTTCACTTTGCTCATGCAGAATCCACCAACACATTAAGCACATCCTGAACTATTACTGTTTCTATATGTATTTTTGTTTGTTGCTGACCAGGAAAACTACAATCTTTAAGGAGCTACTAACGTAACTTATTTCAGTACGCGCAGTCGTGATTACATTTAAATTGCTTATTTTTATTTTTAGATGAACAGTTTCGATCTTCTGAAAGATCATCTTCAGATATATCTGTGCAGGCGTGGAGCAGTGTTATCCACGCCTACACTGATAGACCTACTCCACACCAAAGTTCCTTGCGGTCATCAAGGGATGTAAGAGCTGAAGATGATCTCTTAGAAGATCTAAGACAGTCATATAAAAATAAGCAGCTTAAACGCAATCACCACAGTGTGTACTGAAATAACTTATAATATTATAAAGATCGCTTTTTTTGCATGGAACAGTGTTCCAAACAAATTTTTAACTAGTAACGTCGGTTGGCCGGCCAGAGTGGCCGAGCAGTTCTAGGCGCTACAGTCTGGAACAGCGCGACCCCTACGGTCGCAGGTTCGAATCCTGCCTCGGGCATAGATGTGTATGATGTCCTTAGGTTAGTTAGTTTTAAGTTGTTCTAAGTTCTAGGGGACTGATGCCCTCAGAAGTTAAGTCCCATAGTGCTCATAACCATTTGAGCCAGTAACGTCGGTTGACGTTCTTGGGTTCAGCTGTTACTTGCTAGCTGCTTGTTATTGTAAAATACGGCTGTGTACCGCGAGCCGCACGGATACTTGATTCTGGCCGCATGCGACACGCGGCCGCAGTTTGTGTGCGACTGCTCAAGAGTCTCGCCAACTACGACTCGAGGAGAACAACATATGAGCGAAGACCCTCGCCCAATGGTTCCGCAATAACCGGAGACCACACCTACAACCTCCAGAGATGGTGCAACAGCCTCTACACCACAAAACCGTCCTTGCTATTCACTTACTTCATTCAATTTACGTCTTCTTATGCATTTCATTTGCGTGTTTCTATGGAATTTCAAGTAGAATGATAATCATCGCATTTCTTCAATTTAAATGCTGTTATTTAGCAACTGTTACATCGAGACCTGTGTTTATGATAAACAACTCATACACAATCAAATAATTTTTTTTTCTTAAAACTGCACATATTTGTCAGTAAGGTGTCTGTCGATGCCTGTTTGTATACAAGAAGTGTAATAGTAGTAGTAGTTGTTGTTGTTCTTGTTCTTGTTGTTGTTGTCGTTGTTATCTTCAGCACAGAATGGTTTGATGCAGCTTACTGCGCAAGTTTATCTTATTCAAGCCTCTTCATAACAAATACAACCTACATTTGTTTGAACCTACAAACCGTAATCAACTTTTACCCTGCCACATCTTTCATTACCAGTTTGACTAACCGTTGATGTCTGAGGTTCGGTTGATAGGACAGATCCTGAGGCATCAACGGTTAATGATACTGGCCCTATCAACCAAACCTTTCCCCACTCAAGTTATGGCATAAATTTCTTTTCCCCCAAATTCTGTTCTGTACCTTTCCATTAGTTACCCAATGTACCCATCTAATCTTCGAAAGTCTTCGGTAGCGCCATACTTTTTGTTTGAACTGTTTGACGTCCACGTTTCACTTTCATACCTGGGAACACTCCAGACAAATACTCTTAGAAAAGTTTTAAATCTACAAGGTGTACAACTTTTCTTCCGCCGTTTGCCGATAGGTGACGACAACGGTAAGTAGCGGTTGAAAGAAACAGATCGTTGACGTCAAGCAGTTAACTTGGACCTCGGTCAACATAACCTCATTCAAACATTAATCGATTTGTGTCTGCATCATAAAGTTGTTTCTGACTGAAAATGTCAGTTTACGAACTTAATTCTCGTCATTTGCGGGAGGTGTTACTGTTTTGTTGCAATATGAAAAAAAACAGCGGCTGAGTCTCATCGAATGCTCTCAGGTACGTATGGTAAGGACGATATTAGTGAAAGAACGTGTCGTGAGTAGTTTTAACGCTTCAAGAAATGTGTTTTTAACATCATAGACCGGCATAGTGGTGAAAGAGAGAATGTTTTCGAACGTCCAGGGATTGAAGACATTGCTGAGTGAAGGCTCGCGTCAGACTCAAGAAGAATTGGCACGATTAATGGGACTGACACATCAAGCCATTTCAAAACGTCTCAAGGCTATGGGCATGATTCAGAAAGAAGGAACTTGGGTCCCGTGTGAGCTAAAACCAAGAGACGTTTGTGTATATGACGGTAGTATCTGTTCCCGAAAGAACAGTTACCGTGGATGACCATGCTGCTTTGCTAGAAATGAAATGATAATCAAATGGACACCCTAGCTGCAAACAGGCTTTGATGTACTTCATTGGGGACATGTTGAAAATGTGTGCCCCGACCGGGACTCGAACCCGGGATCTCCTGCTTACATGGCAGACGCTCTATCCATCTGAGCCACCGCGGGCATAGTGGTGCACTACGAATGTAGTGGTGTGGACATGTCGGGAATGTGGACCTCACGGGGAGCGTGCAAGGGATAAGTCCCTGCAGACGCACTATCCTCTGTGCCCGCGGTGGCTCAGATGGATAGAGCGTCTGTCATGTAAGCAGGAGATCCCGGGTTCGAGTCCCGGTCGGGGCACACATTTTCAACATGTCCCCAATGAAGTTCATCAACGCCTGTTTGCAGCTAGGGTGTCCATTTGATTATCATTTCATTTCTAGCAAAGCTGCATGGTCATCCACGGTAACTGTTCTTTCGGGAACAGATACTACCGTCATATATAGTTAAAATATGGCTTCCCGGCCATTGACCTTCTTGTGCGAACGCACACGCTATGCCCGAACTCGTACGGGACTTGGTAGATTAATCTGCCACGAGTAATGAGTATGATGGGCAAACATCTATTAGGTGCACTACGAATGTAGTGGTGTGGACATGTCGGGAATGTGGATCTCACGGGGAGCGTGCAAGGGATAAGTCCCTGCAGACGCACTATCCTCTGTGCCCGCGGTGGCTCAGATGGGTAGAGCGTCTGCCATGTAAGCAGGAGATCCCGGGTTCGAGTCCCGGTCGGGGCACACATTTTCAACATGTCCCCAATGAAGTACATCAACGCCTGTTTGCATCTAGACGTTTGTGTGTTTGTGAACAGTTGCTTCAGAGGCGAAAACGGAAGGGATTTCTGCATCGCATTGTGTCCGGGGACGAAAAATGGGTTCATTACGATAACCTTAAACGCAAAAAATCATGGGGATATCCCGTCCATGCTTCCACGTCGACGGCCAGACCGAATATTCACGGCTCCAAGATCATGCTCTGCATTTGGTGAGACCAGCTCGGCGTCGTGTACTATGAGGTGTTAAAACCAAGTGAAATAATCACAGGTGCTCGTTATCGAGCGCAATTAATGCGTTTGAGCAGAGAATTAAAAGACCAACGGCCTCAATACAGCGGGGGCACGATAAAGTGATTTTGCAGCACGTCAACGCTCGACCCCGCGTTGCTAAAGAGGTCAACACGTACGAGTACTTGGAAACGTTAAAATGGGAAGTCCTACCCCACCCGCCGTATTCTCCAGACATTGCTCCCTCTATCACCTGTTCAGATCAATGGCGCATGGCCTGGCTGACCAACACTTCCTATCTCATGAATAAGTCACAAATTGGATCGATTCGTGGATCGCTTCAAAAGATGAACAATATTTTCGACACGGGATTCGTACACTGCCCGAAAGATGGGAGAAAGTAGTGGCTAGCGATGGAAAATACTTTGAATGATACATGCGTAAAAATTGGTTTCATTAAAGCCTCAAATGTTGGGGAAAAATGGCGGAAGCAAAGTTGTACACCTTGTATAAAGACATTTACATTTATATTCGATGTTGACGAATTTCTCTTTTTCACAAATGCTTTTCTCTTTTTTTGCCATGTGCTCCCTACTTTTCACCTCGTCAATTATTTTGCAACATAAATAGCAGAACTCATTTACTGGTTTTAATATCTCATTTCGTATTTTTATTCCCTTGGCATCGCGTTATTTGGTTCGGCTATATTCTACTACCCTTTTTTATTTTTGCTGGTATTAATTATATGATCCACTCCGCTCAAGTGATCTTCCAGGCTCTTTTCCGTCTCTGATAAAGTTACAGTGACATCGGCAAACCTCAAAGACACTGTTTATTCTTGTAGAACGTAAACATCCTTCCCAAATTTCGCGTTGGATTCCTGTACTTGTTGCTCAACATACTGAATAAAATTTGGAACTGGGTACAACCCTGTGTCACTCCTTTCTCAACGTCAGAAGCTAGTGCTTTGTGGTTAGCGTTGCTGACTATTGGTCACGGAGCCCTGGGTTTGATTTCCGGTCCGGTCAGGGATTTTCTCTGCATGTGTGTATGAGTATGTGTGTGTGTGTGTGTGTGTGTGTGTGTGTGTGTGTGTGTTTGTTGTCCTCATCATCATTTCCTCATTACCGACGCACAAGTCGCCGAAATGGCACCAATTAGAGATTTTCACCAGGCAGCCGAACTCGCCGGAAGGGGATCCGCACCCAGGTATGCCATACATACATTTCCCTTTACTGTTCTTCAACTCTTATGATGGAACTATAGTTTCTGTACAAGTTGTAGGTCTTCTGTATTTTATACCAGCTAGCTTCAGAATTTCAAAGAGTTCATTCTAGTCAGCTTTGTCAAAAGCTTTCTCTAAACCTATAAAAATTGTAAATGTAGGTTTTCCTTCTTAAATTTATCTTCTAAGAGTTTTCGTGTATTCTATATTGTCTGTTCTGTACAAGTTGTAGGTCTTCTGTATTTCATACCAGCTACCTTCAGAATTTTAAAGGAATTCATTCTAGTCAGCTTCCTCTAAACCTATAAATACTCTAAATTTAGTTTTTACTTCTTAAATTTATCTTCTAGTACTATTCGTGTATTCTATATTGTCTCATGTGTTCATAGACATCTTTCAAATTCAAATATATCTTCAACGAGGGCGCTTCTAACAGGCTTTACATTCTTCTGTAAAGTATCCGTGGCACTATTCTGCAACCACAACTTCTTAAACCGACGTTACGTAACATTCCGTAAGCATCTTTCATCTTGGGAATAGGAATTACTACAGTATTCTTGAAGTCCGAGGGTATTTCGCCTGCTAACATACCTGCACACTAGGTGGAAAAGTTTTGTCATGGCCTGTTCTCCTAAGAAGCTCAATAATTCTGATGGAATGTCGTCCACTCCATGGGCCTCATTCTAACTTACGTTTTTGTAGTCTCAGTCAGATTCTTTTCGTCGAGTGAGGTGGCGCAGTGGTTAGCAAACTGGACTCGCATTCGGCCATCCTGATTTATGTTTTTCGTGATTTCCCTAAATCGTTTCAGGTAAATGACAGGATGGTTCTCTGAAAGGGCACGGGCGATTTCCTGCCCGAGCCTTCCCTTATCCGATGGGACCGATGACCTTGCTGTTTGGTCCCCTCCCCCAACTCAACCCAGCCGGCCGAAGTGGCCGTGCGGTTAAAGGCGCTGCAGTCTGGAACCGCGAGACCGCTACGGTCGCAGGTTCGAATCCTGCCTCGGGCATGGATGTTTGTGATGTCCTTAGGTTTGTTAGGTTTAACTAGTTCTAAGTTCTAGGGGACTAATGACCTCAGCAGTTGAGTCCCATAGTGCTCAGAGCCATTTGAACCATTGAACCAACTCAACCAACCAACCAACCAAGATTCTTCTCGCAGCATCATATCTGCCATTTCATCTTCATTTACATTCTCTCTCCTTTCCTTAGTACTGTCTTCAAGTTCGGTTGATTTGTATTGTCCTTCTGTATATTCCTTCCACCTTCCCTTCTTTGCTTAGAACTGGCTGTCCATCTGAGGTTTTGACAGCCCTGCAGTTGCTTGCTTTTCTTTTCTCGACAGGTTTCTGTAGTTCTCCTGTAACTGGTGTCTTTCTCTCCCATAGCTATGCATGGGTCTACAGCTCTACGTTTATCCTCTATCCGTTCCGGTTTTGGCATTTTACACTTTCTATTAGGCCCACATTCATTTTCTGGATGCCTGTATTTTGTAGATTAAAATTTTTGTCTTACAATTAAATTATTAACTGTCTGAATACATCTGGTGTCTTTAGTTCCCCCCCCCCTCTCCCCACCCCCACCCCCCGCCAGAATTCCTAATTAGTCCCCGATATGCTATGGCCGAGGCGTCTTGTGCCTTTTATCGTCTCACGGCCAAAGACATTTAACTCGCGACTTCAGACGGTGTTCACCACACATCTGTCTTTTAACATGATCCTCAGTTATTGGGAGTTGTACACGGCACCTCATCAAATGGCATAACACTTCCCCTTGACTTCTAGCAACACGGTTTATCTTCTATCGTTATTGTATCCTGAATTTTAGTCGAAGGTGTAGCGACTATCAGAAGGTTCGAGTATGTTTATTTCTGAAGTAAATAGAACCGTTAGTGGATACACCTTCAGCTCAGAGAGATATCATATCAAAATTAGTATTTCGCCTCATTAAGTGGTATTTTCCCCACGTATCATGTCTCCTCTCTTTATTTTATTTTTTCGTATAACAACTGTAAAACCGGCCAAAACAAGAACATGGTTGTCACCCGAGCTCCACATAGTTGAACATGCTTCTACGAGTATTCTTGAAATGTGCGGAGGCGAAGGGGATTGGTGCTTGTTGGCACAAATGCACAAAATGCTTGATCTTGCATGTCTGTATTGTCTGGAATTACCTGTCTAACGGCCTTTAGTCACGTCAGATGCAATATCCCAAACTGATACTTAAAACCAGAATACAATCAATTTACCTTTTTTTTTTTTTTTTTTTTTTTTTTTTTTTTTTACAACGGGCGGATGTTAACCGTTCATTGTGAGTGCTTTAAAAACAAGGCAATATTTCAATGGCTTCTGAATAAAGAAGGCGGAAGTTTCCGCAATGGTCAATAGAATGTGTATGCAAAGGTAATGGAAACCACTGCATTAGAGACACATAATGTATACCTACAGAATGTGTGGCCTGTGACTGAAAAAGTATCATGACGATCTCACCATTGGCAAATGGTTCAAATGGCTCTGAGCACTATGGGAATTAACTGCTGAGGTCATCAGTCACCTAGAACTTAGAACTTCTTAAACTTAACTAACCTAAGAACATCACACACATCCATGCCCGAGGCAGGATTCAAGCCTGCGACCGTAGCGGTCGCGCGGTTCCTGACTGTAGCGCCTAGAACCGCTCGGCCACTCCCGCCGGCCATCGGCACAAGATTCCGGATTAATGCCCTGTTCGGACCTCTGAGAGGTAACTTCCAAGAGGGAGCTAACAATGTGAACAACATCGAATAACCACCGAAAGGGTGAAATACTACAAACCAGAGCGTGGAATGTCAGAAATTTGAACACAGCAAGGCAGCTGGAAGATCTGAAAAGGGAAATGCAAAGGCTAAGGTAGACATAGTACGGGTCAGAGAAATGAAGTGGAAAGAAGATACGGATTTCTGGTCAAAAGAATACAAAGTAAGATCAACAGCAGCAAAAAAACGGAACAACGGGAGTAGGAAGGTAGGTCAAAGAGTGGGGTACTGAGAAAAGTTCAGTCGTAGGAAAGTTCTCATAGGAATCAACGGAAAACAAACGCCAACAACAATGATTCAGGAATATATTCCTATTTCACAAGCATAAAATGTAGAAATAGTATATGAGGATTCCGCACGGGTAGGTAAAGCGAGATGATTATCTAAAAATCATAGGGAATTGAAACACATTAATAGGAAAAGAAATAGAAGAAAGAGTTAAGGGGAAATATGGGCTTGGTAGAGGAATGACAGAGGCGAAGTTTGGTTTTCTGGAGGTTGAAACCACCAGAGAACCTGTGCTGACGATGCCGTTGATAACAGAAGCAAGACTTAAGAAAAAGCAAGACACTTCCATGGGTTTTGACGATCTAGAAAAAGCGTTGGACGACGTAAGTTGGTGCAAGGTGTTTAAAGTTGACAGAAAATAGGATTAAGCTGTAAGGAAAGACTGATAATATTCAATGCGTGCAAGAATCAATAGGGAACAGTAAGAACGGAAGACTATGAACGAAGTGATCGGAGTAAAAACGGGTGTAAGACAGGGATGTAGTATTTCACTCCTAATTTTTGCCCTATATGGTGGAAATAAAGGAAAGCTTCAAGAGTGGGATTATTATATAGAATGAAAGAACGTCAAAGATAAGATTCAAATGGTTCTAAGCACTATGGGACTTAACATCCGAGGTCATCAGTCCCCTAGACTCAGAACTACGTAAACCTAACTAACCTAAAGACATCACACACATCCATGCCCGAGGCAGGATTCGAACCTGCGACCGTAGCAGCAGCGCTGTTCCGTACTGAAGGGCCTAGAACCGCTCGGCCACAGCGGCCGGCCAAAGATAAGATTCACTAATGTAAATGCAACCGTTAGTGCAAGAAAAGCATTATAAGTCATGTTGAATGAAATGAAGAGCCTAATGAACACAGAATATGGATTAGTAAACCGAAGAAAGACAAAAGTAATAAGGAGTAGTAAAAATTAGACGAGCGACAAACTTAACATTACAACTGGAGGTCAAGACGTAGACAAAGTTAAGGAAATCTGCTGCCTTTGAAACAAAATAACGAATGATGGACGAAGTAAGGAGGATGCAAAAAGCAAACTACCACAGGCAACAAGGGCATTCCTGGACAAAAGAAGTATGCCATTATCGAAGATCGGCCTTAATCTGAGGAATAAATTTTTAAGAATGTACGTTTTGAGCACAGAATAGTATGGTAGTGAGTCGTGGACACTGGAAAAACTGGAAGGAAGAGAATCGAAGAGTTTGAAACTTGGTGCTATAGAAGGATGTTGAAAATTAGATGGACTGATAGGACAAGGAAACAGGAAGTGCTCAGCAGAATCAGCGAGGAAGGGAACGTACGGAAAACAACGATCAGAAGAAAGAATAGAATGATACTGCATCATGGAGTAACTTCCAGGGTATTGGAGGGAGCTAAAGAGGACTAAAACAGTTGGCGTTTGGAATACATCCAATAAATAATTGACGTAGTGGGATACTAGCGCTACTCTGAGATGAAAAGGTTGGCGCAAGAGAAGAAATAAAAAGACAGCTGCGTTAATTGTATAACTCTTCAAGACGATTTCTGCTTCCCTGGACTCAGCAATACTTGAATCATTTATACATAATCGAGTATAGAAAAGGCCCGTTTTCTTTCGTATTTACGTCCATGCAGTTTCTTTCTTCCCAATCTAAAACATTTAATGATATTTGAGAAGAGATAGTTACACAGATGAAACAGTAAAGAGCTGCCTAATCGATCGAATTGTCAAAAGCAGCAGACTCGGGAATAATGTCCTTACCCACCACCCCCGTTTCCCCTTTCCGCTGGTCTGATGATGACACACAGGCAAATACCAGGGCGGTTCCTTCTGCAAAGGACAGCGCTGGTTCTCTCCCTATATTCGTCGAAACCAAATATGTGTTCTAAATTCCAGTTTGTCACTGCAACAAACAAACGTTGTATGGAAGAGGAGGCACTGTTTTCCTGACGCTACTAGTGTATTTCTGTTTCGCTCTGCTGGAACAAGTAACAGCTAGCCTGGAGACGCAGGCGTCGCTTTTGTATCCGGAGACAGCTGCACGGTCCTCTGTGGTAGCCGCCGTCACCAGCCGCCGGAGATGGCCGACCACCAGCTGCACGCCACGTGCCTCCGCCACGGCCGACTCGACTCCTGACAAATGACAGGCGACGATGGTGCGAGCCCTGTTTACTCTGCAGAGCATTAGAGTGCCTGAAACCCGCAACAACAGCGTGGAGTAAATAAATAAAGTGCTCCGAAGATGCAGCCTCGAGCAAAACACCCTTGCACTCAGCTTGTATTAATCACTTTAAGAGATAACAATGACTAGAAGTAGTCATATCCAATAATTATCTGATTGCATAGAAACGGAGTGATTTTAAGTGGAGCGAGTACATAAAACCAATCGCATGAAAGGCGGATACCAGACAGGCTCTTAGGAAGAATCCTCTGGCCATAGTCCACCTACGAAGGAGGAAGCTTATAAAGCCATCGTACGACAGATGTTCGATTGTTGCTGGTTGAGTCTGCGGCCGTCACCAGGTGGGGTATACAAGCTGCTCCGAAAATACTCGTTCAGATTAATACAGAATGTGGAGAAAATCAAAACAAATACATTTATTTATCGTACATAAGGTCCCCGGCGGCAATTTCTGATGCTAGGGACGATTTACAGAAAATCAAAACAAATACATTTATTTATCGTACATAAGGTCCCCGGCGGCAATTTCTGATGCTAGGGACGATTTACACAGAAGGTAGATTACACATTAATTACAACAGAGACATTAACAAGAACTTCTCGAATGCGGTACCATTGACCTGTATGCACACAGTGCATCGTCAGACCGTTGATTGTCATGTCTGTTCGAAGATTCGCGGCATGTCCGCAATGGTACCAGCAGCGACGGCAATTCTAGCGATGAAGTGTTCTTCTATCTCCACAATCGTTTCATACACCAGCTGCTTTATATGCCCAGAGGAAGCAATCCAGACACGTCACGTCAGTTGATCTGGGTGGCCAGGCCACAGAGCCACATCGGTCGATAAAGCGATTCCCGAAGGTTGCTCTCAGATGATTCCTCACAGCAATGCTGAAATGGGCTGCCAGCCCGTCGTACTGGAAGTAGAGCCTTGCGAATCAATCACTGTGTTTACAAGCAAACCTCAGAGCCAACCATCCGTACACGGAAAATTTTTAAATGTCAGTACACATTCAGAGTTATAGACACCGACATAACTACTTACGTCAACACCACTAACAAAATGTTACCAAACATTACAAGTTGACTTTACACCATACGTTCCTTATCAAAATACGCCGTCTACTCCCTGTATTAACTTGAACGAATAGTTTCGGAACACCCTGTATAGAGGAAATAGACGAGACCCAAAGGACAACGAAGTTTCTCCTCAGATTCGTATAGCAATGGCGTAAGCGTAGTGGTGACATTCATCCATCAGTGACAGACACGCCAAGGGGCCCGGGTTCGATTCCCGGCTGCGTCGGAGATTTTCTCCACTCAGGAACTGAGTGTTGTGTTGTCCTCATTATCATTTCATGGCTGAAGTGCAATAAACCAACTGCGCCGACAGGTTTCATCAGTGGAAAAGCGACAGCCATTGTCGATGCTCCGTGAGTAAAGACGATCGAGACATCGCTGAAGACGCCGCTCAAGGAGACAAGTCCATGGAGGAGATGCCTGGTGCAAGATCGTCAACGAAAAGAGAGCTGGAGATGCCCGGCGGGGGACAGGCCATTACAGGGTTAATGGCGATAGCAAAGAGGTCGACGCTCAGGGCAGAACTGAGGTACAACGTTTTCCTGGATAAAGGTGTCCGACCAGGCAGAGCCCACACATAGCTTGAAAACTAATCTTTTAAACATTCCTGAAGGAAATGGGGCATGTGACCTCGGAAGCCCCACATCTAGAGAGTATGGAGGATGCCAGTCCTCCAGCAGGCGTCAAAATCGAAAAACACGGGCACAGTCTGGGATGGTTAACTGCAGAACGGCGCGCTCGAAATCCACATTTTGCGGTGGTTAGTAAATTGCGAAACTCGAGCCACCATACCAGCCAGGCATGGTTCAAATGGTTCAAATGGCTCTGAGCACTATGGGACTTAACATCTATGGTCATCAGTCCCCTAGAACTTAGAACTACTTAAACCTAACTGACCTAAGGACATCACACACTCCATGCCCGAGGCAGGATTCGAACCTGCGACCGTAGCGGTCACGCGGTTCCAGACTGAAGCGCCTAGAATCGCACGGCCACACCGGCCGGCTGTTCTAACGTTATAGCCCGTTTTAAGTGCAGATCGTTGTAGCCTCAGGAGTGCGTGTGTTTATGTTCTCTCTTACCAATACCTTCCAGGTACCAATCCTAGACTCTAGAACAATACTTTAGAGTTGATAGCTTGGTTGATTTACGTAAAAATACGTCGAACTCCATCCGTCTGAAGCTTTATCGCACATAAAAAAATCATTCGTTTCTTGTTCTTCTGAACCGTATGCTATTACATCACGATACTTTGAAATCTGTTACTAAACATCGATAAGGAGTGCTAAGCTCCTCGACATGAGCGCATCTCGAGAAATCTCATGCACTTCGATGGATGAGGACTCGGAAAGCTCCATTCATTCACGAGACGTGGAGTGTAGCGGTCTTCTTCTGGTCAGTTGCCGATTAATTCCGTAACGGTGCTGCAGGGTGGGTTGGTTGGTCAACGACCGTGTGAGGAGGGTCTTTCACTCGCTGATTTCACCCTAAGACAGCGAGAATGCTCTGTGACTCCCATACCCGGAGAGATAGATCGTAAATTAAGAACTATGCTCGATGTGTTAGAAATATGTGGAGCACTGTCTGGTATGCTTTGATGATTTATGTGTTCGAGAATTAGCAGTGAATGGACGTACTGCACAGTCATCTATCCACGTTCGCAATGATACTCGCAAAGTGGAGAAGGGGTAGTTTAGCTATGATACCGAAATTGGGGAAACATGCTGTCACATCATTGGCCGGTGTTGAAGTTACTGTAAAATAGCTAAAATTGTTCACGCTATCAACTGTGATGCTTATTATTAGAGTACATCGATCGTGTCTTTTCCATCCCATCCGTGCACTGGCACGCTGTTGGTTACCACATAATGATTGACTTATATCGCTTGTTTGAGTTGGTGAAAGAGTTTTGGTGGATGGACAGCACCTTCTGGGGTGGATAGCACCAAAACACTGGATGCGTACATGAGTGAAATATGAGGAATCAGTCGATAGGGGACGCAGAACCATCAGCTATTCCGTGACTATGACAGATGAGTTTAAATGTAGTTTGGAATCCTACGCCAACGCCGTAAAACTCTTCCAGTTTGCTTACGTTGTAACTCTCTTTTATTTAAAATCGTCCAGTATTTCTGGCGTGTTACGATAGCCACAGTGCCGGCCTTGGTGGTCTAGCGGTTCTAGCCACTCAGTCCGGAACCGCGCGACTGCTACGGTCGCAGGTTCGAATCCTGCCTCGGGCATGGATGTGTGTGATGTCCTTAAGTTAGTTAGGTTTAAGTAGTTCTAAGTTCTAGGGGAGTGATGACCACAGATGTTAAGTCCCATAGTGCTCAGAGTCATTTGAACCATTTTTGATAGCCACAGTAACAATATGATTTACATTGTGTGATGTCTAGTTTCCTGTGAGAGGCCATGGATCAGAGCGTCTTAATGTCAGTTTAGGACCTGAAATAGACATCAAAGTCATGGTAGAAAAACAAAATGTATGACAGTGTACAAAGCGTGTTAGAAAACAATGTTTCAAACAACGACACAGAGTCACAGGGAGCATCTCCTGCGACTTACAGTACAGTCTGAGGGATACGACCATCCTCCTGTAGTACGGGTGATGAAACCTTAAACTGCCCTCTGCAACGGATCAAAAGCTGTATATTTAATAGGACCGTTCTGCACCGGCAACAGCAGCAGTTTAACACGTAAATTCGATGACGGGCGGGGTGTCGCGTTAAGAATGCTATTCTGGGAACCATCGCAACAAATCTCTCTCTCTCTGCGCAAGACGCATATCACAGATATGCGTCATCGCGCTAGCAACGGCGTCTAGGTGAGTTCTACACTCCTGGAAATGGAAAAAAGAACACATTGACACCGGTGTGTCAGACCCACCATACTTGCTCCGGACACTGCGAGAGGGCTGTACAAGCAATGATCACACGCACGGCACAGCGGACACACCAGGAACCGCGGTGTTGGCCGTCGAATGGCGCTAGTTGCGCAGCATTTGTGCACCGCCGCCGTCAGTGTCAGCCAGTTTGCCGTGGCATACGGAGCTCCATCGCAGTCTTTAACACTGGTAGCATGCCGCGACAGCGTGGACGTGAACCGTATGTGCAGTTGACGGACTTTGAGCGAGGGCGTATAGTGGGCATGCGGGAGGCCGGGTGGACGTACCGCCGAATTGCTCAACACGTGGGGCGTGAGGCCTCCACAGTACATCGATGTTGTCGCCAGTGGTCGGCGGAAGGTGCACGTGCCCGTCGACCTGGGACCGGACCGCAGCGACGCACGGATGCACGCCAAGACCGTAGGATCGTACGCAGTGCCGTAGGGGACCGCACCGCCACTTCCCAGCAAATTAGGGACACTGTTGCTCCTGGGGTATCGGCGAGGACCATTCGCAACCGTCTCCATGAAGCTGGGCTACGGTCCCGCACACCGTTAGGCCGTCTTCCGCTCACGCCCCAACATCGTGCAGCCCGCCTCCAGTGGTGTCGCGACAGGCGTGAATGGAGGGACGAATGGAGACGTGTCGTCTTCAGCGATGAGAGTCGCTTCTGCCTTGGTGCCAATGATGGTCGTATGCGTGTTTGGCGCCGTGCAGGTGAGCGCCACAATCAGGACTGCATACGACCGAGGCACACAGGGCCAACACCCGGCATCATGGTGTGGGGAGCGATCTCCTACACTGGCCGTACACCACTGGTGATCGTCGAGGGGACACTGAATAGTGCACGGTACATCCAAACCGTCATCGAACCCATCGTTCTACCATTCCTAGACCGGCAAGGGAACTTGCTGTTCCAACAGGACAATGCACGTCCGCATGTATCCCGTGCCACCCAACGTGCTCTAGAAGGTGTAAGTCAACTACCCTGGCCAGCAAGATCTCCGGATCTGTCCCCCATTGAGCATGTTTGGGACTGGATGAAGCGTCGTCTCACGCGGTCTGCACGTCCAGCAAGAACGCTGGTCCCGCTGGTCCAACTGAGGCGCCAGGTGGAAATGGCATGGCAAGCCGTTCCACAGGACTACATCCAGCATCTCTACGATCGTCTCCATGGGAGAATAGCAGCCTGCATTGCTGCGAAAGGTGGACATACACTGTACTAGTGCCGACATTGTGCATGCTCTGTTGCCTGTGTCTATGTGCCTGTGGTTCTGTCAGTGTGATCATGTGATGTATCTGACCCCAGGAATGTGTCAATAAAGTTTTCCCTTCCTGGGACAATGAATTCACGGTGTTCTTATTTCAATTTCCAGGAGTGTATATCGGGTAAAGTCAGTGGAGCTTTTATAGTTCGTAATTTTTCTCTCTTGAATGGTACAAAATAACGATGATAGCATGTTGGGGAGATAGATGTGAATGGGCACGGATCTGCTTTGGACTATAGTATCTGTATCTAGTTTTGAGGCGCACCACAATGCCGCATTTGAACCGAATGGTCAAAATAAAAAATGGTTCAAATGGCTCTGAGCACTATGGGACTTAACATCTATGGTCATCAGTCCCCTAGAACTTAGAACTAATTAAACCTAACTAACCTAAGGACAGCACACAACGCCCAGTCATCACGAGGCAGAGAAAATCCCTGACCCCGCGGCGAAACGAACCCGGGAACCCGGGCGTGGGAAGCGAGAACGCTACCGCACAACCACGAGCTGCGGACAATGGTCAAAACACACTCCTGTTGCACTAACTCAGGTCTTCTGTTTCTACACAGGGTGCAGAATGTGGAGGATATGTCTTTCTCTGACTTATGCTTAGTTCCGATTTAAATTGGAACGATCACATGCGCAAAGCTGTAGAGCAGTTGCAAGATACACAGGGGGATGACTAAAACCAGGTTGGAATTTTACTATAGCAGACACGTTCGAGAAAGATGACTCATTTCGAGATATGAGAGTAGCAGAAATATGATTCACTTGTGGGTGTGTTCCGACGCAGGTATGTGGTTCAATGGAAAGACTTGATCCAAATAATGAACATCATTTCTAGCAGACAGTGTAACACTGTTGTTGTTGTTGTTGTAGTCTTCAGTCCTGAGACTGGTTTGATGCAGCTCTCCATGCTACTCTATCCTGTGCAAGCTTCTTCATCTCCCAGTACCTACTGCAGCCTACATCCTTCTGAATCTGCTTAGTGTATTCATCTCTTGGTCTTCCTCTACGATTTGGACCCTCCACGCTGCCCTCCAGTACTAAATTGGTGATCCCTTGATGCCTCAGAACATGTCCTACCAACCGATCCCTTCTTCTGGTCAAGTTGTGCCACAAACTCCTCCCCAATTCTATTCAGTACCTCCTCATTAGTTATATGATCTACCCATCTGATCTTCAGCATTCTTCTGTTGCACCACATTTCGAAAGCTTCTGTTCTCTTCTTGTCTAAACTATTTATCCTCTCTACTTCGACCATCATCAGTTATTTTGCTCCCCAAATAGCAAAACTCATATACTACTTTAACTGTCTCATTTCCTAATCTAATTCCGTCAGCATCACCCGATTTAACTCGTTTTGCTTTTGTTGATGTTCATCTTATATCCTCCTTTCAAGATTCTGTCCATTCCGTTCAACTGCTCTTCCAAATCCTTTGCTGTCTGACAGAATTACAATGTCATCGGCAAACCTCAACGTTTTTATTTCTTCTTCATGGATTTTAATACCTACTCCGAACTTTTCTTTTGTTTCCTTTACTGCTTCCTCAAAACTGGTAGAAGCCGACCTCGGGGAAGATCAGTTTCGATTCCGTAGAAATGTTGGAACCTGTGAGGCAATACTGACCCTACGACTTATCTTAGAAGAAATATTAAAGAAAGGCAAACCTACGTTTCTTGCATTTGTAGACTTTCTCGTACATCTTGCGACCCAGATGGTAGAGTTTTGTCAGGACTGGCTCTCCCAAGGCTGTCAGTAGTTCTAATGGAATGTTGTCTACTCCCGGGGCCTTGTTTCGACTTAGGTCTTTCAGTACTCTGTCAAACTCTTCACGCAGTATCATATCTCCCATTTCATCTTCATCTACCTCCTCCTCCATTTCCATAATATTGTCCTCAAGAACATCGCCCTTGTATAGACCCTCTATAAACTCCTTCCACCTTTCTGCTTTCCCTTCTTTGCTTAGAAATGGGTTTCCATCTGAGCTCTTGATATTCATGCAAGTGGTTCTCTTTTCTCCAAAGGTCTCTTTAATTTTCCTTTAGGCAGTATCTATCTTACCTCTCGTGAGATAAGCCTCCACACTGAATAGCATCGAGGAGAGGCTACAACCCTGTCTCACTCCCTTCCCAACCACTGCTTCCCTTTCATGTCCCTCAACTCTTATAACTGCCATCTGGTTTCTGTACAAATTGTAAATAGCCTTTCGCTCCCTGTATTTTACTCCCGCCACCTTCAGAATTTGAAAGAGAGTATTCCAGTCAACATTGTCAAAAGCTTCCTCTAATTCTACAAATGCTAGAAACGTAGGTTTGCCTTTCCTTAATATTTCTTCTAAGATAAGTCGTAGGGTCAGTATTGCCTCACGTGTTCCAACATTTCTACGGAATCCAAACTGATCTTCCCCGAGGTCGGCTCCCCGGCTTCTACCAGTTTATCCATTCGTCTGTAAAGAATTCGAGTTAGTATTTTGCAGCTGTGACTTATTAAACTGAAAATTCGGTAATTTTCACATCTGTCAACACCTGCTTTCTTTGAGATTGGAATTATTATATACTTCTTGAAGTCTGAGGGAATTTAGCCTGTCTCGTACATCTTGCTCACCAGATGGTAGAGTTTGGTCAGGACTGGCCCTCCCAAGGCTGTCAGTAGTTCTAATGGAATGTTGTCTACTCCCGGGGCCTTGCTTCGACTTAGGTCTTTCAGTGCTCTGTCAAACTCTTCACGCAGTATCATATCTCCCATTTCATCTTAATTTACCTCCCCCTCCATTTCCATAATACTGTCCTCATGAACATCGCCCTTGTATAGACCCTCTATATACTCCTTCCACCTTTCTGCTTTCCCTTCTTTGCTTAGAACTGGGTTTCCATCTGAGCTCTTGATATTCATGCAAGTAGTTCTCTTTTCTACAAAGGTCTCTTTAATTTTCCTGTAGGCAGTATCTATCTTACCCCTCGTGAGATAAACCTCTACATCCTTACATTTGTCTTCTAGCCATGCCTGCTTAGCCATTTTGCACTTCCTGTCGCTCTCATTTTTGAGACGTTTGTATTCCTTTTTGCGTGCTTCGCTTACTATATTTTTGTATTTTCTCCTTTCATCAATTACATTCAGTATCTCTTCTGTTACCCAAGGATTTCTACTAGCCCTCGTCTTTTTACCTACTTGATCCTCTGCTGATTTCACAATTTCATTCCTCAAAGCTACCCAGTCTTCTTCTACTGTATTTCTTTCCCCCATTCTTGTCAATTGTTCCCTTATGCTCTCCCTGAAACTCTGTAAAACCTCTGGTTTAGTCAGTTTATCCAGATCCCAACTCCTTAAATTCCCAACTTTTTGCAGTTTGTTCAGTTTTAATCTACAATTCATAACCAATAGATTGTGGTCAGAGTCCACATCTGCCCCTGGTAATGTCTTACAATTTAAAACCTGGTTCCTAAATCTCTGTCTTACCATTATATAATCTATCTGAAACCTTCTAGTATCTACAGGATTCTTCCATCTATATAACCTTCTTTCATGATTCTTGAACCAAGTGTTAGCTATGATTAAGTTATGCTCTGTGCAAAATTCTACCAGGCGGCTTCCTCTTGCATTTCTTAGCCCCAATCCATATTCACCTACTACGTTTCCTTCTCTTCCTTTTCCTACTGTCGAATTCCAGTCACCCATGACTATTAAATTTTCGTCTCCCTTCACTACCTGAACAATTTCTTTTACTTCATCATACATTTCATCAATTTCTTCATCATCTGCAGAGGTAGTTGGCATATAAACTTGTACTACTGTAGTAGGCGTGGGCTTCGTGTCTATCTTGGCCATAATAATGCGTTCACTATGCTGTTTGTAGTAGCTTATCCGCACTCCTATTTTTTTATTCTTTATTAAACCTACTCCTGCAAAACACTAGAGTTCTGAAAAGCTAGTGTTCATTTTCTTATGACATCAATCAGCACATAATCTACTACTACTGTTTGTGCTCCTTCTCAATCAGTCATCGCCTATAAGTTAGTGGATGTATCGCAGAACCTCTGATACGGTATCGAGTCAGAATACGTTACAAGTACTACAGAAATATCTAGCTGAGGCGGTGTGAGGGAGTCGCAAATACCGCTTACATACCACGTCCCTTAGCCGAATCACTTTCAAAATTCAGAGATTTTATAACGAGGTTGCATCATGGGCTACGTGTAACTGGAGTGCTGGTCTGATAATATACAATCCAGTGATCACCGTCTCAGTATTTGTTCGGTTAGAAAAACAGCCTCATTCAGAGGTAATGGCGTACCTCGATTTATAAAGCCAGTATAGCTTTTAACATAGATCCTTGTGTACACCTGTAGAACAATGACCGCTTGCGACAGTAACATACAGTAGTTGCTGGGATCGCGTTTTTTTAACATCTGGCTGATAACGTCTCTCTCTCTAGGACAAGGTGGTGGCTCTAGCAAGAGAAACTTATGAAACATGTATACCCATTGTTGATTTTCTCTCAGTATGATTTCGTATCACCAGCGATCAGTTATTGACGAAGTATTATACTTAGTAGTAGAGGGTGCGTGATATACTCGCCTTTGAGCATCAGGCTTATAAAGTATGTGTTTGTGTTCCGACATGTGCAAAGGAAATGACTATGTCCAGTCGTAAGGAAGGTATGGATTTGCCGTGGAGTACTGTGATAGTGTGGGAAGAGTATCTCAAGTCATAACAATGGTACTGATATTTCTATTTTCAGAGCCACGGCTGTCAAGAGAGTGTTCAAAATGGTTCAAATGGCTCTGAGCACTATGGGACTCAACTGCTGTGGTTATCAGTCCCCTAGAACTTAGAACTACTTAAACCTAACTAACCTAAGGACATCACATACATCCATGCCCGAGGCAGGATTCGAACCTGCGACCGTAGAAGTCCCACGGTTCCGGACTGCACGCCTAGAGCCCCGAGACCACCGCGGCCGGCCAAGAGAGTGTATTTCTGGTACTTCGCTCATCGTCGAATGTCATTCAACTGAGACCACTATCATAACATTTAGTTGTAAGTACAGGGATAAAATATATATGTGACCGATTTCTTAGGATAAACATTCTACCTGTTCATGCTCGGCCTGCAGAGCCGGAGACCTGTGCATGGGTGATTCACGTTGCCCATTAACGGTAGGAGCTGTCAGACAGGAGATGCCTGTTGGAGTGTGGAATGTAGATAAATTAACCATGTTGTCCTCTAGACGACCAAATAGCGAACTAGTACTTGGTATGTGTAGGATAGCTTTCGTGATTGCGTGGAAATCTGAGAAGATTGAATATGGAGGTGCGTTTGCACTGGATCGTTATTACCGCCCATGTAAATTGTTCAGTTGACTGCTTCTGCACATTTCGCTCCTTTATTTAGCTGAGAGAAGATCGATTGTGGTGTGTGCATCTAGTGTGTGGAAGACACATTCGCCGGTTCTCTAGACATGAGAAACACTTTAGTTGACCTTATAAATTATAGGGATGATTTGGAATCAACTACATCGCCGAAATCGGTATTCAAGACTGGAAATATCAGTTTCCTCTATTTGTTACGAGTTGTCAAGTAAATGTCTTCGCAGACGTGACAAGTTTCTAGTTATTCAGTGCTTTACAGCACGCCCCACCTAGCTAAAGTTTCGCGTTTGTAGAGAAATAATTTCCAGTCTATATCTTGGGAATTATGTTACACTAGCGATTGGTAGTATGCTGCCTAGTGCTTGATATCGAGAAGTTATATTATGGCGAACCATGTGAAAATACATGTGTTCTTGTAATCCCCGAGTCTTGAGATGTGTGTCGAAAAGCTAGTAAGCAAGGAAGCATGTCCAGACCAGAAACAGTAGCGTGTTCAAGCCGAGAGGAAACGATCCCGAATTTGTAGAAGAGCTCTGAGAGCCACTTCGGTCTACTGAGTGTGCTCTGGTCGTGCGTTGGGGGTGGATGACTTGTGATTGTCGGCTGCAGAAAAGTATCTAGTGCTGTGAGGAGTATATATGGTACTGTCCGTCTTCACAGTATATGTACGAATGATGTAAAAGCGATCATTTTGTTTGGCGCAGGTTACGAATTGTATGTTTACTACATCGACACGGCACATGGTGATATATTGCTGGGTTGGAGATCTGTTTAGCGCACTAATATTGAAGCTCCTGTCCTCGGTGGGAGAGCAGTGTAATTGAGTAGGTGTCTTTCCATTTTTTACGCTATGTAGGGTACGTGGTGATATACTGATGGGTTGCAGGTCGGTTTCACGTCCTAATATTCAAGCTCCTGTCCTCGGTGGGAGAGCAGTGTAAATGAGTTAGAATCTTTCCGTATTTGACGATATGTATGGTAGTTTGTAAGATTTAATTGCCAGTGCAATATGGAGATCTGTGTAAAATAACCGCTGAAAGTCTCGTCTGCAGAAGGAAAAAAGGCAGACAGTGCTTTGATACCAGAAGCATCAGTAATTCGGAAGGTAAATAATTCGATAATAGCCAATCAAAATGCTCGATTCATTCACATCCTTTGTGCTGGGATATAGGAGCCTCTGCATAGCGGAAGAAACGTTTGTTTCTGTTGAAAGCAGGAAGGGTAATATGTGATGGACGTGGTACCACGTTAGGTCCATGACGAAGACTGTATTCTACGTTATTCTGCGCTATTTTCGTAAACAGGTTCTGTTAGGGAAAGAATTTCCATGCATACAAGCTGAGACATCAATAAAGCGAGCGTTAACTATTTCTGGGACAGTATACAATTTCTGCGAGGTCGACTTGGTTCTTATTTTTTTACATAGTCATGTGACATCAGTATAAGATTGAGAACCTTGTTAGGTGCGCTTGCAATGGTTTGTAGCTACATGCGCGCACTTTGTGGTGTTGTATCAGTCACGTTGGGCAGTTAAGCATGGTTAGACGCATCTCTCATGTCGCACTAGGAACTATGCACCTTGTGCTACTCTGTGATTAGTGGTAAAGACACTTGCCGCTCATAGGCGTCTCGCATATGAGACCGGTGTGAATGTGCCTTGAAGTTCTGTGACGTCACTATAACACTGATTGTATACTCTAAAACAGAAACAACTTTCACCTACAGTGGCATGAGAGCGATGGGTCGTGCTGGCTTGCATCCAGTGGTGGCTCATGGCAGTGTGGTCGCATGTGCCCCTGGAGTGTCTGCACTCCCACCTGGCCGCATCAGCAACTGTGCCTAGGTGAACACATATTTCGAGGGGAATTTCTCAGGTACCAAGTATGAAAGGGCTGCAGGTAGCCTCCTGTGCGGTCTACTGGACAGAGCATGGTGGACGGTGTCTGCGTATATTGTTTGCGTGTCTGTTGCATTATTTTGCGAGCAGGTCTGTAGGCTGTGCTAAGTGTTATTTGGACATTTTACAAGTACTGAGCATGTCTACACATCAATGTACTGCATTATTTAGGAGGAGTCTGCATGTCTGTACTGAAATTATTTCGGTAAATTATGGGGGGGGGGGGGGGAAACTCTCTGGTGGTGGTACTGTGTACTAGGTCCAGACCTCATGGTGAACACACCATTTGCCGTCATCTTGGATAACGGTACTAGTATCATCAGCTGACGTCATGGTCGCCATCTTGGCTTACGTATGGAAGGGCTGACAGCACTGTCTAGTGGTGGTACTGTGTACCAGGTCAGTTGGAGTCCAGACCTTGTGGCAAGCACATTGGATGGTTGTGCTGCCTCTAATTGTATAAATAAAGACTGGTGCATGATTTCGACAGTTGATGATTAGCAAGCATGTTTGCAGAGTCTTTTAGATGGATTATTATTTTGACAATTGATGGATTCTTTGGGTCTCCAGACATAAAGGTATTGCACTATTTACGAGTGGTTTGCAGGTCTGTAGGCTGTGCAATGCGTTATTTTGACAGTTCACAATTAGCAAGTGCATGTTCATAGCATTATACATTTGTTATTTAGGAGTAGTTTGCAGGTCTGTGTGCTGTGTGGCATGTCAGAGCGTGTGTTCTGTATCACTGTCATAAATGTACTCCATCCCTAAATAAATTGTCCCAAAATAAATAAAGTACACTCCTTCCTCTCTCCACGAGCCCAGTGCAGGCTGAGTCCTTTTCCCACCATTCCCTAGGATGAGGTGGCTGTCGGGTGACTTAGGTTAGTGGAGGTGAGCTTTGTTTCCCGCAATTATCTTAGGTTTGTAGAGAAACATCAATTGGCCTCTCTTTACCGCCAAAATTCAAATGTGGTGCCGGTTCCTAGGAAGCGGTGGCGGTCGGGTGACTTATGTTAGTGGGGGTATCCCAAGTGACCTATCTTCCAGCGATTTTCATAGGTTAGTAGAGATAACCGTCATGTGATGCATTATCCTGTTGGAATTTGAACTTCCCACCAGGGGGGCATGGCACTTTCCCATCATCTTGTATAATGGTACTTGCGTCATCAGCTGAAGTCACGGACACCATCTTGGATGACGTCATCAATTGATGTCAGTTTGGGGTAGAAATCGTTGGTTGACGTCATCGCCGCCATCCTGGATAACGGTACTTTGGGGTAGAAATAACCTAGGGTAGAACCCGCCTTGCCCAAATACTCGTGTGACAGTAAGTGCACTTGAAAGTGGAAGGACACACAGCAAAACACTGTCGACCTGGGTTTCAGCACACACGTGAGACAATGACTTGAAAAAATACATCGTCGTCTACTGAAGTGCCTGCCGAAGGCAGTACAGGAAAAATACCCAGTTATAAAATGAATATGATGTTTATTGTAACGCACATAATCTATCTTCTCCAATGGAAGTTAATTTTGACCACAGTAACTGAAAACAAATCACATCTTAAATAATGAAATAACAATAAAAATACCTGAAGGCTAAAGGCCTGAATACGTCACAGTAAATTGATAGTTCCAGAATAAACTGTCCAGGCAACAAGCGTGCTACAATCAAAGTCTGGAAGGGACTTGGAAAAAGTTAAAGCCTGAGAGGGCTAGCAAAAGTTAAAGTGGTATAGTTTTGTAACCTTTTGCTGATCATGGCGTCAGAAGCTACATCTGTTTGGTGTAGAGGCCACTAATCGTGTAGACCTGTAGCTGGCATTTCCTGGATGTGAAGGTCAATGTGGATGGCGTTGTTGTCGTAGCGGTGGCTCAAGAGTGAGATCCTGATTGTGGGAATGCTTTTGCAATTGGTGCCTGGCCGAGGAAATTAACTCGGAGCTAACTGCATGAGCGTAGCCCGGGAACTGGCTTAAATACTGCCCAAACGCCAGGATACTATAGGTACTGTTTTCGGTCACGTGGCCAGCAGAAAAGAAAAGTCTGAGGGCCAGCGACCTATGGCGGCGCTTGGGTTGTCAGATGGTGGCCGGGCGGTGTGCCGCCATCGTTTGTCTGTTGTCTGAAGAACTGCCCCCTGCGAGGTCGATAGTTCCATGGCCGTATAACTTGTCTGTGTTGTTGGTTGCTGAATGAGAAATCATAAGGCCTCAACATACAACATCCTCCACTCATCTAACGATTTCTAACTTTTTCGTTGTTTCATGAGTCTTTGTTACGCAGTGGAGCAGATCCCACTTGTGGTTCATGAAACTTTTACTATTTTCCTTCATGTAATATGAGCTGTGTTCTGAATCGAAATAGCCAATAATTAAACTACTCACGGACCTCCGCTTTAACAATTGAGAGCATTTAATGACCACTCTTTCCAACAAGCCAGGTGGTCGTGGACTTATAAAGCGTACAGTAATGGGGATCTTATGATGTTCATTTGCCTTAAGCAATCGTATTTATTTGGTGAGAATTTTTTTGCGCAGACTGCATTCATTCAGACAGCATAAGACGACTAACAGCATTTTCTTGGGATTCTTTCAGGTTCCGGAAGATGTAGCAGCAAATGGTATACCAGTCTCCACCAGTGTTCTTCTGTTATTCAATATTTTCAGTCTCCCTGTAGAAAAGAGTGTGAAGTACAGTGTTAGCCAAGTACGATCAGTCAACATGCTCTGTCTGTAATGTGAACCATTTAAAAAATTTCGGATATGAAGTGATGGTCTTACTGACAGAAAACTGGATCATTAAAGTATATTTAAATAGTCTTTTGAACCCATCGAATAATCGTTCCGCGAAGTCAGTGGTAGCTATGTTAACATATTCTTGAAATCGAATCATATCACATTACAGCTATACTTTTATGGGTCTATATTCACAGGTACAGAAGAGATTTTAATCATGGCAATTTTCTGTAGTCATTGTTATGAGTTCAAACTCAACACAGTGCACTTACAGGGTGCAACATGCAAATATGTTACTTTTTTTCAATAAAGGTTTTTTTTCAACTCCAGTACACGAACTGTACTGCCATGTCACGTACATTGGCTTGTAAAGTACTAAAACTTGTAATTTCTGATTCTTTTTTCCCTTTACTGTCGCCTTGGAACTATAACATTCTATTTTGATGTCTCATTCCCTCTACCGCTAGGCTTCTGACGATTATTAGATGCTTTAAACTGTTATTAAATAAATTAATACAATACTGATCAGTTTAATTTTCATTTTCTTTACATTTATTGTTACTAAACACACTCACTATGAGTAGCATCATTACAATGTATTATATAGGTTTAACAACGCAGATCAGTAGGCTCCATAGACTACAAGTAGTCTAACAAAAGTTGACGATTCATATTTACACAGGTGACCGACTAATAAGTGAGTGCACAGTCACTGCAAACGTAATTGGCATTGACTAACAAAAATCACTTGACTCTTCAAATGCTATCTGCAAACAGACTCTACCTTAGTGAGCATTGCCTAGTTAAAGATCCGAACTGGACAGAAATTACAAAATCGTCGATATAAATCGATTGGATTTTGAATACTAACATCAAAGACATAAAAAGTGCAGAATATAGATTCACACGAGGCACACACGTTATTGTGATTAATAAGTGGCTGATTGTGTGTAAATTAACATAGATCTGTTTTATGAGATAGGAGTTTTGACGCACAGTTGGATCTACAGTACTTCGCGAAACTTAAATTTTTTAATTTGTATGTTTCACAAATTAACACGTTATTCAAGAAAAGTTATATGGTTTTGGCATCGGAAAAATAAAGGCTAAAAAACTATACCACTCTTTGGCAAGTATTTTATTTTAAGATCCGAATATTCTGGCATACGATAATTTTAATGAAAAAATTATGAAGTACTAATTGTTCGGCAAAAATAGTGACTCTTTAGGAAGACGGGAATAAGGGCTTGCAAACAACATATGTTAATCCTAAAACAAATGGTTATTAGTGGAGTCGAATTTTGATGTCCTTATGATTTACATGGCTCTTAAATCCTGAATATTTCTTTAACTAAAATGTTTTCTCAAAAACTAATTATAGTGTTTCATCAGTAGTTGCTGGTTCAAATGGCTCTGAGCACTATGGGACTTAACATCTGAGGTCATCAGTCCCCTAGAACGTAGAACTACTTAAACCTAACTAACCTAAGGACATCACACACACCCATGCCCGAGGCAGGATTCGAACCTGCGAACGTAGCGGACGCGCGGTTCCAGATTGAAGTGCCTAGAACCGCTCGGCCACCGTCAGTAGTTGAACCACACGGAATAATAAGGTTTAGCAAAATACACCGTGAATAAGAATTTAGCAATTTTATTTTATCTTGATAGATAGAAAAGATAGCAGAAAAGAAGAAAATGTTTTTTGAGGGGTGTGACTGTACAGCTGGAGCCATTTCACCTTGCTATGTTCAGTCTCAGCACACCTACAAACCAAGTTTCATGCTTCAAAGCTGCCGAATGTAACGTCTGATATTTGATTGTACTCATAGGCGAGCAAACGAGTTCCGAACGTATTGACACAAGAGTTCAGCTATTTTGCCGTCTAGTTTACGATTGTAGGTTGTGTCTAGATTACAGCGCTCGGTCCAAGAAGGGTGAGACGCGACACGCAGCCGTCCAGTAATTTTGCATTGTGACACACGCACGCAGAGGATCTCTTTCTCACCATTTCTGCCACAACGAATGACTCAATGTCGGCGGGGACCTTAACACACCCGTCAGACTCAGAGGCGGAGGGCGACTCGCGATTAATGAGGACGGCTTCCCACTCGAGGCTGCCGCTTGTAACAACGTAACAAAGCAGCCACTGAGGAAGACAGTCCGCTATCATTATAAATTTGTTACTGGGTGGGAGGGGCACGCGCGCACCGCATCACTCTTCGCCTGAATGGCGCCGGCCGTGGGCTCAACCCCTTCCCTTCTAATCCGGAAGAGCATACATCACCGAGGCGCGCGGCGCGACGCGGCCGTCACGCGCACTCGTCAGCACGATTGTTACAAACGACCGCGGGCCTCCGCGTCAGCGCCGTTTCAATCATTACTCTCTCGCTACGCTGGCGGTCAAAGCCGTAGGGGAAGGAGTGAGTGACGTTCTGCTTCCGGAACGGTTGTTAAGTTTGAGGGCTGCGTTGGATTCAGGCTTTTCCATTTTGTGGTTAAAAATGCATTGCTGTTTCAGTCAATATTTTATTTTTATTGCTTCGAGGACACACCTTCCTCATCAGTCGTCTTTAGATTTAATTCTATTCGCATGATCACTGCTTCTCTAACACGCCATATGTTTACTTCTCCTTGTGTGCAAATATGATTCATTGTTGTTCGGTCTCAAGTCTGAAGACTACTTCAGTGCAAATCTGTACGCCAGTCTATCCTGTGCACGCGTCTCCATCTCTGCCTTTCTACTACAACCAGGGTCCACTTCAACCTGTGTACAGTAGACAAGCACTGATCACAGACAATTTTAACGCCATTCACTTCTCATTTTCTAATGTATGAATCAGAAAGGCGTTTTTTTTTCTTCGAACTTAACGATTTATTTTCAGAGTGACATTGCTTAACCATACAATGAAGGCTTTCACGACCGAATGTTTCAGCTGCTGAGAATTTTTCCGGGTTGTATGGCCGTGGTCCATGGAACTCTTCAATCCCTGACGTTTCGTCCATATTGGCAAAACTGATTCTTTCGTAAAAGACTCACGTCATTTTATTGAGAAACTTGAGGGACTAACTTGGGCTCTTGAGAATACTCTTGTCAGTTTTGACACAGTGTCTTTATTTACTATTATTCCGATTAACGAAATTATCTTTTACATAGCGGATGTTTACCCAGTGGATTTGACTGCTCTTTTCAGACACTGCCATACCTCTAGTCAGTTCCAGTGGGAAGATGAGTTTTATGAGCAGGTAGATGGTGTGGCCATGGTTAACCCATTGAGTCCTACGATTGTTAATTTTTACATGGAAAAATTCGAACAATTCGCTCTGGAAAAAGTGAGTAAGAAACCATGTCGATGGTATCGACACGTGGATGATACATTTGTTGTTTGGTCACATGGCAAAAAAGCTTTACAGAAATTCTTTTGTTATTTAAATAGCATAAATAAAAAAATCCAGTTTACCATGGAAATGGAGAAAGACAATGCAATATCTTTCTTGGATGTCTTCGTCATGAGACACACTGATGGCAGCTTGAGACATAAAGTCTTTCGAAAGGTAACACATACCGACAGATACTTGCATAAGGATTCCATTCATCATCCACAACAGGAAAGAGGTGTAATTAAATGTCTAGTGGACAGAGCTAAAAGGATTTGCAAGCCGGAACCCCTAGACGCCGAGTTAAAACATCTAAAGCAGGCTTTTGAGAAGAATGGGTACTCTAGTAAGGAAATGGTTCAAATGGCTCTGAGGTCATCGGTCCCCTAGAACTTAGAACTACTTACACCTAACTAATCTAAGGACTTCACACACCCATACCCGAGGCAGGATTCGAACCTGCGACCGTAAGAGTTTTGCGACCGAACAACAGGAGGCCTAAGGACAACGATAGGACACAGTGATGGAAGAACACGGTTTCTCTACCCTTCATCAAAAAAGTAACGGATCAAATTGGCAAGATTCTAAGGAAACATGATGTTCTACCGATTTTCAGACCAACTAAGACAATAAGCTAAGCATTTCGTTCCGTTAAGGATAAACGTCCCCCTCTGTGTGCAAGTGGTGTGTGTAAGACTCCGTGTACGTGTGGCAAGGTCTACATTGGAACTACAAAGAGAAGTGTGAATACACGGTTGAAGGAACATAAAAGTTTTTACCCACTAGGGAAAACAGACAAATCAGCCGTGGCGGAACATGCTCTTCAATCAGGTGATCACGTAGTGAAATTTTCGGAAACTGAAGTTTTATGTACTATGACGAACTATTATCCACGGCTATATAGAGAAGCTATCGAAATATATAAACATGGGGATAATTTTAACATAAAAGAAGAAGCCATGAAACTCAGTGATATATGGACTGTGGCGCTACAGAATCGATGAGAAGTTTTTATCTTTGACGTGCTATAATCGATAGCTAAAAAATTTTATCTTTGACTAGGTTTATCTCTGCTATCACGTGAAATCCGGACCACGCCCACTTTCCACACACTTTCCACAGTATTTAGGCAGCTCTTCGACGCCCGACTCGTCAGTCGGCAAGACTCAGCACAGCCAGGAGCACCTCCGAAGATGTCCAACGTAACCTTGGACGAAACGTCAGGGGTTGAAGAGTTCCATGGACCACGGCCATACAACCCGTAAAAATTCTCATTGCTTAACCACTTCTCAAAGTTCGTGTCCTAGCACTTCAACGCGTCATATACCAATGGGATTTGCAACAAAATTACTCATCATAATTTTCGCGACGGATTTCCTGTATTAAATGTTCTCGGAGCATTTTCGCGTCAATGCTCTATGAAAACACGAGCTTTCGACAGTATCCACTATTGCCTTCTTTAGGAAAAACTGGCGTTCAAAGAAGTTATGGAACTACGCCAGTGTAACTAATTTATTATTGACCGCTGCCACCGGACCGCTGGTGATCCACAATGGATCAACCGAGAGAGAGAACCTTGGTGTTGACAAGGAAAACGTCACTCTGTTCCCGTCATGATATGTAGTAACAGATATACTGTCATACAGTCAAGTGGACGCTTTCACGCACCCACAGCTGACTGAACAGCGTATACGTCTAATAGAAACAAAGATGCTGCGAGTGACTTTTTATTTTTGTAGCAAAGGTAATCAGTCACTGGTCGCTTTGGGTGCCATTATCTACATTTACATCCATACTGCGCAAGCCACCTGACGGTGTGTGGCGGAGGGTACCTTGAGTATCTCTATCGGTTCTCCCTTCTATTCCAGTCTCGTATTGTTCGTGGAAAGAAAGATTGTCGATATGCCTCTGTGTGGGCTCTAATCTCTCTGATTTTATCCTCATGGTCTCTTCGCGAGATATACGTAGGAGGGAGCAACATACTGCTTGAGTCCTCTGTGAAGGTATGTTCTCGAAACTTCAACAAAAGCCCGTACCGAGCTACTGAACGTCTCTCTTGCAGAGTCTTCCACTGAAGTTTATCTATCATCTCCGTAACGCTTTCGCGATTACTAAATGATCCTGTAACATCAGTTACGTCTGCCTGATTCCGTTACATCTTCGACAGTCACTTTTTTATTGCGTTCCTAACCAAGACAATGGTGGACCTTGTTGAAAGCTCCTATTTTAATAGATAATTAACGCAATAAGCACAACAAGAACATTTCATGAAAAATCACATAATATTGTGTTCTTGCAAGTTCCATAGACTGGAAGAAAATGCCTGATACCCTAAGCGATGAGGCAACGCTGCAGGATGGGGACCCGTGTACAGCAAAGACTATTTGAAAAAAAAAAGCGGCAGTTCAGTGAGCATCCTTTTGTAGCCTAGGACGTCAATAATTGACACTAAAAGTACTGCTGAGACTTTGGTGCTGACACGTGAGGAGATGTTCGCAATCACTTTAAAGCAACATTTATTTGCTTTCATGAAAACCATTTTTAACGCCTAATGTAGAGTGATTAAAATGTTTTACTGCTTTTTTGTTGTAATTAGCTATACTGTTGTTATAATACCAAAGAAATCTGTAATGTAGCATGTATGTATGTGTCACGAATGAAGACTGATGTATAGTATCCTGAATTTCAGTTCCAATATCAGTTCATAGGGAATACTAATAAACTTACAAAGGAATTTTTTTTTTTTTTTTTTAAATTGACCAGATACGAGTAGGACTCACGCTCTGAGGGTCCAGTAAAAACTTAATTATGTATTTAGACAGTTCAGCCATTCCTGGAATCGAAGATCTCGACGATTTTTGCCTCAAATCGACATTAGTACTGGCTACATATCACTTCAACAGATTCCAAGACTTTCAACAACGTTTTAATTTCAAGTCTGAAGTCGCATAACAAATGACAAAAGAAATATTTTTTCATATAATTTAGTTACAAATTAACAATTTCCTGATTTTTTTCCCTTTACTTGTACTGTGAAACCTTTCTTCTTGAAGTACCCTATAGGTTTTAATGAATAAGTTTGCGAGCAGCTAAATACGAAGGCTATTCGGAAATTAAGTTACGATCGGTGGTGAAACGGAAGCCACTGTCAAAATCAAAAATGTTTTATTTTGAGTAGTTAGCTACACCTTACAGCTACGTGCTACTTAGACGCCGCTCCGACTTGGACTTACACCTTCATAGTAGCGTTGTACCAACTCCTCGTCATAGAAGGCAGCCGCGTCTGCTTTCCGCCAGTTCTCTACGCTCGTCCACAGCTCGTTGTCTGTACCAAAATGTTGTCTTCATAGCCTGCAGTTCATGTGAGCAGAGATGAAATTCAGGACTAGGCAGTTACTTCCTATCGAAAACGCTGCAAGAGCAACTTCCTTGCCCCTGCAGAAGGCGGCCGAGAACTGTCATGAAGAACAAAACGCACGACAATTATGCTATGTGGGCTGCACGACATCAGGCGAAATCTCTCACCGGGCCCTTACACTTAGAGGGAGACACTATTTTCTAGACATCTTCAAGTGCTCTCTGTGCGCTCAGAATTGAAAAGAGCGACGTGCCCCGACCGGGGACATGCTAGAGACTCTATCCAACACATATGTGCCAAACATCATCATTGTACTGACATAGAAGCTTAAAATTTTTACACTACCAAAGGACTACAGTCCTCAGTCTGTGACATAAATTTCAACTAGGTACATCTACCAGTTCCTGAGAAAAAGGGGTCTTAACCGACAGACAGACAATCAATCTGATAGCAAACGAAAAAAAAAATTTCATGTGATATAATTGCAAGTTAACAATTTTCGGATTTTCTTCCTTTGTTTGTAGTGAAAAACCTTGCTTCTTCTCAAATTTCATGATTCTAAGCCAACAGGAAGTGCCCTGTGGTTTTGATGACTGAGTTTGCGAGTATCAAAATACGTGACATAAATTACTGTGCTTTTGATTGCGTTGACAGGGAAGCTTCACTTTTTTTCATCACTAAGGGGCCGTAGACCTTAATATGAGACATAAATTTCAACATGATACGTCGACCCACTCCTCAGAAAAAATAGTCGGTTAGACAGACAGACGGACAGCAAGAGTTCCATTTTTTTTACCGATTGTGGCCACATAACCGTAAAAACAGACTTGTGGAATTGTAGAAGACCGAACTGGGATCTCTGTTTGTTGAAAGTACAGTGTTATCGTTCAGCTACGACAGCAAGCCACCCAGAAAGTTTGTGAGTGTTGAGAGAAGCCTGAAACAAACTGCAGTGATGCTGCATCTCATACTTTACCTAATCATAGGTCTCTCGCAAACGATGGAGCATAGGCAGTTTTGAGAAAAATATTTCTATTCTGAAATCAAATGCTGCATCCGACTGTGAAGAGCTTCGAATCGAATTTCGGAATACTATATATGGCTTCACAAAAGCTCAGACGATCGATTCTGCTTACTATCTAGAGATTATATGGGGTGTACAAGGAGGAAAGGTCAATATTCATGGATATGACAGCAACGATAATCCAAAACAACCAAGTCTAGTGAATACGAGGTCTAGAATACATACCTTAAGAGCTATGAGCACTTGTTCAGTAGGAGAGATGTGTTCCATAGTAGCGAAGATTCACAAGTGCTTATAACTCCCAGGTATGCATTTTAGTACCCACGTTTAGTAGACTTTTTTGCTTCGAATGAACGTTCCGGTCATATCTCCGAATATTGACCGTTCCTCCTGGGACGCCCTGTAAACACACCCGCAAAATTTCAGATTCAAATTAAACGCTGTGTTCGGTCATATTACAACCGATGTGTAGTTCTTCTGTAATATTATTTAACCCTTCTAGATTCAAGTCCTGAAAATATTAACCGAAACGGATAGCGGTAACTACTATTTGTTCACAAGGTCCTGAAGTGTTGCTCTCTTGTTTTGAACTGGAAGACGTAGACTTTCGTCTGACCGCTGCCAACACTGGCGAACTTAACAGTACGGTATCTGTGTGCATTGACGCCGTTATAACGTAATTCTCGTGCCGTGCTATGCTAAGCCAGTACGCACACGTGTGGGAGTCGATGGTGACAGCTTGCTTCTTACCGTCCTCCCATCCCTCTGAGAATTCGTTCAGGGTTTTTCTTACTATCATTATATCAGGCTCAGGCATGGCTCATGGTTCCCAGAGTGGGGAAGGCTGCGACATTTATCGATCGGAAGTAATCTAAACCTCGGGCTACGCTACAGATCAATTCTATCAACACAACCAAGATTTCAGGAGGGGTTGGGCAATATCACACTCTAGCCAAACGTTTACATATTTTATCTTATTTCTGTATCATAATAAACTACTAAATCTACATCTACATAGATGCTCTCCAAGCCACTGTACATTGCGTGGCGGAGGGCACCATATACATCTACTAGTCATTCCCTCCATTCTACCACTCGCATACAGAGCGAGGGAAAAAGGACTGACTATGCCTCCGTATGAGCCCAAATTTTTCGTATCTTATCGTCGCGGTCCTTACGCACAATGTATGTTGGCTGCAGTAGAATCGTCCGGCAGTCAGCTTTAAAAGCCAGTTCTCTAAATTTTCTCAATAGTGTTCCTCGAAAAGAACGTCGCGTACCCTCTAGGCCAGGGATTCCCGTTTGAGTTCCGGAAGCATCTCTGTAACACTTACGTGTTGTTCGAAAGTACCGGTAACAAATCTGGCACCCCGCCTCTGAACAGCCTGTAAGTCCTCCCTCAATCCGACTACGTACGGATCAAAACACTAGAACAGTACTCAAGAATACGTAGCACCAGCGTCCTACACGCTGTCTCCCAATAAACCGAACTCGATTATTCGTCTTCCCTACCACAACTCTCAAATGTTCGTTGCATTTCATATCGCTTTGCAACTTTATGTCCAGATATTTAAACAACTTCACTGTGTCAGGCAGAACGCTACTAATACTGTATCCGAACGTTATAGGTGTGTTCTTCCTACACACACGCATTAACCTACATTTTTTTACATCTGGAACTAGCTGTCATTCACTACATCAACAAGAAGTTTTGTCTAAATCTTATCTTCCTTTTTTTTTTGGTCATCAGTCTACTGTCTGGTTTGATGCGGCCCGCCACGAATTCCTTTCCTGTGCTAACCTCTTCATCTCAGAGTAGCACTTGCAACCTACGTCCTCAATTATTTGCTTGACGTATTCCAATCTCTATCTTCCTCTACAGTTTTTGCCCTCTACATCTCCCTCTAGTACCATGGAAGTCATTCCCTCATGTCTTAGCAGATGTCCTATCATCCTGTCCCTTCTCCTTATCAGTGTTTTCCACATATTCCTTTCCTCTCCGATTCTGCGTAGAACCTCCTCATTCCTTACCTTATCAGTCCACCTAATTTTCAACATTTGTCTGTAGCACCACATCTCAAATGCTTCGATTCTCTTCTGTTCTGGTTTTCCCACAGTCCGTGTTTCACTACCATACAATGCTGTACTCCAGACGTACATCCTCAGAAATTTCTTCCTCAAACTAAGGCCGGTATTTGATATTAGTAGACTTCTCTTGGCCAGAAATGCATTTTTTGCCATAGTGAGTCTGCTTTTGATGTCCTCCTTGCTCCGTCCGTCATAGGTTATTTTACTGCCTAGGTAGCAGAATTCCTTAACTTCATTGACTTCGTGACCATCAATCCTGATGTTAAGTTTCTCGCTGTTCTCATTTCTACTACTTCTCATTACCTTCGTCTTTCTCCAATTTACTCTCAAACCATACTGTATACTCATCAGACTGTTCATTCCGTTCAGCAGATCATTTAATTCTTCTTCACTTTCACTCAGGATAGCAATGTCATCAGCGAATCGTATCATTGATATCCTTGCACCTTGTATTTTAATTCCACTCCTGAACCTTTCTTTTATTTCCATCATTGCTTCCTCGATGTACAGATTGAAGAGTAGGGGCGAAAGGCTACAGCCTTGTCTTACATCCTTCTTAATACGAGCACTTCGTTCTTGATCACACCCTTGCGTCTGATGAACACTCGCCGTCGAGGACAACATATAGGGTTCTAATACGTAATAAGTCTTTGAGCCACTCACATATCAGCGAATTTATTCCATATGCTCGTACATTCGTTAACACCCTGCAATGAGACCGTGTGTCAAATACTTTCCGGAAATATAGGAATATGGAATCGGCCTGTTGCCCTTCATCCATAGTTCCCAGTACATCATGTGAGAAAGGGGCAAGCTGAGTTTCACACCAGCATGCTTTCTGAAACCATGCTGATTTGTGGACATGGGGAATATGTTCAAGGAGTCTGCAGCAAACAGAAGTTAGGGATATTGATCTGTAATTCTGCAGGCCCATTCTTTTATCTTTCTTATATACTGGAACCAACTGCGCTTTTTTCCAGTCACTTGGGCCATTGCTCTGGACGAGAGATTCGCGATAAATGCAGGCTAGGTAAGGGCCAGAGCCGAAGAGTACTCTTTGTAAAATCGAACTGGGATTCCATCCGGACCTGGTTATTTATTTGTTTTCAAATATTTCAGTTGTTTCTACATACCACGGATGCATATCAGTATGTCGTCCATACGGGAGTCTGCCTGATGTTCAAATGACGGAATGTTTGTACGATTCTCCTGTGTAAACGATTTCTTGAACATGAAATTTAAAACTTCGGCTTCCGCTTTGCTATCTTCAACTGCCACACGAGACTGGTCAACAACGAACTGAGTAACATCAAAAGCTAGCTGCAAAATCTGTCCCCCGTGTCACATTTCCGACAGTTTACCACAGCAAATAACACTATAAGACGCGTTTTTCACAGATTTTTAGTCTGGCGTACGCTAGCTTCGCTGCATACTTAATGTTTTGGGTATTTCCATTTCTAAACTTCAGACGCTTAATGTTTTGTTCACTCAGGTAGTGGAGTTTATAAGTTCGCGTGACGAAACAGTGATGTTTCCATGACGTCAGGTATCTTGCACTGTGACTGCCTGACATGAGCAACCCGAGCAACCGCCACGGTGATTTACAAGCCATATTTATACCTGTGTATACAAGAATGTGCATTTTAAGTGATATAGCGCACACAACCACTCAACTGCATTGTACTTTGCTCTGTTAAAATTGCTTGGATACCTTGCCAGAATTTACACTGTGTTTGTTCTGTGTACACGTTTACATCGGGTCTTGCACACCAAGTTTCTTCAGTTTCATCCTAACTGCATCATCATCATCATCATTTAAGACTGATTATGCCTTTCAGCGTTCAGTCTGGAGCATAGTCCCCCTTATAAAATTCCTCCATGATCCCCTATTCAGTGCTAACATTGGTGCCTCTTCTGATGTTAAGCCTATTACTTCAAAATCATTCTTAACCGAATCCAGGTACCTTCTCCTTGGTCTACCCCGACTCCTCCTACCCTCTACTGCTGAACCCATGAGCCTCTTGGGTAACCTTGCTTCTCCCATGCGTGTAACATGACCCTACCATCTAAGCCTGTTCGCCCTGACTGCTACATCTATAGAGTTCATTCCCAGTTTTTCTTTGATTTCCTCATTGTGGACACCCTCCTGCCATTGTTCCCATCTACTAGTACCTGCAATCATCCTAGCTACTTTCATATCCGTAACCTCAACCTTGTTGATAAGGTAACCTGAATCCACCCAGCTTTCGCTCCCATACAACAAAGTTGGTCGAAAGATTGAACGGTGCACCGATAACTTAGTCTTGGTACTGACTTCCTTCTTGCAGAAGAGAGTAGATCGTAGATGAGCGCTCACTGCATTAGCTTTGCTACACCTCGCTTCCAGTTCTTTCACTATGTTGCCATCCTGTGACAATATGCATCCTAAGTACTTGAAACCGTCCACCTGTTGTAACTTTGTTCCTCCTATTTGGCACTCAATCCGTTTATATTTCTTTCCCACCGACATTACTTTCGTTTTGGAGATGCTAATCTTCATACCATAGTCCTTACATTTCTGATCTACCTCTGAAATGTTACTTTGCAAACTTTCAATCGAATCTGCCATCACAACTAAGTCATCCGCATATGCGAGACTGCTTATTTTGCGTTCACATATTTAATCTCACCCAGCCAGTCTATTGATTTCAACATATGATCCATAAATAATATGAACAACAGTGGAGACAGGTTGCAGCCTTGTCTTACCCCTGAAACTACTCTGAACCATGAACTCAATTTACCGTCAACTCTAACTGCTGCCTGACTATCTATGTAAAGACCTTTAATTGCTTGCAAAAGTTTGCCTCCTATTCCATAATCTCGTAGAACAGACAATAACTTCCTCCTAGGAACCCGGTCCGACGCCTTTTCTAGATCTATAATTCATAGATACAATTCCCTGTTCCACACGTAACACTTCTCCATTATTTGCCGTAAGCTAAAGAGCTGGTCCTGACAACCTCTAAGAGGCCTAAACCCACACTGATTTTCATCCAATTTGTCCTCAACTAATACTCGCGCTTTCCTTTCAAAAAGAGAAGATTTTACCCACAACGTTGATTAAAGAGATACTTCTGTAGTTGTTACAATCTTTTCTGTTTCCATGTTTAAAGATTGGTGTGATTACTGCTTTCGTCCAGTCTGATGGAACCTGTCCCGACTCCTACGCCATTTCAGTTATCCTGTGTAGCCATTTAAGACCTGACATTCCACTGTATTTGATGAGTTCCGGCTTAATTTCATCCACCCCAGCCGCTTTATTGCACTGCAATCTATTGACCATATTCTCCACTTCCTCAAATGTGATCCTATTTCCATCATCATTCTATCCCATTGTACATCGAAATCTGAAACATTACTGATCGTATTTTCACCTACATTGCGCAACTCTTCAAAATATTCTCTACATCTGCCCAAGGCATCAACAGGATTCGCCAGCAGTTTTCCTGACCTATCCAAAATACTTGTCATTTCCTTCTTACCTCTCTTTCGAAGACTGCTAATTACACTCCAGAATGCTTTTCCAGCAGCTTGACCCAAAGTCTCCAACCTGTTTCCAAAGTCTTCCCAAGATTTCTTCTTGGATGCTGCAATTATCTGTTTGGCTTTGTTTCTTTCTTCAACTTAACTTTCTCTGTTATAGTATGTAGCCATTTTTGATACGCCTTCTTTTTGCTTTTACAGGCTGCCTTGACTGTGTCATTCCACCAAGCTGTTTGCTTCATCCTGCCTTTACACACTACTGTTCCAAGACATTCTTTGGCCACTCATAGTTCTGTGTCCCTATACCTTGTCCATTCATTTTCCAATGACTGTAATTGACTACATTCAAGTAACTGGTACCTTTCTGAGATCACTGTTATGTACTTGTGCCTGATTTCCTTATCCCGAAGTTTCTCCACTCTTATCCTCCTACACATGGACTTGACCTCCTGCACTTTCGGCCTCTCAATACCAATTTCACTGCAGATTAAATAGTGATCAGTGTCATCAAAGAATCCCCTGAATACACGTGTGTCCCTCACAGCCTTCCTGAATTCCTGATCTGTTATTATATAGTCAATGTCAGATTTGGTTCCCCTGCCTTCCCAAGTATACCGGTGAATGTTCTTATGTTTAAAAAAGGAGTTTGTGATTACTAAGCCCATACTGGCACAGAAATCCAAGAGTTGTTTCCCGTTCCTGTTGGCCTCCATATCCTCTCCAAATTTGCCCATAACCTTTTCATACCCTTCTGTTCGATTTCCAATCCTGGCATTAAAATCACACATAAGCAGAACACTGTCCTTGTCCTTTAACAACTACATCACTGAGTGCGTCATAAAAATTATCCATCTTATCTTGATCTGTCCCTTCACAATGTGAATATACTGACACAATCCTAATTTTCTTGCTAGACACTGTCAAATCTATCCACATCAGTCGTTCGTTTACATACCTTTCTGCAACTACGCTGGGTTCCATTTATTTCCTGATGTAAAGCCCCACACCCCATTGTGCTATTCCTGCTTTGACTCCTGACAGGTAGACCTTGTATTCTCCCACTTCCTCTTCTTTCTCACCCCTTACCCGAATGTCACTAACAGCTAAAACGTCCAACCCCATCTTACTTGTAACCTCTGCCAGCTCTACCTTCTTCCCAGAGTAGCCCCCATTGATATTAATAGCTCCCCATCTCGTTACCATTCGTTTGCCGAGTCGTATCTTAGGAGTCCCTGGTTTGTCAGTTAGAGGCGGGACTCCGTTACCTCCAAAGGTCCGAGGCATTTTGCTCTGATTGTTGCCAGCATCATATTTAAAGTACCAGGGAAGCAGGTTGCTAGCCTTACTTGCCCCGGGTCCCACTGAGTTTTACCCCTAACGGTTGAGGGACTAACCGGTGGATTTGGTAGTCTTTGCCGTCTGAGCACAAAGGTGACCACGACTCAGAATATGTCCGAGATGCCCAGCCTTATTCCAAAGTAACTGGTATCCCGACTGTCAGGACCACTTACTTGGCCACTCATACGTTGCCCGTGGTTCATGAACTAGGACATGACAACAGGAACCCACACCATGAACCACCTAACTGCATGTTACAAAATATTACCTGGTAAATTGCATACTGAATTTATATTGTGTTGTTTCAGAACTCTTGGTATGTTGCTGTTGTTGGCAAGAACGTAAAACTCACTAAACTCTTGCATAACACACTCATAAAAAGAAACCTGCCACTACCGCACGTTATCGCAGTCAGCAAGCAAGGAAACTAAAGCAACGGGGTATATTTCGAGCGCTTTTTGCTCTAATCATTCGTGAAACCCTCGCTGGGTACTAATACTTACGTTACCTTACTCTAGTGCACTCTGGCGAAAAATTTGCAAACTTATTCCAACTGTGCATAGAGCAGCCAATGGCAAACAAAAAAAACTGTCTAAAACACTATCAAGACAATGATACCAAACGTCGGTTAGTGACGTATCAAAGCATAACAGAAATGTACAGAGACAGGGAGTCGATAGCGAAGTTTCAGCAACTCTGTTCGTTCCCTTTTGATGTAATCAGAGGAACGTGAAAATTGTTTGCATATTGGTAATACACCCTTAGGCTGAAACATCAGAGCCTTCTGAACGCCCATAAGATCTGTACTCCGAGAAAGCCACGCCCCCACTCCTCTCCTAAATAGAGCTAAGCCGCATTTCAAGGGGCAGCCCTAAGACCAGCTACTACCTGTACAAAAAACATGGCATATCGACAGTTCCAAAAACGTTCTCTGGCATTATTTAAATACGTGTTGGAAATACGCGAAATGCGATCTGATAATTTATATTCTGTAATACGTTATTGATACATTTATTTTAATGTATATTTTGGGACGGCTCCGCCTCACAACTTTTAATTACGAGTTACTCCTGATCAGGATTGTCATTGGATTGAAGCATGAATATGTGTTCGTGATTAACACTGTGACATGGGCAATAAAGTGACTACATAAAAAATCCTTCACAATTATCGAATGGAGGACAACCATAACATGCGGAATGCTTTATTCGCCCAGAGAACAGATTTATGTGTGCATGATACGAAGTGGCAGAAAGAAAAAGCTTATTCTGTGAATGATAAATTGAAAATTATTGATCATGTGAAAAATGGTGGCATAAAAGCCAGTTTAGCATTCGGTGCGATGTAGGGATCAACTTGAAGGAAGAAGAGAGCAAAATTATGAGTTGTGTAAAGACAATTGAAAGTGATTTAGGAATGAACATAAAAAGGATAAAACTAGGAAAATGCAGTGAGCTTGAGGAACGTCTTTGCAAGTGGTTTTTAATAAAATTAAGTGCATTTTTGCACACTTTTTTGATCAATTATTAAAGCTCAAGCTGCAAAATTTGACTTCCGTTTACATGGCAAGACTCTTTCGTTTGCGATGGATGGTCTTCAAGATGGAAATATCGCCATGAATAAGGCCAGTGAACACTGAAAGAGAAGCAAGTTCTCCCTATGATAAATCTGCTTCGAAATTTAATGAAATTCTATACAAAGTAATGGCAGATGAAAATTTACGCGATCATCAACTGTATGAATGGGATGAAAACGCCGCATTACTGTTGACTGCTTCCGACCAAAACTTTCACTGAAAAAAAAAGCAAAATAAACAATAAATAAGATGAAGTTCCAAGTTACGAAAGACAGAATTACCTTCCTCCTTGCCACGTATAAATTAGGTTGATATAATCTGAAACCTCTTTGCATAGTCGAAAGTAAACGTCGAAGATGTTTCAAGCGTGCTCACATCACATAATTACAGTTCACTCACATGCATAAGCACCTGCGATCACTTAGGCTGAGAGAAGAACTCCGGTAATTATTGATCAATGTCTAATGTGTTGCAGTCAGAAAATAGAAAGATAAAAATTTCATTTTTGTCTAAAAGTACAACGGCACTGGTGCAGCCGCTGGATCAAAGAGTCATACGAGCATTTAGGGTTCATTACCGCTGTGAACTGCTTACTTCAATAGTAAGTTCAGATGAGGATGTAGCAATATTCTTGAAATCTGAAAATCTGAAGACTGTTGCTTATTCAGAGGCCTAGCGTAGCAAAGTATCAACCTGTCCACTACTGGGAATTGACGGAACAAGAAAATGCAACACTTGTAGAATATAGTGACACGGGCTTCAACATCAGACACATCCAGTCTGCACAAGATGTTCTGCAGTGCAGTGCTGATCTTAAGGGTTTGAACTACTGGGCCGCTCTCCACAACGAGGAACTGATTTTAGAGAACATCGATGACATAGACATTAGTGATAACATACAAAACGAAAGACGGGAAGCAGTTGAAGGTGAAGGTGAAGAAAGCATAGAAGATGTTCCCTGTATACATGAAATATTGAATAATGTAAACTGATTAGAAACGAGGAGTGGGAGAACTAGAGAAGAAGCGAAGAAAAATTTTAAAAAAGGTCCACGTTTCGCAAAAAGGAAACGATGTTACTTGGAACAAGAGCAAAAACGATAATCTGTACAAACAGCTGGAGAAGATCACAGCCATTTTGTTCTGTAACGCAATGCCCAGGTGGGGAAGTGTCACTACGCTATTTCTCTGGAGAACGGTAAGTGGCTGAAAAAGACCGAGTGGACGATAGCTAGCTGTACACAAATCCAAAACGACAAATCCAGAGGAAATGAAACGTGAAGTAACAATAAAAAAAACAGTCAATAGAGTACGAATAAAATCTGAATAAAAAAAACGAGAGAATAACCTAGAATAAACGTGTCGCTGTAAGTGAGTAGTAACGTCAGCAACTAGAAAGCTTCACACACATAAACACAACTGGCCAAGGAATGCGCGCTCGCTTTCCTCCTAGCCTATGCCACCAGCGAGTTTTGTCAACTTGAGTGGCATCCGCGGAGCTCGTAGTGAAACCGTAAAACTCTGGACGGCCGATACTGGTGAGCCCATCTCAGTATCAATATTTGATCGGAAAATCATAATAAATGCCTCCCACCCCTCTTTTAACAGGCGCATACAGTCGGAAATGACAAAATCTGTGTTTCACCCGCCGCACCGATGCAAAGGGACCATCGTGTGGATAGCCGTGCCAGAGGGTCCAATGGCATCTCAGTTTACGAGGTTCCCATCCCCCAGGCGTCTTGTTCATTTGATGCTTGGTCCACTTGAGGCTGCGGTTTCTGCTATGACAATGTCAGCGACTTCCATATTGGAGCAAGCGACTTAACTTCCATCAGTTCAGCCCTGGCTGCTGCCACTCATGATGATGATGACGATGATGATGATGGCGTGGGCGCAGGTGATAATGCGGCTGTGGTAGTGAATCAGGATGAGAACCTCGGAGCACTGCGAGTGGTCGGGAAAGGCCCAAAAGCGATGTCGCCGAGAATGGTAGGGCTGGAAGTTTCCTGTTCTCTGGATCGAGAAGCAGCAAGGCTTCCTAAGCGCGTCTGGTCGCAACTGGTTCCGTGATGGATCAGATGCTCCTCCCTCACCCTGACGAGGAGTATTTGGCGCTCCTTGGGGCCTAAAATGACCCTCGGTGCCCAGCCCTGTTTCCAGCTGAATAAGTATGTGACTCGAGCCCGTGGTCCATGGGGCCAGATGTACCAGATCCAAGAGCATATGCAGCCTGCATCCATGCAGTACCTCATCCAGGATACGTCCACTAACTGGGATAGATCGTTAAGTGGCAACACCCGCTGTTCATACCTCGTCATTGGACACTGACGCCACTGTCTTCCTCATTTGTGCCTTGAAGGTTGTGACCACCTGCTCTACTTTCAAGTTTGACACCATGGAGAAAGGACTTTTGGTCAGGTGCTGTATTCCACTCTTGGCAGAAAGCTTCAAATTCTACCAAAACGAACTGAAGTCTGTTGTCAGATACTAACGTGAAGGTGAACTTCCTCTGGGGCGAAAATGGTAGCTAGCTCTCTGAGCAAAGCATGTTTGGTAATAGAAGAGACTTGCACCACGTAAGGGAAATCAGAGAGGGCATCCACCACTATTAACCACAGTACGCTGCACAAATGGCCAGCAAAGTCGATGTGTGTGGCCTTGGAAGGGAGCTGATGTCGGAGCCATGGTGAAAACGTTTTGCTGGGGAGACTTGGTTGCGAGGACAAGCCTAACACATATGCACTGGGTACTCGATTGCGCTGTCCATCCTTGGACAAAAAAGGCAGATGTGAATTAAAGTTTTCATCCTCGTCATTACCCAGTGGGAAGTATGTAGCAACTGAAGATGCGGTCACACAGCAGAGGTGCAACAACGACATGACATTCAGGATCCTCTGCAGACAACAACACAGCTCCCTGAACAATATTAAGCCTGTCTTTCATGGAAAAATAATTTCACAACGCTGAATTTGATCCTTTTGGGACTACCTAGCCAATCACATTTTACAACTGACATGACTTTACACAGGAGTGGGTCCTGTCTAGTAGTAACTGCTATTTTGTGACTGATAATTGAAAAATCTTGCAAGACAAGGCCAAAACAGACTACTTCCACACAATCTAACTCAACACTGGTGTCAACGAGGAGGGGCGGTAAATCATCGGCATTTGTATACTGTGCAGCGAGCCGGAAACGAATGCCATAACGGCAGTTGCTCAAGAACAGAACATTTTGTCAGTAAGGTGAGAACATGAAATGAGGGGTTTGTCGTGTGTAAATTAGTGGAACTTCTTCCCACAGAGGAAAATATGGAATTTTTTGACGCCATACACAATGGCCAATTCCTCCTTCTCAACTTGTGAATAATTTTGCTGTATCTGCAAGAGTGTCTTAGAAACAGAAGCTGTTGATTGCGCTGACTTTTGGCTACAAGGGTCAGAAGCTTGCCTGTTGTAAATTTCAATAAGCTTGGAGGCGGCTGCAGATGGGTGTTCAACTGCGAGATGCTTGCACTCAGGTAACTAAGCGAATGTAACACCTTTCTTTCTCAAACGATTCAGTGAATGCATGAAGTGAGCGGCCTGGGGAATACACTTTGCATAGTATTTCACTTTCCTCAGAAAACCCTGCTATTCCTTTAAGTTTTCCGGTGCTGGCAGCTTCTCGATTGCATCAACGTGCTACGCCATCTGAGTGATCACCTTGCTGCTTAACATATGCCCCAAACACTTCACAGATGGTGAAAAGAATTTAACTTTGTCTACACTGCAATGGAGCGCATCCTCCAGCAGCCGCTGGAATAGCGTTTGCATGTTTTGCATGTGCTCTTCCCTAGTAGCACCAGTCAGCCAACTGTCACCCATATCTTTTACGCACTTTGGAATATCTTGAGTTTGTTGCTCTACATATCTTTGGAAAATTTCTGGCGTGGAGGCAACCGTAAAAGGCAACCTCTTGTATTACCACTCTCCAAAAGGCATATTTAGTACATGGATTTTCTGCGTGTCTGCGTCTAGAGATAACTGGAAATTTGCATCATTAAAATAAATTTTGGGAAATCACTGCTCTGTGCCAACTTTAAAGTACCTTCCAAGCCAGGGAATTGCTTAAAAATGTCGAACTCACTTTGCGCATTAATCATGGTCTGAAAACGAGCACAAAATGTTAGAAGTCACCCACTGACTAGCTGAGATTGGTACAGTTTCCGTATTCCTGCAATCTGCCTAACTTGGCCTTCACTGCATCACACATAGCGAATGAAACTGGCCGTGCACAAAAATTTAGGCACAGTGGAGTGCTTGAGTGAAACAGGCTCTTCAGATTATTTAGCCCTACCTAATGTTGATTGAAATGACTGTTTATAATTCTCTCGTAACAACTATAAATTCTGGAATAGTACTCAGCTGGACACCAGGTTCACCTCATCCAATACCTGGAAACCAAATATGGCTAATACATCTAAACAAAAATATTTACAACCGACGTGAAAGTCTGACCAACGAAGTTGGAAAGAGCATCCACCAACAACAGGCACTTTGCCGATATGATTGGTCTGGTGTAATCAATGTGTTCACATTGCCATAGTAATTGTGGTTTTGGCCATGGGTAAAAGTATTATATAAAGAGTGATTCACTCTAGGCATATATACACATCAAAAAAAGTTTTGCGTCACCTCGGTTCCGAGAGTTCCGGAACCAGGATAGAAAATTGGAATATATATCAACATAAACATCACTTCCGCCCTTTTGATTGCTCATGACAACCACACATTGCACGTTGTACCACCATACAGCGAGGCCTTCAGAGGTGGTGGACCACATTGCTGTACATAGCGGTACCTCTAATATCCAGTACCACGTCCTCTTGCACTGATGCATGCTTGTATTCGTCGCGGCTTCACAAATTCATCAAGGCACTGTTGGCCCATATTGTCCCATTTCTCGACGACGATTCGGCGTAGATCCCTCAGAGTCGTTGGTGGGTCACGTCGTCCATAAACAGCCCTTTTCAATCTATTCCAGGCATGTTCGATAGGGTTCATGTCTGGAGAACATGCTGGCTACTCTAATCGAGCGATGTCGTTATCCTGAAGGAAGTCATTCACAAGGTGTACACAATGGGGGCGCGAATTGTCGTCCATGAAGACGAATGAAGACGAATGCCTCACCAATATGCTGCCGATATGGTTGCATTATCGGTCGCAGGATGGCATTCACGTATCGTACAGCCGTTACGGAGCCTTCCATGAGTACCAGCGGCGTACGTCGACCCCACATAATGCCACCCCAAAACAGCACTGAACCTCAATCTTGCTGCACTCGCTGGACAGTGTGTCTAAGGCATTCATCCTCACTGGGTTGCCTTCAAACACGTCTCCGACGATTGTTTGGTTTAAGGTCATATGCAACACTCTTCGGTGTAGAGAACGTGATGCCAATCCTAAGCGGTCCATTCGGCATGTTGTTGCGCCCATCTGTAACGCGCTGCGCTGTGTCGTGCTTGCAAATATAGATCTCACCATGGACGGCGGGAGTGAAGTTGTGCATCATGCAGCCTATTGCGCACAGTTTGAGTCGTAATACGACGTCCTCTGGCTGCACGGGAAGCATTATACAACATGGTGGAGTTGCTGTCAGGGTCCTCCGAGCCACAATCCATAGGTAGCGATCATCCATTGCAGTAATAGCCCTTGGGCGGGCTGAGCGAGGCATATCATAGACAGTTCCTACCTCTCTGTATCTCCTCCATGTCCGAACAACATCGCTTTGGTTCACTCCGAGACGCCTGGACACTTCTCTTGTTGAGAGCCGTTCCTGACACAAAGTAACGATGTGGAAGCCATCGAACCGCGGTATTGACCGTCTAGGCATGGCTGAACTACAGACAACACGAGCCGTGAACCTCCTTCCCGGTGGAATGACTGGAACTGATCGGCTGTCGGACCTCCTCCGTCTAACAGGCGCTGCTCATGCATCGTTGTTTACATCTTTGGGCGGGTTTAGTGGCATCTCTGAACAATCAAAGGGACTGTGTCTGTCATACAATATCCACAATCAACATCTATCTTCAGGAGTCTGGGAACTGAGGTGATGCAAAACTTTTTTTGATGTGTGTACATGAAGAGAACAGATTACTCTTCCAATTTCCTTACCTATACCTAGCCAATAGACGTCACTGTAATAATGATTTCAGGTAGGTCATGACCCAGTGCTATTGGTGGAGCAACTCTCTAGAATTCTTGGTCGTAGTGTGGGAGGAATGACGACCCAATATTCTGGGTCTTTCGTGATCAACATAAGGACACCGGTTTTGGAATTGAAGAAACCGTTTTTTTGGCACTGAGATGATGCAGGAGGGAAAAGTAGGCGTTCAGGTCTTCTCCCTTTGGGAACTGCTCTGGACACCCACAAAGAACTGAACATGTTAGCCTATGAAGCAGCATATCCCACACCATGTATTGGGCTGCTTCTTGGACCATGATGGGGAGACAGCTAACATTTGCCACATATTATGGTTAAGCTGAAAATATAATTGTGAGGATATTGGCACCTATGACCGTTACTATTAAGTGAGGGTTGTGAGATCTGAGAGATGATTGAAGACTGCATTGTGTTCTGAGCTGTGTCTGTGAATGGACGTGCTTCTTGTATTGTGCTTGTCAATAAATTGTGTTTCTATATCGTAGTTCAAGTCTCGTTATCGGTATATTCCTAGTGCCTCATAGTGAATTCCACCAAAGTGGTAACCTTGAGTACAACCACGATTGAACCAGGATACATTCGCGACACACGATACGCGAATTTTCGTCAGGAATGGCCTACTACACATTAACAATGCAGACATCTTTTTTTTTAATTCTCAACACCAACAGTTCCATTCACTGCCACATTTGGATTAACCTTGTATGAAGTGCACGAACAGTGTAATTACTGTGCGAGTGTGCCACAATGTTAAATGATATACCAATCAACAACCACCAAGCCACAACATTGGCCAACAACTGACAACCTACTTCTAAGCTTTGAACAAGTTTACCCCATGAAATCACACCCCTGTCCAGTGAACCTGTGGCAACTGTGTCTAATAATGAACTATTTCATGAAACTACCATGCCTACTGTGACAAGAGTTTTCCTCGAACATTTGCACAATCCCCATCCCCCAACAATCAGTTACCATTCACATTAGTGTGTACCGACTCATCAAATGGAACTCGACACTAGGTGTGTCATGTTTCGCGAATCGTCCACCCCTCCCGAGCTATGTAATGTGTCTGAACTACCGCACTTCTCGCGCCTGCCGTTACGAACAGGGAGGGTAGGAACTGATAAGAATCAAGGGAGATAGGGGGAGGAGGGTGGTTGGGAACTGGCAGCTTTATGGAGGATAGGAAGAAAGAAAACGCGATCTGACAGTTTTATCAACAACACCAAAAACAGATATCTACCACTGCCAGAGTTAAGTGGAGAAGAGCCTCAGGTATAAAAAGGAACAGAAAATGTGCAGCACATTTCAACTTAGGCCAAGAAGCCTAGAAGTGTACAAAGTGTTAGGAAGAAGAAAGTGCTGCTGCTAGGTAGTAGCCATGGGCGATGTGCAGCCCCTCAGTTACAGGCCACCAGTACCAGGCCGCCAGTATCTTCAAGCCAAAGGCAGGGCTAAGTCATGTGATAGAGGACTTAGGGTCTTTACGTAGAGGACTTTAAAAAAGAGGACCATGTAGTGATAGTGGGTGGGGTGGGAAAAAGTTTGGACAGGTATGGGGCATATGACATAGGTGGTGACCTGGACAAGATAGCTTCCGTCACTCATGGCACCAACGGACACTTTGTTGAGCTGTTCCAGCATCACACCTTGATGAAGCTTTGAGGCGAATGAATGTGGGGTTAGGGATGGCTCTGAGGGCAGCCAACTTAGCTCATGTTTTTCTGGTGCCCGTCGGGACTATCAACAGATGGGTTTCACTAGGCATGACCTACACCTATACAGGACTGGGAAGGGAAGATTGGTACATCTGATTCATGAAAGTATAGGGGGTGGACCTCAGGCCACACATGGTCAAATATCTGTTGTCATGGGTAGGAAAAGTAAGTCTTTTTTAGGATAATAGGTTCCTTTGTCTAAAGAATATCTCCAGCACTTTCAAAAATACTGAAACAATCACTCACAAGACAGATTTTAACACTCCAAATATCACACATACCAGATGTCACGAAGAAAAACAAACCAATGGAAAGAGTAACATGGGGCATTTCACAGACTTAACAATCCTTCATCAAAACATATAATCAATAAAAATAAAATATAACTATTAGAAGTTGAGCTCCAATCTCTGAAATGCACTATAGTTTGTGTTACTGAGCACTCGTGTAGAGAGACAGAAATCCAACGTGTAGTGTTATCATCATATGAAAGGGCAAATTCTTACTGCAGAACTGCTTCTAGGGGTGGAGGATCATGCATTTATATCAGAAAGGGAACACAGTTCAAATCAAGACATGACCTCAGTACAGCAAGTGAAGACAAACACTTTGAAATATCAGCTATTGAATTAACAGGACTTGATATCACCTAGAAATTAATCATTTTATGTGTGTGTAGATCTCCCAGTGGTAGTGTGGACACTTATTTCAATAAATTAACAGAAGGCCTAGATAAAGTCTCAAGCACAAAGGTCAACATAATTCTGTGTGGGGACATTAACATCAACACTAATGTCTTAAATGAATCCATCGGAACCCTCATAAATATCCTTCAAAGCTATGGCATGTCCCTATTGGTCAATAGTGCAACAAGGGTTACTACAATGACTGCATCAGTAATTGACCATGTGGCCACAAATATGGACAGGAAAAAATGTGATGTAGCTGTAAAATATCTCGGACTATCAGACCATCTCCGTCAAATAACAACAGTAAAAACAGGCAACGAATCTTTCCCTAAAGTACAAGTCTACAAACGTAATCTGTCAGAAATCGAAAGAAAAGATTTTTGAAAGGAACTAGCAAAACAAAGGTGGGATGAAGTGTATAAGGAAACCAATGTGAATATGAAATGCTCTAAATTCCCCATACTATTTAAAATGAACTTTGAAAACGCATTTCCAAAAGTATGCGTCTCACAAAAACATTAGGAATAAGAGGAGTAGCTAATGACTGGTTTCGATCATACCTAGCAGATAGGTTACGAAGAGTAGAGATAACACATACTTCAAATAGATCTAAACATTTAGTAAAACACTGATCAGAACCAAAATACATTAATATAGGGGTTCCACAAGATAGCATATTAGGACCAATACTATTCCTGATATACATCAATGACTTTCCCAGTAGTTGTAACTCATGGTGAAAAAATTCTCTTCGCTGATGACAGCAGTATTATAGTCACGGAGAAAACAAGAGAACTCTTTACAGAGGAAGCAAACGAAACTCTCAAAGAGGTTTACGACAGGTCATTAAGCAATAAAGTGACATTGAACATAAAGAAAACTAATGCAATGAATTTCAGTTTGAAGAGGGAAAATGACAATGTTAAATTAAATGTAGATGGTACCTCTATAGACTGTGTAACAAATGCAAAATTTCTAGGAATGAATATTGATTCTCAGCTGAAGTGGTGTGAACACACAAAGGTACTTGCAAACAGTATGTCATCAACATGTTATGCCCTTAGAATCCTATCATCTGTGTGTTACATGCAGTGTCTTTTAGTTACATACTATTCACATGTACACTCAGTTCTTAGCTATGGCATTCTTTTTTGGGGAACAAACGCACAAAATATGGACACAATTTTCAAACTCCAGAAAAGAGCCTTAAGAATAATAACCAAAAATACTAGTTGCGCTCATTGAAAAAATCTGTTAAAAACACTGTGTGAATACATTTACGTCAGTTGTACACATCAAAAATAACATTGGTAATTACTGCGCAAACAGTTCTGTCCATGACCCTGGAACAAAAGCTAGACTCAACTTACATTTGCAAAAGAAAAAAATAAACATAAAACTCAAAACAGCATTTCCTACCAAGGAATATAACTGTACATTAAATTACGAAAAGAGATAAAAGAAATTGCAAAAATACACTTATTTTAAAAGGCAGCTAAAAAGTACCTGTTATGCAATACATTTTATACGTTGAAGGATTACTTAGATAAAACAGAGTAGGAGTTTGGTAAAAAAGTCATACAAATATACACTCCTGGAAATTGAAATAAGAACACCGTGAATTCATTGTCCCAGGAAGGGGAAACTTTATTGACACATTCCTGGGGTCAGATACATCACATGATCACACTGACAGAACCACATGCACATAGACACAGGCAACAGAGCATGCACAATGTCGGCACTAGTACAGTGTATATCCACCTTTCGCAGCAATGCAGGCTGCTATTCTCCCATGGAGACGATCGTAGAGATGCTGGATGTAGTCCTGTGGAACGGCTTGCCATGCCATTTCCACCTGGCGCCTCAGTTGGACCAGCGTTCGTGCTGGACGTGCAGACCGCGTGAGACGACGCTTCATCCAGTCCCAAACATGCTCAATGGGGGACAGATCCGGAGATCTTGCTGGCCAGGGTAGTTGACTTACACCTTCTAGAGCACGTTGGGTGGCACGGGATACATGCGGACGTGCATTGTCCTGTTGGAACAGCAAGTTCCCTTGCCGGTCTAGGAATGGTAAAACGATGGGTTCGATGACGGTTTGGATGTACCGTGCACTATTCAGTGTCCCCTCGACGATCACCAGTGGTGTACGGCCAGTGTAGGAGATCGCTCCCCACACCATGATGCCGGGTGTTGGCCTGTGTGCCTCGGTCGTATGCAGTCCTGATTGTGGCGCTCACCTGCACGGCGCCAAACACGCATACGACCATCATTGGCACCAAGGCAGAAGCGACTCTCATCGCTGAAGACGACACGTCTCCATTCGTCCCTCCATTCACGCCTGTCGCGACACCACTGGAGGCGGGCTGCACGATGTTGGGGCGTGAGCGGAAGACGGCCTAACGGTGTGCGGGACCGTAGCCCAGCTTCATGGAGACGGTTGCGAATGGTCCTCGCCGATACCCCAGGAGCAACAGTGTCCCTAATTTGCTGGGAAGTGGCGGTGCGGTCCCCTACGGCACTGCGTAGGATCCTACGGTCTTGGCGTGCATCCGTGCGTCGCTGCGGTCCGGTCCCACGTCGACGGGCACGTGCACCTTCCGCCGACCACTGGCGACAACATCGATGTACTGTGGAGACCTCACGCCCCACGTGTTGAGCAATTCGGCGGTACGTCCACCCGGCCTCCCGCATGCCCACTATACGCCCTCGCTCAAAGTCCGTCAACTGCACATACGGTTCACGTCCACGCTGTCGCGGCATGCTACCAGTGTTAAAGACTGCGATGGAGCTCCGTATGCCACGGCAAACTGGCTGACACTGACGGCGGTGGTGCACAAATGCTGCGCAGCTAGCGCCATTCGACGGCCAACACCGCGGTTCCTGGTGTGTCCGCTGTGCCGTGCGTGTGATCATTGCTTGTACAGCCCTCTCGCAGTGTCCGGAGCAAGTATGGTGGGTCTGACACACCGGTGTCAATGTGTTCTTTTTTCCATTTCCAGGAGTGTAGAATAATAATGATTATAAAACATCCAACATTCCACATTAGAGGTTCACACTATGTTTTTTCCTTCTTTTTTCCTTTTCTAGAAAAACTTACCCACAAGCTATGCATTGCACAATACTAACACCTCTTCATCTTTCTGACCTCAACATCTCACTCATTATAAATGGATGCTGACTCGGTTTTTCAGGATAGCAAATGGGTAGTCGTGGTACAGAAAATGGCCCAGAGATCACCAGTGTGTGTGTGTGTGTGTGTGTGTGTGTGTGTGTGTGTGTGTGAGTGAGTGTTTGCGTGTGTGTAGTGAGTGAAATATTATGAAACAATGTGTGTATAAAGTGTTCATTGACTGATAGTGAGATATGAGTGAACAGTGTGACAGTACATTATTTAATAAGTTATTTGTAAAAATAGTATTATATAACAAGAGTAAATCTAATGATTGTCTCTAACTAGAAGTCTGTAAATGTATGTGTATACGAATTAGCTTATTTTAAAATGGTCTAAACTTGTAAATGCTTGGACATGTCCTATATCCTTGTAAAAAGAAATCTACGGATGAATAAAGCTACTACTACTACTACTAATACTAATACTGTATTCTTCTTTGCTTGCCTTTCATTTCGTGACTACCGAATGCAAACACAATGCAAAGTACTGTAATAGGCACACAGTAATGAAAAGAGATTGAAGAGTACAACAATGCGTTGTAATGTATGGAACAGTACCTAAATTTCAACAAGCAAATAAAAACAAACAAAAAAAATCGACGTGTTGTATTTGACCCGACGACTAAACAAAATTTCCTCCCGTGACACTAATGGATTTTGCTCTGACGCCTGCAAACAGAATTCAGAAATGAAATATATACCAGCTCTTTTAACTCGATAACATCTTAGCCGATTTACGTCTTCCTTTCTTTAATTCACAGATACTGTACGTATATTTTCTTGCTAGAGTTTAATGAATGTTTTGCTACTTCATATCACATAGAGTACTCGAATCTAAAGCGCCATCAAATCTTCTGCGCACCACAATTTTGAGTACTTCTTATGGTTAAAAAAGTGCGCACTAGAATTACGTAAATACGGTATACTCCATTAGTATAAAAAATGTTATCCGTGTCGTTACCTCTTTATTTGAAAGAAGAAGACGTTGCTGTTTTCCTTTGGAAATATTAGTTTGTACTTATATTTGGAAGTACTTCTGTCATTATCTTATGCTTTGTTCTGTATTTCACCCACATGTTCTGCATTTGAAATTCACGTCAGTAAGAAGTTTTCATTAATGTTTACAAATTCTACTCAGTTTTGCGTATTTAGTAGATGGAAATATATCACATGCCTTTTTTTATATTTAATTCACTGTTGCAAGTATCCCACACTTATTCAATCTTGTAAAACTGCAAGTTTTCATTATAAAGGCACAGGCGTTCCAAGTAACACTCCCTTGAGGCCGCACGGGGTAGCCGTGCGATCTTGGGCGCCTTGCCAAGGTTCGCGCGGCTCCCCCCGTCGGAGGTTCGAGTCCTCTCTCGGGCAGGGGTGTGTGTGTGTGTTGTCCTTAGCGTAAGTTAGTTTAAGTTAGATTAAGTAGTGTGTAATCCTAGGGACCGATGACCTCAGCAGTTTGGTCCCACAGGAACTTCCACAGATTTCCTATCATGAGGGAACTTGAAACAACAATATATTCGTAAAAAAAATCAGTATAAAGAAATTTTTGACAGCAGGAGCTCCACTGTAATGTTACCTGTGCTTTATGAATTCATTGCATCAATATTTTTGTAAAACTGAAAAAACTAAATGCCGAAGAACTTCAGAAGTGTTTCAAGTAACCCAATTTTACGGACTGACGTCACTTCATTTTGCACAGTGCATTTAGGATAAACAAAAAAAAAAGTTCGTCTGTAGCAAGAACATAGATATTGAACGAATGCATCTAAATTTACCACTTAAAGTAAAAGTCATTGGTTGCTACATTAGGCGGAGTTACATTTTCCGCAATGTTGATGCAGGTAGCCCACTTTCTTTTTCCTTGCCTCCAGTTTACTGCGGGAGAGAGACTGGATCACAATATTCTGATTGCTCAGTCCTCTCGCTGTCGGATAAGCCACCACTGACTTGCTTGCTTCTTTCCCCTGAAAAACTAACTTGTCTTGGTTTTTTCCCTTACAGTTAAGCTGGGAATGCTGATCTCGCTGGACTCGCTAGCCTCTCATCAGATGCGATGATCAATCTGAATCGAGCTACATCAATAACCCAATTTAGACAAAAAAGAAACTTACCTGGTTTCTTCCCCTGACCAATCATTTGTTTACTGTCTTCCACGAGTGAGCTCGAATCTGACCCTCACTGCCACGTTTATATCCGCAAGATATTATCAAACACTTCATTACACACAATGAACAAGAGATCCACAAAGCAGTTTTCATGTTCAAGTCCACAATCAACAGACCACGAGTTCCGCAAAGCGGCGCCTGGTTTTAGGACCGCAACCACTAAAATACGATGGATTAGCTGGAGAACCTAAGGTTTACATTCAGAGTATATACATGCCTGGAAATGGCAGTGAGTGATATCACAAGTTGCAAGCCCCGCAGTTCCCTAAATACAAGGAAGAGCAAAAAAAATCTGGTACACCCGCCTAATATCGTGTAGAGCCCCCGCGAGGACGCATGTGCCGCAACAAGACGTGGCATGGACTCGACTACTGTCTGAAGTAGTTCTGGTGGGAACTGACACCATGAATCCTGCACGGCTGTCCATAAATCCGTAAGAGTACGCTGGGGTGGAGATCTTTTCTGAACAGCACGTTGCAAGGCATCCCCAGATATACTCAATAATGTTCATGTCTGGGCCAGCGAAACTGTTTAAACTCAGAAGAGTGTTCCTGGAGCCACTCTGTAGCAATTCGGGACGTGTGGGGTGTCGCTTTGTCCTGCTGGAATTTCCCAACTCCGTCGGAATGCGCAGTGTACCTGAATGGATGGCCCGCATCTCGTGGTCGTGCGGTAGCGTTCTCGCTTCCCACGCCCGGATTCCCGGGTTCGATTCCCGGCGGGGTCAGGGATTTACTTTGCCTCGTGATGGCTGGGTGTTGTGTGCTGTCCTTAGGTTAGTTAGGTTAAAGTAGTTCTAAGTTCTAGGGGACTTATGACCACAGCAGTTGAGTCCCATAGTGCTCAGAGCCATTTGAACCTGAATGGATGCAGGTGATCAGACAGGAAGCTTAAGTACGTGTCACCTGTCAGAGTCGTATCTAGACGTATCAGGAGTCCCATATCACTCCAACTGCACGCGCCCCACACCATTACAGACCCTCCACAAGCTTTAAGAGGACCCTGCATGTCAGCAGGTTGTCTCCATACCCGTACACGTCCATCCGCTCGATACAATTTAAAACGAGACTCGTCCGACCAGGCAACATGTTTCCGGTCATCAACAGTCCACTGTCGTTGTTGACTGGCCCAGGAGAGGCGTGAAGCTTTGTGTCGTGGAGTGATGAAGGGACACAAGTGGGCCTTCGGCTCGAAAACCCATATCGATGAAGTTTCGTTGAATAGTTCACACTCTGACACTTGTTGATGATCCAGTACTGAAATCTGTAGCCATTTGCGAAAGAATTGCCCTTGTGTCACGCTGAACGATTCTCTTCAGTTGTCGTTGGGCCTGTTCTTGCATAATCTTTTGCCGTCCGCTGCAATGTCGGAGTTTTGGTGTTTTACTGGATTCCTGATATTCGCGGTTCACTCGTGAAATGGTCTTACGGGAAAATCCCCACTTCGCTGCTACCTTGAAGATGCTGTCCCCCTTCGCTCGTACGCCGACTATAACAGCTTCGGTGTATAAGTCCCTCGATAGCAGAGTAAGAACTGTCAAAAAAAAAAAAAAAGTGCAAGTACAAAACAAGGTTATCAATGGGATAGAATGGTGGATTCCGAGCAGCGTCATAAAGCAGAGAGTAGCAGTGGGTCGTTCGCAAACGAACAGGTCACAAAAGTGAACTGAAAGACCAAGGAACGAATTGCACTTCAGTGGCAGTCAGTTTCGCTCCTCCAGGATCAGTAGTTTACCGTTCACCTTGGTTGCGGACGGTGTCGCTCCTCGGTCTAGGTTCTCAGATCCTCATTCCCACCTCGGACTCGTACTTTTTTGTGCAATCACTCGTTCCTCGTCCCAGTTCAACTTTCTTTATAATTACATCACTTGTATACACGCATATTTTTCAGGCAACAAAAAGCGAAATCTGCTTATCTCTTCGTTGTTTTGATCGACTGTAGAGCACATACTTATTACAAGATAAGTTGTTTTTTGGTTCGACCAAGCAAAAGGAGCAGCTAGATTTTTTATTTGCAAATTTTTTAAGTTTCATCATCTTCCTTTAACTAGTTTCATTTTTTTGTTGTAATGTAAGCTAGTTTACATGACACTTGTGAATTTCGCATTTCTTACAGAAACGAAACATGACACTTATGGAGCTTGTATTATGCAATTTTGGTTGTTTCTTTGTGGCACCACACAGTTTGGTTTCTATATGCAAAACAATTAGTTGTGTGTGATTTCATCTCAGCAGACAAAGGGGAAGGAGTACATCTCCATTTGAAAAATCATGGAATGGCATAAAATCGATTTACTTTTTACCTCAACAAATATTGTCCAGAAGTAGCTTTTTAACTAAATACTTTTTTACTTTCAGTTTAATTATGAATATCGTATCGCTGCATTTCCTTAAATAATACAACCTATAAACCTACTATTTACTAAGCGTGTGAGGCAAATAAGGCAAGAAAATCATCTTTCATGTCAAGCATACTTATTCTTCGATAGCCTCTTTTTTACGTTGGAACACTAAGGGAATACTCAGACACAACCTGAAGTATATGGCGGGTGTGTCTCTTAAAAGTTGGCCGGTCGGAGTGGCCGAGCGGTTCTAGGTGCTACAATCTGGAACCGCGCTACTGCTACGGTCGCAGGTTCGAATCCTGCCTTGAGCATGGATGTGTGTGATGTCCTTAGGTTAGTTAGGCTGAAGTGGTTCTAAGTTCTGGGGACTGATGACCTCAGAAGTTAAGTCCCATAGTGCTCAGAGCCATTTGAACCATTCTTAAAAGTCGTCAGGCGCATCTTCCCTATTGCTTCAGCAGATATTTGCAATTTGGTTTTTGCACTGCGTAGACTAATTAATCTAGTCAGATATTTGTTTCGTCGATATGTATTGACTGGGACGGTAAAAACGCGAAGAACGAATGGTACTCCAGCAACGACTGAGAGGCGCTTCCGCACGGTAACAGCAGTTTAAAAAAATTGTTCAAATGGCTCTGAGCACTATGTGATTTAACATCTGAGGTCATCAGTCCCCTTGAACTTAGAACTACTTAAACCTAACTAACCTAAGGACATCACACACATCCATGCCCGAGGCAGGATTCCAACCTGCGACAGTAGCGGTCGCGCGGTTCCAGACTGAAACGCCTCGAACCGCTCGGCCACATCGGCCGGCGCAGTAGCAGTCAGTTCGAGCCAGGACAGCGCTGTCGCTGCCGGAGTAATGGCTATCCTTCGTGTTTTACCGTCCCTCTTAATAGATATCGATAAACATATATCGATAAGACAAATATCGAGCTAATCTGGGAACACTGTAGCGAATGGACACGAAAAATTCCGCTTTAAACATTATTTTGTTTGCAATGGGAAACAAACCGACACATTCCGTCGTCATTGGGCGTCGCATTAAAGACGTGAGGAGCACTTTTTTTCTGGGCTTACTGCAGCTACAGAATACGAAATTGTAAATATCTGCTGAAACACCACAGAAAACGCGTATGACGATTGGACGTTTGATTTAATTTTTTTTATAGCTTTATACGAGCTTACTCCTGTTTCAGGCGGAGAATTTGCAACTTTTAGTTTAGGTACTAGGTATAGAGCGTTGATGATATCTTCATCTGGATGCCACTGCGAAGAATCTGAAATCAAATCTTTAAAGATACTCTTGTTTTATTACAAATGAACTGTTTCGAATTTTTGGGATTTGATCGATTCCTACATCAGTCGTTATATACGAATTTTCGTCTGTTGTTCGTTCTGCTTCACGATTCAGTGTAGTGACAGTTTTCATTTTTGATTCTGAAGATTAAGACGACAGAACAGAGGACAGGAAACACTGATTTTTTTAGTTTTTGTAAAGCTGTATGTGGGGTATCACTATCGACGACCTCATATACATATACAAAGCTTTGAAACAATTCTATAATTTCAATAACCCAAATACGGTGCTTTGGCTTCTGTAACGGCACAGGATTCTGCTTCGACTGACATACAGATAAGGAAAACACAAGCAGAAGAGACTGCTGTCTCTTCATGTGGTCGTAATTCAACTTCATTGTGGAATATAAACTTTCTGAACACATAAATGCCTTTAGCCATCCAACTTGAAGCACGGAAAGGTACTCTATGAGATGGTTCTTCAAGAAGGGTATTCGCAGTTTATTCAAAAACGATAATTATAATACTCTCATATATCTTATGCCTGCAAGGTAAACACAAGAGACCTTTTCCTGAAATATTTTCAATAAAAACACACGCACCTCTAAAAGTGTTTGTATTTTACGCCGTTGTGACAGAAACTAGTGTTTTAATTAAAAGCCTTTCAGCGCGATTTTCACGGACATCTTTTTCCTGCCCTTTTCCTTAGTAAGTTAAATGACAAAAATATGTGTAAAATTATCGGTGTTGAAATTTTCTTTTCTTTTCAGATACATTTGTGTGTAACATTAATATTTTAAGTAAACTGATACATATTTACTGAATTCTTGAATTTCGTATTCGTTCTACTACCCTCTGTTGATGGCTGCCTATGCTCGCTCGGACGTTTCTCAAATAACTGATGACTGATTCCGTGCATGGACTTTGGAGCCCCTTTCATGTGATGACTAATCAAAGACAACCATCTTTTTCGATTAAAAAATTCTTCAAAGCAATGATGCGTGGTATATAGTCAAGATTTTGGAAAAAAAACTTTTGTTTCTTTTCATTTACAATGTCCCGTCCATCTCGCAGCATACTTGTGTACAGATTACCCATAATTAAAGCTCCAGTTTCAAAACGCTGTAGAAAGGGACCCCTGCTCAGAATGACGTCAGATTTGAACAGCATGTTATTTACGTAGAGGTAAACGCCACTGAAAACAAAATTAACGAAACTTTGACCAACAGATGGCACTGAAAGCGTCATAACATGCGCACCAACAATGCGAAACACGCAACTGTTTCTCAGTTTGTGTCCGCGACGCCCAGGATGATTTTTTCCATGACGCTGCTGGTAACTGTCTTTTACAAGAACGGTGGGAGAGCGGCAGTAGTCCTGCAGGCGTTCCGGGCAAAGGGTCTGGAGAAAATTATTAGAAAACTCGAAAAAACAGGTCCTTTTGAAGTGCAGTGTGGCAGAGGGAGGAAAGCGGTTGATCCGTGGCCACAACATTGCAGGAGGGTGGAGCGGTGATGTGCAAACATGCAGTGTACGGGGAATTGCCCGAACGCTGGACATGCCTGCAAACACGGTGCATAAAATCCTACGAAACAGCCTACATTGCTATTCATGCAAAATCATCAATCCTCAGGAACTGCTTCCTGTTGACCGGCCAGCAAGACAAACGTTCGCTCTGAAATTTCTAGCGCACATGGAAGTGAACAATGAATGACCATGCAATGAATCTCATTCGTATCACCAAGGGCATGTCAATACACAATACTGCAGAATAAGGGCAACGAAAAGCACGCACGCACATCAACCGGTACCACTTCATTCTGCAAAGGTGACTGTGTGGTGCGGGTTGACGGCATCTTTTATCGCAGGGCCGTGATTTTTCGAGGAAATGAGCACTGGTAAATGTTATGAGTTTTTGTCACTCCAGCTCTTCAACAGCGTGGATGTGTGGGTAGGATCAATTTTATACAAGATGGCACTCCTCCATGTATTGCACAGCCAGTGAAGCAGCTGCTGCAAAGGCATTTAGGAGAATTATCAGCCGTCATTTCCTTACAGCCTGGCCGTCCAGGTGACACGATCGTAATCCGTGTGACTTCTGACTGTGGGGCTATCTGAAAAATGTGTTCAGTGCTCCAGTTACGAAAGTAGCTGAAGTGACCCCCGAGACACTCGGAACTGTTGTGGAACATGCTGTTTCTCGATTTCAGCTTGTGTTAGAAAACGGTGGACCGAATACTGAACGTCTTGCGCCAGTCTCAAGACGGTTAGAAATCGATAGTCGTTTTGTCTCCAGAACAATTACGAATCAATGTCGTTTTGTTTTTTATGCGGTTTTTGGCCTCAGGACAATTAAAAGCCGGTCTTTGGCATTCGCCGTGGCATGACCTTGTCGTGATGGATGGGCTTACCTAACAAACAATGCCACAACTGTTGACTGCTGAATGCTGAACTTGTGCATACACATTGAACAATAGGGAAGGTTTTAACGTGCAACTTAAACCACAGCCGTCGTATTGCGATTCATCTGTCATCTGAAGCCGATCCCATTTACGTTAAGGCGCTTGTGCGTCAATAAAATACATTCTGAGAAGTAGTTCCTTTCTACAGCGTTTTTAAACTGGAACTTTACTTACGCGCACCCTGTAGTTACCTCATGGTTGATACAAATCTCCTAATTTCAGTAAGCAGTTTCTCAGCTCCGTTGTCGAAATCGTAATTTTTCCAAATAAATCTTCAAAAAAATGGTTCAAATGACTCCAAGCACTATGAGACTTAAAATCGGAGGTCATCAGTCACCTACAATTAGAACTACTTAAACGTAACCAACCTAAGGACATCACATACATCCATGCCGGAGGCAAGATTCGAACATTCGAGCGTAGCAGCACCGCGGTTCCAGACTGAAGCGCCTAGAACCGCTCGGCCACAGCGGCCGGCAATAAATCTTCACTTCCCACACGGAATGTATGGCACTTTCGTGCGTAGTTCATTTGCACATCCACAGACTATAAACGAAAACATTACTATTGCTTTGACAGATGACAATTTAGTTTCAGTTATTTCATGTCAGCTATATCCATGTAAGTTTATATTATTTTTTGTTAACGAACTGAAAACGATAACCTTGTACTTGGTATGATTACGAGCTTCTCTCGGAAATGAACAACGGCTGGAGAGGTCCGCGCTGGGATGTAAACAGGTTCTGTAATCCATTCTTCCATTCAACCTGGTCTGACCTCTCTTTACCTAGTTTGCGATCACTGGCCCGCCAGTCAGTCGACTAATGTGATGCTTTCTGAGAACACATTCGGCTAGGGAAATCGAAGTAAATAAAGTGTCGATATCTGGTAATCAATGAACTTACTAGGCATAAGTAATACTTGTGCATATGACATTTTTGTTGAAATCCATGTGGCATGCACAATTAGATAAAAAGGAATGGTGAACAAGTGAACGATTCTCAAAAAGAAACGATCACCATTGAACTAGTTCCCTAGCAGAGAGCTCTTTCTGGAGTCAGAGGCAGATTTACACATAGGCCCACTAGGCACGGTAGTAGGGGAGGCAGCTTTTGAGGGCGGCATTTTTTGCATTGTAGTTAACATTTTACGTTTTAAAATAACTGTGCTTACAAACGACAAAAATGATTAATATTGTGAATAACTTGGTAGTTTAAACAAGCCGTAAGACTGAGAATCGACAATACAACCTTTGAAATAATAGCTTGCTGATTGGAAATTCAAACACTCAATTTCCGTCTGGTATTGTGTTTATGAAGTTGCTCAATAGTATTATGAAGTAACTTCCCATGACGACAATCGACAATACGGACTTTGAAACGTCATTATTCCGATCATGAAGTAGGCTTCTATATCTACATCTACATGGATAATCTGCAAATCACATTTAAGTGCCTGGCAGAGGGTTCATCGAACCACCTTCAGAATTCTCTGTTATTCCAATCTCGTATAGCGAGCGGAAAGAACGTACACCTATATCTTTCCGTACGATCTTTGATTTCTTTTATTTTATCTTGGTGATTGTTTCTCCCTATATAGGTCAGTGTCAACAAAATATTTTCGCATTCGGAGGAGAAAGTTGGTGATTGGAATTTCGTGACGAAAAATGATGTCCAGCCCAAATCCTGTATCATTTCTGTGACATTCTCTCCCATATTTCGTGACAATACAAAACGTGCTACCCTTCGTTGAACTTGTTCGATGTACTCCGTCAGTCCTATCTGGTACGGATCCCACACCGCGCAGCACTATTCTAAAATAGGACGGACAAGCGTAGTGTAGACAGTCTTCTCAGTAGATCTGTTACATTTTCTAAGTGTCCTGCCAATAAAACGCAGTCTTTGGCTAGCCTTCCTCACAACATTTTCTATGTGTTCCTTCCAATTTCAGTTGTTCGTAATTGTAATACCTAGGTATTTAGTTGAATTTACGGCTTTTGATTAGACTAATTTATCGTGTAACCGAAGTTTAACGAGTTCCTTTTAGCACTCATGTGGATGACCTCACACTTTTCGTTATTTAGGGTCAACTACCACTTTTTGCACCATTCAGATATCTTTTCTAAATCGTTTTTGTATTTGTTTTGATCTCCTGATGAATTTTTAGCCGATAAACGGCAGCGTCATCTGCAAACAACCTAAGACGGTTACTCAGATTGTCTCCCAAATCGTTTATCTAGATAAGGAACAGAAAGGGCCTATACACTACCTTGGGGAACGCCAGAAATCATTTCTGTTTTGCTCGATGACTTTCCGTCAATTACTACGAACTGTGACCTCTCTGACAGGAAATGACAAATCCAGTCACATAACGCAGGCAATTTCACTACAAGCCGCTTGTGTGGTACAATGTCAAAAGCCTTCCAGAAATCTAGAAATACGGAATCGTTCTGAAGTCTTTTGTCAATAGATCTCAACACCTCATGTGAATAAAGAGCTAGTTATGTTTCACAGGAACGATTTTTTCTAAACCAATGTTGACTGTGTGTCAATAGACAGTTTAATTCCAGGTAATTCATGTCTGAACACAATATATGTTCCTAAATCCTGCTGCATATCGACGTTAATGATATGGGCCTGTAATTTAGTGGATTACTCCTACCACTTTTCTTGAAAATTGTTGTGACCTGTGCAACTTTCCAGTCTTTAGGTACGGATCTTTCGTCATGCAAGCGGTTGTATGTGATTGCTAAGTATGGAGCGTTGCATCAGCATACTCTGAAAGGTACCTAATTGGTATACAGACTGGACCAGAAGACATGCTTTTATTGAGTGATTTAAGTTGCTTCACTACTCCGAGGATATTTACATCTACGTTACTCATGTTGGCAGCTGTTCTCGATTCGAATTCTGGAATATTTACTTCGTCTTCTTTTGTGAAGGCATTTCGGAAGGCTGTGTTTAGTAACTCTGCTTTGGCAGCACTGATTTCGATAGTATCTCCATTCCTATCGAGCAGAGAAGGCATTGATTGTTTCTTGCCGCTAACATACTTCACTACGACCAGAATCTCTTTGGATTTTCTGCCAGGTTTCGAGACAAAGTTTCGTTGTGGAAACTGTTATAAGCATCTCGCATTGAAGTCCGCGCTTAATTTCGAGCTTCTGTAAAAGATCGCCAATCTTGGGGATTTTGCGTCTTCCGTTCATTGAGACAGAGAAAGGGGCGACAATGAAATTTAATTATTCTGAAGTGTCATTCTTGTAACAACGATTTGATTTTATAGCACAGTTCGGCCACGTAATCCAAGATAATCAGTTGATCACTGTAGTGTTTAAAGCAAAACGCTCTGTGCTCGTGTGCCGTGTGGTACGATTTTGAAAAGGATACTTTTTATTTACAGACTTATTTTCTTTTGTGTTGGTGTTGGTTGACAACTTTGTGTCTTTGACATGAGTATTAGTGACAAAAATAAACGTGCAAAATTAAGTGGGGCGGCAGTTCGGAAATTAGCGAAGGAAAAATTAGAACGAGAAGCTAGTGTTCTGAAATTCTTGGTAGAGTAGCCAAATTTTTCACAACAAATTGGCTGGTTTGACTTTGAATTCAAGCACTAGTGATGAAAGGGTTTAGTGAAAAACATAAATCTGAATGAAACAATAGGTAGTTAAAATGGAAAAAACAAATTGTTCTTGAATTCAAGTCTTACAAAAACCGAAGTATCGAATCAGATATTACAAAATGACTAAGCCAGTTACTAATTATGCTGCGGAACGACGTGTTAATGACTCAACAATCGACATTTTTTACACTGTGGCGTTAACCGAAATTGTAACGGTGATTTTTCTAATTCACGAAGGTGAATAGACGGTAAAACGAGATATTTGTGCAAATTTAAACGTAAACTTTTAAATGGTGAATCAACTTCGGGTGATTACTTAGCATTCTCCTGCAGCACGAGTACTTTTTTTTTGTTAAGACCGCAATTGCTACTATTGGTCTTTCAGCTTGGAGAGATATTTCTAATAAAAATTCACTTGAACAATGAAATTTTGAGTTATAACTTTTAACAAGAAAAATATCACTTTGAACGATACAAAACCATTTCGAGTCATATGCTGAGTATGAAAAAACGTAATGGCGCCATGTGTTGAAAAGGGTGTTTGCAGTAATGATGTAGCTAACAAGTCGTGGACTTCCCCTAAGTGCACACGTTAAAAAAATTCTGTTCATTTCATAACGGTCAATTTATGACGTCTTTTGAACTTACAGCAGAGTTCAATCCTTTTCTCGCAGAGCACATTGAACGATATGGATATCCGTGGCAGGGACACACAAATTATTTATTATCAACAGTCTATGATGAAACATCAGAGAGGAAACGGTAGCGACAGCCCCGGACATTTGCACAAGCCGCGCCCATTTACCCCCTCCACGCCTACCCCCCGCCACACCAACCAAGAGCGCATCAATATGATCTTTGGTTATCCTCGTCGCTGTCGTGTTTTTCTCGGCCCCTTTTTTTTTTTTACCGCGGTTGTTCATACTAGCAGTGTTGTGCTGTTAGTACTTCTTAGCAGTTTGTGTAATACTGTCAAAATGAAACATAGATACGCACTCTCAATAAAGTTATCATACACAAGGTACCTAATCTTGACTGTTGTGGCCAACTGCTGTCAAAACTGATATCTAACAGACTGATATCTAACAGGCATTAAAGTACGATAAGATGTGTTGGAATGACACTGACGAAATTATGCACATATGTTTAACAATAGGCAGCTCTAAAGCTCTCAAACACTGAAGAAGAACTCAAAGTAATCTCGTGTCTGCTATAAGCAAGCAATCATAAGGGTTCACAAGTAAAAATTCACCCATTACACCGGCAAATATTAATGAAGAATGTCACTGTATAAATATCTGACTGCTTACTTTACGCATTTCTACATTATCCCACTCTTATATTATTTAGTCTTCATGAGGTGATCAGAAACAAACCAAGACATCGACTTTGCCTTGTTTATGCACAGCCGGCCGCGGTGGTCTCGCGGTTCCAGGCGCTCAGTCCGGAACCGCGCGACTGCTACGGTCGCAGGTTCGAATCCTGCCTCGGGCATGGATGTGTGTGATGTCCTTAGGTTAGTTAGGTTTAAGTAGTTCTAAGTTCTAGGGGACTGATGACCACAGATGTTAAGTCCCATAGTGCTCAGAGCCATTTGAACCATTTTTTGTTTATGCACAACATTGACTTTAGACAATCGAGATAATGAACAGCATCCTTGGCGATACTACCAACTAATGTTTCCCAACATAATTTCTTACACTACGCGACGTGACGGAAATTTGCGCTCACTGCAGTTAACAAATATCAGACTTTTTGATATAGTGCAGATGAAAGCTCATGAAATAAAAAAGACAATGAGGATACCATTTTTATTTTTCATCTTTATTGATGGTTTTTCAACTCGCATATTCAATGAACATATTTCTAATTCTTTTCACAATGGTACCGGAAAAACTGTATTTCGTACTAACTGATTTTCTCCCTTGTTATGACTGGCATATCTGTGATACGAACAACTTTGATGTTGGAACATGCGGCAGACCATGCGCGGAGCTTAGGATATGGATTAGTGTGGAGGGGGGTGATTGGGCGGGACTTGTGCACCGTCCGGGGCTGTGGCTAACATTACGTCATCAGAGCTGCTTTCTGAAAGAATAAAAAGAATTATCGTTAAGTGATATCAAGGTGGTCAAATATTTCTCTTTAACAGACGACTCTGCTGCGGACATTTCAGCTATCTTTCGTATTAAGATACTTGAACGAGAATAGTGAGCTTGTGATTCTTGAGTTTCTCCTGGCGTATTTGATAATCAAAATATCCACGGGTGTACTGCCGGTCTACAGTGTCCAACAGGCACAATATTTCAGCGATCATACATGTCGCCATCATCAGGTGAACTGTATTTCGAAAAAATGGGTACTCAGAGTGGCAGATTCAACGTGCTCTCCGCCCACCCACTACAGCACAACCTGTGGAGATGGATGAAATCACGAGGGAGGAGGTAGGCACTGCGTTTATCCCATATACAGGCGCACTCTCGGGGAAAATCGCCCGCATTTTGAAGAAACACCGGGTCGGAACTGTGTTTTGTCCTCCGAATAAAACTCGTGCGCTGGTGGGGAGCGCCAAAGATGACCTCGGTTTGAGGAAGGCCGGCGTGTACCAGATTCCGTGTCAATGTGGCAAGTCGTATATTGGTCAGACGATGCGTACCGTCGAGGATCGATGCCGTGAACACCAGAGGCACACTCGACTGATGTATCCGAGCAAGTCGGCGGTCGCTGAACATTGTTTGTCGGAAAATCACGCTATGGAGTATGAACGCACGAGGATTCTGGTACAGACGTCGAGATACTGGGACAGCGTTGTTAGAGAGGCCATCGAAATTCGCACCAATGACGACCTCATAAACCGTGACTGTGGCTATAATCTTAGCAAGGCTTGGGAACCAGCGATTGGGTTAATCAAGAGTAAATCGAGCAAATGTATAGTTGTGACGACCACGGCGGACAGAGCCATCACACCGACGTCATCTCAGACGCCGTCGCAATCTGTTCCACCGCGCGACCGTGGCGCGGGGCGCGGACGGCGGAGTGAGCGCGCCGCGGGCGGAGGGTATTTAAATCGGCCGCAGCCGCGACCGAACCCAGTTCCCCCTGAGCAGCCATAGTGTACCGATCTCCGTGTCGGCACGTTCACAGGAGCTCAGTCCGTCAGTTCACCTGATGATGGCGACATGTATGATCGCCGAAATATTGTGCCCGTTGGACACTGTAAACCGGCAGTACACCCGTGGATATTTTGATTAATAGAGAGCCTGTTGATCGTTTACTTCTGTTTTTACCTAATCCGGGATACAAGTCTGAAGACCTAAGTGAGGCCGTACTGAATGTTCTGTCTACAAATTCCATTGATATTATTGACTGTAAACGTCAGTCGTACGACAGCGCAAACAACGGATCAGGAGCCTTCACGGGTTTGCAGATACACATGAAAGAAAGAAATCCGAAAGTGTTTTCCTTGTGCAGCACATTCTTTGAATTTAATCGGCATAATGCTGGAAGCAGTTGTCAGGAAGCACGTTCATTTTTCAATTTAGTGCAAATCGTTTACATTTTTTCCCTGGTTCTGCACAACACAGGGATCAACTTCTTTCTTTCATGGGACCAGGAAGCAAAACAATTAAAAGTTCATGAAAAACACGGTGGTCAGCAAAAGAGGAAGCATATGCAAGTTCAAATGAAAATTGGGATAGAATTATCAGTGCCCCCACACATGTTACCAGTAATACTTGTGAGAAACCAGTTGTGAGAAATGAAGCTTCAGCTTTACTGAGTCAACTCATTAGTGTAAAACAGTATTCATGATGACAGTTTGGAAGGACATACTCCAGTGACTTAACAGTGTAAATGTGAAATTGCAAAATGCTAATATTGATAGTGAAATAGTGCATTAATTACTTGTAGGGTTTATTAGCTCTATTTGTGGTATGTTCCACTATTATGAAAATAAATCCATGGCTATTACGACTAATATTGGTTACGAATGCATCTATAAAAGATCAAGGAAACGCAAACTTTATGTTGATGAAGAAGCGGAGCTAAAGAAGTTCTTGTGACTGGCAGAGACAAATTTAGAATCGAAAAATTTTTTCTCGTACTCTACAACTTGTTCGCTGAGTTAGTGAGGGGGAAGAAAATTACAAAACACTGTTAGACTCCACAGTTTTCAGTGAGCTTAAGAATAGTTTACCAGACGTTATTTCTGAATGCGCAGCAAAACACCAAGAGTCATATGAAACTGATTTAGAACCTTCTTTCCCAAATGAATGTGTACATTTCGCGACACATTTGAAATCTCGTGAGATTGGTGATGTACCACTCCAAATGACTAAATTTCTACGAAAGGAGCGGTTACAGTCCATGTTTCGGAATGTCGGCATTGCTCCTTAGAATGTATCTATGTACGGCACTTACAAATTGTTCAGCAGAACGCTCGTCCTCGGCTCTTAAAAGGCTGAAATCATACCTGTGTTCTACCTTGTCTGAGGAGAGATCGAACGCGTTGTCCATACTTCACATCAAAGCTGACCTCCTACCTGACCACCGTCTCAACTATGAAGATATGGTTAACGTGTTTGCTGCCATCAAAGTCAGAAGTAGACTTTGCTGACTAGTGAGTTATGTTTATTTCTTCATGTTAGTTTTAAAAATTTCAGGTTATAATGCGACTTTTTAGAAGTAACTTAGGGCACATTCATTGCGATTTAAAAATTATGTAATTATTTACAACATGTTTTCGTAGGGGCGCATATACTGATCAGCCAGAAAATTACGGTCACCCACCTAATAGCCGGTATTTCCACCTTTGGCACGGATAACAATGGCGACGCGTCATGGCATGGAAGTAATGAGGCCTTGTTAGATCGCTGGAAGGTGTTGGTACTACATATGCACACACAAGTCGTCTAATTCCCTAAATTCCGGAGAGGGAATTCAATCAAATCCCAGATGTATTCGATAAGGCTCAGATATAGCGAGTTGGAGAACCAGAACATCAATTGGAACTCGCCACTGTGTTCTTCTAGCCACTTCAGTACACTTCTATCCTTCTGACATGGCGCATTATCTTACCTCTCACTGATACCTCATGCACCATGCTTGTGTCTGACTAGCAGTCATTCCTCGTCAGGTGACGCTGCTGTCGCCTGGACGGGTGTATATCGATCGTACATCAGTGGTCATAAAGCTCTGGCTGACCAGCGTATATTACAGTGTCCCTAGGGGGCAAAAATTTTAAATCTGCCACTAGGTACATTGTAGCACCTGTTATAGGCCACTTCACACCAGAGGGGTTGCCAGGCCACACCAAGAGCGTTGCGAGACTGGCCATCGCCAAGGGCGCAGGCAGACGAAATAAAAAAAAAGAAAAAGAAAGACTAGAAGGAAAGCCGGCTTAAGAATAAACCCTCCTGTGTATCCTCTGAGAGAAGAAGCCCTTTCCTCCACCCGAAGAGCTGTAAACACATACTGTTGTCACAGTGCCATTTCTACAGTCGTTTAGCTCAAATAGCAACCTGAAGGAATTATAATACCTAATTACGTGGCAACAGTGCGCTTGGTTCACACAGTTGCCGTCTACATATCTCGCTCATTTCAACAGTGGAGCTTTTGCTGCTGTTTCGCTACGGCACTGTAGGATCTCCAAGGTCAGCGAGCAAATGTGTTACTTGACGGGAAGGTTTCCGATTTTTTGCCATTTCTGCTGACTGAGGACTGAACGTGGAGGAAGCAAGCTAAAAAGATAAAGGGGCTATGTCATTTACTCGCTCCTCCAGGCAGTACTTTTGATGATCTCAAGTTTCGCTTCATACGATCTACAGTGTAAATAAAAAACGTTTCAATATCATGGGACTTCTTAGTTGTGCTTATAGACAGTTAAGCTCGGTTCATCTACGTTGAACCTCTGTATGAACAATCATGTGCCCTGCCATTGGTCATGCATTTGGTGTCGTAAGACATCCGAAAGCAGACCTTACATAGTATTAGATGTTCTGTTTTATTCTAGTGAGAATTAATCCCTGGCTCATGCGAAAGCACAGGAAAACTTTAATGTTCTTTGCTAGTCACACTGAAAAATGTTTAACTCACGTAATTCTTATGTCAAATCTCACTGAACAGTCGATTTTGCTGTGCTTCATATTTATTAAAGCTACTTACAAAAATTAGCTAAATATGCATAATGCATAGAAAAAATAACAGAATTATCCGATGGGGTGAGGCAGTTTCGGCAGTTCTGCCAAGGGCGCAGAATATTGTCGGTAGGCCTACAGATCTGGTCGTTTCCAAGCACAGTAAGATCTACAGAAAATGAGGTTAACGATAAACTTAGTATGAAAATTGGGCCAATGAAGTGAAGGAAGTTAAGGAATTCTGCTAATAATATGTGACAGACGATGAAAGGAGGACATATAAGCAAATCAGCATGTGCAAAGAGGGCATTTGTGATCCCAAGAAGTCTACTAGTATCAAATATAGGCCTTAATTTGAGGAAGAAATTTTTGAAAATGTACAGTGGCGGTCAAAATAATAGAGCCACCTGGCAAAGGTTTGGAATAAAGTGCACATTTATTACTAGACATGTTTGAACTATGATGGAAACCATTACAACCGAGTCACATTGTACTATAGTCAGTTATATAGATAACACAACACAAAATAATCAGTAATAATCAATAATATTCAAAAGAATACCAGACCACAGGGTCAAAAAAATAGAGCCAATTGAAACAAATATATTGTACTTGATCTCAGTCTTATGAAACGTACAGGAACAGTCTTTTTTGCATAGGACTGCATTAGTACTTCGTGGGGTAACCCTTATTTTTGAGGATTGCCCTGCACCTCTTACCCATAGAGTCTACTAAACGCCTGCATTCGTCACTACTGATCGCATACCAGGCTCTCTGGATTTCTTCCCACAGTTTTTCTGAAGATGTAGCTTTTGAGCGGTCAATTCTCTTGTCTAAGATCTCCCATAAGTTCTGAATGGGTGATGCGTCAGGGGACTGAGGTGGCCACTCTAATACTTCGATATTGTGCTCTTGAACAAACTGCCTTATGATCCTTGCAGTATGCTTTGGATCGTTATCGTGCTGAAATTTCCATTTCAGCGGCATTTCCTCTTCAGCATAAGGCAGCATCACATTTGCCAAGATGTCTTTGTACATTTCTGCGTTCATTATGCCGTTGATACGGTGTATTGGACCAATGCCGTACCACGAAAAACATCCCCATACCATAACACTTCCGCCACCGTATTTCACAGTTTTTAAAGTGTACTTGGGATTAAATTCCTGGTTTGGTGGGCGGCGCACATAGACTTTTCCGTCTGAGGCAAACCTATTAAACTTGGATTCATCGGACCAAAGGATGTTCCTCCACCAAGTATTAGGTTTTTGTTCATTTCTCCGGGCAAAGGCTAACCTTTTCCGAACATTAGCTTGTGAAACATGTGGCTTCTTTCTTGCAATGCGCCCATTCAATTTTGCAGATCTCAGTCGTCTTTGAATCGTTGAGGTTGATGGTTGAACATCATGTTCGTCGCTAAACAAAATGGCTTTCAGTCGTGGTGTTGACAAAAATGGGTCTTTCTTCACTTCCCTAGTGATGAGTCTGTCTACGCGAGGAGTAGTTACACGAGGTCGCCCCCTGTTCTCCACCTGCGGCTTTGTTTGTTTTGACCGTCTCATGGCGTTCTGGACTCGTTTTCGCGAAACGTGCAAGACATTGGCTATTTTATTCATGGACATCCCACTTTTGAACATCCGGACCATTACTATACGCTCATCTTCACTGGTATGCTTTGCTCTGCCCATCTAGACGAATGTAAACAAAACCACACGTCAATTTACATACAAAACAACTGCATAAAAATCAATTTAAAGGCACATGTGTAAAGCGGCTCTATTATTTTGACCCATAAGATTCTTACCTTTATGCCTCTTTTCACACGTCTAGCTCAAACGCTTCCTTTCGGACGACTAAAGATAGCAGCAACGTCTTCCCTGATGTTGTCTACAAGGGACTGACAACACGGCACTCGTGGCGATTTCGCGAACTAATAGATATCCTAGTTCTTAATCTCGTCAATAGAGGTGGCTCTATTATTTCGACCGCCACTGTATGTTTGGGGCACAACATTATACAGAAGTTAATCACGAACTGAAGGAAAACTGAGAAAGAAGTGAATTGGAGAATTTGAAATGGGGCGCTATAGAAAGATATCGAAAATTAGATGGACTGATAAGAAAATCGGCCAAGAACAGAACATTTGTCAGCCATTGAAAAGAAGGGACTGGATGATATGACGTGTAAAACGTAACGGGGTATAAATTCTGTGGTACTAGAGGGAACTTTAGGGGTTAAAAACTGTAGGGAATGACTAGCGGTCGCAATACATCCAACAGATAATTATGCACACTGGATGCAAGTGCTGTTCTGAAACAAAGACGTTGGTGCAAGAGAGAAACTCTGAGTAGGCCATATTGAACCAGTCAGAAGACTGAGTACTCCAGAAGAAAGTGAATGTGGCTGTGGAATATGACTGGAGCACTGTATATGATAAGAGTCCCTCATGGAACTGTCTTTTGTCCACTTTGTTTCTTTTATGCTAGGGGTATTCAGTGACTAATGCAACACTGTCTTCTCAGCCAATTTTGGTTCAAAAAATAACTCTGTTTGCAACATATTTAAAAATTTCTGAATTATTTCAGTTGCTTCCAGTAACTCCCGGTACATGGCAGTGTACCGTGCATCCTCAAAGTGTCTTCGCAGCGGTGAGTCTCGCTTTGTGGAGCACGAAGGTTGGCGACACATTCAGGTCTCACGTGCATGCGTTCCGCGGTCCTACATAGTGTTACCAACCTAGTGCATTTTTCACTAAAATTTGTGGCTTCTACCCTCCTTTTAGTGGCGAAATATTGCTTCTAGTGGCTGGTGGATTTTATCGTAGTTTAGTAGAATACAGTTTTAGTTACTGAAAATGTGATCTCTCAGCCACTAAGCTATTTATATGTTTCCAAATATGTTATTTCTACTTAATTTGATTTCAGGAGTATTTAACTTTTGCTGGGAAGGCAGTCTATGGAGTGTGATGTCACATTACAATGCGACATCACACTCAATAGATTACATGTGGGGATTCCCTGTAGAATGAACAGAATTTAGTAGCATATAGTTACAGTTCATTTCACGAGCGAAGGCAGCTTGCACAGATGCAGGGAGTGCAGCAACCTGTTTCAAACTCTGGGTGCTTACTTATTTCATTGCCGCTTTGAATAACCACTGAGCGATTGTTGTCTCACGCAGGGTGCGTCACGTTAGATGCGCAGAAAAAGTAACTCGACTGTCGTCGTTCGTGACTCTCAGTGTATGGTATTATTTCACGACTTCATGCAACTATACCGAAACCACAATATACGCAAAAGTTTCGGGATTGCTGGCTTCAAGACCCACATTTAAAAGATTGGATTCAAGTGATTGAAAGTATTATGGGTCAGGTAGTGATGTGCAGATTTTGTGGTGCAGTTTTAAAGAGTCACTATGGTGATTGGAAGTCTCATGGGATGTCAAAGAAGCATCTATAAGATAAAAATGTAAGCAACTTTTTTTTTAATTGATTAGTCATTCATTGATCGGTTTTATATCTTTGACCACTCTTTGACGAAGTAAATTGTTGCAAGTTGTAACCATGCAGCCTAAAATTGCTTTTAAGTCAGAGTCCACTGGGAATTAAAAAAAAAGGAAGAAGCAAGACGCGCATTATTCACAGTCATGCATACTAGTATACGTGTTGTCGACTATTTGGGAGAGGTAATTAATCACTGTCATGAAAAAGATATGGAAGAAGTTCAACTGCACCGAACTAAGTGCACCTCAGCTATAAAAAGCGCATTAGCACAGCATTTCTATAATGTTCTAAAACAAGATTGCAAAGATCAACTGTTTAGCTTATTAACTGATAAATCTACTGATATTGCTGTACATAAATTCTAGGGATTGATTATAGTTTATTGCAGTAAATTACACCAAGAATAGTACCTTGACCTTGCTGAACTGCATGAGTGTAATGCTGAAGCTATTGTATCTCCTATAAAGAAGACACTTACATGATTCGATTTGTGACTTAAAATTTTAATGGGTATTAGTACAGATAAGGCCTCTGTCATGGTTGGAGTAAATAATGGAGTATTTACGAAATTGAAAGAAGGGGTACCACACATGATTTTAGTACGTTTCTTGTGACAGTCCTTGCAACTGGCTGTGTCAGCTGCTGCAAAGGACTTTTTACCGAGATATTTGGAGTTTTTAGTTAAAGAGACATAGGATTGTCTCTTCCAGACAATCTCTTTATAAGGAGCTGTACAAAATCATCAAGTATGGACAGAAATTGTAAAAAATAGTTCAAGCGTGCCAGACAAGGTGGTTATCAATAGAATCCGCTGTATCAAGAATATACACGCAATGGTCAGAGCTAGAAACACATTTTCCCGTAGCTAAAGTGCGCGAAAGGTGTCACATGGCAGAGTTATTGTACGCTATGTATGCGAACGAGATTAGTTACACATATATTTCATTTTTATATCTAATAGTCAATAAAATGTTCGAGTCGAAAGATACAGACCACACCAAACTCTTTGCGTCGACCAACCATATAGATATGATTGTCAGCAAAGTTCCGTAACCTGCAAATAAAGTTAATATTTTTACTCAAAATATTCGTGATTTCTTCGATCGAAGATGTTATCTGGAATTCCACTTTGAAAAGCAGTTGCTTGAAATGAGAGAAATATGTTGCGTAATCGAGCATAACATTTATAGTAAGTCTGAAAGAAGAAATAAAAAACAGGTTATCAGAAAATTTGACGTTGATGAAAAATAATTCCAGAATAAGTGTTGAACAAGCACGTAATCACAACAAAGAAAATCTAATTGATACAATTGCTCAGTTCAATGAAAGTGTAGAATTTATAGCAAGAGTGGATGATGAGTGACGAAAAATTGATTTGTTGAACTGGAACGAGACCAAAGGTACAAAAAATTTTGGATTGAAGTACTGCGTTTCAAAGATGCTCAAGGGGAATCCAGATTTGAGGAATTAGAGACTTTTGCGATACTCTCCAGCACTGCCTCATTGCAATGCCGATGTTGTGAGAATATTAGCAGTATGAATGTAATAAAAAAACAAGTAGAGGAACAGAATGAAGTTAAATCTTTTAACTGCTATACTAAGAATACGCAGTAGTTTGAGGCTGGAAGGAAAATGCTGCAACGAATATGAAATTCCAATAAATATTGTAAAACATATCGGTACCAAAGAATAGTATCAGTCTGAAACCGACGATGACGATGTTGACAAAAATGATTCATCTCAAGAAGACGAATTCATTTAAATAGTTAGTTGTTGTTATAGAACTTTCTCTATGTTCCTGACCTTGGCTTGCTGATTTATTTATTGCATGTTCATTTAATGATTGTGAATATTTTATTACGGTACTTAATAATAAAGGAAACTAATTACTAGTATACTAATTGTTTTCTTTCATAATAATTTTAAAAACTTGTTAGTTGAAATTTTAGCTGTTATGAGAGTAGGGGCTTTTTTTGGTTGTTTTTTCTGGTGGTTTTTGCATTCGAAACTGTTGGGGAGCTAACTTTAACTGTTGGCAACACTACACTCCTGCAGCGGTAAGGTGGGAATAGTAGTGTTTCGTGTGCAATGCAACTGTTAGTTTTGTTAATGTCTAGTTCTTGCACCTAAGGCCATAACCAAAGAAATGGGGATGTATCTGTATAAAATTACTGCATTGCAACAGTTACATTGTATCGGCCACAGAAAACGAATAGCATACTGTGAACTGTTTTAGCGATTTGTTAACCGACATGGAGTTGGTGTTTTAGATCGAAATTTTTTCTTAAATGAGGCTCGGTTTCACTCATCTGGCTACATTAATTCCCAAAATTCACGAATTTTGTCATCAAAAAATCGATATGCCTTACGAGAAACACCACTGCATGCAGAGAAAACTAGAATGTGCGTTGTGATAACACGAGCGCAAATTATAGGGCCGATGTTTTTAAATACAACCGTCACTTCCGATGTCTGTAGTTCCCATTTAATTTATCTATTTAATGTCTTGCTGAATGAAAATGAGATCAGTCATTCGTTATTTTTAGTAAGACAACACTAGAGTTCATATGATACACCAGTCCGTACGACTGCCGGGTTCACACGCGCAACTAATGTAGCGCCACAGCTTGTGGCTTGCTGTAGTGGCATCATGAGCTACTGTTCACACAGGACCCTACAAATTCTGTGTAGTTGCACAGCTTTCAATATGGCGTCAGTTGAAATCATATGGGTGGCTATGAATGTTATAGTGTACGGGATGGGCATAGAGCTATTACAAGAGTTAAATAGAAGGAAGACGACACCCAAATGTTGGATCCGAAAATAAGTTTCGCACAGGGATAAATCAAGGGAAATAGACACATTTCTAAAAGAAATAACACTCTGAGATGAAAACGCTGTCTGCCGTGGCATACTAACCAATAGCTCCAAGTAAATATCATCTGCAGACACGCCACTCTTCCAAGATTTTAGAGTCTTATTGTATTCGTTGATATAGGCATTTTCAATAAGAAATTTAGTTTAACAGCTACCACATCACGCTCTGGAGCTATTTCCTGCATATAAGCCGGTCGAAGTGGCCGAGCGGTTGTAGGCGCTACAGTCTGTAACCGCGCAACCGCTACGGTAGCAGGTTCGAATCCTGCCTCGAGCATGGATGTGTGTGATGTCCTTAGGCTAGTTAGATTGAAGTAGTTATAAGTTCTAGAGGGCTGATGACCTCAGAAGTCAAGTCCCATAGTGCTCAGAGCCAGTTGAACCATTTCAACAGGCATATAAACAGAATTTAGCATATACAAGCGCTTGGTCTAACTGATTACCGTATATGTCAAAAGTTATCACTGTGTAGAAAGCTTGTATACAAAAAAGTTTTGTCTAGAGCAACATTTAGAAGCATGTGCCTGTCAACTTAAACTGAAGGAGGGCTCTTTTATAATTGTACCAGTATATAGGTCCCCTTCAGGGAACTTTCATTTATTCCTGGAAAACTTGGATGCCTTGTTGTGCTATCTGTTACATAGGGGAAAGCAAATTATTATTTGTGGGGACTTCAATGTTGATTCACTGAAAGAGTGTAATAGGAAGAATGACCTGGCAGTCTTGCTCGGTTCTTTCTATTTGACATCTGTCATTAAATTTCCTACTCGGGTAGTAAAGGACAGCAGCACATTTATAGATAACACTTTTATAGACCAAGACAGGTTTAAAAACATAAGTTCTTGTCCTGTTGAGAATGGGCTTTCTGATCATGATCTTCAGCTACATCTACATCTACATTTATACTCCGCAAGCCACCCAACGGTGTGTGGCGGAGGGCACTTTACGTGCCACTGTCATTACCTCCCTTTCCTGTTCCAGTCGCGTATGGTTCGCGGGAAGAACGACTGTCTGAAAGCCTCCGTGCGCGCTCTAATCTCTCTAATTTTACATTCGTGATCTCCTCGGGAGGTATAAGTAGGGGGAAGCAATATATTCGATACCTCATCCAGAAACGCACCCTCTCGAAACCTGGCGAGCAAGCTACACCGCGATGCAGAGCGCCTCCCTTGCAGAGTCTGCCACTTGAGTTTGTTAAGCATCTCCATAACGCTATCACGGTTACCAAATAACCCTGTGACGAAACGTGGCGCTCTTCTTTGGATCTTCTCTATCTCCTCCGTCAACCCGATCTGGTACGGATCCCACACTGATGAGCAATACGCAAGTATAGGTCGAACGAGTGTTTTGTAAGCCACCTCCTTTGTTGATGGACTACATTTTCTAAGGACTCTCCCAATGAATCTCAACCTGGTACCCGCCTTACCAACAATTAATTTTATATGATCATTCCACTTCAAATCGTTCCGCACGCATGCTCCCAGATATTTTACAGAAGTAACTGCTACCAGTGTTTGTTCCGCCATCATATAATCATACAATAACGGATCCTTCTTTCTATGTATTCGCAATACATTACATTTGTCTATGTTAAGGGACAGTTGCCACTCCCTGCACCAAGTGCCTATCCGCTGCAGATCTTCCTGCATTTCGCTACAATTTTCTAATGCTGCAACTTCTCTGTATACTACAGCATCATCCGCGAAAAGCCGCATGGAACTTCCGACACTATCTACTAGGTCATTTATATATATTGTGAAAAGCAATGGTCCCATAACACTCCACTGTGGCACGCCAGAGGTTACTTTAACGTCTGTAGACGTCTCTCCATTGATAACAACATGCTGTGTTCTGTTTGCTAAAAACTCTTCAATCCAGCCACACAGCTGGTCTGATATTCCGTAGGCTCTCACTTTGTTTATCAGGCGACAGTGCGGAATTGTATCGAACGCCTTCCGGAAGTCAAGAAAAATAGCATCTACCTGGGAGCCTGTATCTAATATTTTCTGGGTCTCATGAACAAATAACGCGAGTTGGGTCTCACACGATCGCTGTTTCCGGAATCCATGTTGATTCCTACATAGTAGATTCTGGGTTTCCAAAAACGACATGATACTCGAGCAAAAAACATGTTCTAAAATTCTACAACAGATCGACGTCAGAGATATAGGTCTATAGTTTTGCGCATCTGCTCGACGACCCTTCTTGAAGACTGGGACTACCTGTGCTCTTTTCCAATCATTTGGAACCTTCCGTTCCTCTAGAGACTTGCGGTACACGACTGTTAGAAGGGGGGCAAGTTCTTTCACGTACTCTGTGTAAAATCGAATTGGTATTCCGTCAGGTCCAGTGACTTTCCTCTGTTGAGTGATTCCAGTTGCTTTTCTATTCCTTGGACACTTATTTCGATGTCAGCCATTCTTTCGTTTGTGCTAGGATTTAGAGAAGGAACTGCAGTGCGGTCTTTCTCTGTGAAACAGCTTTGGAAAAAGCGTGTCATCCTCTGTTTCAATGCCATCATCATCCCGGAGTGTCTGGATATGCTGTTTTGAGCCACTTACTGATTTAACGTAAGACCAGAACTTCCTAGGATTTTCTGTCGAGTCGGTACATAGAATTTTACTTTCGAATTCACTGAACGCTTCACGCATAGCCCTCCTTACTCTAACTTTGACATCGTTTAGCTTCTGATTATCTGAGAGGTTTTGGCCGCGTTTAAACTTGGAGTGAAGCTCTTTGCTTTCGCAGTAGTTTCCTAACTTTGTTGTACCACTGTGGGTTTTTCCCGTCCCTCACAGTTTTACTCGGCACGTACCTGTCTAAAACGCATTTTATGATTGCCTTGAACTTTTTCCGTAAACACTCAACATTGTCAGCTAGTTACAGTATATGACATAGCTCCATTCAGTAATTCAAAACTACCTTCCAAAGTTGTGCGTTCAATTAATGACTCAACAATTAGAAAGTTCAGAGAAAATCTTCAGCAGTTAGACTGGGATGAGGTGTACAAGGAACTGGATGCTAACTTAAAATATAATTTATTTCATGATACACTTGTAAGAGAATTTGAAAACTGTTCCCCATGAAAAAAGTCAAATCTAATTTAAAGAAACCATGCAAAAAAACCTTGGCTTACTAAAGGAATAAAAATATCTTGTAACCAGAAAAAGTAACTGTATCTAACAACAAGAAAGAGTAATGACCCAAAAACAGCCAAATAGTATAAAAACTACGGTGCTACATTAAGAAAGGTTATTAAAAAGTTCAGAAGCATGTGCATCATGTCTGAGATTAATACCTCTGATAACAAAGCAAAACAATTTGGTATATTATTACAAGGGAGACAGGGCAACCAAGAGTACAGGATGATGGCATCCCCATTGAAGTGAATGGAAACTTGATAAACAACAAGCCAGAAGTTGAAAACATTTTGAATAATCATTTTTTAAATGTTGTTGAGAAAATAGGATCAAAATGTTCATTAGAAGAAGCAAGACAGTTAATGGAAGAGGCCTTACCCACACCATTTGATACAATTGAAATTCCACCCATCTCTCCTGCTGAAGTTAGGAAGATAATAAACTCTCTCAAGAATAAAATCTCACATGAAATTAATGGCATTTCCAGCAGGATAATAAAAGCTTGTTCCCAATAAATAAGTGGGATTCTTAGCCACATATGTAATAGCTCTCTGAAGCAGAGTATGTTCCCAGATAGACTGAAGTATGCCATTGTTAAACCACTGCATAAAAAAGGGGATACGTCTGATGTCAACAACTACCGCCCAATCTCTCTTCTGACTGCCTTATCCAAAATTTTTGAAAAAGTAATGGATTGTAGAGTAGCTTCACACCTTTGTAAAAATAAAGTTTTAACAAAATGTCAGTTTGGTTTCCAGAAGGGTTTTTCAACGGAAATTGTTATATATACTTTCACTAATGAAATATTAAATGCTCTGAGTAACCGGAAGTCACCCATTGGGTTTTTTTGTGATCTATCAAAGGCTTTTGAATATGTAAATCATCGAATCCTTCTAGGTAAGCTCAAGTACTGTGGTATGAATGGGACAGTGCTCCAATGGTTTAAATCATACCTAACTGGAAGAGTGCAGAAAGTTGAAATAAGCAGTTCACATAATATGCAAAAAACTGGTGATTTCTCAAACTGAGGAACAATCAAGAATGGGGTGCCACAAGGTTTGGTCTTGGGTCCTCTGTTGTTCTTAATATATATTAATGACTTGCCATTCTATATTCATGAAGATGCAAAGCTGGTACTTTTTGCCGATGATACTAGTATAGCTATCACACCCGACAGACAAGAATTAACTGGTGAAATTGTGAACAATGTTTTTCAGAAAATCATTAAGTGGTTCTCTGCAAATGGGCTCTCATTAAACTTTGACAAAACATAGTATATACAGTTCCACACAGTAAATGGAATGACCACATTAATAAATATGGACTTCGATCAGAAATCGGTAGCTAAGGTAGAATATTCGAAATTTCTAGGTGTATGCATTGAACTGGAAAAGACACACTGAGGATCTGCTGAAACGTTTGAGTTCAGCTACTTATGCTATTAGGGTCATTGAAAATTTTGGCGATATACATCTGAGTAAATTAGCTTACCATGCCTATTTTCATTCTCTGCTTTCGTATGGCATCATATTCTTGGGTAACTCATCATGGAGTATGAGAGTGTTCATTGCACAAAAGTGCATAATCAGAATAATTGCTGGAGCTCATCCAAGATCATCCTGCAGACACTTATTTAAAGAGCTAGACATCTTCACAGTAGCCTCACAATATATATATTCACTTATGAAATTTGTTATTAACAATCCATATGAATTCAAAAGTAATAGCGGTGTACATGGCTACAACACTAGGAGAAAGGTTGATCTTCACTACTGAAGGCTAAATCTAACTTTGGCTCAGAAGGGGGTAAATTATGCTGACACGAAAGTCTTTGGTCACTTACCTAATAGCATCAAAAGTCTGACAGATAGCCCTATAGCATTTAAAAGGAAATTAAAAGAATTTCTTAATGGCAACTCCTTCTACTCCTTAGATGATTTTTTGGATATAGTAAGAGGGTAATTTCCCCGAACCCCACAACAAAAATTTAAAAATATTAAGAGTCATGTAACATTTTGTGTAATGTAACATTTTGTATAGACACCTTTTATTAACCTGACATGTTCCACATCATTATGTAGTTTGCATGGCTGTGTTCATATGGCCGCACAGCTGCGTAAGTCGGGTGACCTTGAACGAGGTTCGCCTGGCTGCCACCAGAGCTCGGAGGACCGCACTATAGTTCTAACTAAGTGCGGTCCGCTGGAAAAGCCTTCTTCCGGTCCGCCATTGCAGTTTATCAGCGCGCTACTTCCTGCCGCACCCAGTCAGCTGCTAATTATCTGCAGGAAGTGTGACATATGGCGCAGCTCTTATCAGTACTTGCAGGCAGCTGAGCCATGTTCTGACGACTTGTAGTTGTCTTATATTACGAAGCAGCAGCATTTAATTTAAATGTTTCTGCAGGAGTTCCGACTCCTGGGAAGGTGGGTGGGTAATCTTTTTATTTATTTAATTGTTTAATATAAAGTACTACACATTGATCTTGCCAAAAGCCGAGAATCGATTCTTCTTAGTGTTTTAGCTCACTGGGGCACTCTGGGATGCTCTCTGGTGAACTCTGGGATGATCCCTGGTGGACTCTGGTAAGCTCTCTGGTGCACTCTGGGATTCCCTCTGGTTTACTTTTCGATAGTCCTAGTCTATTTATTTCTTTTATTTTTCAGTTTGTTGTCCTGTATAGACACCTTTTTTTAACCTGACATGTTCCACATCATTATGTAGTGTCGTATTCATGGTCTATGGAACAAGTAGTAATCTAATCTAATTACGAAGTTGATACAATTCACATTTTTGGTTACATATATTAAGTTTATTTATTTATTCCTGTGTCATTGGTTATTCCTATGTCATTGGTTTTCACACACACACACACACACACACACACACACACACACACACACATACACAAACACACTGCTACAGAAACTCAAATGTAGGCCCCTGTTCTTGTAGCTTTAAAAGCTGCAAAAGCGTACCTGCCAACCATTGTTTTCACTTTTTTCAAAAATAAAATCGAATGGAGTACAGCAGCAATTACTGCACGATAACTGCTACAGATTGCTCGTGTTTTGTTGTACTGCTGCCAGGGAGCAGTAGCGGTAGGAAAGTGGCGCAACAAAGTAAAACCAAGTTGAGCTTTTTGTGGTGTGACAGAAGTTGCATCTCTCAAGTTGCGCCACTGAAAACTGGGAGTTCATACATGCAACTGCGATATGCCACTAGCTATTGTGACACTTTTGTTGCATGTGTGGACCCAGCTTTAGGTGAAATCTTTGCAGACAGTAATTACAAAAGGTCTCTAGCCCACGCTAGGTCTGTCTCTGTCCAATTATTTCCTTTGGAGTACAGATAAAACATTAGTATATCAAAATAACACAAAGACAATGGATGAACTGAAGACAGTGATAATTGATTATCTGTATTTCATTACTCATGAAACATTGGCAAAGATGTTAACAAATAAATGTAAAGGTGTTGAACTATGGCTTCAAGAAAGAAAGAAACATTTCCAGCACCTACTGTGATACTGGTGAGTACAGTGTACTTAATTGAATTAATTAATTTCATTGTTTTAATTTTAATAATGTTGAATCCCATCTCCCAACATAACTGCACCCACTAACAGTTAGTACCTGTCCCTAGCTGGTACAGCGCCATGAATGACTACTCACACGCCCCACAAGGTGTGACACACGGAGCTCACAGCTGTGGAGAGACTTTGCAGATGCAGTGTAAAACTATCTTCAAAATGATGTCTTCACCTGAGGTGCATTCCAAGCAAAGAGCAGTTACTGATTTCTTTTGAAGGAAGACAAGACCATCACAAATATTCATGGGCATTGACAGAATTTCTAAGGACAGCAGGCAGTGGATGAAAGCATGCTAAGTTACTGAGTGAAGCATCAATTGTCAACAGAAGAAGGAGAAGAAAATGTATCTGATCCCTCACGCACAGGTCAACCACACACAGCGTTGGTTATCAACAGTCAAGTAACTCAGGATTCAACATCTCTGTTGGTAGTGCTAACACACTTGCCCATCAATTAGTGTATTCAAAGATTTGTATTCTCTGGGTTCTTCAAAGCCTGAATGAAGAGGGTAAAGAGAACTGAAGGAATAGCTGTGCCAACTGCTTGCCCATTATTAGGATTATACTTATGATTTCAAACTTTTTCACAGGAAATGAAACATGGAGTCTCCACTGAACCGGGAACAAAACAGAAATCCAATGAGTGGTACAACACAACCTCTCTTTTGAAGTAGTTTAAAACAGTACCCTCAGCTGGTAAATTCGTTGATACAGGTCACTGGGACTCTTGAAAAGGCTATTTTGTGCAATGCTCTCTCATAAACAATTAATCAACTCAGACATCTATTGTGGGACTCTTAGGACACTAAACAAATGATTACATGTTCAAGGCCACAAAAATGCATACTTCTCCTCCTCCAAGATAATGCAAGGCCACACTGAAGTCTGCACATTCAAGAGAAGATCAAAAAACCTTGGTGGACTACTCTTCTTCATCTGCCTTGCATCGCGGATCTCTCATCTTCTGACTTTCATCTTTGGCCCAATAAAGAATGGACTCCATGGGAGGCACTGCAGTAGTAATGGAGAAACCATTGATACACCAACAGCTTGGCTGAGATGTTGTCCAGTACAGTGGTACCATGATGACATACCAGCTCTCACATTAAGGTGGCATAAGACTATAGAAATGAAATGTGACTACATTGAAAAATAGTATTTTATAGCCAGAGAATTGGATAACAATATGGTGCATTTAATTCATGGATAAAACAAACCTGCTTTGAGAAATAAATGTGTTGCGTTACTTGTTGATCGACCCTCAGGTTATGTAAATGAATTACTTTGTCCCACAAATGAAGCAAGTGATACTAGTATTGTGAGAGAAAATTAAATTTTCCACTGAATTAGAAGTTAATGTCAACAAATTGGTAGAAGAACTTCTCACTGGTTCAAAGTAATTCACTTTTAATAAACAGGAGAAAAATTTCCTGTATCCAATTCAATTCTAGTAAATTAAATCTGCTGGAGGTCCCTACCGTACATGGTAATCAGAAAATTCAAAAAGTATACCACTCCAAATTCTTAGGCAACCATACAAACATCAAGCTTATATGCTAACAATACATGCTCAAATCCTAGAATAAGGTTGTCCTTGGCTATAATTACCATTAGAAAAAATTAATATATGGGTGACATCAGAGTGACAATGTCTGTACAGTGGGGATACTTCTTGTTTGCCACGTGTTATCAAATTATCTGTCGCTACAATTTACTAATATCAAAATAAATTTCTTACATTAAAAATGTAATTTAAATTATGTGCAGTATACTTATTGTTGACTTTTTTAAGTAGGAATACACACCACAGCTTCCCAATACATTTTTCCCAAAACGAGCTTAAAGGTTAACAAAGCCGGTCACTACATAAGATACAAATTAGTAAAATGTACCACAGTTCCAACAAAAGAATGTAGGCTGGCATGCATTATGGTCAAAAAACTAAGTCTCACAAAAAGAATTGTAAAATACAGCAGCATTAAAAAACATTTCATCTACAGCTTCGTTAAAGGTTCTACTCTTTTAAAAGTGAAGTTTTATTCACATAGTAAGAATTTTTGTTCTTTAAATTAATTTTTAAGAGACATAGATGGACTGTTTTTATGCATCCTATTATATTCGTTTGTTTGCTACATTTTTATGTTTTGAATATGTTGATGACATGTTTTGAATAGGATGATGACAGCAGATTATAGTCCTTGCACTGTTCCCATTTCATAAAATATTTTGTCCTTTGCTTATTGTTCTTGTTTCCATCTGCTCTTGTAGCGTAGCATACAGCATGCTAGCTTGTGACACAGGTAAATGAGCCAGAACCAGACTGAAACTTTATGGCAGATTAACGATCATTGGTCTGGTACATCAGCCGGCTGACGGTAATTTTTAGATGGTTTTCCATGCCCATTTAGGCAAATACTGGGCAGGTACCCAATCTCTACCTCAGAAAGCATGATACACAAAAAGTAAAAATATAACACACACAACAAATATTACGCCTTGTAAATAATAGATTTCAGTTATCAATCATCCTTTTTAAATTTTATTGGCAGATCTAGATTTCAGCTAGAAACTAGCCATTCTCAATGCACTATCATTTTTGATCAATGCATGTGGTCAGGCTTCATCCACATTGAATATTCAATACACTGTGGATGAAGCCTGACCAACAGGCATTACATGCATTGATCAAAAATGATATTGCATTGAGAATGGCTAGTTTCTAGATGAAATCTAGATCTGCCAATAAAATTTTAAAAGGATGACTGATAGCTGGCATCTATTATTTACAAGTCAATATAACAGTTGCTGAGTGCAACAGCCATCTGAATGGATGGTAACCTGATATATATTATACCATTCACAAACAGATGACGATTTCCCTGTTAGATTAACTGATAACTGTAACAACTCGATGGACTTCCAACCACAAAATTAAAATAAAAATGGCCCCTATATAATAGGAAAGAGTAAGTGTGCTCTTCTAGTTTTAAGCTGTCATTATTTTGCTGAATTAATTACATTGCCCAGGAAAGTCATAAAAATCCTTATTAAAAACATTTTAATGTTACATTTTCTGTGTATTTATTCAATTTATCAACAGACAATAAAGTCTAGATCATGAAAACTGCAAGCAGACATAATGCAATAAAATGAAATTGCTTTCAGTTCAGAAGAAAATTAAAAAAAGATTGTATTAACCATATTTCGATAAATAAACCCATATCTAGACAAACAAAGAGAAAATTGCCATTAGTAACATGACATATAACTCTTCACTGTAAACAAACTTCCATTTTTATAGTGTAGAGATAATTGTTATTCTATGAGAACTGCCACTGAAGTAATGTAAATATGAAACAAGCAGTGCCAGGAAAATAGCAGCACCTTAGCTGAACAGACAAAGCAACAGCATTTCTTCATAGTGAAGCACAATGAATTACTGGGTTAATGGTTATTACTGTCAATTTTTTTATATTAAGTAAAGATAAAATATTAATGTTAAAAGCACCAGTGCTTCTCTTTTTTAATGTATACATTTTTTTCCCTCATTTCTATAGGTTCTCCTTTGTGATGAGATTTACCTAACATAATGAAGAACTTCTTAACACTATCACCAGGATGTGTCATTGATATTATTTATGTACATCTCCATAAACAGTTCAGGTAAGAGGTTTGGTGAAGGATTTTTATTCTATCTTCATGCACTATAGGTTGAAATTTCATTTGTAGCAGCATTACATAAATGGTACAGTTACCATAATTATGTTAGGCAATAAAATTTATCATATGTAGAACATCATATCCAACATAATAACTTAATGAAGCACAAACAAGTCAACAAATAAATTAAATAGAGAAAGCAAGGATTGTTTCTTGGTATCACATTATTAGAACATCAAATATAACTAGCAGTCGAGTTGAATGCCGAGTGATTGTTTCCTCATGTAATGGTAAACTGTGTCTGTACTCCATAATCAGGGTAGAAGAAAACATGGCAAGATAGCTAAAACATTAAGCAATAACTATTTATTTATTAACACTCTTCAGTGACATTTCATTTAAGTCAATCATTGATACACATATTCAAAATACCAAAACATATGGCAACTTGTTCACCAATTAACATCCCTAAAGAAGCACAAATGCACATTTACACAGATGATAGCATTGTTAGTATTCACAAAAATCAGTCATTTCTATCTGCTGGTCCGCAATCTCCCAAATTGTTTTATAAGAAAAGTTGTAATCTAGATCTTAGAATGAGACAAATCTTTTATGATGAGTCGTTGTTCTCCACATTCACAACAAAACTTAGCCATTTCAATAGGATATTTAGAGCCACATTCATGACAAAATTTGGCCCTTTTCATGCCACCAATATTGGTGGTTATGCTTTGTCTGCTGGACCACACTGATAAACTGACCTTTTCATCAAGCACAGATGGTGAAGACTGTGAATAGCAGTCAGAATCACGGCTGAAATCGGTTGAATAGCATGACTGAGTGATACTCAAACTGTTGTCTTGTCCACGTGACTCAGCTACAACATTTTCTGCAGAGAAATATTCTTGATTTTCCATACTAGTTTCACTATCATTTAGTGATAACCCTCGTCTTTCTGTAGTTCCTGAGCCAAAAGGTGTATTATTACTTGCATCTGCCAGTTGCTGTCTTATATCGTTATTAACAGTTTTTATACACCTTGTTGTGTCACTATAACTCCCTTTTCCATCATGTAAGTTACTTGGTTGTTCAGATTTACCAACCAATTGTGGGGATAACTCTGTTAGCCTAGCTTCAGATGAACATCTCTTTGATAAATTACAAGATGGGGCACTGAGACTTCCCTTAGCCCTTGATAGCTGAGATTTGCACCTTGCAATATCATTCACTTTTTCGACACCAAATTCATTAGCAGAGTGATGTGTACTATCCTTTTCTTCATGGATATCTGATTGTGTTCCAGGCTTCTCATTGACCTGTTTCTTCTTATTTTTAGTATACTTTGGCGCAGTGTATTTCAATCTGGCATCCAACATTTCTTTGGCTTTCAAAGTATTTGGAGACAGTGTCACTGGTGCTCTTCGATCTTTGCACCATTCAACATGGCGCTCAAAGGCTTTGAGACAGAAAGATCTCTCACAGTGAGGGCATTGCTCACTGTCGCGTGGTTTTGGTGACACTGAGGTAATTCCACTCTTTGATTTTATATCAGGGGTTTTCTTTCTCTCTGGTTTGTTGTGCTCAGTAAGCTTCTCTGGTTTATTTCTAGGTGATCTGGGTGATGTTCGTTCAGTAATTTTATTGGTCAGAATTTTTGGCAGAAATTCAGCAAGATCTGTGCCCTGAATTCTTTGTATTGTTGAATCAAACACTTTCCTCTTCTTTGTGCTGTTTCTTTCACATGCTTTGTAATGCTTTTCCAGTGACTCTGGTTTGAAAGTTCTACCACAGATAGAACATGGTACCAAAAGAGGAGTTTCTTCCTCCATAATTTATCTTCTAAGGGCGGTGCTTCCTAACCCATCACATATTTCAACAATAAAATTTTGTGTGAGATCCATGAAAAGGTCAATGTGACATCAAAGCTATAGATATGTTTTCAAAATTAAATCAAGTAATAACTGCAGAAGTTCTTGTAGTTTTCTGCCATATGCAAGTAAAGCCTGCATTAGTTCAATTGATGTATATATGTAGTCCTTCACATGGCTGAAACAAAAAACACAGTAAATTAAATAAGAAAGATCAACAAACTAAATTTAGAGTAACTGTGTCAAAAGCAGATTTCTTTTGAGAAAACTATAAAATTATGAGGAGACTGAATGAATGACAAGTACTTATTTTCAGGAGATGAAATCCTAAATACTGCTAATAGGCACATATAAATGTTGAAACAACTATCCTAGCTTCCAGAATGATGAGTACCTTCCTCACGGGGAAAGAGGGTTTACTTAGAAAAGATTAGAATGGAGAGCCAGATCACTCAAATCCCACACTGAGAGGGACTTCTCACCTATAGTGGTCTCCCAATTTCCTCAGAATTGAAAGTTAAACACAGCAGCTGAGCTTCATGCGAGGAAAAACAGTGGATTTTTTCCTCTTAGTATACATACACATATGTAAAGTAACCTGCAATTAATGCTGGACAGCAAACAGATATATAGACAGGCAGATAGTATATGAGTTCTGTTCAAAAAATCGTGGAACTGTCGTAATATCGCGGCAGTTGTGTGTCGGAATCAGATGCAGTTAGCATCCCTGCACACATCTACATCTATATTTATACTCTGCAAGCCACCCAACGGAGGGCACTTTACGTGCCACTGTCATTACCTCCCCTTTCGTGTTCCAGTCGCGTATGGTTTGCGGGAAGAACGACTGCCTCAAAACCTCTGTGCGCACTCAAATCTCTCTAATTTTACATTCGTGATCTACTCAGGAGGTATAAGTAGGGGGAAGCAATATATTTGATACCTCATCCAGAAATGCACCCTCTCAAAACCTGGACAGCAAGCTACACCGCGATGCAAAGCGCCTCTCTTGCAGAGTATGCCACTTGAGTTTGCTATACATCTCCGTAACACTATCACGCTTACCAAATAACCCTGTGACGAAATGCGCCGCTCTTCTTTGGATCTTCTCTATCTCCTCTGTCAACCCAACGTGGTACAGATCCCACACTGATGAGCGATACTCAAGCATAGGTCAACCGAGTGTTTTGTAAGCCACCTCCTTTGTTGATGGACTACATTTTCTAAGGATTCTCCCAATGAATCTCAGCCTGGCACCCGCCTTACCAACAATTAATTTTATATGATCATTCCACTTCAAATCGTTCCGTACGCATACTCCCAGATATTTTACAGAAGTAACTGCTACCAGAGTTTGTTCTGCTGTCATATAATCATGCAATAAACGATCCTTCTTTTTATGTATTCAAAAATAGATTACATTTGTCTATGTTAAGGGACAGTTGCCACTCCCTGCACCAATTGCCTATCAGCTGCAGATCTTCCTGCATTTTGCTGCAATTTTCTAATGCTGCAGCTTCTCTGTATACTACAGCATCATCCGCGAAAAGCCGCATGGAACTTCCGACACTATCTACTAGGTCATTTATATATATTGTGAAAAGCAATGGCCCCATAACACTCCCCTGTGGCATGCCAGAGGTTACTTTAACGTCTGTAGATGTCTCTCCATTGAGAACAACGCGCTGTGTTCTGTTTGCTAAAAACTCTTCAATCCAGCCACACAACTGTTCTGATATTCCGTAGGATCTTATTTTGTTTATCAGGTGACAGTGCGGAACTGTATCGAACGCCTTCCGGAAGCCAAGGAAAATGGCATCTACCTGAGAGCCTGTATCTAATATTTTCTGGGTCTCATGAACAAATAAAGCGAGTTGGGTCTCACACAATCGCTGTTTCCGGAATCCATGTTGATTCCTACAGAGTAGATTCTGGGTTTCCAGAAATGACATGATACACAAGCAAAAAACATGTTCTAAAATTCTACAACAGATTGATGTCAGAGATATAGCCCTATAGTTTTGCGCATCTGCTCGACGACCCTTCTTGGAAACTGGAGCTATCTGTGCTCTTTTCCAATCATTTGGAACCTTCCGTTCCTCTAGAGGCTAGTGGTACATGGCTGTTAGAAGGGGGGCAAGGTCTTTCGCGTACCCTGTGTAGAATTGAATTGGTATCCCATCAGGTCCAGTGGACTCTTGTCTGTTGAGTGATTTCAGTTGCTTTTCTATTTCTTGGACACTTATTTCGATGTCAGCCATTTTCTCATTCGTGCGAGGATTTAGACAAGCAGCTGCAGTGCGTTCTTCCACTGTGAAACAGCTTTGGAAAAAGGTGTTTAGTATTTCAGCTACACGCGCGTCATCCACTGTTTCAATGCCTATTATCATCCCAAAGTGTCTGGATATGCTATTTTGAGACCAGAACTTCCTAGGATTTTCTGTCAAGTAGGTTGTCTTCAGTCCTGAGACTGGTTTGATGCAGCTCTCTATGCTACTCTATACTGTGCAAGCTTCTTCATCTCCCAGTACTTACTGCAACCTACATCCTTCTGAATCTGCTTAGTGTATTAATCTCTTGGTCTCCCTCTACGATTTTTACGCTCCACACTGCCCTACAATGCTAAATTTTTGATCCCTTGATGCCTCAGAACACGTCCTACCAACCGGTCCCTTCTTCTTGTCAAGTTATGCCACATACTCCTCTTCTCCCCAATTCTATTCAATACCTCCTCATTGGTTATATGATCTACCCATCTAATCTTCAGCGTTCTTCTGTAGCACCACATTTCGAAAGCCTCTATTCTCCCCCTGTCCAAACTATTTATCGCCATGTTTCACTTCCATACAGGGCTACACTCCATACAAATACTTTCAGAAATGACTTCCTGACACTTAAATCTATACTCGATCTTAACAAATTTCTCTTCTTCAGAAACGCTTTTCTTGCCATTGCCAGTCTACATTTTATATCCTCTCTAATTCGACCATCATCAGTTATTTTGCTCCCCAAATAGCAAAACTCATTTACTACTTTAAGTATCTCATTTCCTAATCTAATTGACTCAGCATCACTCAACTTAATTCGACTACATTCTATTATCCTCATTTTGCTTTTGTTGATGTTCATCTTATATCCTCCTTTCAAGACACTGTCCATTCTGTTCAACTACTCTTCCAAGTCCTTTGCTGTCTCTGACAGAATTACAATGTCATCGGCGAACCTCAACTTTTTATTTCTTCTCCATGGACTTTAATACCTACTCCAAATTCTTCTTTTGTTTCCTTTACTGCTTGCTCAATATACAGATTGAATAACATCAGGGACAGGCTACAACCCTGTCTCACTCCCTTCCCAACCGCTGCTTCCCTTTCATGCTCCTCAACTCTTATATCTGCCATCTGGTTTCTGTACAAATTGTAAATAGCCTTTCGCTCCCTGTATTTTACCTCTGCCACCTTTAGAATTTGAAAGAGAGTATTCCAGTCAACATTGTCAATCACGTGTTCCAACATTTCTGCGGAATCCAAACTGATCTTCGCCGAGGTCGGTTTCTACCAGTTTTTCCATTCATCTGTAAAGAATTCACGTTAGTATTTTGCAGCTGTGACTTATTACACTGATAGTTCGGTTATTTTCACATCTGTCAACACCTGCTTTCTTTGGGATTGGAATTATTATATTCTTCTTGAAGTCTGAGGGTATTTCGCCTGTCTCATACATCTTGCTCACCAGACGGTAGAGTTTTGTCAGGACTGGCTCTCCCAAGGCCGTCAGTAGTTCCAATGGAGTGTTGTCTACTCCTGGGGCCTTGTTTCGACTCAGGTCTTTCAGTGCTCTGTCAAACTCTTCACGCAGTATCGTATCTCCCATTTCATCTTCATCTACAACCTCTTCCATTTCCATAATATTGTCCTCGAGTACATCGCCCTTGTATAGACCTTCTATATACTCCTTCCACCTTTCTGCTTTCCCTTCTTTGCTTAGAACCGGGTTTCCATCTGAGCTCTTGATATTCATAGAAGTGGCTCTCTTTTCTCCAAAGGTCTCTTTAATTTTCCTGTAGGCAGTATCTAACTTACCCCTAGTGAGATAAGCTTCTACATCCTTACATTTGTCCTCTACCCATCCCTGCTTAGCCATTTTGCGCTTCCTGTCGATCTCATTTTTGAGACGTTTGTATTTCTTTTTGCCTGCTTCATTTACTGTGTTTTTATATTTTCTCCTTTCATCAATTAAATTCAATATTTCTTCTGTTACCCAAGGATATCTACTAGCCCTTGTCTTTTTACCTACTTGATCCTCTGCTGCCTTCACTACTTCATCCCTCAGAGCTACCCATTCTTCTTCTTCTGTATTTCTTTCCCCCATTCCTGTCAATTGTTCCCTTATGCTCTCCCTGAAACTCTGTACAACCTCTGGTTCTTTCAGTTTACCCAGGTCCCATCTCCTTAAATTCCCACCTTTTTGCAGTTTCTTCAGTTTTAACCTACAGTTCATAACCAATAGATTGTGGTCAGAGTCCACATCTGCCCCTGGAAATGTCTTACAATTTAAAACCTGGTTCCTAAATCTCTGCCTTACCATTATATAATCTATCTGATACCTTCTAGTATCTCCAGGATTCTTCCATGTATACAACCTTCTTTTAGGTACATATAATTTTACTTTCTAATTCACTGAACGCTTCACGCATAGCCTTCCTTACGTTAACTTTGACATCGTTTTTGCTTCTGTTTGTCTGAGAGGTGTTGGCTGCGTTTAAATTTGAAGTGAAACTCTCTTTGCTTTCGCAGTAATTTCCTAACTTTGTTGTTGAACCATGGTGGGTTTTTCCCATCCCTCACAGTTTTACTTGACACGTACCTGTCTAAAATGCATTTTACGATTGCCTTGAACTTTTTCCATAAACACTCAACATTGTCAGTGTCGGAAGAGAAAACGCCTAAGTTTAAAGTGTAACTCCCAGAAGTTTCATTGTTGTATGTCTGTTAGTTAATATTCAGTGCTGTACTGAGCAGAACTTTGAGTCTAACCATTTCTGAATTATGAGATGGCATAGTTAGAGGAGCAATGCATCTGCAATGAATTTTACATGCAACTCAGGGCACATCAAATGATACAGAAAGACTTTGGTGATGAGAGCTTAAGCTGTACTCAGTGCTATGAATGGTTCTGATGGCTTAAAAATGGCAGGACAGAAGTTAAAGTTGACCCTCATTCAGGAAGCCCTTTGACGCCTACCGATGATGTTCATGTAAGGAACATCAATGAAATTGTGTGTGCCAATCAAAGACAGACTGATGAAAGATTGCAGACGAATGTAACATTTTAGTTGGATCATGTCATGAAATTCTGACGCAGCACCTTGGAATGCATTGAACTGCTGCCAAATTCATCCCACGGCTCACGAGCCAAAGCCAGAACAATATTCATGTTGCACTCTGTGAAAAGCTTTCGGATCACGCAAATGATAATGAGATGTTCTTTATGAGAATCATAACTGATGATGTGGCATAGGTCTATGGTTATTATGTTGAGGCCGAGGTTCAGTCTTCACAGTGGGCCTTGAAAGGCTCTCCAAGACCAAAAGAAGCTTGATAGGTCAGGTCAAATGCCAGAGCCATGCTGATGGTTTTCTTTGAAGGATTACTACATCATGAATTTGTGCCACATGGACAAACCATTAATGGATGGTACTATCTGGATATGTTGCAATGCCTGCGAAAAGATGTGAGAAGGAAACGCATTAAATTTGGCGAGACAATAATGCACCCATACATTCGTCCCTGTTGGTGCAAACTATTCCATGAAAAACGAAATCACTGTGCTGCCTCATTCTTCATACTCCACAAACCTGGCCCCTGTTGACTTCTTTTTATTTCCAAAGTTGAAAACCCATTTAAATGATGAAGATTTGCAATGGCAGACAAAATAAAAGAAAATTCACAGATGGCACTTAGCACAGTCCAGCAAGAGGAGTACCAAGGCTGTTTCCAGAAGTGGAAATGGCCTTGGGAGCAGTGTAGAAATTGTGGGGGAGAGTATTTTGAAGGAGACCATGGACAATAAGTGAAAGGTAAGCACAGAAAAATTTTGTGGACAAAGTTCCGGAATTTTTTGAACAGACCTCATACTTTATAGAAGTAGCCTGCAGTGGCTGCTTCTGCCTGTTAATGTAAAACTTGACTCATTTAATATCCCTAATGGATCTCTTTGATAATGGGGTTTATGGAACATGAGTGGATGAATAGACGAATCTGAATGCATCCCACAATGTTTATTGTTCCCTAAACAAATCCTAGATGCAGGCTACTGCTCATTCCATGTCCTTAGAGACTCTCTTCAATGAAGGCATTTATGGAACATGAGAAAGCATGAATACATGTATCTGAAGCTATTTCTCAGTGTTTCCTAAGTGAACCCCAGTCATAGACTGCAGCTCCCCAAACCATAATGTGTGGAATTGGTTCGGTATGTTTCTACTGATACATTTTAGTATCTGGCATCAACCTCACTGATGCCACACTCAAAAATTAGAGATAACATGACGGGATCTGCTCTCTCTACTAAACATAATTTTTGTGCTATTAATTTTTCAAGCCACTACACTGTTGGGTGTTGGCTGCTTGCTAATGAAATGCAAGTGGCTGGAAGTACTCATACCTAAGCTACCAAGAAATTGTTCTTGCTGACAAAATGTGGGCAATCTTGGCCAAAACAGGTAGTGTGGTCAGTGTGTTGTAAATGCTGTATAACTTCTGTGGCAATCCTGCAGCGAATCTATCAACTGCTGCTGCGAGGCCCAAAAGAACGATCACGTGCATCTTTCTTGGGCCACAGACATCGTTATGTATACAGAGCTCATACCTCTTGTCCATCATAATGGGCAGTCATTTGAAAAGATCATCTACACTTCCATAGGTTTACAACATAATCTCCCTGATATTCAGCTAACTACACAAATTAGAATCTATCAGTAGTTCTGACCACTCAGTTCTATCTAGATTCCAAAATTATGTAATTAGAGGACCAAAATTATAAGAACCTATTAATGCCACAAAAGGGCTGATACAGGGTTGCAGTATATCACCAGTCTTGTTTAATTTACATGCAGAGGTGACTCTCTGAAGGTGCAAGAACTACTGTGGAGGAATGGGAATTATTATTAACAATGTACAGCTGTTTTCATTAAGTTTTGTTGATCATCGAGTTGTTCTAGCATAAGATGAATTCAATCTTGAGTTCATAATATGGTGTTTATATCAGGAATATAATAAATGAAAACTGAAAATGTTATCTGGTAGTGAATAACAACACTAAATTTGAAGTTAACATCAATGACAGAGCAATTATAAAGCAGGTGAAATATTTAAATATCTAGGGGCATATATTGACAAAAATGGACTGGGTACTGCAGAAATAAAATTCAGAATACAACAAAGCAGAAAAATGATAGGGTGTCTAATGACAATAAGGAAAGATTGGGTAGGCTAGTGGTTGATTCTATTTTATGCTATGGGTCAGGACTATGGACTTCAAATGCTGGTCTGAGAGGAAGAATAACAGCTGCGGAAATCGATCATTTATGAAGGAGTGCCAAAATATCAAGAATCGACAAGAAAACTAATGATATAGTGAGAGCTCAAATGAAGGCAGATGAAACACTGATAGGCAGAATCGAAAGAAAATCTCTAAAGTGGTATGATCATCTGTTGAGAGTGCCAAATCATTAATGGCCAAAGAAAATTTTGAATGGAAACCACCTGGCAGATGTAAATGTGAGAGACCATGATGTTCTTGGAATGACCCCATCAACAGAATAATGGAGCACTGTGGGATACGCAAGGAGGAGGCACTGAACAGAGATGCTTGGCAGAAGATTACAGGAATACAACAAAATGTTGTTATTAATTGATCTCCATATTAATTAATGCTGTAATAATAATAATAATAATAATAATAATAATAACGATAATAATAGATAAACTAAAGTATCAACAAATAAATATTACAAAAAATTTCAGTAAAGGTAACATGGATACTTTCTGCAATAAGCTGGACTGTAAACCACTACAGCTGAAGCACAAGTAACAATAAAAAGTTCATAAATCATTTCTTAGGTGTATTCAGAGAATCTTGTCCTTTTGAAACTTGTCAAAGGAAAGTAAACTAGAATGCATTTCACTACGAACAAAAGTCTCTAATTCTGGAAACAGATAACTCCACAATGACCTAAAATCTAACAACAACACTGATTTTCTTACACATGTTAAGTACTATAATACTGTATTCAGGAAATCTCTACTGGATACGAAAAAAATCACATAATATATTCTCATTCCAACATAGAAATAAGACAAAAGAAATGTAATCTGTTGTTCAGTCACAAGTAGGGGACAAACTCTTAGGCAAGAAATTTTGAGACTTAGTTTTAAAAATGACGTAGTTAATCATATTCAGATGAAATATTCTTTCAGTTAATTATTCTTAAATGTAATTACATAAACTCTGACAATCTGGACAAGGCAAATTTCATCATTCACAGAAATGTCTAGACTGGAATATTATTTTTAAGAAACAAGAAAATCATATGGGTGTGGCATGTAATATTCCTACTTTCCATCAAAACATAAAAATTAGTTCTAATTATAGATTTCATTTTCCTTAATAATTAAATGAGTTTTGGAAATCATAGACACTTCTCTTGAATAATTTAAAGTCTTTGCTGTCCATGTTTGTTCACTGAATACATCCTGTTTTTTTTTTGGTCGTATTGCATTCTTTAGTGATTCTCCTATTTTTACTTTTGGAAGTAAAAATCCAACACAGACATTTAGAAAATTTTCTTCATTTATTCGTTTTGATAAACTCATTACCTGCAACTTCATTATGACTAGAACTGATTCACTCTTGAACTAACTGCTTATTCACTGACAGATTTGACCTAAAATTGATCCTTATGTAGAAAATTTACGATTCATGCTATTCACAGCATAGTTATAATTAATATTTCATGTAATTTACAAAATTATTCATGCAGTAAAATACCATTAGCAGAAAACATAGACATATTTTACACAACAGGTTCACAAAATCCAGAATCTTCCAGTGTTAAATTTTGTGGGATGAATATCTTTAACAATTACTATTGTAATATTTTACTTGTTTAGAATAGTGGTAAGTCCAACCCTGTTCTGACTCATACTGAAGACTAGTAAACCGTACATTTGTGTTGAGTTACTATCCTCTGATGTCTGATTATTACTCTTTGAGACATTATACAATTGATGGTGTAAACTGAATATTCGGCCATGGTCATACATATATTTTTATGTAGCAAAAATATCATGCATTGTGACATACAACAAAAGGGCATATCATGTACTATACTGTACTATTCATAAATGTAGTCTGTTACAGTACACATACACAGCCAAGGACTTCATGTAAAAAAATTATGCATGAGTCCCTGCTTGAATATGCATGGAACAGAAAAAAAAATTTACATGTCATAATCTGTAAACACCGGAGAAAACTATTTCAGCATGGATTTTATTTGTAACAAGTGCCCCTGAAAATAGTAACTATTGTTGCTGTTTTTTCTAGCAAACTTAAATGTTTAATAATTTGTGTTGTATGTGACGCATTACTATAAAAATATTTATAAGAGATATAATATGCATGGATAAACAGTAAATGTTGGGTGAATAGATAAGAAAATACATGTGTTAGTAATTATGAAAGTGCTCACAAACAAAATTATATATGTACATTACCAAATATGTAAATGTAAGAATGGTGTGAGCAGGATGAGTGCATGTCATAAGGAACCCATTTTTCATTAAGACAAGTCTAGCCTAATAACTTGATTACTTAATGTAAAAGCTATAAATACATCTATGTCAACTGTGGCTTGCATGCATGTCAAACTTGGACAGTGTAAGCATAAAAATTACATAACTTAAGTAAGGTATGTATGTTATCTACAAAACACCATAATGTTGCAAGAATGTCATAATTACTATAACATTAACAAAGCATCTTCATACATTGATTATGCTACAATGATAAGAAAACTGATTAGCATGTTAATTAGTAACACAGAAAGGAAAATGGTGATTAATTTGCTCATTTAGAAACTTTTCCATATCCATCATCATATATGAAAATTAGTTTTTTACATCCCTAGTGAACAATACATGATTTTAATGACATATAAAAACAAAGTCTCAAAAACTCTGTATTTTACTTATGTATCACCAAATTGAAACATGCTTCAGCAAGAAAAATTCTAGAAATGGAAGTTAAGTGCTAATACATACAAAACATGTAAACAAGTTGTAACCTAATTCATATACATGACTTCATAGTACACATTGTAAAAGTTGTTAGTAAAGTATAAATACATTGTCTAAATTATTCCATAACGATCAAAACTCTTTTCACCTGACTACTGATTTGATCCCAGAGTTCATTTCTTAAATTCATTAACTATAATGTTTTTGTCTATCAGAATTTGTTTCTTATAGATAGCAGTGTGACATCACCATTTGAATAATTATGCAGTTACCTGTTACTAAATTAGTATCCCATATACTTGCATAATAAAGTTAACAGTTTAAACCAAGAATTATTTAAACCAAGAATTACTACTCTTTCTCATTCGCAAAGACTAACATATCATAGATATCACATTACATTTCATCTTGCCACTTAGAATACTTTTAACTACCATCACAAAATTACTTACATTTTTCTGTTAATGTAGTACATTCTTTATAACCCAATGAACATAGTCCACTAGATTTCAAGATAATCAGTTTTAATCCCTAACCATTATTTCATCATCATATTCCTCATAATACTTCAATAATAAATATACTACCTCACAGTCTTCCATAGTTCAACATAATCATCCTCATTCTCAAGGTCATTATAATAATCGTAGTGGCACCACTGTTTAAGATAGGGAAAGTTAGTTTTGTGCGATATTCAGAGCACGAATTACAGCCAGGTGTGGGCCGGACTGCAGTAAGTTATGCATACCAGCAGTTACGAAGGCAAATGGAGGCCTCAGGGGCATAGAACTGCCGGAGAGGGCGCACACAGCAGTTTCCATGGTGCAAGTCACAGGCAGAAGAGGGCCACTCACCAACCTAAGTGTTAGTGTTATGCATACGTAACGCGAAGCGACACACTTGACAAAACAGAGGCACACAGCCGAGTATAAATAGGTGCTGTTTTCTAACGAGATTCATTTAAGTGTGGCAGCTCTCCTGGACAGTGAGGCATGTCACACCACTGGGCTACACGCAGCAACAGCATCCCAGTCCACGATGGGTCGTTGGTTCGACCCTCTGAGGCCGACATGGGGATCGCAGCCAGCCATGGACGGCCACTCTTCGCCTCACCACCGCGGACATTCATCTTGACTCCCAACACATGCCGGAGAATTCTGAGGCGAGGGCCACAGATTTGGATGCCGGATTGCAGGCAATCGTTGGTGCCGTGTTCTCAGCTAAGCCAGCAAGGAAGAAACAGCAGCAGGGCTGGCCTATGACTCCCAGCAGAGCAGCGCGGAGCCAACGGGGACAGTGGCTGGTGAGTCGGCTGCTGGTGCAGCCACCCTGACGTAATCGGAACCCTGCAGCTGGCCGGCCAAGGCCGGCACAACACAGCATTGGGTTGCACAGGCCACTGGGGTGCTTCCTCAGCATTGTGGGGCCCTGTGATGCAGATCGAGGTGAACGGAGCACTGTAGAAGAAGCAAATAAATCATTTGGAAAGTTCTTGCCTAGTTTTAATACGGCACCTCCTGGCCCCATCCACTAGATTTGGTGTCTTCCCGCTACATTTGGTCATCCTGATACATTTGGTGGCAGAAGTCGCCACAACACAATCAACAAAAAACCTAACACACTGTCAGAGTCATATAATCTCCTAATAAATTCTCAATACATCAACTCAGTTGCCTCTAACCTAACTGCAACATCAAAAAAATAATACATCATTATCAATCTCATCAATGCCCCACAACAGACAACAAATTCTCAACATCATTAACAGTGCATATTCAACTTTGCTCTATTGTAATCACAATAAGATCATTCATATTACTTTACTTGGTCTCACTCTGCAAATAACTTTCTCATTTTCCAATACTTAATGAATAACTCAAAGTATGAATAGTGTTCATAGTAGCAGCTGTTCTACAAATTACCATATTTACCTGACTGTAAGACAAACCTGAATATAAGATGACCTCCTTCCCTTAAAGTGGCTCCTTGAGAAACTTTCATTTTTAAGATATTTTGACTTCTCAAATTACAAATTGTTTTCCTGATGTAAAACATCTGCCTAAAACAGTTAACTTTACACATACAGTAAATGTATGACATCTATTGATCATCTACATTTTGACAATACAAGGAGAAATATAATAAACAAAAATAAGTTACTTGCATTAATTTTTCTTTCTGGTTCCTTTCTTGGCTTACTTTATAAGACATCTACAGTATCACTATTTTAAATAATAATAATAATCGTCACATTGAGGGTTTATTTAACTTCCTGCCTCTAGAATAGGGGTGTGGTATCCTTGAAGAAGCCATCACTGTAAAGTTCTCACAGGTGAATCTATTCATGCAATTGTCACTAAAGAAGATGGTAGACACACATTCAGCATTTATATAAAATTCACTTGCACAGATCTCATTCTAGATTACACATCATGGCATCCTACTGTATATAAAATGACATTTTTTGTCCCTTCATTTTCATACTCTTTAAGAGAACATTAAGTGACAAGATAGGAAAAATGAAATAGTCATTCTAAACCAAGTTGCTATAGGCAGTGGTTACAAGGCTGAAGTAATTACTAAAATTTTTCAAAAAATTATCACAGAGCACATGCAGAGAATAGATTTTATCCTTATTTCCCTATTATTTAGTTGTTTATATTTACTCATTTCACTATAAATACAAATATCATTCACTTTCTGCTTCCAAAGGCCTCCTGATAATCTTTTGGTGCTTACATATGGGCATAATGCAACCAGTGGCGAATACAGAAAAACCTCAAGGAGGGGGCACTTAAGATATCTTGAGCTACCTTTACTTTTACCAAGATAAAAAAATGATCAAGTCACATGCCAAGTTTAAGTAAGTTTTATTTAAACTGATTGTACACATATAAAAGACAATGCCGTCTTATGACATAAAAAAGTTACAGTTGTGGTTCTCTTCCTTAAATGATGAATTCTATGCACCTATTCTTCCTGGCAAATTGGTTAATTACATCATCAATAGGACAATCAATGTCAGGGTGAGTGTTCAACAGAGTTAAGCCATTAAGTCAATCCTCCTCCATTGTCGACCTCAGCCATATCTTTATACGCTACAATATTGAAAAACTTCTTTCTACTGTAGCAGTAGAAGCAGGTAGACAAGCAAATATTTTGTACAGCATGTGCAAAGTAGGATAGTCAGACCTAGGACAAACAGACATTGCTTGCATAACCGAATCACAATCATGAGGGCCATTTATGCTCGTCTGCTTGTATTGAAGAATCTCTCCCATTAGTCTCTTTTTAATCACAAAGAGTGATTCTTCTTCAAAGAATGGTAGTTCAGTTAAGCACTGATTCAATTTATGTGCCAGATCATTACTGTTATGTTTCAGTAGTTTTGAGGGCAAAAGTATGTTGAATTTTAAAACAGTAGAATATTCCTAACTTTTCTCGAACAAATGCCAGACAAAATAACATATTGAGATCACTAGAGTGGCTGCAACTTTTCTTGTAGGTATGTGTTCAATATGTGCCAGGCAGGAAAGTATAAAATATGATGACGTGGACTCACGTACTACACAAAAAAGTTCAACTACTTGTTAATCAATTCAGTTGAGTCGACTGATGAAAGAATGGAACGAATATTGTGTGGTCTGACTGGCGGGGGCAGTGCAGGTGGCAGTGCGGCTGGTCCCGCAACAGGGCGGGGGGGGGGGGGGGGGGGGGGCCATGGTGTGAGTGCTGAACAAGCAGTATAGTTGTGGCTGATGTGTTGACACAGCATGCTTGTGGTGCAACTGAGGAGACGGACAAGGCTATCAGCATGTGGAGGTAACATGCACCAGAGGGACGTTGATCTGATCAAAGTGATGGCGTATGTTGTAAGGGCAATGCAATTGATGTGAGATGCTAATTTATTAGCCAGGGTGAATTTCGATCAGCGTGGCATGTGTGGTGACTGTCTGTGATGGACTGGAGACTGAGAAGAGGCAGAAATGCTGAGTACTGATTGGTTTAGGGTCATGGCTGAAGTCAGTGAAGATGGAGATGCAGTCGTAGAGTCCAGCATCATTGTGGTGAACTCATGTCAGGGAGAGACACAAGAGTTTTCAGTGAGAGTTGGAGGTGAGCTGTGCAACTGACAATAGTCAAAATGACATTTTGTTGCATTTGATTCTTCTGCTGTGTTCTGAATGTGGCACTGTAGAGCACCATCAACCTGTTGTAGGTGTACAGTAACCAAACATGGAACCAAGGGAATGTAGTCAAGGGGTCGGTGTTCTCACAAGAATATAGGCAGCAAATGTTGATTGAGGTGCATTCTGGTGATTCATGTGAGATGTGGTGACACTGTGCTGCACAGCCAGAGTGATGTACCCAAATATGCCAGCAATGGGGCAGCCAGGAGGTAAGGAAGCATCGTGTGCCATTGACATATGGTATTGTATGTATGTTCAAGATCAGTAATAGGTCAGATGCTGATTGAGTGGGGAGAGCACATGGTCAGACTTCATGTAGACACGACCAGTTGGCAGGACCAGGGTCATGTGTGTACTCCCACTCTTGTCATCATGACAGTTGTGTGTCAAGTGCATGAGCTGCTTGTGCAGAAGGGCAGAGGTAGCAGGTCTGTCGTTATTACATTGCAGGAGCACTGTATTCTCCCTACAGGGTGTGTCCTATGGCGCACGACAGGCAGCATAGTGTTGGTGAATCACTGTGAGTTTGTCAGCAAAGGGAGCACACTGCTTGATTGTATCAACGGGTGCAGAATTATCTTCCTGTGATTTGTCTTAATGTTTGATGTACCAGATAGAATTGGAGATACTGGGGCAAAAAGGTCCTGGAATGCAGAAACTCCTGTCAAAGTACTGGAGTGCAGCATGCTGTATGACCAAGAAGAGGTGGAATTGGATTTAAAAAATCTATTGCTAGGTCTGGTATTATGATGTCCTTAACAGAGAATGTCCCCATAAGGTGGCAAGATGGAGACAGTAATAGGTTCTGGGTCATGGATCTCTGCACTGCACTTCATATGGTCACAGCACTGCAGGTTCAGCCATTGTGGATGAGCTGTCAAGTGATAGCAATTTGATTTCAGAGCTGATGTCTGCTGAAAAGTGGTCCGCCAGAAGTAGGACAAGTAGAGATAGAAGCCTCAGGGAACAGTTGTCAGAATCCAGATTGATTATATCACATTCATGTGCACAATCAGAGATGTGAAATCGGTAGTAGACATTATCAGTGGAGTGAGAGTTAGGTGAACCTGTTGTGGGCACTATTGAGTAATCACAAGTCAGGCGACAGTCACACACAGTGTCACTGAACTGCTCTTGCGTGGATGTCGCAGCATGTGGTGCATGACTGCACAGAGCAAAGTCATCTGTTTTTACAGATTGCAGGTCACTATGCTGAGCTGCAGCAGGGACATATGATGCAAGCTGTGGCCAAACCAATTCTAACCAGGTGCTGTTCAGTTGGTCATGTGGAGCAGCTGCATGGCGTGGTGCAGTTGGCAACATTTTGCACAGGTGTAAATGTAGTGTGCTCAGTGGCATTCTGCGCAGGCCCAGGTGTGGTGCAGGTGGGAATGATCTGTGCAGGAGTGACTGTGGCATGTTTGGCAGCATTCTTCACAGACTTGGGCATGACACAGGTGGGGATGATTTGTGCAAGCATGGGTGTGGTATGCTCAGTGGCATTCTGCACAGACATGGGCGTGACACAGTTGCGGATGTCTCTGTGCAGGCACAGGGATGGTGCAGATGTACTGCACAGGTTCAGGCATGGTGCAGCTTATGGGAGGTGGGGTTTTGTTGACGTGCAAAGGTCATCAATCTAGTCAAGGTGCAGAGAAGTCACAGTTGGAAGCGACTGGGTGAAGTCGGATGGACTCGACTACTAAGTGAAAGGAAGGTAGCTATGGTGCTTGGTGGCCACCATTGTTGTCAACAATGTGAATACAATGTCAGTGGACCATGGAATGTTCTTGATGTGATAGTTCATTTGCAACACAACAAGTTAGAAATAAGCTGTCCACAATCACCAGTCAGGTTTGAGTTTGGTCTGGGTGAAACTGGGTATGTTTCATGATCATGTATGAAATCTGGACATCAGGCAGCAGCAAAGGCATATTGAACAAATTTGTGCATGGTTAGAAAGACATGCTGTCCATGGTGAACGAGTGCAGATCTGTCCAACCTGAATGTTTCAGTCCAGCCTTCCATAGTATTTCTGCAAGTGGGGTGTGGGAGTAAGGTCCCACAGCAGATTAAATGTTGAGATTGCTTGTTACTTTCAGTTGTTCACGATTAGTGTCTAAGTTGAACAACAGTACTTAAGAACTTCACTTGGACAACTGATGTCTATTGATGGTGGAAGAGCCAGTCGAGAAGCACTACACTGTCCTTAACAGAAGCCGTCAATGTGATGTACAAATTTCATCACACTTTGGTTATGTGAAGGTCACATTCTACTATTGTAGCAACAGCATTGGTCAAAAATTACCTTATGTGCGATCTCATGAATCACTGTGGCCACCAGTTTGATTCAGATACAATGTGGGTATGATATATGTGATATATGACACAATGCAGTAGAATTAAAATTTATTGAAGGAATACATACACAGGTAAAGACACACAACTGTATAACATGTATCCTAAGATCATACTGAAGTCTCTTATCGAGTCATTGATATTGCACTCATAGCACATCAGCAGTATTGTTGGGGTCAATAGTCGATGGTCACCATGAAGTTATTTATTCTGTACGTTCCATTTGTTTCCTTTGATCATAATTGGCATTATTTCTCGCCATGCAGTATTTTAGTTATGAAATTTTGTCATAACATTTTATTATGAGACTGTTATAATTTTTCATAAAACACAACCATTTGAAGCAAAACACAAAATTTTTATTACTATACTGATGTATTGTACTCTGTAACTCTTACAAAACTTGTATTTCAAAATTTTGTTCCATAATATATAATGATTTTTGTATATAATTTTTTTTAATGCCAATAGTTGTGTTTTCTTTGTAGATACTTCAATCATTCATACAGAAAAATACATACAAAAGTTATTGGCTCTGGAACAATTTAAAATTCCGAGCTGTAATCCACTGAAGAGCCAAAGAAACTGGTACACCTGCCTAATATCATGTAGTGCCCCAGCGAGCATGCAGAAGTGCCGCAACACAGTGTGGCATGAACTCAACTAATGTCTGAATTAGTGCTGAAGGGAACTGACACCTTGAAACCTGCAGGTCTGATCATAAATCCGTAACAGCACATTGTGAGGCATCCCAGATATGCTTAATACGTTCATGTCTGGGCAGTTTGGTGACCAGCTGAAATGTTTAAACTCAGGAGAGTGTTCTCGGAGCCACTCTATAGCAATTCTGGATGATTGGGGTGTCGAATTGTCCTGCTGAAGTAGCCCAAATCCGTCAGAATGCACAATGGACATCAATGGATGCATTTTTGAGAAAAATAAAATGTCTACAGCCATCCTTATGATTTTATTTGTTTTGTTGCACCCAGTTTCGGCAGTTCAATGCGCCATTTTCAGGTCTGTATGCATAAAACAGTAACGACAGCATAATCAACTTATCAATCAAGCTACATAGAAACAGATTAAAAACGGAATGAGAAACAATGACAAGACTCTACAAATGAATTTACAGCAAATATTTGATAGAACGAACAGACACCCATTGTCACATATCTGAAATATACCACACCGAATTTCCACTGAATACATTGTACAATTAGATTATTTATTAAAATACCTTATCTTTAAATAATTTTACATGATTTTTTTGTTAATTGGATGTACATTACCTGCACGACCCTGAAATAACCTACTGAAAGTATGTTTTATGCAAACAGGCCTGAAGATGTTGCATTGAAGCGCCTAATCTGGTTGCCACAATATCAATCAAATCATAATGATGGCTGTAGGCGTTTTATTTTTCTCACAATAGTAAATGGCCGCCATCCCAAAGACCTTCTGCCAAAAGGATGGACATACAAAAACTGAGTGGATGCAGGTAATCAGACAGGATGCTTATGTACGTGTCACCTGTCAGAGTCATATGTAGATGTATCGGGGGTCCCACATCACTCTAACTGCACATGCCCCACACCAACAGAGCCTCCACCAGCTTGAACAGTCCCCTGCTGACATGCAGGGTCCATGGATTCATGTGGTTGTCTCCATACCCATACACATTCATCCGCTCAATACAATTTGAAACCAGACTAGTATGACTGGGCACCATGTTACCAGTCATCAACAGTCCAATGTCGGCATTGACAGGCTGGGCCTTCAGCTCCAAAAGCCCATATATGAAGTTTAGTTGAATGGTTCGCATGCTGAAACTTGTTTGTGGCACAGCATTGAAATCTGCAGCATTATGCAGAAGTGTTGCCCTTCTATCTTGTTGAATTATTCTTTTCAGTCGTTGTTGGTCCTGTTCTTGCGGGATCTTTTTCTGGGCACAGCAACGTCAGAGATTTGATGTTTTACCAGATTTCTGATATTGACGGTACACTTGTGAAATTATCATACAGGAAAATCCCCACTTTATCACTACCTCAGAGATGCTGTGCCCCATTACCCACGCGCCAACTATAACACCACATTCAAACTCACTGAAATCTTGATAACCTGCCACTGCATGAGCAGTAACCAATCTAAGTACTGCCCCTACACTTGTTGTCTTATATAGGTGTTGCCCACCACAGTGCCGAATTCTCCCTATTTACATATCTCTGTATTTGAATGTGCATGACTATACCAGTTTCTTTGGCCCTTCAGTGTATATTGTAATGATACACACCAAAAGTAGGGCAGTCTTTGTTTCAATCTCAAGTAAGGCAGTCTTTGTTTCAAGCTGAAGTACAGCAGTCTTTGTTTTACAAGTGGTGTAATGTATTTTTTCTTGCTTATCATGAATAGAGGGTGTGTCATGTACATCTGTGGTTTGTAGTTGCAAAGGCATCTGAAAAGTTTTACATTTTTCTAAATTTGAGGTCAGTGTTTATTATGAAAGCTGCAGGAGCTGGCAAAGAGGCTCTCTTTAGCAATTTACAGGAAGCTGATGTGTGAATTCCATTGTTTTCCATGTGTGTGTGAGAAATAAATCACAACATCAAGAAAATGTGGATAAGTATCTTCACTTACACTTAAAAACCTAGACCTTAATATCACCCACACATGACAAGATGATGATGTCTGCAGCCACAAATATATTAACAAAACAAGACAAGTATTAAAACTTTTCTACTCATTCCAACTTCGTAATTGTTTTTCTACACTGCTATTTACCACAACATACATTTATGCATTTAAATAGTTGTTTTAACTGTCTGAAGAAATGCAATTTGTTCTTATCAAGTTATGAGATAATGACTTTTGAATGGGACATCAGTAATGATAGTGTTAGAAGCTCTAGTACTGCAGTCAAGCACAGCTGAACATTTGACACAGCACTAGGCTATGCTTTTAGTGATTCTGCAGCGCACACTGATTTCATGCCAGCACACTTTGTGCCACACTCCTTGTGTCACAAATTTGGTCTGCTGCACGTTTGTGTGTGTTTCACAGAACTGCTATGCTGATACAGCTGCCAGCCTATGCTGCAGCCAGAGCAAGCCACCACTGACCACTCTGCTGCCTGCCATTGTTGCTGTTTTCCTTCAGTGTGCAGCTGCATTCTTGTTCTGTGAACAAGCCAAGCTGCTGTCACCATCATCACTGTGCCACTGTTGCCTGGTCACATTCAGTCAGTGTGCCAAATGATGCCAACACCACAGCATTCCTGGTGCTGCCCCCATGTCACCACCATTGATTCTGTTTTGCCACCCAAGACACATATCTGTACCATTGCCATTGCCATATGCATCTCCATGCCACAGCATCACTGCACTCACCATGTATGCCTCCATGTCACATCACTGCCTTGATGTCACCACCAATACCAAGGGCTGCTGTAGCAGCAGAGATCTCAGTGTCAGCATCACAGCGGGCAAGTACAGGCATCAGTTGCAATGTACACTGTGTTGCTAATGAATGCAAATCAGATGATATTAGGAATAATACAACCAGCCCTAGCATGCCAAAGGAAATGTGTTCAGTGCTAGAAAGTGAACTTTCTCAGTTGTTCTGTGCATTGATTGAGAAATTAGTTGGAAGTATCCATTCAAAATTTAAAGATATTAACTCTGAAATTGGGGGTTTAAAATTTGATCTTGGGGATGAAATAAATACTGTAATAGATTTGATCAGTTGGATAGAAGATTTGGTGAAACTGAAAATAAGCTGAAAACTCGTGAAGATCAAGTGGACAAGGGAAAAAAGGAGCTGGTAGCCAAAGTGAAGACTGTACAGTGGGAACTTTGGGGTTGAATTGAACCACAGGAGAAGCAGAGTAGGAAATCTGATTTCTACACAAATGCTGAATTAGTATTTGTAATTAAAACCAGAAATGAGATTTTAAAGGGGAAGGTAAAAGTTAGTTAAGGAAAAATAAACTGTCTGAAGGAAAACGCAAGTAGTGTAGCAGCTGGGCAGGCAGGTATGATGGTAGTATGCCCCATGAGATCAGGAAATAATATAAAACAATTCAGAGCTGAAAACAAGTACCAAGTAGTAGACTTCTTACCAGCATGCAAAGACAGTTTTGTAATAGGGGTGAATGAGGAGGCAAAAGTGAGGTTTCTGAAGAGACAGCTGGAGGGACCAGCTCCAATTTGGACTAACCAGTATGCTGAGCAACTTATAGATTATAAGAATTATGAAATCATGTTTTTGAATAAACATTGGCGACAGGCCAAGAAATTATGGTTGCAAAATGATTTCTTAAATGGACTAGGTTACAGAAGTAGAAGAGAAACCATGAGAGAGAGAGTTGTGTGAGCTTAACAAATCAATACATTCATGTAGACCTCTAGAGATATTGACTCTATCAGTGGTGGATGCATATGTTCATATGAAAATAAGGAGCTATGCAATTAATAGTACTGAAGTTAGAAGTAGGAAAATGAGACGAGGGGGAGTCAAATGAAAACCTTAAATTTGTAATAACAAATCAAAATTTCGCACCATTATCCTATAAGTTGGTAAGCATGCTACAAACAGCGTGCAGAATGGCCTTTAGGTGGCAGCATAGTGCAGATGCACACATACCATCGCAGTATCAGTATAAAGATGGCCGCCCCACTTGCAATTTGCACCAGGGAAGAACAGCGTTCTGTTATTCGATTTTTGCGTAGTGAAGGTATGAAACCTATTAAAATTCATCAACGAATGAAGATTCAGTACGGTGATGCATGTTTGTCACAGCAGCAAGTCTACAAATGGAGTAGGAAGTTCGCAAATGGTGTGACTTCTGTGGAAGATGCTCCTCGTCCAGGTCAGGCACAACGAGTTGTCACTCCACAGAACATTGCAGCAGTTGAAGCCATAGTGAAGGAAGACTGCCGAGTGACACTGCATGACATTGCAGCATGTTTACAGATTAGTCATGGGTCAGCACACCACACTGTGCATGATTTGCTCCAGGTTCACAAAATGTCTGCAAGATGGGTGCCACGGCAGCTGACTCCTGAAATGAGAGAACGACATGTTGCTGCTTGTGGAGAACTTCTTCGGTGCTTTGAACAAGAAGGTGATGGTTTCCTTGCAAGAATCATTACTGGGGACAAAACCTGGGTTCACTTCCACCAACCAGAAATGAAGAGAGCGAGCAAGGAATGGCGCCATTCCTCATCACCAAAACCAAAGAAGTTTCGAACAGAACCATCAGCAGGGAAGTTTATGCTGACTCTCTTTTGGGACAAAAAAGGTGTCATTTTGAAGCATTACATGCCTAGAGGGACCACTGTCACCAGAGCATCATACACAGATCTCCTAAAAAATCATCTGCGGCCTGCAATCAAATCAAAGTGATGTGGATTGCTGTCAGCAGGTGTCCCTTTGCAACATGACAATACAAGGCCCCACACTGCCCGTACAACAGTTGCAACTATCACAGACTTGCATTTTGAGTGTCTTCCTCATCCACCATACTCGCCATACCTTGCCCCAAGTGATTTCCACATGTTTGGACCACTCAAAGATGCAATGGGAGGAAAGAAGTTCCGTTCTGATGAAGAGGTACGCCACATGGTGCAAGAGTGGTTGCGCAGACTACAAAATGAAATTTTTTCTAACGGAATTTATGCACTTTGTAAGCACTGGAGGACTTGCATTGAGCGTGGGGGAGATTATGTTGAAAAGTGATACAGCTTTGTACCACTTCTGCATTTGACTCACCCTCGTAGATGCAGAGGCAGAAGTGAATTCTTCTAATGGTAAAGTATAAGAACCTGTTAGAGATATAATAAGTGATAATATTATTAACAGTTTTGGTGTTGTACGAGATAAGTGTTCTTCGGTTATTCTAAATGAGGTTATACCACGGGGGCATGTGCTGTAGGTGTATGTGACAATGGTGCAGAAGGTAATGTGATAAATGTGAATGATACACTTGCACCAGAGGTAATTCAATATGAGATTAGTTGCATCAAAAGATGTATTGGAGAAGGAATGGATGTGACATTGATAAAATTTACTCAATAGATGAAGCAAAAACATTTGTATTCGTGGAAGATGGAAATCATATGGTTCTACATAGAGAATTTAAGAGTGAATGAATGGGGAAGGACGAACATAAATATAATGTGAAAGGCTGGATTTCATATGCAAAACTACAACAGATGTTAGTACAAGATGAATGGGAAGAGTTAAAAGACTGAGAAGCTGAGTGATCATGATGTGATTGAGATATTAGCTAATTTATTTAAAGGAGAGAGACTGCAGGTGGAAGTAGGTGTTTAATATTTGTACGATGCATAAAGAAAGAAGGGAGGAAATTGATTTAATGAAGAAAACCTTTGTTGGAGATGTTAAAAGTTGAAAAGGTGCAACCCATTGTCAAGATAAATGTGTGCAATGTTGAAAGTGTGGGTCTGGTGGATACTGGTTCAAGTATATTAGTGGGTCCGAGTTCTTTCGGCAACAAATAAGAATTAGGAATCTAGTAGACCTACCAGTAACTGGGTTAAAGGTAAGAACAGCAACTGCAGCAAGCCCATCAGGAAGGAAATCATTTTAGAATTCATGACGATTGATTACTGATATAATTTTTGGTCCGCTTTTTAATGTCTTCTTACACAGCTACAATTTTTTTGGCACTAGTTGGCATGGCTTGGCCTATGGTCCAGGCAAAGTTTCATTTAAGTGCATAGTATTTTGTTTGTCCAACTGCCTTCACCATCGTAGTGACTTAATCTCTAGAATTGTTCTATGGTGCTATCCAAGTTTTGATTGCACTGTGTTGATTGTACTGTCACTAATGACAATAGTTTCCTGTTGTGGAGATCTGCCACTAGTAAAAAGTGATATAGAGCATTCGCCCCTACTACAGTTTCAGTAATGTTCCCACTATGGAGGTCCAGCAGAACTTCCTGTTCCAACCAAGGTCCAAACTCATTGGCTTCTTCCTATACAGGGTGGTCCATTGATAGTGACTGGACCAAATATGTCACAATATTAGCATCAAACGAAAAAATAAGAACAACAAAACTGTTTGAGTGTGACGGGGGAAAACAAATGGCAATATTGATGTCCCATTAGATGGTGCTTCCATAGGTCAGATTCATAGAAACTGCATTTTTCAAAATAGGTACCCCCATTTTTATTACATATTTGTATAGTACATAAATAAATATGAATGTTTGATTTGGAACATTTTTTACGCTTTGTGATGGATGGTGCTGTAATATTCCAACACTTATAAAATGCCTCACCCATTTAGATGAATAGTTCATAACAATTTGGTTTTTCAAATTAAAGCACAAAAAGTAGTTACATTTGGACCTTATTTCTGTTTTTCCAATGTGATACATTTACTTTTGTGATCTTATGATAAATAATGGGAATGCATGGTGTTATTGCGTGAGCAACCATAATAACCTCATTAATGTAATAAATGCTCAAAATGATGTCCTCCAACTTCAATTGCATTTGGCAAAACGCATAATGAAATTCCTCTCAACGGCAAGTAGGTCGCCTTCTGTAATTGTCGCACATGCATTGACAATGCACTGACGCGTTTCCAGGCGTTGTTGGTGGATCACGATAACAAATATATTTCAATTTTGCCCAGATAAAGAAGTCCAGAGATGTAAGGTCTGGTGAACGTGCAGGCCATGGTATGGTGCTCCTACGACCAGTCCACCTGTCATTAAATATTCTTTTTATTACCGCTTCAGCTGCACAGGCGCTATGTGCCAGGTATCCATCATGTTGAAAGTACTTCGCCATTCTGTCATGAAGTGAAACATCTTGCAGCAGAATGGGTAAAACATTAATTAAGAAATTGGCATACATTGCACCATTTAGATTCCCATTGATAGAATAATTGCCAATTAGATGTACTCCCATAATTCCGCACCATATATTAACCCGCCAGGGTCGCTGATGTTCCACTAGTTGCAGCCATCGTGGATTTTCTGTAGCCCAATAGTGCATATTATGCAGGTTTGTGTTACCTTTGTTTGTGAATGACGCTTCATCACTAAATAAAACTCTTGAAATTTATTTTTTGCCCAGTGGCAAAAATTTACATCATGTTCAAAATCATCATTATGCAATTCCTGGTGGATAGAAATATGGTATGATGATGCAGAATTCTCAAAACCAACTTTTTTGAAATTCCCGATGCCCTCTCACTGTGTCTTCTACTGATGTGCGGATTAGCCTCAACTACAGCTAAAATACTTATTTGGGCATCTTCATTTGTTACAGTTCTTCGTTGTGTCTTCTTCTTTGGCTGAACACTTCCCATTTCTTTAAATACATTAATTATCTGATGAAAGGTCTGTACACTTTGGATGCTGTCTGTCAGGATAATGATCAACATATATAGCACAAGCTTGTTGGGCATTTTGATCACAATAACCATAAATAAACACCATATCTACCTTTTCTGTTCTGTTGAATGTTCCATTTTAACATAAAAATAAATGTTCCATTTATGTCTTCCATGTGATTATTATAACTGCACAAGAGTATTATCATATCTAATTTAAGTAATGAATTGCACAAAGTGAGCCAGCCACTGTGGCCGAGCAGTTCTAGGCGCTTCAGTCTGAACCGCACTGCTGCTACAGTTGCAGATTCGAATCCTGCCTCGGGCATGGATGTGTGTAATGTCCTAAGGTTAGTTAGGTTTAAGTAGTTCTAAGTCTAGGGGACTGATGACCTCAGATGTTAAGTCCCATAGTGCTCAGAGCCATTTGAACCATTTTGCACACAATGCTACCAGGTGCATTGCTACATTTGTGAGAATATTACAGGGCCGTCCATCACAGAACAAAACAAATGTTCGAAATCAAACATTCCTATTTATTTATTTACTATAAAAATATGTACTAAAAATGGGGGTGCCTATTTTTTAAAAATGCAGTTCTTATCAATTGACCTATGGCAGCACCATCATCCATAGCGCCATCTGTTTCCCCCTCCATCATGCTCGAACAGATTTGTTCTCCTTATTTTTTCATTTGATGCTAATTTAGTGAGATATTTGACCCAAACACTATCAATGAACAACCCTGTATATTTGAATAAGAGTGTTATTAGCTGCTATCTTGTAAAAATTATCTGCACTGAAGTTGTAATGTGAGTGCACACTGAGATTACATCCCGTGTTCATCAGAAATTTGGTTCCTGTAAACTTGTTTACAATAAAGTCTTTTGGAGTCATTTACAGCAGACTGCATGTAACCATTTCTCCACAATTGTTGGGACAACTCATTGTGAAAGGTCCCCAAATTCTTCCAATATTCGAAGCACACTTCTTTGAAGCTTAAGTTCTCATAAACTTGTAATATTCACGACTATATTTTATTCAGAACAATATTCACAACAGCACTGTGTGTGGAATTTGAGTGGACATTCTCATGATATTAATAAACAAGGACTTCACTGATACTAAAATAATAATGAATAATTTTCTTTGAAAATTATATCTCAGAAATTCTCATGGAAAAAGAAAATGGAAATCTTCATCTTTCATTACCTATTATCCTTCTAGAATAATCCATGTTCTTGTTCGAATTGTTGTAATGATTGGAAGCGATTGATGTCTTGTAGCACTGAGGTCGGTACAAAACTGTATTATGTCGTTAAGTAATATTTGAAAAATAGCGTTTCTGTGTAACTGTGTTCAATACGTATGTTTGAATTTTTATTTTAATATGAATCTAGTCCTATATAAATGTTAAGTTTTCTATTTAACTACAATGGAGCGCAGCCATTAGCGCTACTGATCTACAGCGCAGATTATTGGTAAAATGCTGAATAATGGGTGATTAGCATGGAGAAATTCTTTTAAATGTTAATGGATATAATTAAGGTATAGAAAAGATTTAATATATATATACATTGTTTGTTGAGAGTAAAATAACGGCTGAACCAGATTCAATAAGTGATTGTCTTATGTTAGCCGTCATCTTCGTGAAATATTGCAGCGGCAGTTTTAAATCAAACTACTAAGCACCTATGAATCTTGGTGTTCAATTTTTATGATAATAAGTGTGTATTGTCGCCACCTGGAATAATAGTTCACTAAATTGAGAGAGATCACTCTAAAAAAAAAAAAAAAATAAATAAAATAAAAAAAAAAAAATTTGTGCCATTTACACTGCTTGACAGACAACACTGGTACACATTCCCATGAGGAGATTTCTTTAACTGGATAACATCTTTAGCCGGGAGAGGCAGTGATTAAAAGAAACCTCGTGTTACACTAATAATAGACCACGATTTGTAAAATACCACAATCCTATTCGCATGCCACAACCTGAATTAAAGGTTAAGTAACATCTTGTGTTTCTTAGTTTTGGGACCCAAATCATCACTGTTGTATTGGAATGCAGAACGAGAGCAAATTTTGCCCTGAGGAGAAGTCCGTGGCACTTGTTCCACTTTTTTAAAATGAATTGCAGCTGATTGGGTGTGGCCAATGTCAGAGCTACTCACATCCTGTTTGTTCACTGTTTTCAAGGTTATACCACCAGAACTGTCAAGACAGCAGCATTGAAGCGAATTTGTTGAAACGAGTTGTTTGCAGAAATCTTTTTTATGGCCCAACCGATTGCACTCCACAAGCTTTAACAGAAGTATATGTCTCGAGAATTCCTGACGCAGTAGTCATGAAAGGAGAATTGTGTGTAGGGTGACTATTTAACAGAATGACGGCCACTGGTGCTCTGTAGTGGCTATTGGAAGCATTTGGATGGCTACTAAAGGGTTCCACACAATTTTGAGATTTTCTTCCAAATCCATAGTAGCATCAGCTGAATTTCTCAAAACATCTCTTGTTATCCTAAGCATGAAGAATGGATGCTTTATGCTACTTAGCCTGCCCCGTGTCATTAGTGCTTTGCACATTTTTACATGCAACAATTTGGGTGCTCAGTTCTTTCATGCTTGCGGCAAGTTGATCTGTGGTTGTCGAGTGTGTGCTGCGCAGAATGCGTGGCCCAGGGCTGTTGGTCAGCTCTGCCCCTAAAATGCACAGTTCTGAGCCATCTGCCCCACAATATGTTGCATCTGTGCAGCCAACAGTGTGTTGCAAACAACTTACATGGGCTTCTGCCTTACCCACTAACACATCAAGTGGCAACTCTGTGTCTGCTGCCAAAAAAATGTGGATGTCTGTACAGAGCCATTTGAGCCACAATGGAATTTTCTGATACCAAGTCTGCACCCGCCAGTGACCTCAGCTCTTACAACAATTGCTTGGGTGAACTGTTTCCCAACTGCTCGTCTGTAAGTAATCTCTGAGGCCATACTTCAGGGGTTGACACGAAATGCTTGATAAGGCAGTTTTTTAAGGCAATGTAACTATCCATTAGCAACACTTCCTCTGCTTGGACAATCTGAATTTTTACAATATAAAACATCCAAAGTTGCAAATTTTACTTTTATTTACTTGATAACTATTTTTGGGTCGGGACCCATTTTCAAATTATCCTACAGGACAGAAACCCAAAATTACTATAATGTGCAATACAGCCATTATCAGATTACTAAGTGCACATCAAAAATACAGAACATATCATTTCAAGAAATACATGCCAGATAGTCACAATGGTGAAACTTCTTGGCAGATTAAAACTGTGCACCAGACTAAGGCTTGAACACAGGTGCTCACTCAGCTACCTAATCACAAAATCATATTGAGAAGACATAACAATAGCCTTTGTTCCAGAAGTGCTTGTCGTGCGAGGTTCACTTTACAGCTTCTGTGAAGTTTTGAAGGTGGGAGACAAGGTACTGGCAGAAGTAAAGCTGTGAGGATGGGTCGTGAGTTGTGCTTGGGTAGCTGTCAGTAGAGCACTTGCCCATGATAGGCAAAAGTCCTGAGTTCAGCTTGCCCATGATAGGCAAAGTCCTGACTTCAGCCGCAGTCCAGCAGACAGTTTTTATCTGTCAGGAAGTTCGATATCAGCGCACGCTCTGCTGCAGAGAGAAAATCTCATTCTGGTAGTCAAAATGGTACTCCCAGAGTGTAAGAACCATGTCAAGATAACAAACATATACATATAAGAAATGAGCAGTTACAGAGCTTAAAGCAACTGACAGTCTACTCTTCCACTGCTGTAAGGAAACCTCAGGAAGGAACACCATATTAGGATATAGGAAATTTCTTTCTTGATTATTAAATAATTCTCCAATCATCAAAAATACAACAATTAATACAATAACAGTACAAGTCAACAATTAAACAAATAATTTTAAAATTTTTACCAAAAACAGTAAAATACTTAAAATCACAGCACAGCAGTGCCACATATAGCGTGTATGACAAAGTTGTTTGCTATGATGGCATGTAAAACTCAATAAATGTGAACCATAACATTAGTATTAAAAAATGAAAAATAATAGGACATTAAAAATATTTATCACCTCCAACCCTCTACAAGTGCCACAACAAATCTTATAGAGCTACATAAACCTTAGAGACCTATATAAAATAAATTTTTTTGCACATTTATCAGGTAAAAACAAACATCAAAACACAAAGCTGTCTTTCATGAAGCAACAAAAATTAAGGCCCCTAACAGCCGTAAAATCACATGTATTGATTTAATCAAGCAACAAGAAAGGGGTACTAGATATGCAATGTGTATTAAAGGTTACAGCCAAATGGTACTGGCCATCCTGAGGGAAGAGATTGTATAACCACACTAGGAGGCATATGGGGGTGGGAATGGGGTAGAAAGAGGTAGAGCGAGAGGGAGAGAGAGAGAGAGAGAGATGGGGTAGAGGATTGGGAAAGGGGAGGAGGGGGCAAAGAATAAAGGTGTCTAAAACAGGTAAGCACAGGTTGCTTAGCAACGATATACTTTACAACTCTCAAAAACAATACAATCTTCTTCTTTTGTCACTTGTCATATCACAGAACATATAGCTCTGAAGCCAACCTTATCGCCAGCCGCTGTTGCCAAGCGGTTCTAGGCGCTTCAGTCTGGAACCGCGCTGCTGCTACGGTTGCAGGTTCGAATCCTACCTCGGGCATGGATGTGTATGATGTCCTTAGGTTAGTTACGTTTAAGTAGTTCTAAGTCTAGAGCACTAATGACCTCAGATGTTAAGTCCCATAGTGCTTAGAGCCATAGAGCCAACCTTATCGATGTCAAAACACTCACTAACATACCAAAACACTATATGGAAGAGCAACCTGCTCCCATATCACCCCCTTCTCAGTAAGACGCTCACAATTCACTGTACCACGTCCACTAGTCTTGCAAAAAATGGAATTACGTGACCCGATCTTGATGTTAATGGTTTTTTATCATCAGGTTGTTTGTCCTGGGGTGGTAGTGAAACTGGAGTATCTTCCGGCAATCTAACGTGTACGTTCAGCAAATATGTATGTTTCAATCAGTCCATGGAAATGTTTTTTACTTGGTCTTTAATTTTGAGTCCAAAAAATTTTGGTGTTCTTTCCACGACTTCGTATGGGCCTTCATATGGAGGTTCTAATGACTTGTTAACTCTGTCAACCCTTACAAATACGTGTATTGAAGTGCTGAGGTCCTTGTATACAAATGGTGTCTCTTTTACTTTATGAGCTATTTGCACAGGTTTCAGTCAGTTCAAATATTGTTTTAGTTATGAAACAAATTGGGGTACATCTGAATCCCTTTTTGTTCCAACTTTTCGAAAAAAAAAAATTATCAGATATCCTGATGGGAGAACCATAAACCGTTTCTGGTATCGTAACATTCATGTTTCCACTGATTGAGCAACGAAGACCAAGGATTACAGGTATTGTTTGAGTCCATTTTGTAGTTGAATGTGAACGGATTGCTGCTTTAAGAGTGCGATGAAACCTTTCTATTTTTCCATTGGATTGAGGATGATATGCAGTAGTTTGAGTTTGATTACAACCATATATTTTTGATAGTGCTTGAAATAGCTCAGAATTAAACTGTCTTCTGCGATCGGTTACTATTTGATAAGGTGTGCCAAATCTAGTTATCCAACAACTGAAGAAAGCTTCAGCTACAGGTTCTGCTTGTATATCCCAAAGTGGTATTACCTCTGTCCAATTCCTAACTCCATCGATGCATGTTAAGCAATACGTATATTCATCAGAAGGAGGAATTGGCCCTATCAAATACTTTAAAACGTTCATTAGTGTCGGAGAAGTGTCCTATTGGTGAATGCACATGTCGTGATACCTACAGAAGAATGCTGAAGATTAGATGGGTAGATCACGTAACTAATGAGGAAGTATTGAATAGGATTGGGGAAAAGAGAAGTTTGTGGCACAACTTGACCAGAAGAAGGGATCGGTTGGTAGGACATGTGTTGAGGCATCAAGGGATCACCAATTTAGTATGGGAGGGCAGCGTGGAGAGTAAAAATCATAGAGGGAGACCAATAGATGAATACACTAAGCTTATTCATAAGGATGTAGGTTGCAGTAGTTACTTGGAGATGAAGAAGCTTGCACAGGATAGAGTAGCATGGAGAGCTGCATCAAACCAGTCTCAGGATTGAAGACCATAACAACAACAACCTGACCCTTGGAGTTTTACTCGGTCAGCTCTTTGATCATAAATATAGGCAGTAAGCATTGTACTAAGACACTAGTTGTCATTTGAAAATTTGTCCCGCTTTTATATTGCCTTTCCTTTCTGGTTTGTACCCATTCATTAAGGTTCTAATTAATCAACTTTTGGTCATAAATACAGCCAGAACAATTTTACTATGGCACAGGTTGCTGTTAAGCAAAAGAGGGACCTTGTGGTTAGATTTAGCTGTAAACAGTTGAGTTCTTTGGTTGAAGTTGCATTTCTCAGTTGTTAGTTATAATCTGAACAACCTGTTGTGCTAAGCTGTTCATTTCTGTGTTTGGAAGACCGGCTCATCATTGGTGTATTTTAGCTGGATCTTGTGGTTCCACCGAGTGAGTTCTCTTGTGATAAGTGTTCACAAATAATGTTTTAAGATGTTCCTTCAGAGCAGTCTTAATAACTGACAATCAGCTTAACTTTGAAAATATTAACAACCAACTGTCACCAGGGCTTTAGTCAAAATAAAATTCTCAGCAGGAATGGGCTGGGATCCAGTCACACCTTGGTTGCCGATTGAAATTTAGAGGTTGGTTGCTTTGAAGTAATCCTTATCACTGTCATATTATTTGCCAATCTGCTTAACCTTTAAGCACAGGTGCACATCTTAACCTCGAACCTTCACACATACAGCTTTCAAATTAAAAGTTAAGCCATCTGTTTTGAGTAATTCAATCACCCTTGTCATCAATGGTGATTATGTAGTTCCATGTGTTGGGCATTTAGTAAGATAGACTGCGTCCAGCATAGTACTAAACACCACTGTTTCACCCAATAACGGGTGGGCTGCAGGTCCGGCTGTCTTGTAATCATTGTCACATTGTTTGCTGTTTTGCAATACAGCACTTCAAATTTTTTTGCAAAGATCCAAAGCTTGTTCAAGTTAAGGTTTAAGGTCAAAAGAATTTCGCAAATTTGTTCATTTTGTTAAAGAAAATTTTATGGTTAAATGCTTTGATTATCTGTAAAAAACAGTTTATATATTGTGAAATAAACAGGTTGTGTGAAAAGAAAGGTATATTGGTGGGTCCTCCCTTCCACATTTTCCTTAATTCCAGTAAGTACCATGTCTCATTGGTAGCAGAGCATGGTTTTCAACCCATTAGCGGGGGGTTGTTATGATTTTCATTTCACGCAACCTGCTTTAGTTAAAATTTTGTACTTTATTCTTTTGGGACATTGTCTAACTATTCTCTTTTGTCCACAGCCACACCATCGATCCACGTCAAGTGTCCTAGTATTTCATACCTAAAATGGGATCAGCTCGAGTATGAACTGAGCATTAGGCAACAAAATGTTCATGGTACAGTGGGGGAGCTGGCAGTCAGGCTATGGGCAGTGTTGTCAACACCACTCTCCATTTCTGTTGGCGAGGTGAGCCAAAATTTACAGGCTATTATGGTAGCATTGAATCAGTTACAAGAAAATCTCTCCTATCTCCAAAATAATCAACCACCTGTGAAGCAGTTAAAGCATATTCCTCCACAATTAGTCCACCTGGGCAGTAGGATAAAAGATCTTAAACTTCTAGAACTGAGCCCTGAGAAGTTAGCACATGTCATTCAGTTAAATAATCTTTTGTTTGATTTGCAAATCCAAACTGCAGCTTTAGAGTTAGAAAGTGTGGCTGATAAAAATAATACAGAATGTGTTTCTGACAATCCAATAGCGTGGTGTAGTCGTATACAGGCAGCCACCACACATACCTTAACAATTTGTTTGTGCGGCTGTAGGGCATGAACCATTGTGTGGGTGTCACACCTTAATTATGTGTGGAAATTGAATATGGACACTTATGTAGATTATCTCCAGTACATCCCTTGATTGAGAGATGTCGGATGGCCAATGGTCAAGAGTTACCTCTGTGCAGGAAGTGCGGAGAAATCTTTGTGTGTGTGGATTTTCATGGCCTGTCTAGTTTTTATTAGTTAATTAGTTAATGGACTGGTGCCTGACTTAATTCTAGGGTATGATTTCATCCGTAAGACCAGTATGATGTTAGATTTTGGTACCCGAACCTTTTATTTCAAATTTTCCCCCAACAACAGAACAGCCTTTTGTTCATGTTTTCATATGGGGATGGGACGTGACACCAGTAGCAAAACCTGCCTGCTTGGTGTAGACCACCTCTCTAATCAACAAGGGAAACAGTTAAGTGAACTTTTGGGAGAATTTCCTGATGTACTTTGTGACAGGTTGGGATTTACAGATGTCATTAGATACCATATATCATGGATGACATGCCGGTTTGCCAGTCTCCATATCGCTTTTCACCACCTAAGATAAAGATCTTGTGGCACAAAACTAAGGGCTTGTTAAAAGACAGAGTCATAAGACCGTCCACCTCACCCTATGCTTCCCCCCATTTTCTTAGTACCTAAAGATCAGGGGGCAGGATTTCCGACTTGTGGTTGATTACAGACTTTTCAATAAAAAGGTGATCTTGGAATCAATGCCACTGCCTGATCTCCACAACTGTTTCACCTGGTTTTCTGGAGCATCTGGGTTTATGGTCCTAGATCTTAATCAGTCTTATTGCCAGATACCTTTATAATGGAAGAATCTAAGCATCTCACCGCCTTCGCCACAAATTGGAATTTAAATGAGTTCAACCGAGTTTCATTTGATTTGTCAACCAGTGAAGCAGTTTTATTCTGTTTATTGGATAAAAGTTTTGGTGATTTAAAGTTTAATTGTGTCTTCAATTATTTGGATGATGTGGTCATATTTAGTGCCTCCTTTGAAAAGCATTTAGAGGACATCCAGAAGGTGCTACCCAGGCTCAGGGATGTGGGGTGTGAAACCAACAAAGATAACCCTGGCTAAGCACCAGTTGTAATTTTTGCGAATTAGCATTGATCAGGAATGAACTAAGGCACTGAGGAATTTTCCGCAGCCATGAAAATTTGCTTCCCGACATCTGGAGGGGCCTAAGCTCGATTACTCAGTATATGAGTGCGAAGTGTTAGCTGTGTTATTTGCCCTAGAAAAATTTTGGTTGTATCTCGAACATCATGAATTTGACCTAGAGACAGATAATCAGGCCCTTAGTTTGGTCCTAACTCGTCCTAGGAAGACACACCTGGCCGGGGTGTGACCGCTCTTATCACCATCTCTCATCTTACTAATATATTAAGGTGGTTCAGGCCACCGTGGGTGTTGGTTACAAATAATGCTCCTGGCTTTCTGGCAATGCCATTTAGACAATTCTGTTTTGGTAATGGGATAAAACATGTTACCACCACACCTTTTTATCCTTAGGCTTCCTTTGCCAAAAGAATTAACTGCAACTTGAAGTCAGCATTGATTATTTAACACCATAAATCGCCAAAGAAGTGGGATACCATCTTGCCCTGGTTAAACTTAGTGTTTAACTCTGTGCGGCATGAAGCAGCCCAGGCCACTCCAGCTAGGCTGATGCTCGCGTATCCCATGAATTCCCTGCTCTCCAATTTATGGGAGATAAATGATCTTTTACCCCTCCATCCATCACTCTGGAGGTTCTTAGGGAGAAATGGTTGTGATCTCGGGCAAATATTAGGTCTGTCGCTATAATAGAAACAAATGCCCCTTTCAGGCGAAGATAGGGGATCTTGTCCACATCAGGAATGTTCCTGGGCAGACTTCTCGGGATAAACACTTAGGGAAGCTAGCCTCATATTTCCTAGGTCCACATTCCATTGTCAAAATTTTTTGGTCAGGGACCTGGGAAAGCAGAAGCTAATAAGGGTTCATGTCAGTCACATTAAACATCCCAGTGGAGTGAGGGGTTCTTAGCCCCAGAAGAGGCTTGTTCAGGTTTGAGTGGGGAAGGTTCAGCTGTGGTGCCATTGAACGAGTAGACTGTTCTATCTGGTGCCACTGGCTCAGGTGTACTATCAACTATCCCCATTGTGACCCCATTGCCAATGTCTATGATGAAGAGTTAGTACCTGTGAGGTGTGTCCTTAGAAGGTCTTCGCTTGCCAATACATATACGGAGTTTGCTGGCCCTAGAAGGGAAGGCATGAAGTTTGGGGATTTGCAGTAGTGTCGCGACAAGAAGGGGTCACGAGGTCCAAGCGGCCATAGCCGCGAGCAGCAAAAGGAGGGCCTGCACAGAGCAAAGACACGGGAGTACTTCACCGGGGCCAGTGTCAACTAAAAACAGAAGGCTGACATTCCATTGGTTGGTTGGTTGGCAACATTCATGTCGGGCGACCACTCATGGCCTGGCTGCCCTCTTCTACCTGGCTTTCATCAGCACCACTCAGTAACCACTACAACACACTGTAGATCCATGGGACTGCTTGCTGATAACGGAGAGTAACATTCTGTAATCCTTGTGGTAATTAGTTTCTTTCCATACTTGCAAATTTGTTGATTTTGTTAAAGAAAGTTTTATGGTTAAATGCTTTGATTATCTGTAAAACACAGTTAAATAAAAAGGTTGTGTGAAAAAAAAAGGTATATTGGTGGTTCCTCCCTTCCACGTTTTCCTTAATTCCAGTAAGTACCACGTCTCATATATGTCTGTTATCATGGTTCTTATATTTTGGGATATACCATTTTGACTATCTGGTCCATATTTCTTGAAACAACGCATTCAGTATTTTTGATGTGGACCTTGCTGCCAGTGGGGTGGATTGCATGCCTCAGCGATACAGATAACTGTACCATAGGTGCAACCACAACAGAGGGGGTATCCCCCCATTGAGAGGTCAGTCAAACATGTGGTTCCTGAAGAGGGGCCTTCTCAGTAGCTGCAGGGACAACAGTCTGGATTATTGAATGATCTGGCCTTGTAACATCACCAAAATGGCCTTGCTGTGCTGGTACTATGAATAGCTGAAAACAAGGGGAAACTTCAGCCATAATTTTTCCCAAGGGCATCCAGCTCGGCTCTATGGTTAACTGATGATGACATCCATTTGGGCAAAATATTCTGGGGGTAAAATAGTCCCCCTTTTGGATCCCTGGATGGGGACTACTCAGGAGGATATGGAAAGTAAAGGTGCAGGAGAAATAAAACTGGGATCAGAGTGTAAAATGATAGATTCTTCAATCAGGCAAGTAGGCTAGAAAGTTTAAAAAGGGAGATGGTTAGGATGACATTAGATATTGTGGGAATTATTGATGTTCAATGGCAGAAGGAATAGAACTTCTGCTAAGGCAGATACAAGGAATTAAGGAGATGGGACCTGGATAAGTTGAAAGAACCAATGTTGCTGAGAGTTTCAGAGAGTGCATTAGGCAGCGCTTGACTATAACAGGGAGAAAAAAAAAAAAATACAGCAGAAAATGAACGGGTAGCTTTCAAGATGAAATAGTGAAAGCAGCAGAGGATCAAATAGGTAAAAAAACAAGTCCTAGTAGGAACCCTTCCATAACACAAGAGATATTGAATTTAACTGATGAAAGGAGAAAATATAAAAATGCAGCAAATGAAGCACACAAAAGGGAATGCAAATGTTTAAAAAAATGAGATTGACAGGAAGTGCAAAATGGCTAAGCAGGGATGGCCAGAGGAAAAATGTAAGGAGTTAGAAGCATACTTCCATAGAGGAAAGATCGATTCCACCTCTAGGAAAATTAAAGAGGCTTTTGGAGAAAAGAGGAGCAGCTATATGAATGTCAGGAGCTCAGATGAGAAACCAGTTCCTAAGCAAAGAAGGAAAAGCTGAAAGATGGAAGGAATACACAGAGGGTCTATACAAGCGAGATAAACTTGAAAACAATAGTATAAACAGGAAGTGGATGTAGATGAAGATGAGTATGATACTGTGAGACAAATTTGACAGGGCTTTAAAAGACCTAAGTTGAAACAAGGCCCTGGGAGCAGACAATATTCCATTAGAACTACTGATAGCCATGAGAGAGCCAGCCATAACAAAACTCTTTCATCTGGTGTGCAAGACATATGAGAAGGCAAAATACCCTCAGATTTCAAGAAGTATGTAATAATTGCAACTATAAGAAAGCAGTTGCTGACAGGTCTGAAAATTACTGACCTATCAATTTAATAAGTCATGGTAGCAAACTACTAACATGGATTCTTTACAGAAACTGGTGGAAGCTGACCACGAGGAATATCAGTTTGGATTCTGGAGAAAAGTAGGACTTGTGGCAGTACTGACCATGCAACTTATCTTAGAAGATAGTTTAGGGAAAGACAAAACTATGTTTACAGCATTTGTAGAGAGACATCTTAGAGAAATCTTTTGACAATGTTGACTGGAATACTCTCTTTGAAATTCTAAAGGTAGCAGGGATAAAATACAGGGAGCAAAAAGCTATTTACAAATTGTTCGGAAACCAGACAGCAGTAATAAGAGTCAATGGGTATGGAAGGGAAGCAGTGGTTGAAAGGGGAATGAAACAGAGTTGTAGCCTATCCCCAGGGTTATTCAATCTGTAAACTGAACAAGCAGTAAAGGACACCAAAGAAAAATTTGGAGCAGGAATTAAAATCCTTGGAGAAGAAATAAAAACTTTGAGATTTGCTGATGACATTGTAATCCTGCCAGAGAAAGTCAAGGACTTGGAAGAGCAGTTGAATGGAATGGACAGTGTCTTGAAAGAGGATTCAAGATGAAAATCAACAAAGTCAAAACAAGGACAATGGAATGTAGTTGAATTAAGCCAGGTGATGCTGAGGAAATTAGATTAGGAAATAAGGCACATGAAGTAGTAGATGAGTTTTGCTATTTGGGCAGCAAATTAACTGGCAATGGTCAAAGTAGGGAGGGTATAAAATGCAGATTGGCAATGGCAAGAAAAGCATTTCTGAGGACAGAAATTTGTTAACAACAAGTCTTTCCTGAAAATATTTGTATGGTGTTTAGTCATGTGTGGAAGTGAAACATGGACGATAAACAGTCTAGACAAAAAGATAATAATAGAAGCTTTTGAAACTTGGTGCTAGAGAAGAATGTTGGAGATTAGATGGGTAGATCATGTAGCTAATGAGGAGGTACTGAATAGAATTGGGAAGACAAACATTTGTGGTACAGCTTGACCAAACAAAGGGACCATTAATAGGACACATTCTGAGACATCAAAGCATAACCAGTTTAATATTGGAGGGAAGTGTGCGGGGGTACAAATCGCAGGGGGATACCAAGAGATGAATACAGTAAGTGGATTCAGAAGGATGTAGGTTGCAATAGTTATTTAGAGGTGAAGACGCTCGCACAGGATAGAATAGCATGGAGAGCTGCATCAAACCAGTCTTCGGACTGAAGACCACAACAACAACAGTTGTAATGAACAAGATTTGGTTTTCTGTCCTCTGAGATGATTTGAAAATGGGCCCTAGCCCAAAACTAGTCACCAAGTAAATAAAAGAGAAGTTTGCAACATTAGCTGTTTTTTTTTTTTCATTGTATTGATTACCACAAGTCACCACCCTACAGTTACTACAGCATGCTGCTAATTTATTACTCTGAATTTTATTCAAGTGGGCAACGACACACTGAAATTTTTCCATAAGATTTTTGATTCCTTGCTGACTGAAAATGTTTTCCACCCAAGTGAACCATAACTCAATCCTCATAGCCCAAACAGATACAATTTTGCATGGGTGGAGGTCCTATCCTGTAGTGGCATTGTAGGTTGCACATGGAATGGTGATCTATTGATGTACCTGCATTGGAATCTTGTACTGTATACATTTCTTATTGTATTATCCTCCTGCTTCACCCTACTGCTGTTTTTGAGGTTATTCATTTGCATTGTCACCGCTGCAGGATTTATGTTCACAAAGTAAACAGACACTGCAATGACTGTGTAGACATGATCTCTGAACACACATTTATTTTAGTTTACTTTACACAACGTGAAAACTTCTTACAACAAGCACAAGTGCATGACATGCATAAAAGAAAGTACAAAGACCTCAACACAGAAAAATATTGTACACAATTTCTTTTGTTTGTTCATGATTGATCAGTCAATCCAGAGGTCATAGCAAGGGAAGTAAGGGGGAACTAAGGAACTGCTGTGCCACAGAAACTAAAGTGGGAAGATCCTGGCTGTATTTGAAACTAAAATATAGACTCATTAAAAATACTGAAATTGCACCCACAAAAGGTATAATAAATCTGGAAAAAGTGTTGAAATCACACCAGAAAGACAATCCATAAAAAAAGCACCATGTTGGTACCACTTTTAGAAAATAAGTTACCAACAGTTGTTTGTAAAATCATGTAACAACTGCAACAATAGATACCAACACACTGCCAGTGCACATGATATAACAACTGTAAATCCACAAAATCCAATTAATATCTTTGGCATAAGGATAAATTAAACAACCTGTTTATTATAAACAAAAATCTTAGATTACTGCTGCTGTGTGTCCCAAAGAATGCTCCACAAATACACAAAACAGTTAGTCTCTGCACAGATTGCTTATACTAATTTAATTGTCAGTGTTAATATAATGAGAAATTTGCATGTTAATATTTCAAAAGAAGGCATCTGAGTAACATAGTATCAGGAGAAAGAATGAAGGACACTTTTGAGTTGTGATTAATATTCCAGTTTGTGCAGTGTTGAAAATATAACACGAAAATGGATCATATGGCAATATGTAAATGAAATTAAACTACATTTAAATGCATGTGTACAAAATCTGTACATGGCTTGTAAAATGATTGTATAAATGAATGAGGGTTAGGCATGTGTATATTCATCTGACCAAAGTAGTATGTCAGGTGACATAACTGAAGACAGGACTGGTATCATCATCTTTTGCTGCTGGGGACTATTGGGAGCAGGCAGAATGCCACTTGTGTTCAAATGTGTTCTGAGCTACGCATATTCAGAAGTTAGTCAATTTCAGTATACTGGTTGGTGATTTTTAGGTTTTTAAATTGAGAAAATTAGAAAAGTAACCAAACTTTTGTATGGTGAACTATTTATTGGAAGGAGATTTGAATGAATTTGTAAACATTAGGAATTTATGCAGTATAATCAAATCTGATTGCATTGCATAATGCTTGCAGTTTATGGATGCATTGCCTGCAACTGCTCTGCTCATCTGTACTGTTGTGGGCAGTATTACCAAATGTAGGGCCATCATTCAAAGTAAATTAGTCTTCTGTGAATAAATAAGCAGTAAAATCAAACTGTGTGGTAAGCCTACATTGTTATCCTGAGGGATTATTGTCTTAATTCCCTATTATTTAATTATCTATATTTATTCATGTTCTATGCATCTATCACTCACTGACCACTTCCATTGACCCCCTGATAATCTTTAGACACTTACATATGGGCATAATGCAACATTACATGACCAAACCCCTCTGTGGATGAGCCATCTAATGGATTTCTTAGGTTGTGCACTCGCCCTCTGGTGGATGGGTAGCTGTAGGTAGTTATCAAACCCTCAAGTACTATGCTACAAGACAGAATCAGTAACAAAGATGTGTTAATATCTATTTCCCATAGTAGAGGGGCAATTTCAGTGGCCACAGTACATAAATTTAATGATACTCTGAGGCTTTGTAGTGATTTTAAAGTAATGATAAGTTGGCAAGCTGCCGTGGAAACTTATCTCCTACTGATTTCAGGTGAACACTTAACAAAATTAGGCTATGGCACTTTATCCAGAGGCGACCTTTCAAAAGCTTATTTTCAACTTTCCTTGGAATGCAGCATCACAAGCTTACCTCTCAATATACCATACAGTCTCTACCATTATAATGCATAGCTTTCAGAATTTCCTGAGCCCTGGTGCTTTTCCAGAATTTTTTGTGTCAGTTACTATAAGGCATTCTCAGTTGCTCCACATACCTTGGTGAGATCTTTGTCAGAGGTGTGACTCCAATGGGCCACCTCACGACCTGAAGCTCCTTTTTCAAAGTGTGGCAGTTAAATGACTACAATACAACTCGTGCCAGTGATCTTCCATGCAGCCATCCTTGAACTATTTGTTATTTGTAATGAAATGTTACACTGATGGCCCAGATAAAGTGTTAAAAGAAAAATAAGAGATATTGTGTTTTAGAAGTAGCTGGCTTGGTTAAATATTCTGCAACCATGAATTTTAAATATTTTGAGTGCACCAATCTTATTTGCACTGCTGCATCAGACTTCATAATTACAAAAACAAGCAGGTTTTATATAATTACTACAATTAGTAGTTATCTCAGTGAGACAGCCATAATGGTGGCTAATCAGATCATGTCCAAGACAGCTAGTTCCAATCATGAAACAAACTCACTGACACTTCCAAAGGATGGAGTTTTAAAAGTATATGTACCATTAATGTTAGGAAAATCAATGGATACTATGCAATAAATCTTTTTGATGGTAATTATTATTTTTCAAATTAACTTACATAATTATAACCATCTGTACAGACAGATGAAGAGACAAGAGAAAGTAGCAAGACAAAAACAAAGGAAAAATGTACAGAGATATTTCCACATTTATCATTATTTTGAGTTTAAACACTATGCAAGTCTCTTATTTATCAAAAATAATTAACAAAAGAAAATTGTGTCTCTACAGATTCAGCCTCTCACTTAATGGACTCTAACAAATGAAAGATTCTGTCCAACATGGAAATGCTGTCTGACCCTGTACCCATCTCACTCTGTGATTTTCTAGCAACTGATGGGGCCATTCCAGCAGCCCAGCAGAATGGGTTCATGGCTGCCCTCATCACACCCTCTCAGACATATTGGGCCTGTTACATGTTGGCGTCTAGGCCTTTCCCTTCTGGGTGGGCACCCATGGTGGGAGCTCGGAGTGCTGACAGCATCCAACCTGGAATTGCACGCTGATCAATGTTTGCCAAGGGTCCATGATGTACACCATGAGTTCCACCCACGGACTTCTGTGGCACCACAGAAAACAGTTTTGACTCAGCCATCATTTTCAGCAGTTCACTGTTTCCTCCCCCCCCCCCCCCCCCTTTCCCCTGGCAGACTCTTTGATTGCAGGACAACTCAGGCTACTCCCATTGGAGCCTCATCCTCCCCGACTTTCCACACAAAAACCCACAGACATTGATCTGCCAATGCTTATAGTGGTGGCTCCTCCAAACCACACACCACCTACATTTTTATCCCCCAATGGTAACTACTGGGAGGAAAAGGGGCGGGGGGGGGGGGGGGGGGGAGATGCAGTGGCACCAACCAGTGTCACTATGGAAACTGAGTAGCTGGTGCAACTTTATGATTGACCACCACTATCCCAATGGCACTTGGCATTGGGCTCTGACAAGACAAAACAGGACTTATGTGTATAAGCTGGCCAAAGGCCAGTCTGAATCAGTTTTACTGTGATTAGTCCATACCAAGTAGCACACTGGTTTCGTTTATAATGTATATTGGACTCTGCTTTTTATTGGCAGAAATCTGGTACTGCATGAAATGGGCTTGGATTGATTGCTGCATAGGTGAGAGTATTAAAACTCTAATGGTTAATTGCTAAAGCATTCAAAACAGAATGCAAGAGTTTGCACCACTCCTGAAATTAAGTGAATCTCATGTAATACTAGGTACAGAAAGCTTGTTGAAACTTGAAATTGATGTCAGTGAGAGTTTTGGGGAAATTTAAGTGTATATCTAAAGGATAGACAAATGGGAAATGGGGGTTGGGTATTTGTCACAGTAGACAAGAACTCAAATCCACCGAGTTAGAAACTGAAGGTGCATGTGAGATTGTTTGGGCAAGACTCAGTATCAGGGGTGGGCAAAAAAAAGATAACTGGATCCTTCTGTCATCCACCAGACTCATCTCCAGATGTAACTGAAAACTTTAGAGAAAACTTCAGTTCACATGCATGTAAGTTCGCCAATCATACTGCAGTCATCAGTGGAAATTTTAATTATTCAACAGTTAAATGGGAAAATTACAGTTTTGTTAGTGGTGGGCTTGGTAAGACATCCTGTGAAACTTTACTAAAAGCCTTCTCTGAATGCTACCTAGAACAGATAATTAGAAACTCCACTCATTACGAGACTATATTGAATCTAATAGCAAGAAATAGACCTGACCTCTGTGAGGATATCCACAATGAAATTGGTATCAGCGGCCATGATGCAGTTGTGGCAGCAATGGTTACCAAAGTACAATAGGGCTCTGTAAAAGTAAGATGACCAACCATTTTGATGCAACATACTGTTGATTAAACACACACAAAAGAAACATTTATCAGCAATTCTACTTATCTGTAATCTGAAAAGTGACTTGTTTGTGCCGGTGATATTTTTTTGATAATCTGAAATTTTATGGCACTGGTTGGATATCTGCTGATTGCAGATTTTGTTACATGCTGTTATGTAAATAAATGCTGCCAGGAGACAGAATTTTGGGTGGGATTCAACTATTTAAAGACTGACGTAAAGATATTTGATGTTTTTGGAAACAACATAATGTTTTGGAAAATTGCTAGGTTAGATTTTTCTATTCTGAATGGATTGTATGCCAAGATAGTAATGTGTCTTACAAAATATGTTATGGATTAGGAATTTTAAAAAGTTTATGGAATCATTTTATGAATTTGTGTTGAGAATACCTTACTTATGAGTATAATGTAATCGTTCGGATTTAAAATCTACTCACCAAGTAGTGGCAGGATAGCACACATATAAAGATATTTATATTTGCATGCTTTTGGAGCCAGTGGCTCCTTCTTTGGTTCTGGGCAACTTTTCTGAACTCTACCAACTTCCTAAAACTCACCAGTCCTTTTCCTTCACCTCTCTTCCTTTCCATTCAGCCTTTCTACCAGAAGGAGCCACTGTCTTCACAAGCTTGCAAATTTATATACCTTGGTGAGTAGATTTTTTATGTATCCAATTATGTTATATTTTCATACACCAATTATTTTGATTGATCTACTTATGACCATTGTTGTCATCTTGAAAATTATTTTGCATTATGATAAAATGTCCAACAACCTAATTAGTGGTTTAATTGAATAATGAAGCATGTCATCTTGTTCACCAAAATTATGGCAAAAAAGTACAGTGGCAATAAGTGCATGTATATTTTTATCTATGCAGCACAGTTTACCAAATAAAGATAAATGAAAAGAAAATACACACACTGAAGCTGAAAATAAATCATACTTAGAATCTTTAAACTGATTTGAGCAAGATCACATCTACAGTCACTTTTATATATCTGTATTATTGTTTTGCTTGATGCCAGACACTGTGAATCAGGTAGCTTTCACTAATTTAACACCCCTTAGATTCCATTGGTGTTGTAGCTTGTTGGAAACTATTTTAAAAAGCTTGATGCTTCTCAGGAATGAATATCTTCAATACCTTTATATTACAGAGACTAACAGAAGAAATGTGTATTTCTTTACTTAGGAACAGCATTAATATGAGTACGCCTGTTGAGGCTTCCCATTGCATTTTAAAGAAACATCTTCTCACACATTAGGTCATGAACATATGGTAGGAAGTGACTTTTTGGATAATCTCTCAAAATTCTGAACCATTCAGAGTTCTGGAATGCTACCTTAACCCAAAAATTGTTGTGTTATGAAATACTCATGTCTGTTCTGCTTCTGACACTAAAATACATCTTTTTTCCTTCCCATCGAAATGGTCTTAAAATTTACATTAGGTCCTGAGTTTCCAACAATTCTATACAACCCCCCAGTGTCATAAACAAGACACATTTTTCTTCATCTCTGCTACCATATAGCCTGTCATCATTGAGGAACTGGAAACTTATGCTGGGCTTCCATAAGCACATACTTCATGAGTACTAGATAACATCAGAAAGAGAACATATTTTATTTTTGTTCCAGTAGCAACAGGAATCTGACATAGCTATCAGATTTTCATTATCAAGCTTAACTAAGCTTAAATATTTCAGAGGGCCTGAAGCTGGTGTCTTTCTTTGACCATGTTGTCATAAAGCATTTGTTCCACCAGGGGCTCCTAAACTGTATGTTCATAACACTGTTGTTGTGACCCAAAAACACTGTAATTTATTGCTTGAACAATGCACACACATGGAAGACAACATACAATAAAATTAGCAATAAACAAGTGGCCATCAGAGCCTTGCGTTCCAGCCTAGGTCCAGGCTGTGTTCGCAACTGCTGTCTTATTAGCAGACCGGGTGCCCTCTAGTGACCAAATCAAGCACAAACTTCATGTGCAAACTATGAAGTGGTGCACTTACAAAATTGGTAGGTACAGCACTCCTCTTCCTTTGTGAAGGAGTAATCACTGTGCTCATGTCCATTTCTTCTGTGGTCAATGTAAATTGTTGAGTCATGTGACGTGTTGCCACCGATACGTACGGTCAGAACTGGCATAGGCGCAGACAGATGTGGCACCTGCCCCCACTGTGAGAGGCTACGATAGGACAGCTGACGCTGGGATAGCTTCTATTTGCACACCCGAGTCCAGCCGCAGTGAAGCAGGTTGCGGAGAAGGTGGCAGAACAGACAGCGCCAGTTGTGATGGAGGTGGCAGTGGTGGAGACATCAGGTGCGACAGCACAGCAGCTGGGGTCCTGCCACAGCCTGACAGCAGAGGAGACAGTTGTGAAAATGTTGACAGCAGCAACACAGATGGCGAGGGCACTGGCCGTGATGCAGGAGACAGCTGAGCAGACGGATGACGTTGGGTGGCAGAGGCACATGTGGTCATAGGTGGTTGACGTGTCATGATGCCCTTCCATTAGTCACAGCCATGCGAACAATGCAGAGGCATCAGCCATGGGTACTCTCAATTATCACTAGTACCCACTTCATCCAGCAGCCAAACCCAAGAGCCTGAACAGCTGTGCGAGGCTGGAAGCAAAGCAGTGCCGATACCGGCGGACGGCCTGGCAATGGCCGAAGCAGGTGTAGTAGAGTTCAGTACCAACTCTATAGCTAACAAGTCTGAACCCATAAGATCTGAAGAATCAGTCACGAGCAGCTTCTGATGACACACCTGAAACACATTTTTTCATCTGAGTCTTAAGTGTTTGCACTACTCTTTCTGCTTCCCCATTCAATTGAGGGTGAAAAGGAGGAGATGTGAATTGGGGGATATTGTCTGTAACTAACATATATGGAAGACCCCCCCCCCCCCACTGCAAAAATTTTTGATAAAGCTGAAGTTGTTGCCGCTGCAGAAATAGGCATACAATGCAATAAATATGGAACATAGAATAAGCATGAAGCCAGTAGAGATTCAAAAAAGTTTCTGCAAAATCTACATGAATTGGTTCCCAAGGTGGCTGTAGATCCAGCCACTGTGACAAAGAAGCACATGGAGCTCTCTGGTGGGTAGCACTCTGTGGGCAGGCTGCTTCAACTCATGCTATTTCCCCATCAATGCCTGGCTAAAAAAGATGTCTGCATGCTAAACCTTTTGCTCATGACACACCCCAGTGGTCCACATGCAATAAATGCATAATCTCATGACGAGACTACAACCCAGATAGTGGCATCCTCTGTAGCTAGCAGCAGCACTCCATACCAAACAGAAAGACAATTTTGTGATGCAAAATAATTTGTCAAAGGATAAGAAGCACAACCCAGAGGTTTATCTGGCCAGTCTTGTTGCACAAAAGAAATGACTGTACTTAAACCAAGATAAACAGCTATGAGGATTGTTTGAAAAGTTCTCGGAATCACCATGAGAGGTCAGCATTAGCACAAGTTGTTCATGTGATATTCACTGGACTGTTGCGTGTAAACACATGCCACGTCAGTGCTCTTGGAAGAGAGCTGTGGCGGTGACGTGGCTCTGTTGTTGTTCTCGTGGAATGATTCACGAAGATGGAAAAAATCGAGATTCGAGCAGTGATGAAAGCAAAGGACATTCATGCTGATTTCCAGAATACACTGGGGGACTCTGCTCCTTCATATTCAACTGTTGCCAGGTAGACAAATTAATTTAAATTTGGTTGGGAGTGCTTAGATGATGATCCGCGCAGTGGTCAGCCAAGATATCTCACTACTCCAGAAATCATTGCAAAAGTGCACAAAATGGTTATGGGGGATCGCTGATTGAAAGTGTGTGAAATTGCTCATGATTGCCAGATGTCATCTGAAAGGTTATATCACATTTTAACTGAACAATTAGAAATGAAAAAATCATCTGCACGATGGGTGCCACGACTCTTGACGCTGGATCAAAAATGCATGAGAATGGACATATTGGAACAAGGTTTGGCCCGTTTTAGGAGAAATGAACAACACTTTTTTTGCCGATTTGTGCCCGCAGATGAAACTTGGGTGCACTACTATATCCCACAGATAAAACAACAGTCAAAGCAGTGGAAACATGCTGATTCTCTGCCACCAAAGAAAGCAAAGACAATTCCTTCAGCGGGAAAGGTCATGGCATCATTGTTCTGGGATGCAAAGAGGATTCTGTTTATAGATTATCTCCCCACTGGGCAAACAATTACTGGAGAATACTATGCTAACCTCCTGGACAAATTGCAACAAAAGATATACAAAAAATGGCCAGGTTTAGAAGGAAGAAAGTCATCTTCAATCAAGACAATGCACGCCCGTACACATGTGCCACCACCATGGCAAAACTACACAAACTAAGATATGAATTGCTGTCACAGTCACCTTACTCACCTGATATGGCTCCGTCAGACTTCCATCTCTTCCCAAAACTGAAAATTTTTCTTGGAGGATGAAGATTTACTTCAAATGAAGAATTGATAGAGTTGACAACTATTTTGCAGGCCTGCAGAAACTAATTTTTGAGATGGGATCAAGGCATGGGACCAAGAGCATTAATCTACAAGGAGATTACTTTGAAAAACAAAAACAACTTTCATTGCTGAAAGTACTTTTTTCTATTCTGTTCCAAGAACTTTTCAAACCACCCTCATTCCATGGCTTCAATTTTAGTGCTAGTAATAGAAAAACCATCAACAATGGTTTGAGCTTCCATGCCTAAAAGAAAAAGTAATTCCTCTTTATTAAACTCTGTTTCCAGACCAGTCGGCAAATGCGATAAGACGTCAGCATCTGCATGTTGCACTGTAGTCGGAAACGTATCTCATAATTGTATCATGACAGGAAAAGTGTCCACCACTGTAAGTGATGTGCAGCTTTATCCAGCAAGAATGCTGAAATGCTGAAGGATTAAAAAGGTCTGTGATCACGTGAAACTTTGACCCAAATAAAAAAACATGAAATTTTTACAGAGCATGCACAATCACTAAGGACTCTTCCTTTATCTGAGAATAACATTGTTATGCTGAATTTAAGAATTTAGAGGCATATGCAATAGGGTGTTCATATCCATCCACATATTTATGACTAAGGTTGGCGCCAAGCCCAAGCACACACATTTGTCGCTATCACAAACTGCTGGTAGGCTGAAAAATGACCGAACAAGGGGCCGACTGCAGATTAGATTTCAACAATTTGCATGCTGGTCACAAGCTGGGGACCAGTGGAAAGGTACATCATTGATTAACCCTGCAGTGGACACGTGGCGGCATACAGTGCCGCCAATTTTGTTTTCGTTCAATAATTACGTCAGCGCACCGAACACGCAACAGTGGTGCTAGATATACTTCGATTGTTTAGTCACGCGCCAGACTGCATTACTGCACCGTCATTATACCCACCATAACAGCTGTGACTCACCTGTGAAGTGAACAACTGCACCGAGACGGCACTGCGTACTGCACACGCCCGGTAATGTAAGTTCATGTAGCCGGACCACTGTCGAATTTTTTGATGATTAGAAGCTTTGTTTTACAACTCTGTGGGTGAATGATGATTTTGTTATTAACATTGCTTTGATATTAGAATTATTTTATTGTCTCCCAGGCCCGCACAAAGGAAAGGACTAACACCTGAAGAAATTGAGCGTCTTCTTTTGCAATCGTCTGATGAAGAAGATTACGCTGATTTCTCTGACAGCGATGAGGAAGCAGAAATAATTGAAACTGCAGATCATTCCAGTGAATCTGAGCAGTCATGCGTTAACGGGAATGAAGTGAGAGGAATGCCACATGGTGACTGCCATTTTTATATTGATAAGGACCAAGAAACTTTTTAGATAAATAATCCATTAGCAGTACCAGGGAAACCAAAACATGTTTAATCCTGAGGTAATTGATTATGTCGTTGCAAACACAAACAAGTACATAAATAACAAGAGATCATCTGTGAATTACTCAAGGGCTAGAGATTGCAAAACTACTTCTGCTTCTGAAATAACGGCTCTTTTAGGAGCACTGTTTCTCATTGCTGTACAAAAAGGAGGACGCACAAATGTATTAGAACTGTGGGCATCAAATGGAACAGGAATGATTATTCTAAGGGCAGCATTTAGCTACAAGCGCTTTCTGTTCTTGCTCCAATCACTCAGGTTTGACGATACTTCTACAAGAAAAGATCGACTAGCAACTGATAAACTTGCTGCTAAGTGCAATCTCCACTTAGCATTTCTGAACAACTGCACAAATAACTACAGTCTAGGGTAGTTCACAACCATAGAAGAAATGCACGTCCCATTTTGCGGATGTTGTGGTTTTGTTTAGTACATACCCAATAAGCCCGCTAAGTATGGATTGAAGTTGCATGCATTGTGCAATAGCAAGACATTTTATACTTTTAATTTTTGAGTATACTGCGGCAGACAGAATCCTGGACAATATGTTGCATCTAATCAGCCAATGGATGCTGTGAAGAGATTGGTTGGGGCAATCAAGGGAACTCACAGGAATGTAACTACGGACAACTACTCCAGTAGTTACCCTGTAGCCCAGCATCTTTTAGAAAATGGGTTAACGTTCATTGGAACATTGAAAAAGAACAAGAAGGAAATTCCTCCGGAATTTTTGCCCAACAGATCGCGAGAAATTGGAAATTGTCTTTTCGAATTTCAAGTTGACTTCTGTCTTGTTTCGTGCCAAACAAAAAGGAACAAGGCTGTGCTTTTCCTGTCATCAATGCATGAAACTGCTGAAATCGACACCGCTACAGGCAAGTCTGTTGTAAATTTAGGCTACAATGCAACAAAAGGTGGAGTCGATACTGTGGATTATATGTGTACATCCTACTCTACACAAAGGACCACAAGAAGATGGCCCTTAGCATTGTTTTTTCGTTATCTGGATATTGCTGGGATAAATTCCCAGGTCTTGTTTTTTGCAAACAATCCAGAGAAAAGATTCAGAAGAAGAACCTACCAAACAAACCTGGCCTTAGCTCGAACTTCCATTTGAAAGAAAGGGCTCAGCTCTCTACTCTACCACGAGATATTCAAGGATTTCTGTCACCACATCAAACAATTCCTGCCAATCACGATGAGACCGTAAGAAGGTGTGGGAGGTGCCATCTTTGCGGTGGTAAAAAAAAAAAAAAAGAAACTACTGTCACTTGCAAAAGATTTGTTTGCAAGCAACATTGCCACAATGTTGTCACATGTAATGATTGCAGAGCTTCTCCGGGGGAAGAAAGTGTGCGATTCTTGATATGTATTTACTGACTGCCTTATTCTTTATTATTACTACAAAGTATTTATACATATTACACGTTTTTGTAAAACAATGGTAAACAAACAAATCATATCTGTGGTTATAATTTATTTAGAATTTGTTATTAAAGTAGCGCTTAGGAAATATCCTGAAAACATATGTCAGATATTCTGTAACAATTTTAATTTTCCCATGCACCTTGGATATATGTGTGATGTTATAAACAATAAATAATTAATTCCACCAGAAAATTAAAAAAAACTGCTTTTTATGTATTTAAATGTAGGCGGCACTAAGTGACGCACGCGCCCACTGACGCAACAATCTTAAGCGCGCCTGCTGCAGGGTTAATAATGCATGGAATGGTTGTTCCACAGTAGCAGCATCTGGTTTAAATTTGTGGTAGTACTCAACTTTGCCTAATAATGCCTGGAATTTCTTGATGTATGTAATGTGTGGCATGAGGCAACAGCATCAATATGCTGTCACAATAGTTTATGCCAACATATGACACTTCAAAACCTAAATAAATAATGGATGGTTGAAAAAACTGCACTTCAACCCTGCAGACAGTAAAACAGAAAATAGAGCACAAATGTTCTGCAAAAGTTCCTTTGGAGAGACACCGGACACTACTAAGTCATCTAAATAGTAGATGCAGCCTGGAATGAATGCAATAAGTTGCTCTGCTTTTCCTTGTATAGTTACCAGTACCAGGTGGGTGTGGAAAAGACGGGGCAGGCCAACTGTTTCTTGGTAATAGAGGAAAATTTGGCACAAATTGCATCTAACTGTTGAAATGGAATTCAATCAGGAAACAAATGCACTTCATAATTGATGGAAATTCCATACTGTTTAAAAGTGTCTAAAACCAACAGATTTTCAGTGTAAGCATTTTTCACAACTAGGGATGTTAATGAACAAACCATAGCATTGAAAATAAGTCATAGGTGCAGGAACTGTCCAAGAATGAGAATCTGTTACTTGTTATAACTCACCAGCCTCTGTGACCCTGGAGTCAGAGGGGTAGAACCCAAATCCATATAAGTCTCTGAATTCACCGATGTCACTGCTGCTCCTGCATCCATCTGCATTTTCAATGCTTTGCTAAACAAACACACTTCAGTGTATAACTTACTTTGAGATACTATCATCAGTGACACATGGTTCACATCCATGTTCGTTTCACGCTCACTCAGGTTTGTGAAGGAGTTACATACAGAAACAATGTGTCCTATGTTATGGCACCTATTAAATGTTGCCCAGCATTTGGGAAACACAGTCCATTTGTGTTGAGTGAACCAGTATGGGCATTAAGGTAGCGGAACAGGAGGTTGTCACTGTTGTGATGTGGACTGTTGTTGTCACAAATGAAGATTACCTATATGATCCTGAGACATCTGCTGGACTGCTGCAATAGCATCTACATTCCATTGAAAACTGACTGAAGGCTGGAAGGGATGAGAGAAACTGATTTCTGAAACTGCAGACCAGGTTTCTATCTAACTACGTGCAGCCCATAAAACTTCAATTGACTGAGTGAGCTACATTCAATACTTCTGAAAGCATAGGATTTTCACACTGTATATCTCACTCTAGAACTTCCCTACCAAGAGCAAATAGTATGATTGCATCACGAACCACTTGATCTACATAGGATTCCTAGTCCTTATAAACATTTGTCATGAAATTACAACAATGGCTAAGTCAACGTATTTCTGCTGTCCATGTTCTGTATGACTGTTTTGGGCGCTTTTGACAGCAGTAAATCTCCACATAAGCAGCAACTATATATTTTTGCAGTGAAAGGCAGAAAGTAACTCACACATCTGACTGAAAGGAGGAGTTGAAGGGTTTTGTACGGGGGCAGGTTGACGCAACTGATACAAGAAAGACGAAATCCATGACGCTGCATGTTGTTGTTGTTGTGGTTCTTTTTTTTTAAGCATCCCTGTCTTCTCCTGCAGGGAATGGTGGTGGATATATCACTGGTAGCACTGTAAGTTGATCCAATGCAGTCGTTAAACTGGAAATAGCAATTGTCAGTGCCTGCAATTGCTAGAGAAGAGATTTAAGCACTGCCTCCATGGAAATTAAACTCAAGGGACCAATGACTGAAGGCAAACACATGGGGTGAATACCGTCCTCAATCCCAAAAAGTCCTCTAACCCAAGAACGTTGTAATTTATTGCTTGAACAGTACACACACATGGAAGACAATGTACAATACAATTAGCAGTTCATAAATAGCTGGCAGAGCCTTGTGCTCCAGGCCCTGCAGCCCTTATTTCCAAGAGGGGGCACAGCTGACAGGCTGTGCACACAACTGCTGTTGTATTAGCATGTGGGGTGGCCTCTAGTAGCCGAATCAAGCACAAACTTCATGTGCAAACTATGAAGTAGTGCACACAGAATTGGCAGTTACAGCATATGTCCTGTAAGATAACAGATTACTGTGTGATTAAAATAATCTGCAACTTTCAACAGTTCTGCATGCAGCAAGTAGAGAGGCAGCATTGTTGGCAGCAACGGCCAGGTCTGCCAAGCCTTCATTCAGTATTTGGTTATTAACTGTCAGTGAAGCATTGTTAGGCAATAAATAAAAGACAGTACCTGCCGTATCCTGCTACTAGTGCATGTGAGTGTGAGTGCACTGAGTTTAGTGTCGTGGCACATGTGTACTTAAATCAACTGCCAACTGTAACAGCATGGGCTGGCCACTAGAAGCCACCTGTAGGAAGTGTGCACATTTGACGTGGTCTCTGCCATGCTGTTTACCAGTGACTCATGCCTATATACATGCAGAGCAGTGTTGACTCACCCTCACGATATTCTTTTAGTTTTTATTGCTCACATCAGTTGTTCTCTATATCACTTATGTTGCACTTTCTGTATGAAACTTTTGTCTCGTGTGTGGAGTCATGAGAAGGTTATTTCCATTATCGTTCAGAGGTTTATGAATAATGCCATATTTGTTGTACTTGGATTGGATTCATGTATTGCCCTGTTACTACACAGTTGGTGATGAAGATGGGCTGGTTTCCGTATGTGCAATCTTGTGCAGTTTCATCTGGTTTAGTTGTTATGGATGCAGTGCTACTGGCCCTGATTGAACAGCTTGCTTCGCAATGACCACTTTCTCATCTTCCATCAGCAGACAGGGTTCCATTCCACTGGTCTGTCCACTCCCTCCACATGATGATTTAGCTGAGGATCAGGAAGCTTTTGGAAAAAAAAAAAGACTCAGGCAGCAATTTTTGGCTTTTGGTGCGACAGATTTGAATTTGTGTAAAGCCTTATTCCTCTCATGGATACCCCCTAAGGTCCATCATTCAATTACTGTGTCAGCCTGCCTCATTACAAGAATCAGCAGCTCTTACTTTTGATCATTTGTGCAGGTTATTGTCCACCTACCATCACAAATGAATGTATGTCATAGCGACATGAAGCTGAATTCTAAAAATGCTGCAAGAAACTGAACCAGTCATACAGGGCCAGGCAGCCATACTTCATGGTTTTAGCCATAAATGTCAGTTTGTTACCGATACTTATAATGACTCTTATGCAGACTCTATGGAGTGTGACACAGTTTTCTGCCTAGCTCAGGACAAGGAAGTGTGCCAGAAGGTTTTACTCTGTGAAAACCCCCCATTGGCATACGTTTTGCAAATAGCACAATCTTTTGAAGTTTTTCAGGTAGCGGGTGACCAAACTGAAGCATGGAGGGATGTGGTAGTAATGCCACAAGTTGTGCCCACTAGGATGACAGATAGCTTGCCGGCCGGAGTGGCCGAGCGGTTCTTGGCACTTCAGTCTGGAACTGTGTGACCGCTACGGTTGCAGGTTCGAATCCTGCCTCGGGCATGGATGTGTGTGATGTCCTTAGGTTAGTTAGGTTTAAGTAGTTCTAAGTTCTACGGGGCTGATGACCACAGATGTTAAGTCCCATAGTGCTCAGAGCCATTTGAACAGATAGCTTGGTGGCAGTAAACATGCAGGCCCAGCACTGAGAAAACCAAGGCCAGCCCAAGCAGCTGCGACCACCACAGTGCCAGCATTAGTGTTCTCTGTTTCTGTCTTGTCCCCTTTTTTCTCCAACATGAATGTTCGTCATGCCCTAAGCACTGGGCTACTTGTAACAGTTGCTAACAGAAAGATCACATTTCTCCTGTGTGTTTTTTGCTTCAGGTTGCTCAGTGTATGAACATGGACATACACTGTGTGACTCCAATGCTTGTGTCTTCACCCAAGTTGTTTATTGAATTAAGTGTTTTTCACCAAGTGGTCATGCAGAAACTGGTTAGTTATAACAAACAGAACATCGCGCTGTTGCAATAATTTACAGTATCTACCTCTTACAAGTCAGTTTTTCATTCCATTATATTTTTTGTGATTGCTGATGCAGGTGTTGAGATGATCATGGCTACGTATCCTCTCCCAAACTAGGAGGAACTGTTGGCAAGAATATTGGGACCAGTACTTTTCTAAAATTGGTTTGCCTCAAATGCATCTGCAGGTTCCTGTGGACAAAGAGTCTCAGTGAGTTCTGGTTTTAAATACTTCTTTTGATCTCTATCAATGTTTGCAATTTCCTTTCCATGGGGCTAGCACCCCTGCTATTTCCCAAAGGTCTTTAGAGCAGTTGACTATTCCTGTTGTGGGTTGCATTAATTATCTGGATTGATATTGTTGTCATGGGCTCCTCCAAGTCCGATCACTTGAAAAATTTGTGCACTTTGTTTTCTGTCTAACAGTCCCATGCTTACAGTGTAACTTCATGAAATTTCAGTTTTTTCAATCTTCTTTTATTTATTTCAGGCCTTCCTTGACAAGACAGCTTACTACCATAAATTCCTGTCGGGAGCAGCCACATTGGCCTACCTGTTGCATGCCTTGTTATGCAAGAATGTACCTTTTTGCTGGAGTCCAGATTGTGAACACACTTTTCAAATGCTGATATCCAAACTAATCTCAGCCCCTTGTTCAGCTATGTTCTCTTCAAACTAGCATATAATTTTGGCAACTGATACCTCACAGTATGGCCTCGGCATGGTCCCAGCCCACCGATATGCTGACGGCTCTGAACAACCTGTTGCTTTCACCTCTAAATCTCTCACTCCAGCCCAGTAGCGTATTTTCAGGTGGAAAAAAGACTCTTGCCATAGTCTATGATCTCCAGAAATTTCATGGTTTGTTTTTAATGGCTCCAAGTTTCACTCTATTAATGATCATAAACCCTTGGTTTCCTTGCTTGACCCTCACACTTCCTTGCCTCACAAGACAGCTCACCACCTACAACACTGGACACTGTTCTGGTTTCACCGCAATTACAAAGTCCATTTTCAACCTACGTCTAAACATGCCAATATGGACACCTCTTGCTGCCTTTCAGTGGGTCCAGGTCCTGACTTTGATCATGAAGAATAGCTTTGCTTCCAGCTTGATATTTAAATTCCGGCCATGATCATGGGTTTCCCAATTATGAGCTCGTACACAGCAGCTGCCATTGCCACCAGCCTGGTTCTCCACCAGGCGATTCAGTTTGTTCAACAGTCAGTCAGCTACACTGCCGGGTCAGGCTTCAGACCCCTGCACAACTATTTTTATTTATGGTATCAACTCTCTGTTTTTGACGGTGTTTTGCTCTTGTCCACAGAAGACCCCTCTCCCAGAGTAGCCATTCCTGCCATGTTATGGTGTGGAGTAATACGCCTTTTCCACCAGGGCCATTGGGAAGCTTCACACACTAAACCAATGGCTAGGAGACATGTTTTTTGACCAGGGGTTGATGGTAAAACTTTCCAGTTTGTCACAGCTTGTGAGTACTGTGCCTGATGAAAGGCAGGTCCCAGGGCATCTGTTCCTCCCAGCTCACTCCACACCAGAGATGGGACTGCATTTGTATAGACTTTGTGGGTCCCTTCTTGAATTCCTATTAGCTCTTGGTTGTGAATGCAATTACCCAGTTTCCTTACATTTTCTGGTGTGAGTCAGCATCAGCGAGTCACAATTCATACACTTTTGAGTGTTTTTTCAATTGATAGGTTGCCTTGTACCTTAGTTTCCAACAATGGGCCTCATTTCATTTCTCAGATCTTTCAACTGTTTTGTTCCTGTCATGGCATTCATTATGTTATGGCTCTGACATTTCACCTTTAATCAAATGACAAGGCAGAATGACTGGTTCATACTGTCAAGTCCCAAATGAAAAAGTTTGTCATGGATTCTTCGCTGGCTGTCACACTTCTCCATTTTCTGAGCACCTATCACTTCAGGCCTACTGGAGAGCAGAGCCCACCTGATTTGCTTCACAGCCGGCAGCCACATACACTCCTCCACCTTCTGTGGCTGCACTGTACCTGCAGCAGTCAGGTTCATCTGGCCTGGCCACTTCACATTGGAATTATCAGTCCGGCTCAAAATTATACTGGCCACTATTGTCTGCGATTGGGGAGTCCAGTTTTGTATGTCCATATGGCCAACGGGCTGGTGGTGCACCACTTTGATCAATTGCACTCCTCCTCACTGCCGAAACCTACCTATTAATGCATGTATTTAATGAAATAAATATGATTCCCGTCGTAAATGGTTTAGCTAACCACAATTGTCAAATCACAGCAATGAAGTATCACCATCAAGAAAACAAAAATAACATTTCACAGAATTGTAAATGCCAAATCAGTGACACTACTGAGAGACAATTTACAGGATGAGGATGGGAAGAAGTTTACCAAAGACACCTAGTACATGAGGAATTTAATTATTTCCCAATAATATTATTACAACATTTTGAGCCCAGTTTTACTTTATGAAAGTTCAGAGAGATTCACTGTGGAAACCAAGATAATGAGTGACAAACATCTGGGATCAAAATATCTTGTACTAAGAAGAGAGTAATTTTGTTAATAACTATTGCTCATAAAATTCAGTCACCAGCAACAGTGAGAGGAAGAGAGAGATTTATTTACTGCAATGGATTAGCTCAATACAAGCTCAGGAAGCATTACAGGCAGTATTGAAAATTCTTCAGTGTGTCACCAAAATGCAAAAAATCACGAACAAAACAAAAAAAATTGAAAATTTTAGAACAAGGGAAGGACAATTTGGAGAATTATTGGACACGAACTGAATAAACTCGGTAAAATAAATATTTTTGAAATCTTAAGATGGTAGAAGCAACACAACAAATGATACAAAATTCAAATCATTGGCTACTATTACCTTCAATAAATTCTCCCTAAAAGTACCTGAAAACATGAGATAAAATGGTCCATTGAATCCTCCAACACCAGACATTAGATTAGCCAACTCATCCATTAGAGAGGTTATAAAAATCATTAGATCAATAAAATCTAGCAACTCATCTGGCTGTGATGGAGTCTCATTATCTTCAAAACAGTGTAGCCAATGAGGAACTCTGAGTGGTATGGAGCTGGGTAATAAAATGTAGCATCTGTCACATGAGAACCTCAATCTGTACAATCAGCAGGGTAAGAGAATTTTACAATTTGAACTTGTACAACATAAAATCAGTTAACGTTAAGCTCTCCATTGTCTCAGCTTCTGCCTGTATTTGACAAACATATATGCACTAAAAAAGAAAAAAAAAATATGAGTCTTCATTAGCCAAATTACATAATAATAAAAGTAATGCAAAATAAGGTTTTATCATCGCCTCAGGTCAGACAGTGAACCTCTATCAGAAAACACTAACAGAACAGTGAGCAATAATAAAAATATGTACAAGTGTAATTCAAGAAATTAGATCCTATCAACTGCAGTAATGCATATGGTTGCAAACCTTGAACCAGATGCCCACACTATAAGAGAAGATGGAAGTGACGAAATATGTACAAGAAAAATTCAGGATATGATGCCCAAGTGATAACAGTGATCAATGATAATTTATTTTACAATTAGCCTTGCAACCAGTTTTCAATTAAGAAAACACTATTAAACACATGAACAACAATAATGTGTCAATAAATTAAACCCAAAATGGTCAGTTGACTTGCACTGACAGAATATTTTTACACAAGCCAGTGCTAGCAGTATGCCAAATTACACATTTGGGTTGAGCCCCAATCAAGTATAACATGTATAACATCAATAGGTAAATTCTTATTAATGTTTAACTTGCACTCTTGGCAATTTGATAGAAAGGTATATAAATACAATTAGAAGCACAGCTCCGCAGTGGCCTCAAATAAGACAAGGAAATTGAACTTGTCTGCATGATGAACATGTGCTGCAGACAGAGCTTGCAATCTTCATGAACTTTCCACAATGCACAAGAGGTAAATGCCACAGATGCAAATAATTGTTAGGTAAAACCAATTTCAAGAATGTAACTAACCAGTAAACACTCCTTTGCAAGTGAGTTAGCTAAACCACAGAGCACAAGCAGCGCCCTACAGCACAGACTAAGATGCTCACCAAACAAGTCCATACGCTCCTGCTGCTCTCCTCAGCCCATGTATCTCCAGAGACAAACAGCATGGGTGAACCAAGAACATATTGCAATTCAAGCATCATGTTACTCAGCCAAGTGAGTTTGGCAGTGCACATCTCCACTAAAAATATGGCCTAATTTGGGCAGGTGCTTGTAGCTTTCAGGACCTACATAACAGCCACTCATAGCTACTCGGTGGCCTTCCTCTCGTTGACAGTAAGCAACAACCTAAGCTGAGACAAGCCAGAGTGACATTTAATCAATACACCATGGCACACACATGCCTGCTTGCAGGACACTAAGCAGACCATTGTTTAGTGACCAGCAAAGAAGTTACGTTGTGCTTTTGATTACCTATTGATAGTTTGCAAGGCTCAATCCTCCACCCCTAAAAGTCAAACTGGGGGCTAGCATGGGAGTGTTGTAAAAGAGCCAGGTATCCCGAGGGACAGAAAATTATGAATGGCTTTGGTGCAGTCATTATCAATCTTAATGCCACTGACAGAAACCAGATGACCTAGGAAAGATATCACAGCATGGGCTAAATTGGTTTAGCTGTTAATCCTGCCTCCCTAGCATGGGAAAACGCCTATCAAGAATATTATACATCTACAGGCACAAACAGCTTCTAATAAATCAGAATCTGGTGCAATTTTTGTTTATATAACGAAATATGTGATACCACCTAAATTCTCGCTGGATTTGGATTCACTTTCATTAATAAATTATATTATGTCCAGGTGCAGAGAGTTTTCCACTTGTTGGGCAAAATTTTGTCATAAATATAGTTCTTCATTTATGTACTGATATATTCACATACAGCAAGGGTACACTATGAACATTAGTTTGAAAATAATTAACAGCAAATGCTGTAAAAACAAAACTAAACTGCTTATCATTATTTTAAATATACAATTTTAAATGCAGACAAAACATATGTTACTATTTATATTTATTTTATTTTTTATAATACCGATATGTAACCGACTTCCCAGTATAACAAGAAGAGACCTAATAAATTCTACATTTTATAAATGTTATCAACAGCTGTCATTCTTATAAAACCTTTAAAGAAATACGTTTTCACAAGAAATATTTAATAAATTACATCTGTTGTAGAATATAAAATTAGAAGTCACCCTAGTGTTGTATTGACTCACAGAATGTTCTGGAAGGTTTGAGGAAAAATGTCCTGTATTATGTTATTGTTCAATAGCTTAACGGTGCATGAAGCTCTTTGCAACATGGAACAATATGAATGGTCTTAAGTTGTATGTATCATTCTTGTGTCTTGAATCTGTGAAAGTGATTGTGGATCAATTCTATGTCACTGTGAATCAAACCACATTTTTTTAAAATTTATAATGAAAACTATTTACTTGTCACTAAATGCACAGGACCTAACAACTGATAAAACTACACACTACAGAAGAGCCTTTAGATGCTGATGCCATCTTGAAGTTAGGTGAAACTTTTAATATACTGAGTGATGTTACCTTCCTTAAAATTGGAAATACATTGCTATAAAAATTATCAACATTACTATGCAATCTCATGATGAACAAGAACAGTTTTCTAAATGCTATATTAAGGGAGGAGCATAACAAGCAGAGGCAAAACAAATCTGTCTTGCAATCCGAACACTGCATTTCAGTGAGTTTGAGACTGCAGACCTCTGCTCAAAATACAGCCCAATTCTGGCAGGTATAACCCAATGCATCAGGGCGAGAGTATACCCTCACATGAGATGTGGAGCAGGATATTGTACTTTTGATTATCTAAGTGGGCAAGGCTTAACCTTTGTCACCAGTCAATAAATAAGGACTTAAAGATGCAGTAGTAGCGTCAGTATACAAAATTGGTGATCAGTAACTGACCTCTAATTATGGTCTAATCTTCCTCCATCCCATGTACTCAAAAAAATTTAGAAAGGTATCTTACAACAGAGTACTTAACCATTATTTTGAAAACAACCTTTCAACTGCTCAGTTGCCTTCTAAAGACTTCTCTACTGAGAAGGCAACATATGATCCTTTGAACTCAATTCTAGTAGAATTAAACTACAAAAATTACTCTGTACATTTTCTATGATCTTGCCAAGGCTTCTGATTGTATAGATCATAAAATTCTACTTCAGAAGCTAAAATGGTATGGTATTAAGGGTCTTCCATGTCATGTTGTTGTTGTTGTTGTTGTTGTTATTGTCGTTGTTGTTGTGGTCTTCCGTCCAGAGACTGGTTTGATGCAGCTCTCCATGCTACTCTATCCTGTGCAAGCTTCTTCATCTCCAAGTAACTACTGCAACCTACATCCTTATGAATCAGCTTAGTGAATTCATCTATTGGTCTCCCTCTATGATTTTTACCCACCATGCTTCCCTCCAACACTAAATTGGTGGTCCCTTGATGCCTCAGAATGTGTCCTAGCAACCAATCCCTTATTCTAGTCAAGTTGTGCCTCATTAGTTATTTGATCTACCCGTCTAATCTTTAGCATTCTCCTGTAGCACCACATTTCAAAAGCTTCTATTCTCTTCATGTCTAAACTATTTTTTGTACATGTTTCACATCCATACCTGACTACATGCCATATACGAATACTTTCAGAAAAGACTTCCTGACACTTAAATCTACACTCACTGTTAATAAATTTCACTTCATCAGAAATGCTTTCCTGGCCATAGCCAGTCTACATTTTATATCCTCTCTACTTCAACCATCATCAGTTATTTTGCTCCCCAAATAGTAAAACTCATTACTAATTTAAGTGTCTCATTTCCTAATCTAATTCCATCAACATCACCTGATTTAATTCGACTACATTCCATTATCTTCGTTTTGCTTTTGTTGATGTTCATCTTATATCCTCCTTTCAAGACACTGTCCATTCCATTCAAGTGCTCTTTCTGGTCCTTTCCTGTCCCTGACAGAATTACAATGTCATTGGCAAATCTCAAAGTTTTTATTTCTTTTCCTTGGATTTTAATTCATACTCCAAATTTTTCTTTTGTTTCCTTTACTGCTTGCTCAATATACAGATTGAATAACATCAGGAATAGACTACAATCCTGTCTCACTCCCCTCTCAACCACTGCTTCCCTCTCATGCCCCACAACTCTTACAACTAGCATCTGCTTTTTATACAGATTGTAAATAACCCTTCACTCCCTGTATTTTTTACTCCTGCCACCTTCAGATATTGAAAGAGAGTATTCCAGTCAACATTGTCAAAAGCTTTCCCTAAGTCTACAAATGTGAGAAACATATGTTTGCCTTCCCTTAATCTATCTTCTAAGATAAGTCGTAGGGTCAGTATTGCCTCAGAGTTCCAACATTTCAACAGAATCCAAAATGATCTTCCCTGAGGTCAGCTTCTACCAGTTTTTCTATTTGTCTGTAAAGAATTTGTGTTAATATTTTGCAGCCAGGATTTATTAAAATTATAGTTTAGTAATTTTCACACCTGTCAACACCTGCTTTCTTTGGGATTGAAATTATTATATTCGTCTTGAATTCTGAGGGCATTTCACCTGTCTCATACATCTTGCTCACCAGATGGTAGAGATTTGTCATGGCTGGCTCTCCAAAGGCTGTCAGTAGTTGTAAGGGAATGTTGTCTACTCCCGGGGCCTTGTTTTGACTTAGGTCTTTCAGTGCTCTGTCAAATTCTTCACCCAGTAACATATCACCCATTTCATCTTCATCAATATCCTCTTCCATTTCATTATATTACCTTTATGTATATCGCTCTTTTGTAGACCCTATATACACTCCTTTCACCTTTCTGCTTTCCCTTCTTTGCTTAGGACTGATTTTCCACCTGAGCTCCTGATATTGATGCTGATTGTTCTCTTTTCTCTAAAGGTCTCTTTAATTTTCCTGTAGGCAGTATCTGTCTTACCCTTAACGATATATGCCTCTACTTCCTTATATTTGTCCTCTAGCCATCCCTTGCTAAGTAATTTTTTACTTGTTGTCGATCTCATTTTTGAGACATTGCTACTCCTTTTCATTTACTGTATTTTTATATTTTCACCTTTCATCAATTAAATTCAATATCGCATGTTACCTAAGGATTTCTACTAGCTCTCGTCTTTGTACCTACTTGATCCTCTGCTACCTCCACTATTTAATCTCTCAAAGTTACCGATCTTTCTTTTATTGTATTTCTTTCCCATGTTCGTGTCAATCATTCCCTAATGCTCTCACTGAAACTCTCTACAACCTCTGGTTCTTTCAGTTTATTCATGTCCCATCTCCTTATATTCCTACCCTTTTGCAGTTTCTTCAGTTTCTACAGTTCGTACCCAATAAGTTGTGGTCAGAGTCCACATCTGCCCCTGGAAATATCTTACAATTTAAAACTTGGTTCATAATCCCTTATATAATCTATCTTAAACCATCCAGTGTCTCAGGCCTCTTCCACATATACAACCTTCTTTCATGATTCTTAAACCAAGTGTTAGCTATGATTGAGTAATGCTGTGTGCAAAATTCCGTATTCAGCTACTACTTTCCTTTCTCTTCCTTTCCTTACTATTGAATTCCAGTCTTCCATGACTATTAAACTGTCATCTCCCTTAACTATCTGAATAATTTCTTTTATCACATCATACATTTCTTCAATCTCTTTATCATCTGTGGAGCTAGTTGGCATATAAACTTTTACTACTGTGGCAGTACTGTAGTACTGTGGTTTCATGTCTATCTTGGCCACAATATTGCATTCACTATGCCATTTGCATTAGCTTATCCATACTCCTATTTTTTTTATTCATTATTAAACCTACTCCTGCATTACCATTATTTGATTTTGTATTTATAACCCTGTATTCACCTGACCAGAAATGTTCTTCCTCCTGTCACTGTCTAATTCCCACTATATCTAACTTCAACCTATGCATTTCCCTTTTTAAATTTTCTAACTAATCTGTCCAATTAAGCAATCTGACATTCCACATTCTGGTTCCACGCTCTGATCCATAAAATGCCAGTTTTCTTTCTCCTGATAACAGCATCCTCCTGAGTAGTCACCAGCTGGAGATCCAAATGGGGAAGTATTTTACCTTCAGAATATTCTACCCAAGAGGACACCATCATCATTTAACCATACAGTAAATCTGCATGCCCTTGGGAGAAATTATGGCTGTAGCTTCCCCTCACTTTCAGCCATTAACAGTACCAGCACAGCACGGCCATATGTTACAAGGCCAGATCAGTCAGTCATCAAGACTGTTGCACCTGCAACTACTGAAAAGGTGCCCCTGCAACTATTGAAAAGGCTGCTGCCCCTCTTCAGGTACCATGTGTTTGTCTGGTCTGTCAACTGATACCCCTCAATTGTGGTTGCACCTATGGTATGGCTATCTGTATCGCTGAGACACACAAGCTCCCCATCAATGACAAGGTCCATGGTCCATGGGAGGGCTTTCATGTATACAGGGTGGTCCATTGATAGTGACCAGGCCACATATCTCACGAAATAGGCGTCAAACAAAAAAACTACAAAGAACGAAACTTGTCTAGCTTGAAGGGGGAAACCAGATGGCGCTATGGTTGGCCCGCTAGATGGCATTGCCATAGGTCAAATGGATATCAACTGTGTTTTTTTTTTAAATAGGAACCCGCATTTTTCATTACATATTCATGTAGTACGTAAAGAAATATGAATGTTTTAGTTGGAGCACTTTTTTCACTTTGTGATAGATGGCACTGTAATAGTCACAAACATATAAGTACGTGGTATCACAAAAAATTCCGCCAGTGCGGACAGTATTTGCTTCGTGATACATAACCGTGTTAAAATGGACTGTTTACCAATTGTGGAAAAGATCGATATCGTGTTGATGTATGGCTATTGTGATGAAAATGCCCAACGGGAGTGTGCTATGTATGCTGCTCGGTATCCTGGACGACATCATCTAAATGTCCAGGACCGTTTGCCGGATAGTTACGCTATTTAAGGAAACAGGAAGTGTTCAGCCACATGTGAAATGTCAACCACGACCTGCAACAAATGATGATGCCCAAGTAGGTAATTGCACCCGTACCATATTTCAATGCACCAGGAATTGCATGGCGACAACTTTGAACATCATGTACAGTTCTGCTATTGGGCACAAGAGAAATTACGGGACGGTGACAGATTTTTTGCACGTGTTCTATTTAGCGCCAAAGCATCATTCACCAACAGTGGTTACGTAAACTGGCATTGGGTAACAGAAAATCCATGACGGCTGCAACAAGTGGAATATCTGCGACCTTGGCGGATTAATGTATAGTGCTGTATTATGGGAGGAAGGGTAATTGGCCCCCATTTTATCAATGGCAATCTAAATGGTGCAATGTATGCTCATTTCCTACGTAATGTTCTATCAATGTTACTACAAGATGTTTCACTGTATGGTAGAATGGCGATGTACTTCCAACATTATGGATGTCTGGCACATAGCTCACGTGTGGTTCAAGCAGTATTGAATAGCATATTTCATGACAGGTGGATTGGTCGTCGAAGCACAATACCATGGCCTGCACATTCAACGGATCTGACGTCCCTGGATTTCTTTCTGTGGGAAAAGTTGAAGGATATTTGCTATCGTGATCCACCGACAATGCCTGACAACATGCGTCAGCGCATTTTCAATGCATGTGCAAACATTACGGAAGGCGAACTACTCGCTGTTGAGAGGAATGTCGTTACACATATTGCCAAATGCATTGAGGTTGACAGACATCATATTGAGCATTTATTGCATTAATGTGGAATTTACAGGTAATCATGCTGTAACAGCATGCATTCTCATAAATGCTAAGTTCACAAAGGTACATGTATCACATTGGAACAACAGAAATAAAATGTTCAAACGTGCCTATGTTATGTATTTTAATTTAGAAATCCTACCTGTTATCAACTGTTCGCCTAAAATTGTGAGCTATATGTTTGTGAGTATTACAGTGCCATCTATTACAAAGCAAAAAAAGTGCTCCAACTAAAACATTCATATTTCTTTACGTACTACACAAATACATAATAATAAATGGGGGTTCCTATTTTAAAAACCACAGTTGATATCCTTTTGACCTACTGCAGCGCCATCTAGCGTGCCAACCATAGCTCCATATGGTTTCCCCCTTCAAGCTAGACAAGTTTAGTTCTTTGTAGTTTTTTTGTTTGACACTTATTTCATGAGATATTTGGCTCGGTCACAATCAATGGACCACTGTGTATACAAAGCATATCCTAACAATAGAAAACTGAGGCTCATATTATAAAATGATACAACAGGAATATGATTAGATGCAGAGCGAGAGATAATTAATATGGTGTGCTATATGACACAGTGCTTGGCCTACTCCTGTTCTCGGTCTACATAAATGGTTTGCCTGGGACATTGGAGGACTCCTAAAATATTGCAATGTTTGCTGGTGATATAAGTATATTGACAAAGAGCCCACACACATCCATACTAGACACAGCCTGGAGAATAGAGGATTTGGCTTACAACTGGTTCATAGCCAACAGCCGAACACATATTGAGATATGAGAAGTAGAAATCAGTCATGATACACTGCCTGAGACTCAAAGCCTGAAGTTCCTGAACATTCGGATGGGCAATTAACTGAGGTGGTACCAGTATGTGAGTAAGTTAATCAAAATTCTTTTGACTACCTCTGAAATGAGGGATATCCTACCCACTATTCTGCTCCCCCACTCCTTCCACAGTAGTATTCCACTGCCCATTGAACCTACACAATATCCTTGTCCATTCACATGCCACAATTGCTCCCAACCCCTTGCCAATATCTCTGCAACAGGCCTAGATGCAAAGCCTATCCCATACATCCTCACACTACCACCTTCTCCAGACATCTGCATCTACATGGATACTCTGCAAATCACATTTAAGTGCCTGGCAGAGGGTTCATTGACCCACCTTATTACAATCTTGTATAGAGCACGGAAAGAACAAACACCTATATCTTTCCGTACGAGCTCTGATTTGCCTTATTTTCTCATGGTGATCATTTCTCTCTATATAAGTCAGTGTCAACAAAATATTTTCACTTGTGGAGGAGAAATTTGGTGATTGGAATTTCATGAGAAGACTCCTCCGCAATGAAAAATGCCTTGTTTTTTAATTATGTCCATCCCAAATCCTGTATCATTTCAGTACACTCTCTCCCCTATTTTGTGATAATACAATATGTGCTGCCCTTCTTTTAACTTTTTCGTTGACTCCATCAATCCTAGCTGGTAAGGATCCCACACTACACAGCAGTATTCTAAAATAGGATGGACAAATATAGTGTAGGCTGTCTCCTTAGTAGATCTGTTACATTTTCTAGGTGTCCTGCCAATAGACTTACAGATATGCCTGCTCCACACATCTCCAACCCCATAAGAGGCATGTCTACCTGTGAAAGCAGTCACATGGTCTACTAATTAAGTGCAACCACTGTGCTACTTTCTATGTGGGCATGATGACAAGCTATCTGTCCACATGTATGGTCTCAATCAAACTGTGGACCGCCCAGTTGCTGAACATGCTGCCCAGCACAATGTGCTTCACTTCAGTAACTACTCCACAGACTGTGCCACCTGAATTCATTCTACCAACACCAGCTTTCCTAAATTTCACAATTGGGAACACTCCCTACAACAAATCCTCCATTCCTGTAATTCTGCTGACCTCAAGCTTCACTAGTCCCTATCCTCCACCTGCCTGTCCCCCTCCCTGCTCCCACACCAGCACTACATACACCCACTACCCCACCAATGAATCTACTATTCTTTTCACCTTCCCTACTTTGCTCCTCTCCCATCTCCCTTTATTCCCCCCTCTTCCCACCCCCTTCCAGAATAGCCCCTGATGCTGCACCTAACAGCCCTGCCCTATCCCACCTCACCATGTCCCTACTCACCCCTACAGGCAATGTAACATCTTCCTCCTCCACTACCCTGTTCTCCCTCCACTCCACATGCCTCCTCCTTCCCCCACTACCCACCCCAGTTGTTTCTCACATCAGCAGCAGTTGCAATCGGGGCCTAGTTCCCTGAGGTAATGGCCATGTGTATTGAGCTGTTCTTCTGTGAATGTGTCTGTGTTTTCTGTTTTGGAAGAAGGACTGTCTGAAATCTGAAATATTTTGCAGTCTTTTGCACTGTGCTGTCTGTGATTCAACACCTTCTCTATGTGGTGGGTAGCACTCTACCCTTTCCATATTGTAATTAACCAAAAAGCTCAGTTCTGCCTACTTTGCACTAAGAAATCTCTTTCATAGTGTTGATCTGCAGACAAGATAGCTAGCATACCTTGCATACTTATACTCAGGTCTTTCCTATGGCATAGCATTAGTGGGATATTGCAACTAAGCTGAAAAAATATTTACTCTACAGAAATGTGCAATAAAAATTTTGTTTAAAGTTGGTAACCAATCAACATGCCAATACATAAATTCCCTAATGCTACTTGTGGTTGACAATAGGAGTGAATTTCAGATGAATCCGTCAATTCACAACCACAATACCAGAAGAAGAAATAATTTCCATGTACAGGGTTTAGTATGTACACAGGCATGGCAACACTGCTATACAACACTGTCGGCACAAGGTGTGGTACGGGCCAACAACAAACTGGGCAACAGAGCCCCGAAAGAGAAAATGAAATGTGAATCAATCTGCAGGGAAGAAGAATGTCTGAAACTGCTTAGAAATGAACAAAGAGAATAATATGACACATGGCACTTATGGGTGGCTGAGCACTGAGCACACAGAAACGGCACATTGTGCAAGGCAAAGTCCACGTGGTTGAACTCAGCTGGTGTATTGCTGCCCACAAGTAAGTATTTCCTTCAGTGGGTCTTCTAGTACCATGTGACATGTGAGTCCCCCATGGCAGTAGTCCAAACTATTCCACTGTGATAAATATACTACCATACTAGCCTATCTGCATCCATCACAGTGCCCATTGGTGGCCTACTAAATCTCTCCCTCCTGAAAAGTCCATGTAGGGCTAAAAATCACCACCAATGGACCACAACCTCCAGCAAAGGGCCAGAGGCCTGGGCAGTAAACCAATCAGCAACGGAGACAATGTCAGTGCCCCTGTCTCCATTGGAGGGGTGGAAGGAGATGGAGGAAACAGTCAATCTATCAGCAGCAGTGGAGGTGAGCCCATATCCACAAGGGGAGAGAGGTGGTGGAGGAGGAGGAGGGAGGGTAAAAGTCCATGGGCTCCACATTAGTAGGCATGGGAGCATGTCTCACTTGTGACCAAGGCAGTAGGCAATGGAGTAGGGGGGGGGGGGGGGGGGCAGGGTGCTAAGCAGGCAGCCACAGGGAAGTGCACCACCGCAAGTGCGAGCCCGCACTTGGAACAACATTGTGACCAATTCTGCTGCCTAACTGACGGGACAATCACAGCAGTGGTGGCTCAACAGGTGTGGCTGCAACTGATTTGCATGATGGGTCAGCTGTTCCCAACCAACATCTGCCACATAAACAGCCAACCTTTGTGAACCTCCACAACACCTGCCAGGAATCCTGCTGCTGGTCAAAGGATCAGGTCTAAATGGAAATCCTAGCATTGACCACCAACAATCACTTGCTGCCCAAAAATGGACCAGCCAAACTGATGTGCATGCTATTCCAAGCGTGTTCCGGGACAGGTGAAAATTGGCAAGGCCTGGTTCTGTGCTCAGCCTCTGCAAGCCTGCACCAAATGTTCAGTGTCACAATCAAGCACCAGTCAGTAGATGTGGCATGGTGCCAACACCTCCGTAAGAGTAATATCCCAGTGCGACACATGCAGCAACTGGAGTATGCAAGGACACAATGCTTGTGGAATGACTACTTGACAGCATTGCATCTCTGTGGCTAGTACGAGGATCCCTGGACAAAAATTAGTTGGTCACATGGAGAAAAAATGTATGCCATGCTGGATCCATGCACAAAGGGGCGCACTCCAGCTCCTGGAAAGCAGAGATGATTTTTCAGAAAGCAGGTCAGCAGCCGTTGGTGGTCATGATCACACAACTATCAACAGAAAATCTGACAAGGTTTGCTGCAAAGTATAATTGCACGTGAACACAAGAGCCTCCTGCTGGTCAAATGCAGATGTGTGTGCAAGTTGCATTTGTGTGTGTGTGTGTGTGTGTGTGTGTGTGTGTGTGTGTGCGTGTGCGCGCACGCATGTGAATGTGTGTCTACTGCTGACAAAGGCCTTTGTGGTGTCACAGCCAGACACCACACGTGCTAGGTGGTAGCTTAAATCGGCCGCGGTCCTGTAGTACAAGTCGGACCCGCGTGTCGCCACTGTGTGATCGCAAACCTAGCGCCACCACAAGGCATGTCTCGAGAGACTGACTAGAACTCACCCCAGTTGTACGGACGACAGAGCTAGCGACTAGACGTACGAAGCCTTTCTCTCTCCTTAGCCAAGAGACAGAATAGCCTTCAGCCAAGTTAATGGCTACGAACTAGCAAGGCGCCATTAGCCTTACAGTGATTGTAATTAGAGTCTCACTTGTGTTCACCATAGAGATGTACAAGAAGATATTAAAAATAAGTATATGAGAAGCTCCGTTCTTTTCTTCATAGCATTAATTACGTATCCTGTTCCAGTACTTCACGCCCGTCTGCGTTAGTCTCGCGTGCCCTTTAAGCCACCTCTATTTACAAGGTGTTGGCCCAGCTGCCGACACATCAGCCTTTATGGCTGAAAGCTTCAATTGTGTGTATCTTTTTGTTGTGCCTATCGCAACGCAGAATCTCCGCTATATGGTGAATAGCAACTTTCCTTCTCTGGTATTTCCACATAAATTAATGTGAGACATACAACAAATATATCCATAGACAAACGACAAATATATCCATTAGGACAGCGGAGCAAAATTTGGTGTTAATGGGCTATGGCAGCAGACGACCAACACAAGTGCCTTTGCTAACAGCGCAACAACATCTGCAGCACCTCTCCTGGGCTCATGACCATATTGATTTGACCCTAGACAACTGGAAAACTGTGGCCTGGTCAGATGAGTCCTGATTTCAGTTGGTAAGAGCTGATGGTAGGATTCAAGTGTAGTGCAGACCCCATTAAGCCATGGACCCAACTTGTCAACAAGGCACTGTACAGGCTGGTGGTGGCTCTATGATCATGTAGGATGTGTTTACGTGGAATGTACTGGGTACCATTCATGTACTCTGTGTTCCCAAAAACTGATGGAATTTATATGGATGACAATGTGCCATGTCACTGGGCCACATTTGTTCATTATTCTAGACAATTCAAGCAAATGATTTGGCCACCCATTCACCTAACATGAATCCTGCCGAACATTTATGGGACATATTCGAGAAGTCACTTCATGCAGAAAATCCTAAAGCAACAACATTTTCGCAATAGGCCATTGCAGAGGCAGCACGGCTCAGTATTTCTGCATGGGACTTCCAATGACCTGCTGAATCGATGCCACATCAATTTTCTACACTATGCTAGGCAAAAGGAGGTTCGATTGGTATTATGAGGTATTCCTGACTTTTGTTACTTCAGTGTATTTGTTCAATATTGCCTGTTTGTAACTATTTAGCATGGGTTCCAAACACTTCAGCAATGTTCCATGATTGGGCACACAAGTGATTTGTATGCAGTCTCATCTGAAGACTGACTCCATTTTCTCAGAATCCTGCCAATGAAATGAAGTCTGCCACCTGCCTCACCTATAAATGACCATATGTGATCATCCCATTTCATATACCCATAAACTTTTACACCTAGATATTTGCATGCATAAGCTGATTCGAATTGTGAATAACTGATGTTGTAGTTGTGGGACACAACTTTTCTGCATTTTGTGAAGTGCACAGTTTTACATTTATAATCTTTTAAAAAAATCTGCAGTCATCTGCAAAAAGTTAAAAGTTATTGTCTAACAGGTAATATACAACACGAACAAGGACCCAAACACCCTTGCCTGGGGCATGTCTGGAGTTACATCTACTACTGTTAATGACTTACCATCCAGGATAACATGCTCCATCCTCCCTACCGGGATGTCCTCAATCCAGTCATAAATTTTGTTTAATACCCCATATAACCCTATTTTTCTTAATAATCATTGGTTTTGGCACCAAGTTAAATGCTTTCAGAAAAAAAGGAAAACTGCTTCCACTTGATGCCCTGATCCATGGTTTTCTGGATCTCTTGTGAAAAAAGCACAAGTATGGTTTCATATATTTGATGTGTTCATAATCCATGCCGGTTTGCATGTGGAATGGGGAAGACCATTCTGTTTGAGACACTTCATTATGTTTGAGATAAGAATATGTTCTACAATTATACAGCAGCTAGATGTCAACAAAATAGGATGATAGTTTCACAGATCACATCTGCTACCCTTCTTGGATATAGGTGTGACCTGTGCTTTCTTGCAATCACTGAAGACAATTTTATGTACAAGGGATCTACAGTATATTTATATTATGACTAAAATGGGAGCTAACTCTACTACAGTTTCTGTTTAACATCAGACGTAGGTGCCATCATGCTCTGGAACATTGTTTAATTTTAGCAACTGTAGCTGTTTATCAGCGCCTCTTTGCAGTTTTGAAAGAATTAGCCTGGGTCAGTGGTTCCATGATGAGTACCACAAACTTAGCATGTAGACTGAATGTATCACCAAACTGTTGGCATGTTCTACACAAGCAGGAGCTACACCTGTACCACAACCAGAAGATACAGGCAATGCAGCCACAGTATTTTGCATCACAAGGCCACTTCTGCACAGGTTGTTCTTGCACTGTTGTGTGTTTCGCCTGACTTCCCACAGTGGACCTTTTTCACAGACAAAGCCAAGTTACAAGGGAAAATGCTCTCAATTCCCACAGGAGGCATGTGTGGGCTGATGAAATACATATACTGTGTGCCCCCATGGGTTTTGGAGACAATATGGACTGAATATTTGGGCAGGGTTCCTGGATATACTTCTTCAACTGCTTGGCCTGCATGTTTTCCTGACTTGAACCTGTTATAACGTCAAGTTGAACACATATATTTCGAAATGACACAACACATATAAGTCATTGAGCAAGTTGACAAAGCAAGACATGTGAACACGGTAACATTCGAATGAGCACTGAGTCCAAGTCTAGCGGCCGCTGGCTGGCTGGCTGGCTGGCTGGCTGGCTGCTTAGGTGGCGCGGCTGCCGCATGGCTGGCAGACAGCGCCGCATGTAGACAATGCACGTAATTGTGCGGCGGCACTTTGAATGATTGGCAAGTCAAACACTTTTCCCCCCTTTGAAATTTTTGCACTGGTATTGATAGAGGTGGCCCGTACATTGCTAACGTCCATAGGTGTTGTGTAACTGGCCGTAAAGTCTCGAGGAGGAGGCTTCCCGTACAGACGGAAGTGTCCCCGATGATAACGGGTTGATATGACAGGAGATGTATGGGTCGAATCGGCTGGGGCCCCGTGCACCAATCTGCCCATTGCGGCAAGTCCAGTTGATATAACAGGAGACATGAGTGATGTGTCGGAGTCTCTAGGAGAAGGAGGCAAGTAGATTGGCTCTGACAGATGATGGTCAACTGGTTCCTGCATGAGCACGTCTCCTGGTGGCGTCCGTTCTTGAATGGCACCGAGATGACGGTGAGAGGGCTGCGTTGTGAGTAATGAGAGATGCCAAGATCCCGAGCATCAGGTAGAGCCGAAGGTGGTGTAGCGGCATCCGGAAGAGGCGTTGCCGGCGCGCGAGGCCAAAGCTGGTCCGAATGACGCACTGCAACACCCGTGTCCATCTGGATTTCATACAGGCGTCGGCTACGGTGTTGTAAGATGCGGCCAGGACTCCATGTTCGCCGCCTGCCATATCCCCGTTCCCAGACAAGGTCGTCGGCAGTGAACCGGCCAAGCGAAGGCACCCACGGCCGTGAGGTGGAAGGCCGCAGAAGATGAAGTAGCATGCAGGGCTGTCGGCCATGTAAGAGCTCAGCCGGGCTGTGGTCACCCATGGGGGTGAAATGGTAAGAAGCCAGAAATTGGAAAAGCACATCATCAGCAGCAGAAGAAGTCAGGAGTTTCTGCATCTGAGCCTTAAATGTACGGACCAGTCGTACAGCCTCACTGTTTGATTGTGGATAGAATGGAGGGGCCTTGACATGCATGACGCCGTGGCGAGCACAAAAATCTGCAAATTCGGAAGAGGCAAATTGCGGACCATTATCAGTAACAAGAGTAGAGGGACAGCCTTCCAAAGAGAAAATGCGAGCTAGAGCATTTGTGGTTGCCGCGGTGGTAGGCGACATGCAACGGACAATGAAAGGAAAGTTAGAGTAAGCATCAATTACGAGTAGCCAATAAATACCTAAAAAAGGTCCCGCGAAGTCAGCATGAATGCACTCCCAGGCCAGAGTGACAAAGATGTTACTTCGGGGAGGCGGCCTGTGATGCACAAGGGCTGCAGGCAGCGACCATGTGTGCTATTTCAGAGTCGATGACAGGCCAGTACACATGACGGCGCGCCAGAGATTTTGTGCGAGAGACACCCCAGTGCCCTTGGTGAAGGAGGCGCAAGACCGATGCACGCAAAGACGCAGGTACCACAACACGCGGCAAAGCACTGTCAGTGGAAAGGAGGATAACACCATCACTAGCCGTGAAGCAGTAGCGCAAAGCGTAGTAGTTCCACAATGGGTCAGAAGTCTTAGCGGACAGACGATCTGGCCGACCCTTCTGAATAAAGCGTAAAACCCGGGAGAGGGTAGGATCAGAACCCGTAGCAGCTGCCAGCCGGTCCCCGGTGATGGGGAATCTGTCCACAACCCGCTGCTTGGCAACATCCAGGTGGAAACACTAAAGTTCGTCCCTATCGAATGCCAAATCAGGACCCATGGGAAGGCGAGACAGTGCATCAGCATTCGCATGTTGAGCCATCGGCTGGAAATGAATCTCATAATTGAAACGAGACAAGTAAAGAGCCCAACACTGGAGGCAGTGTGCAGCCTTGTCGGGAAGTGACGATGATGGATGAAACAAGGAAACAAGTGGTTTGTGATCCATAACAAGATTAAATTTGGATCCACAGAGAAAAACACTAAACATATGAAGAACATAAATAATGGCCAAAGCTTCTTTTTCAATTTGATAATACTTTTGTTGGGCATCCGTGAGTGTATTGGAGGCATAATCAATGGGTTGTTCAGAGCCGTCAGAAAAACGGTGCGCAAGGACTGCTCCACCCCGTATTGAGAGGCGTTCATGGCAAGAACAAGATGTTGGCCAGGTCGATAAGTAGCCAGGCACGGGGCCTGTTTCAGCATAGTCTTCAAATCCTGGAAAGCCGCATCACATGACGCGGACCAGTAAAAAGGCACATTTTTATGCAACAAGCAATGCAACGGCTGAGCCACCGAAGCAGCAGATGGTAAAAACTTGTGATAGTATGCTATTTTCCCCAAGAAAGCCTGCAGTTCCTTAACAGATGTAGGGAAAGGAAGGTCATCGATAACAGCGACAGTTTGCTGAATCGGACGAATATCATCCTTAGAGACTTGAAACCCCAAGTAAGTGATAGATGCCTGAAAAAATTGTGACTTCTGAAGATTACACTTAAGACCGGCAGTCTGTAAGACATGAAAAAGTGTGTGGAGATTCTGAAGATGTTCCTAAGTGGTGGAGCTAGTGACAACAATGTCGTCCATGTAATTGATACACCCAGGGACAGGAAGCAATAATTGTTCCAAGAATCGCTGAAAGAGAGGAGGGGCGCTGGCAACCCTGAATGGCAATCGTTGGTATTGATAGAGGCTGAAAGGCGTGTTAAGGACCAGAAACTGCTGGGAAGCAGTGTCGAGAGGAAGTTGATGATAAGGTTATGACATATCAATTTTAGAAAAATACTGGCCTCCAGCAAGTTTAGTGAACAATTCCTCAGGTCAGGGCATGGGGTAAGTGTCGATAAGGGATTGAGCATTTACAGTGGCTTTAAAATCGCAACAGAGACGAATATCACCATTGGGCTTAGCAACGACAACGACAGGAGAGGACCACTCACTGGAAGCGACAGGAAGCAAGACCCCTGAAGTAGTGAGACGATCCAGCTCCTGTTTTACCCAACCATGAGGGGCCACAGGAATGGGCCGAGCCCAAAAATTTAGGCCGAGCAGTGGGTTTGAGCGTTTTATGAGCTTCAAAGTCGTTTGCATGGCCCAACCCTGGAGAAAAAAGGGACGAAAATGTCGTTGACAAGGAATCCAATTGAGCATAAGGAATAGCATCAGAGACGACATTGACAGAGTCATCTATGGAGAACCCAAAAACGTGAAAGGCATTGAAACCAAAAAGATTCTCTGCATTACTCTGGTCGACCACAAATATGGGAACAGTGTGAACGACAGATTTGTAAGATACCTCAGCATTAAATTGTCCCAAGAGAGAAATCTTCTGTTTACTGTATGTCCGTAATTGCCGAGTGACAGGTGATAGGAGTGGAGAACCCAACTGAAGATACGTCTGAGAATTAATTATAGTGGCAGCAGAACCGGTATCCACCTGCATGCGAACATCCTGCTCAAGGATTTGGACAGTAAGGAATAACTTCCCTGAAAGAGATGAAGTGCAATTGACAGACAACACAGACGCAGAACCAGCATCATGGTCATGAACATCATGTATGCGGTCGGATTTGCAAACAGCAGACACATGACCCTTCTTTTTGCAATTGTGACACACGGCCCATCATTGGGGACGGTCCTTCCATGATTGTTTCGTGAAACACCGCGGACATGAAGGAAGTTGCCGGGGGTTTTGCTGCAGTTTCTTAGAGGGTTGTTTACGGTTAGGCCAAGGCTGCGTGTGTGAGCGTACTGCAGCCACGTCGGCCGGCGGGGACGCACCGCACGCGTCGTCAACAGCGCACAGAGGTTGTATTTCCCCGACGTCACCCCACGCCTCTATTTGTGCCCTAGCGGCGCGAGAAATTTCAAAAGACTGTGCGATGGATAGCACTTCATCTAGAGTCGGTTTGCTAAGTGAAGGGCACATTGCCAAACTTCTTTGTCAGGCGCCGACCGGATAATAGCATCTCGTACCATGGAATCTGCGTAGGATTCTTTGTGAATGTCAGTAACAAATTGACACTTTCGACTAAGGCCGTGAAGCTCAGCAGCCCAAGTGCGATAAAATTGATTCGGTTGTTTTTGACAACAATAAAAGGCAACACAAGAGGCTACCACATGCGTTTGCTTGTGAAAATAGACAGATAGAAGTGAGCACATTTCAGCAAAGGACAAAGACGCAGGATCTTTCAAAGGAGCCAATTGCGACAACAACCGATACAATTGAGGTGAAATCCATGAAAGGAACAGAGACTTACATGTTTGTTCGTCCGTGACATGAAATGCCAAGAAGTGCTGTCGAAGACGTTTTTCGTAATCAGACCAGTCTTCCATCGTCTCGTCATAAGGAGGAAAAGGAGGTATAGACAATGACGAGAAACGCCCCGCACTTGATGCCGCGATGAAATCAAGAATCGCCAATGTTAGAAGTGTTTGCTGTTCAATGAGACCTTGCAATAGTTGCTCAAAAGTAGCCATGGAAACCTGTGGGTCAACGATGAAAAGGAAAAATCCACTACCTCGTCGCCAATTGTTATAACGTCAAGTTGAACACATATATTTCGAAACAACACAACACATATAAGTCACTGAGCAAGCTGACAAAGCAAGATATGTGAACACGGCAACATTCGAATGAGCACTGAGTCCAAGTCTAGCAGCCGCTGGCTGGCTGGCTAGCTGGCAGACAGCGCCGCATGTAGACGACGTGCGTAATTGTGCGGCGGCACTTTGAATGATCGGCGAGTCACAACAGAACCCATTAGACTACTACTTGTGAGGTCACATTATATCCTTGATTTACAAGACCTCTGTGACATCCTAGCAAGATGTACTGGTACAGTTAAAGCTGTGGGAGATGCTGGAGGACCAGGGATTTGTGACTGTGTGTAATGGAGCAGCATACAGAGGCACCATATCTGTGTTCACATAGATGGTCATCACGTCGAGCCCTAACTGGAAAGAGGACCCAGTCAAGAAGAAGCAGGAGTCAGAGGGCAATGTACATTGTAGTGTTTTGCATGTAATGGGTAAACAGTATGTTTCTGAACATGAGTTTCTTTGTTCAATATAACCATCTTGGTCCCCACTACAAGTCTTCAAGTCTGTAAAGGGAATTTAGTTACATCCTGTATATCAATGACTTTCCATACAGTGCAAGACACAGAGAAAAAGTTCTCTACACTGATGTCAGCAACATTGCAGTTGCTGATAAAACAGCAAAACTCCTAAAAGAGAAGGCAAATGAAACCCTCATGGATGATTACAATTGGTCAATATGTAGAACATTAACACTGAAAAGTAAGAAGACAAACAGCATACATTTCAGCATAAAGAAGAAAAACAGTTCTGTCAGCTTACACATAGATGATAAAATTTATAGCTTGCTTAACAAACATTAAGATTTTAGGGATGATCATTGATTGTCATTTTAACATGAAATGAAATATACTTGCAAAAGGAATGTCATCAGTGTGTTTTGCTCTTAGGGTTACATTACCACTGTGTAACAGCCAATATCTTTGTATTCATTTCTTCTTACTCATTCCTATGTACACACAATTTTTAGCTGTGGTATTCTTTTCTGGTGATCAGAGGCATAAGACATGGGCACAGTTTTCAAATTGCAGAAAATGACTGAACACCATTTGAAAACTGCTGAAAATGGCATAGGGAATAATAATTAATTGTGGTGATCAGGCTCATTGTTGAGGACTATTAAAAAAAAAGAAAAGAACTGGGTATCCTTACTGTACCATGTGTGTAATCAATCAGTCTGTTTCATATATCTGACAAAACATTATTAACTCTTCCACTAACAGTGCCCTCATGGAACAAGAGCCAGTCTGGACCACACATTTACCAATGAAAAACAAAGAAAAATCTCAAAGCAGCATTTTTATCAAGGAATAAAATTCCATAACAAGTTACCCAGGGAGATGAAAAAGATTGTTAAAACATGTCTATTAAAAAAGGCAATTAAAACATACTTCATAACTAATTCATAACACACAATTAACCATTATTTAGAGAACCAAAGTAGAGGCTACAACAACAGAGGACAACCACAACACTCTGTCACAAGATCACAATGTCAATTTTTCAGAATAAAATCACGTGCCCAGGACCTACGAGGTGCATTCAAGTTCTAAGGCCTCCGATTTTTTTTCTAATTAACTACTCACCCGAAATCGATGAAACTTGCGTTACTTCTCTACGTAATTGCCCTGCAGACATACACATTTTTCACAACGCTGACTCCATCATTCCATGGCAGCGGCGAAGGCTTCTTTAGGAGTCTGTTTTGACCACTGGAAAATCGCTGAGGCAATAGCAGCACGGCTGGTGAATGTGCGGCCACGGAGAGTGTCTTTCATTGTTGGAAAAAGCCAAAAGTCACTAGGAGCCAGGTCAGGTGAGTAGGGAGCATGAGGAATCACTTCAAAGTTGTTATCACGAAGAAACTGTTGCGTAACGTTCCTCGATGTGCGGGTGCGTTGTCTTGGTGAAACAGCACACACGCAGCCCTTCCCCGACGTTTTTGTTGCAGTGCAGGAAGGAATTTGTTCTTCAAAACATTTTCGTAGGATGCACCTGTTACCGTAGTGCCCTTTGGAACGCAATGGGTACGGATTACTCCCTCGCTGTCCCAGAACATGGACACCATCATTTTTTCAGCACTGGCGGTTACCCGAAATTTTTTTGGTGGCGGTGAATCTGTGTGCTTCCATTGAGCTGACTGGCGCTTTGTTTCTGGATTGAAAAATGGCATCCACGTCTCATCCATTGTCACAACCGACGAAAAGAAAGTCCCATTCATGCTGACGTTGTGCGTCAACATTGCTTGGCAACATGCCACACGGGCAGCCATGTGGTCATCCGTCAGCATTCGTGGCACCACCTGGATGACACTTTTCGCATTTTCAGGTCGTCATGCAGAATTGTGTGCACAGAACCCACAGAAATGCCAACTCTGGGAGCGATCTGTTCAACAGTCATTCGGCGATCCCCCAAAAGAATTCTCTCCACTTTCTCGATCATGTCGTCAGACCGGCTTGTGCAAGCCCGAGGTTGTTTTGGTTTGTTGTCACACGATGTTCTGCCTTCATTAAACTGTCGCACCCAAGAAAGCACTTTCGACACATCCATAACTCCATCATCATATGTCTCCTTCAACTGTCGATGAATTTCAATTGGTTTCACACCACACAAATTCAGAAAACGCATGATTGCACGCTGTTCAAGTAAGGAAAACGTCGCCATTTTTAAGTATTTAAAACAGTTCTCATTCTCGCCGCTGGCGGTAAAATTCCATCTGCCGTACGATGCTGCCATCTCTGGGAGGTATTGACAATGAATGCGGCCTCATTTTAAAACAATGCGCGTGTTTCTATCTCTTTCCAGTCCGGAGAAAAAAAATCGGAGGCCTTAGAACTTGAATGCACCTCGTATAATGTATGATTATCAATGGCTTGTCATTCTCATAAGGTCAGCATCTCATTCATCATGGGGGACTGCTTATGGTTATTAATCTCTTGTCATTCTCATAAATCAACATCTCATTCATCAAGGAGGACTGCTGACTCAAGTTTTATAAATGCACTGGAGGGAGGACAGAGATATGTGTGACACACGGTTGTATGTTTATGGTCCTAGTGTCAGTTTTCTTGACAGAAGGAAATGTAAGGGGAACAGCAGCATGTTCATAGCCCTGGATTCATCAACAGGTGTCAGCAGAGTGTTCCGTGAGAACATAGAGAGTTGCACAGTGATAATGACTAACTACTTTTATTTTGTGTATGGACAGAAGAACGTTGTTCAATTTGAACCAACCAAATGGGGCAGTGGAGTTGTAAAGACAAGGAAACACTGGGTGAGATGGAGTTTGCTTTCTCTGTCCATCCTGGTTTAGGCTATGTCATTATCAGATGAGCACAGGATAAATAAGTTAATAATTCAAACCGTCTTCATGAAAACAGGGAAGCTGATTCAAATGGTTCAAATGGCTCTGAGCACTATGGGACTCAACATCTGTGGTCATCAGTCCCCTAGAACTTAGAACTACTTAAACCTAACTAACCTAAGGACATCACACACATCCATGCCCGAGGCAGGATTCGAACCTGCGACCGTAGCGGTCACGCGGCTCCAGACTGACGCGCCTAGAACCGCATGGCCACACTGGCCAGCCAGAGAAACTGATCCCATATTTGTGAGAACAGGCATTCCCAGCAGTAAAACAGTGACTGTTAGAAATTAAAATTGCAGAGCACCACAAGCTGCACTTGCTTCTTATGGCTGTTGTGAAGTTTTACTTTTGACCCCACTTTGTAATATGTGTTTTAGGAGCCTACCCAAAGTCCAGCCTTCTCCAATTAGCTATTTGCTATTAAGTATGAGACACAGCTATCACTGAGGAAAAGTACTGGTAGGTATTGACTTCCCCATATAATATAGTTATTGCTATTTGTACATTTCTTTTGTTTACTTTTCAGACACATTTAAACTTGCTTTTTGGATTACCCTTATAATCTTTTGCACAGAACAGACTTCTGCTTTACAAGTGTAGCAATCTGTATATATCATGGTTTACATGTCAGCACAAACATAAAAATTTAAAAGCACAATTCATTATTAAAAGTGCTATGTGAAGCAAAACCATTTCTGTCCAAACCCTGTAATTTTTAACAATTACTTCAGTCTTTTATCTAGCACAAGGAAACAAAGTATCTGATAAGTGTAGACAGTTACAGGAACATATAGATATGTGTATACTATTCCCAGGCTAAGATAAATGTGCACGACACTAAACAAAAACTTCTGTTAAGAAATGTGGATGCCCTTGGCAAAAAAGGGAATTGCAACTTTTGGTCAATTTGGATCATTCAGCTACTGTCACTTAAATTATCTTCATAAATTAAATGAGTTTTATCAATGAATACATTCTGTAGGTAAAAGTATATGGTGAATAAGGTGAGTCTCATCAATATAAATCATGAATAACAAAATTAGTCAGAGTGTCTAGCTTTAACACCTTGTGAAAAGTTTATTTCCTCCATGTGGCTGAACAAGAATACTAACTGCCATCTCCAGCTGGTTTCAGTGACGTGCTATTGACGTAATTCAGCCACATTACAGGCAAAAAATTGCTGAATCAGTAGAGACAGATCAACCTAATGCAACTGATTTCATACACATCGCTGTCTGGTTGCAACCACAGAACTCCTAATTTGCCCTCATTAGTGAAAGATATGTGCAGCTAATCTCTCCAGTCAGTTCCTTACTCAATTTAATTATCTTGCAAAGTTAACTTTCTTCAGCCAAAGCCTCACCAATGGCCTTGCCACATTGGTGACACAGGTTCTCACCCAATCATCAAAATTAACCAATGTTCGGCCCAGTTGGTACTTGGACGGGTGACTGTCTTGGGAAAATTGAGTGCTGTTGGCTGAAAGACATGTGTTATAATGTCAAGTTGAACACATATATTTCAAAGACAACACAATACATGTAAGTCACAAAGCAAGTAGACAAAGTAAGGCATGTGTACATGGTAACAGTCAAATCAGCACTGAGTCCAAGTCTAGCGGCTGCTGCCTGGCTGGCCGCTTAGGTGGTGCGGCTGCTCTACCGTTGGCAGACAGCGCCGCATGTAGAGGACGCACGAAAGTGCGCAGCGGCACTCCGAAAGAATGCGAGCCACAACACTTTTCCCCCCTTTGAATTTTTTGCACTGGTCTTGATGGAGGTGGCCTGTAGATTGCTAACGTCCATAGGTGTTGTTTGACTGGCTGTAAAGTCTCGAGAAGGAGGCTTTCCATATGGACGGAAGTGTCCCCGATGATAACGGGTTGAGATGACAGAAGATGTGGGGGTCGAATCTGCTGGGGCCCAGTGCACAAATCTGCCCGTTATGGCAAGTCCGGTTGTTATAACAGGAGACATGGGCGATGTGTCCCCGTCCATAGGAGAAGGAGGCGAGTAGAGTTGCTCCAACAGATGATGGTCATCTGGTTCCTGCATGGAAACGTCTCCTGGTGGCCTCAGTTCTTGTGTTGGCACTGATATGATGGTGAGAGGACTGCGTTGTGAGTAATAAGAGATTCCAGTATCCCAAGCATCAGGTAGAGCCGAAGGTGGTGTAGCGGCATCCGGAACAGGCGTTGCTGGCACATGAGGCCGAAGCTGGTCCGAATGATGCAATGCTACACCTGTGTCCATCTGGATTCCATACAGGCCTCGGCCACGGTGTCGGAAGATGCGGCCAGGACTCCATTTTGGCCACCTGCCATATCCCCGTACCCATACAAGGTCGCCGGCAGTGAACCGGCCAAGGGAAGGCACCCGTGGCCGTGAGGTGGAAGGCCGCAGAAGATGAAGTAACATGTGGGGCTGTCAGCCATGGAAGAGCTCAGCCGGGCTGTGGTCGCCCATGTTGGTGAAATGGTAAGAAGCCAGAAATTGAAGAAGCACATCATCAGCAGCAGAAGAAGTCAGGAATTTCCTCATCTGAGCCTTAAATGTGCGGACCAGTCGTTCAGCCTCACCGTATGCCTGTGGATGGAATGGAGGGGCCGTGACATGCATGATGCCGTGACGAGCACAAAAATCTGCAAATTCGGAAGAGGTAAATTGCGGACCACTATCAATAACAAGAGTAGAGGGAAGGCCTTCCAAAGAGAAAATGTGAGTTAGAGCATTTGTGGTTGCCGCGGTGGTAGGCGACATGCAACGGGCAATGAAAGGAAAATTAGAGTAGGCATCAATTACGAGTAGCCAATAAATACCTAAAAAAGGTCCCGCTAAGTCAGCATAAAAACGCTCCCAGGGCTTCTCAGGCAAAGGCCACGGTGACAAAGATGACTTCGGGGCGGCGGTCTGTGATGCACAAGGGCCGCCGGCAGCGACCATGTGTGCGATTTCAGAGTCGATGCCAGGCCAGTACACATGACAGCGCGCCAGAGATTTTGTGTGAGAGACACCCACTGGTGAAGGAGGCGCAAGACCGATGCACGCAAAGATGCAGGTACCACAACACGCAGCGAAGCATTGTCGGTGGAAAGGAGGATAACACCATCACTAGCTGTGAAGCGGTAGCGCAAAGCGTAGTAGTTCTGCATCAGATTAGAAATCTTAGTGGATGGACGATCTGGCTAACCCTTCTGAATAAACAGTAAAAGTCAGGAGAGGGTAGCATCAGAACCCGTAGCAGCCGCCAGTCAGTCCCCGGCGATGTGGAAACTGTCCACAACCCACTGCTCGGCAACATCCAGGTGGAAACACAAAAATTCGTCCCTATCGAATGCCAAATCAGGACCCATGGGAAGGTGAGACAGTGAATCAGCATTCACATGTTGAGCCATTGGCCGGAAATGAATCTCATCATTGAAACAAGACAAGTAAAGAGCCCAACGCTGGAGGCGGTGTGTAGTCTTGTCGGGAAGTGACAATGATGGATGAAACAAGGTGGTTTGTGGTCCATAACAAGATTAAATTTGGATCCATAGAGAAAAATGCCAAACTTATGAAGAGCATAAATAATGGCCAAAGCTTCTTTTTCAATTTGAGAATACTTTTGTTGGGCATCCGTGAGTGTTTTGGAGGCATAAGCAATGGGTAGTTCAGAGCCGTCAGAAAAACGGTGCGCAAGGACTGCACTGACCCCGTATTGAGAGGCGTCCGTGGCAAGAAAAAGATGTTGGCCAAGTCGATAAGTAGCCAGGCACAGGACCTGCTTCAGCATAGCCTTCAGTTTTTGGAAAGCCTCATCGCATGACATGAACCTGTGAAATGGCAAGTTTATATGCAACAGGCAATGCAACGGCTGAGCCACCGAAGGCGCGGACGGCAAACACCTACGATAGTATGCTATTTTCCCCATGAAAGCCTGCAGTTCCTTAACAGGTGTAGGGAGAGGAAGGACATCGAATGCAGCAACTGTTTGCTGAAGCAGACGAATACCATCCCGAGAGAGTTGGAATCCCAAGTACGTGCTACATGCCTGAAAAAAATTGTGATTTCTGAAGATTACACTTAAGACTGGCAGTCTGTAAGACATGAAAAAGTGTGTGGAGATTCTGAAGATGTTCCTAAGTGGTGGAGCCAGTGACAACAATGTCGTCCATGTAATTGATACACCCAGGGACAGGAAGCAATAATTGTTCCAAGAATCGCTGAAAGAGAGGAGGGGTGCTGGCAACCCTGAATGGCAATCGTTGGTATTGATAGAGGCTGAAAGGCGTGTTAAGGACCAGAAACTGCTGGGAAGCAGTGTCGAGAGGAAGTTGATGATAAGGTTATGACATATCAATTTTAGAAAAATACTGGCCTCCAGCAAGTTTAGTGAACAATTCCTCAGGTCAGGGCATGGGGTAAGTGTCGATAAGGCATTGAGCATTTACAGTGGCTTTAAAATCGCAACAGAGACGAATATCACCAGTGGGCTTAGCAACGACAACGACAGGAGAGGACCACTCACTGGAAGCGACAGGAAGCAAGACCCCTGAAGTAGTGAGACGATCCAGCTCCTGTTTTACCCAATCATGAGGGGCCACAGGAATGGGCCGAGCCCAAAAATTTAGGCCGAGCAGCGGGTTTGAGCGTGTTATGAGCTTCAAAATCGTTTGCATGGCCTAACCCAGGAGAAAAAAGGGACGAAAATGTCATCGACAAGGAATCCAATTGAGCATAAGGAATAGCATCAGAGATGATATTGACAGAGTTATCTATGGAGAACCCAAAAACACGAAAGGCATTGAAACCAAAAAGATTCTCTGCGTTACCTTGGTCGACCACAAATATGGGAACAGTGTGAACGACAGATTTGTAAGGTACCTCAGCATTAAATTGTCCCAAGAGAGAAATCTTCTGTTTATTGTATGTCCGTATTTGCCTAGTGACAGGTGATACAGTTGGAGAACCAAACTGAAGATACGACTGAGAATTGATGATAGTGGCAGCAGAAACAGTATCCACCTGCATGCGAACCTCCTGACCAATTATTTGGAGAGTGAGGAATAACATCCTTGAAAGGAAAGAAGTACAATTGACAAGACAACACAGAAGCAGAACCAGCGTCACGGTCATGAACATCATGTATGTGGTCGGATTTGCAAACGGAAAATACATGACCCTTCTTTTTGCAATTGTGACATGCCGCCCAATGTTGGGGACAATCTTCCCGTGAATGTTTCGTAAAACACCGCAGACATGAAGGAAGTTGCTGGAGGGTTTGCTGTAGTTTCTTAGAGGGTTGTTTACAGTTAGGCTGAGGCTGCGCGTGGGAGCATACTGCGGCCACATCCTGCCAGCGGGGACACACCGCACGTGTCGTCAACAGCACACAGAGGTTGTATTTCCCCGACATCACCCCACACCTCTATTTGCGCTCCAGCGGTGCGAGAAATTTCAAAAGACTGTGCGATGGATAGGACTTCATCTAGAGTCGGATATGCCAACTGAAGGGCTCGTTGCCGAACTTCTTTGTCGGGCGCTGGCCAGATAATAGCATCCCGTACCATGGAATCTGCATAGGATTCTTTGTGAACGTCAGTAACAAATTTATACTTTCAACTGAGGCCGTGAAGTTCAGCAGTCCAAGTGCGATAGGACTGATTCGGTTGTTTTTGACAAAGATAAAAGTCAACATGAGAGGCTACCACATGCATTCGCTTTTGAAAATAGACGGACAGAAGTGAGCACATTTCAGCAAAGGACAAAGACGCAGGATCTTTCAAAGGAGCCAATTGCGACAACAACCGATACAATTGAGGTGAAATCCATGAAAGGAACAGAGACTTATATGTTTGTTCGTCCATGAAGTGAAACACCAAGAAGTGCTGTTGAAGACGTTTTTCGTAATCAGACCAATTTTCCGCCATCTCATCGTGAGGAGGAAAAGGAGGTATAGACAAGGACAAGAGATGCCCCGCATTTGATGCCGCAATGAAATCGCGAATCACCGATGTGAGAAGCATTTGCTGTTCAATGAGACCTTGCAATAGTTGCTCTACAGTAGCCATGGAAACCTGTGGGTCAATGATGAAAAGAAAAAATCCACTACCTCATCGCCAATTGTTATAACGTCATGTTGAACACATATATTTCAAATACAACACAATACATTTAAGTCACAGAGCAAGTAGACGAAGTAAGACATGTGTACACGGTAACAGTCAAATCAGCACTGGGTCCAAGTCTAGCGGCCGATGCCTGGCTGGCCGCTTAGGTGGCGTGGCTGCTGCATCGCTGGCAGACAGCACCACATGTAGGGGACATGCAGATTGTGTGGCGGCTCTTTGAAAGATCGGCGAGTCACAACAACATGTAAGTTGCTGCAGTGCCATCTAACTGAAAGACTTGCACCAAGATATTATTATTATAACCAAAACCTCCTCCAGCTTACTACTTTCTTTAAGATATAAGGTGAAGCTGTTGCTGAAATCCACTCCCCAGCTAGCTAAAATACAGGCCCCACACTATTACTTTTGCTTCATACTCCACAAAATGCTCAAAGTATAAAATTAATCACCATAGAAATCTCTCACCTTCCTCCCTGATTTGTATTTCTGCATCCACATTCTGAAAATTGCTGTCAAGTGTATGGGACAGGGCTTTTTCTATCATACCACATATCTGGGTTTTTTACCTTCCATTTACATATCAATTATGGGAATAATAACTGCCAACTGTCTCTGTGTGTGCTGTAATTATTCCAATATTGCCTTCATAGACCCCATGGGAGTCTTATGGTTTTCACAAAATTGCAAGTAAGCATTCACAGAATAGTTTAAATCTGTCTTCAAGCCCTTGCCAGTTCAGGTTTTCAAGCTTTTCCGTGTTGGTCTTTCATGATTCAAACATGTAAGTAACTACATGGGCTGCCCTTCTTGATGTACATTGAATAGGTCTCGTTAGTTCTAATTGGTATGAGTTCCACATGCTCGAGCAATATTCTAGGATGGTCACAGACTGTTTGGTAAGCCACCTCCAGTTTAAATCGACTATATTTTACTTGTAATTTAGCAATGAACCTGCCACATGCTTTACCTATTGTTGAGCCTAAAGTCCAAGAGCTCCTGGAGATAGTTCAGTATTGTCTTTCATCCCATTTGTCTTGCAATTATAAACTATTTGATGTCACACACTAGCTGTTTTGCTCTGCATATAGTTTCCGCAACATACACCCCAATGTAGCACCCAAATGTCAAATGTGTGTTTTGCATACTCACCACCACATCACAGACACTATCTCAAAGAAATATTGGGTGTTCATCTCAAGATAGCTTCAGCATCTCATCCACTGCTTGGGATTGGATTGTCACTGTCACATGGGCATAGACCAATAGCAAATGAAGAAAATCTACAACTACACAGACACAAAGTCTGAACATCTTGCAGCATGACATAAGACTATGCGAGAATCACCTAAGTGAACTGTATGAACCCTACATGGAGGAAAATCTAAACTTAACCCCAACCTCAACATCACTACTGATTTCGGACATCATAAGCAGTGTGAAACAAGCAACGTACACACTGTCAGTCAATGAAGCCAAAAAATATGCTGTGAAATGTGCTGTGCAGTCAATAGGGCTGCAACACCAAAGAGCAACATTTCAAAGGTGGAAAGAGCAGCTGTCCAGGAGTTACATGAACTCTAGATATGATCATCTTGTCCACTGACAAAGGAAATGTTAGTGTTGTCCCTGTGCTCATATTTTATAACCAGAAAATTGTTGTACTTCTTGATGATGATGCAGCATACAGGAGAATAGGAGATTTGGCAAGTCATCTCCAGGTAAAGTCATTGAACTTTTTCACAATACCTTTGATGCAAAAGCTGTTAAGAAACTTCAACCATGTGCTGTTTATACACCATGGCTGTTTGGGCTGCCAAAAGTCCACAAAGAGGGTATCCCCTTGTGGCCCTCACTTAGTAACACTGGAGTAGCAATATCTGTAGTTCCAGTCATTTTGTACAAAATTTACATAAACTTCAGCTCAGTGATAGTGACCTGCTGGTAAGTTGCAATATAGTCCCCTTCTTCAGCAAAATACCACTAAGTAATTGATAAGTAAGAAATTTAAGCAAAGCCCAACAAGGCTCTTCAAGTTGAGCCTAATTAAAACCAACCTCTTTCTACCATTACATGGATGACGGTCATCGTTGGGCCTTGTGGATGGGAGAGCTTAGGTGAATTTCTCCATGACCTCACCTCAACTCACCCCAATGTACAGTTTACCATGGAGGTGGAACAGGATAGCATCCTTCTGTTTCTTGACACCCTGGTGAAACAGAAACCAGATGGTACACTGGGACATAGTGTTTACAGAAAGCCCAGACACAATTATCTCTACCTACATGCCTCCAGTAGTCACTACAGTTCCCAGTGTGAAGGCTTTAATGCCCAACTGTTTACAGGGCATGATCCATCTGTCACCAAGACAGCCTTCCAACTGAGTTGAAGCACCTGGAGACAACATTCTGAAGGATTAGGAACACCAACAAGCAGATAAGGCATGTGTTTATGCATGTTGTACTCATCAAACAGCAGGAAGGAAAAGAGGCACAAATCACTAACATGCATCCCATCTGTTGGCAATTCTGCCAGAAAAGGCAGCAGAATCTTGGAGTGACACATGTCAAATGTGCATTTTGCACCTCACCCAAGACCTTGATGCTTCTAGACCTAGGCCTTTGCAAACCACAGATTTATCAAATCCTTGCCAGTGCAGTGCAGCAAAGCCCTTGCAGGACTATGTTGGTGAGGTCTAAGGACTGGCAGAATCTGAACAGATGGTCATTGAGGAAGCAGTGGTTGCACCCAGATATGAGTAATTTGAGGTAAGGCCATTTGGGGAGATTTCATGAGCCCGACAACAATGCAGGAACAGTATGTGGAGCGGGGTTCTGCTTCACTGCCTGCACCATCTGAATGCAAGTTGAGTCTAATCCATCCTTTTCATAACTTCGTTGTTGTTCCATCCTGGATTTTACCTAATGGCTCTTGTTCCATCCTGCAACCAAGAGCTGTTCTACCTTGTTATTATTTTCTAATGAATTACTTTACTCAGTGTCCATCCTTCCCTTTCTCTTCTTTCTTATTTTTTACTTGTCACCTTCCAAACATACTTGTTCTAACTTATGAGCCACACTGTAACAACGGTGTGATCTACATGTAACACAGAGCTACATGGCTGCATTGATTGTTAGTGCAGCATCTCATGTCACACATAACTCCCATCGATATAAACAATCCTTAGCCTTCAAACTGATCACTCTTCGTACCTCAGTCTCATATATTTATGCATTTTATTTTCCTTCCTGTGCCACACAAACTTGTATCTCGTCCCACAAATCTTCCCCACTCCCTACACCCCACTCTCTCCCCTCTCTTATTTCATTATGCAAATACTATCTCACCTATAACCCGTTCTTCATCAGAATAAACCTGGTGTAAACATTGCACTATGTATTCTTCTGCATTTGCTGGAACCTCATTGGATTTCCGTTTCAGTTGGGACTGCAGCCAAGTTGTCTCTTGTAATGTCAAGTATGATAATAAGGACGTACACTTCGTGCTGTGCATTACACCCACATCGACTTAGTGATAGTAAGGCACAACAGCTTTACCGGTGCATTTAACTTGGACAGCGCTGACCAGTCAACTGGTACAGCTAGCCTCCAGTGACGTGGCCAGTTGCAGTTCACATGTACAAAGTGATGAGCAAAGGAGCAATGTCATTTAACTTTTAAGCAGAATGAAAATGTCCCACAATCTGCAATGTCCAACAATACGCTCCTTAGACGACTAGATGGAAACTGCAACACGTTATCATTTTTAGCTGGCACAATATTGCAATTAAAAATAAGAATTCCTGACTTAACCACAGGCTAATTTTTCTGCATAAGCTGTGTGTAACGTAAGAGCTCTCTTACGTTACACACAGCGTATGCGGAAAAATTAACCTGTGGTTAAGTCAGGAATTCTGTATGGTTAAATATTGAAGCCACTGAAGGTATTACTTACAGTCTGGTAATCTCTTAGCTCCTTCCTTATCCGAATCTGAGAAATATATTTCAGTTCTGGAAGTGTCACTTGCTATGTTGATAATGAGCCTATCAACAACAGAATCCATGAAGCCAACCAGGTGCAGCATTTTCTCTTCTTCTTTTATGACGAGCCCTTGTACATCCCACGAGCGTTCGGCAGCGGTATGTGGAAAATCTGCATGCCCTAGTTCCAGTATGTCTGGCAGCTTAACAGTCTTGTTACTTCTCAGTAGAGATGGGCAAACTTGTTCATCCTTGGGAACTAGTTCACTGATGATAGTTCTTTTTTTGGGAACTGTTCATTTTTACTCGTTCACCATTCATTTGTGCTTGGTATATGGTTCTTGTGAAAAACTGAAAACTAGTAGTGTAGATGACTGAAGCATGGAGGGCCCCAAGAGGGGGCACTTGCCTCCCCCCTGGAGTATAGAAGTTTTATTCATTACAGAATTCTTACACACTTTTAGAAGTAATTTCTGTGATTCTGCAGAACCTCTTGTTTAGCCAACTGTAGCGTTGTGTGGCTGATCGCAGGGAAATAATATAGGGTGGCGCATGGAAAACCGGTCCTGAGTACAGACTGCTCGCCAATTACGGACGATGTGTTGCCCGTTACGAGCAGATATAACAAACAGACAAACATGTAATAATTAGGAAGTGAAGAAATAACAAGCTAAGGCAAGCAACAATGGCGAAACAATCAACGATGATGTGTAGAGAACTGGAGAAAAGAGCATGAAAATCTCACGCGACGCGCATGGGCTATAGCACATGTAGTCTTGTAAACCTGTTGCTGGCTGTTTCCCAACTTAATAGACCACAAGTGTCTTCTATAAAATTCTTCGCTTTGATTTCCACTACATAGCTATACCACATTGTAAACAATAATAGTTTACACCCTATATACACTTCACATTGTCTCCGAGTTCGTAGGCGAAGTAGACTTTATGGAAGCATAAAATAAAATGTGATTTTCTCATCATACTTGCGTCACATGCTTAGTAAAAGTTAGGTTTTTATGTTACATTATTAAAGTTAATGCAGCAATAATAATAATAATAATTAAGTTCGCAGTAATAAAGTTTTTGGTTTGAAAGCTCCTTCTGAACAAATGTTTTTGAGATAATAAGTAAATACGATTTTATGGGAATCTATGTCTTTTCAAATGGAGAAGCACCGCTTTTGCTACTGAGCCAAAATGACCCACAACCCATTTCTTTTTTTTTTTTTTTTTTTTTTCAAAGAAACCAAACTAGCAGGTAATGCAAATTACAAACAACAAAACTTAAAAATAATTAGAGCCTTTCTAAATGTAATGTTTTGTATATGAAAGATACACGAAAATCATTTTATATGAATTTTATTACACTAGAAATTAAGCAAATTATTTAAAGTTAGTTGCTGAATCAAGTCGATGAAACCAAAAAATATATGAATAACAAAAAAAAAACTTGCCTTGTTATAAGTATGTTTTCTGCTGTTCATCGATATAATGAAGTGAGCTGATATGCCCTTTTGTTACCTGAAAAGATGTACCTATTACATACAACGTGATTTTTATGTAATTTACATAACTATAAAATACTTTTTGATTACCGGTCGTGGACGCTGAATAGCCAGTAACAAGTGGAAGAACAGTTTGGAACACATGTAAAATGGGCGAGCGCAGTGAACGAAACGAACAACTGGATACTGAACTAACTAGGAGCAGTCGGCAGTGGAACTGAGACAGGTGGTCATGGGAAGAACGACGAGTGCGGCCGACGGAGACCGAGACTGAGATGAGCACGCGACCAACGCTGGAACGAGAACTGCCCAAGTGACCGCCGCGACCGAAGTGAACTATGTACCGATTGTTCCTTGTTCTCAGGAACTATAAGTAGATCGCCGCGACCGAAGTGAACTATGAACCGATCGTTCCTTGAAATTCGTTCCTCGGTCCTTTCGTTCACCTTGGTGAACCGTTCCTTTGCATTATTCATAAAAAAATGACTGAGTTTTATAATTACGAGATGTAGGTATGTCTAATTGAACGTGAAAAAAATGACAGGGAGATCTGAACCAAGGTAGGAATAACCATAGGATGTTCACATTCCATTACACTACCATCTGTGCTACACTTCCTGCTTTGGTCTGCTGCATTATATACAACTCCGTGAAGACTTCAAAGCCAATTATTTCCGTAAATTTATGAAAAACGTTGAGAACAGCCTATTTCTCAGCACTTTTTAACTGTGTTCCACACACGTGTTTCACTATGGGACAGAAAGCAGCCTCAGCCATTTTCATACAGTGCATTAACAGCACAACAATCAGAGCAGAACGCTGCAGAGACTGACTGTACACGATTTGTGAAATAAAAACTACGTAGCTAAAGTGTGTTTAAGAAAAACATTGATGGCCATTAATACATTTGAATATCTTAAAGTTTATGTAACATAACTTAGTAATGATATATCTAATACATAAGTAGGACCTACTTCCAAGAGCGTAACAACACCAGTGTCCATGTGCTACCGCTACTGACCAATCATCGCTTTTGTGTTTGTTTACATCAGGTTTATTCTTATGATGAATGGATTACAGTACAGCCACATCTTCTTCTTCTTCTTCTTCTTCTTCTTCTTCATACATCTCTGCCAATTGACATGAATCCCACAATATTGTCTTTTTATTTATATTTGTCTTTGATCTCATTGTGTATTCACATCAATTTCTGTTCTTTTTCACTCTCACTATCGGCCCTACTCCCTCATGTTTGACCTCCTCCATCATGGATTCTTGCTCCTTCTATTGGTGACAATACAGAAAAGTTTCCTTAACCTGAGCCACAACCCAGTCCCACGTACTGTTCCTGCATTGTTGCTTGGCTCATGCTCTTTCCACAAATGGTGTTACCACCAAATTACTGTATTTACTTGAATCTAAGCCGCATTCGAATCTAAGCCGCACCTGAAAAATGAGACTCTAAATTCAAGGGGAGAGAAAAGTTTTTGGCCGCACCTCCAAATCGAAACAAAGTTGGTCCATTATAATATGAGACATAATTTAGGTCGAACGAATGACGATACAGCTACAGTAGTTAGGTTCGAGTCGTAAGCTTAGCAGTTAAGTTTTACCAGGTAGCCCTTGCTATGCGTCAGGCGCTCTGTCCGTATTTATAAGGATACCCTTCCTTTTTCTGGTGCTTTGTCTGGTTTGAATTGATTGCTTATTTTTCTTTGATCTGATAAGTGCCGTTCTCTTTGTTATACGTGTTTACGTCACTATAAGCTGAAAATGCATTACTGTATTGTGCCATGCATTTTTTGTCGCTTTCTGATAATGAGTGTTTACGGCCTGTCGCCGCTCGCCGCATGGCTTGCTTTTGTGCACGGTACCGCCGCTTACAGTTTTTCTTTTTAAAAAAAGAGAGGAATCGTCTCATTAGCAAAACAATGGCGAGAGACTGCTATTTGTTGTTACTTACACTGCTGCTTTCTTTGATAATAATCAACAAGAACCAAATAATAGACTGCGTATGGTAGATGATGTTCTGAACAAGAGTTTAGCGAAAATTTTTCTCCGTTTGAAAATCTTTGCAGACACCTCTTTTAGTACATTACATTCTGCACCGAAATTAGTCATTTAAATTTAAAAATTTAGTCAATTGCCGTGCTTCATTTCTGACTGTATCACTATTAGGCATAAGAATAATACGAATATAAACATAACATGATAAGTGAATTCTTCCGCGTTTGCTGTTGTCTCACTCTAGTTTCGTAGTTTATTACGCAGACAGGATTTAAATGAGATAGCTGCAAACACGAAAGAATACATGACAAAATGTTTATATTCGTATTATTCTTATGGTGAAGAGAATACTGCATGTGATTCACAATTCATAAAAGTTCCTATTAGCAACCATCTCTGCTCACTGGTAGCAAAAAATTCAGAACTTAGAGTTTCCCATATTGACAAACATCCCAAACAGTCTTGCCAGTCGGATTTTCGTAGTACATTGAAATGCTGCTACATTCGAAGATGAACAATACTAAATTTGTATTTCCTTCGTTGGATAATGTATGAAAATGCAGTGATCGAAACTCGGGGTGGAGAAAAAAGCTCGTCTTCCAATTTTTTTTTTAATTTATTTACTGACGCAGACGTTTTGGCGCCAGTATTTATCTTTGTGCCTGCAAGCATGCCTGTGTAGTGCTACATATGAGTGAGAAATTTAAATGCTTAATTTGAAGCCATTTTGACTATTTTTCGACAGTGACTGTCTCAAGACTGTCTCAAGAGATGGCAGAAGTTAGTTGTGGCGGCACCTACCAACATTTTTCAGAACTTCCGCATACTTTGCACCAGATTCTAAGCCGCAGGCAGTGTTTTGGATTACAAAAACCGGAAAAAAAGTGCGGCTTAGACTCGAGTAAATACAGTACCCATCTACAGCTGCTACCCCTTCTTCCACAATCGCTTCCAACAGTTCAGTTTCCGCCAGTCCTTAGACTTCACCAGTCTAGTCCTGCAAAACACTGTAAACTGGATCCAAACCTCTTTGAAACACCTCCTCTCCCTCCATAAAATTCTTCTGCTCTGCAATCCCAGATTCCTGGACCTCATCTCTCACATTGAAACCCTTGCCCTCCAGGAACTAGAATAGTATGCATAAAGCCACCTCAAAAAATTCTCCAACCTGTTGACAGCAGCCTCCAAACCTCTCCCATATCCCCTCACAGCTGACAAGCCACAACTAGCAGACCTGTTACATTTACCACATCCTCAGAAACTCCCTCTCACCACCATACAGAATTCAGAACCTCAATAGACCCAAAACACAGTCATGAACCTTTCCTCCAAAACCCTTAGTCCCACAGAAATATCAGCAATACCTTTTGGTCCACTCCAAAATTCTATCATGCTGGACTTGTTAAGACCTTCTCTCTTTCTCCCATATCCGACACTGCCCGCAGACCACCCCTTGTTAATATTACAGGATTTCTTGCCTCACAATCACTCCCCAAACCCCTCAACATGGAAGCTAACCTTACATATGCAGCAAGAAAACACAATACATCACTAATAAACTGATGTTGACCATATAATCCTACCTGTCAACAAAGGCTCCACCACAGTGAGTTTCAACTGCAGGGATCATCTGGCAGAGAACTCCACCAGCTGTCAGATTTGTCCACCTACAAACACTGCCCCACAGTTGCCAATTTCTGTGCCCCCACTGAAAGGATCTCTGCTTTTGTAGATCAATACTTCCAACTTATTACCTATCTTCCTATATAAAAGAGACCAATGATTTGCTCCACTGACGCTCCACAGTTTCTGTTCCTTTACCACACAGTGCCCTGCTCATCACAATTGATGCCACTTGCTTTTACACTAACATGTAACATCCATAATTACCATGGTCCTTCTGCTACTGAACACTACCTTTCATGATGCCTGACAGAGTCCAAATCCACAACCTCCTTCTTGGTCACCATGACCAACATATCCTCATCCACAATCACCTCAACTTTGAAGGCATCACCACCAAACAAATCTGTAGTACAGTAGTGGGCACCCACATGACACCATCCTATGCCAACCTATTCATGGGCCATCTAGGGTAATCCTTCCTAACCAACCAGAAACTCAAACCCCTCACATGCTTCATATTCACTGATAACATCTACATGATCTGGACTGAGGGTGAGGACACACTATCCACATTCCTCCAGAATCTCAAGCATTCTCCCCCATTCGCTTCACATGGTCCTACTCAACACAACAAGCCACCTTCCTCAATGTTGACCTCACCTTAAAGATGGCCACATCAGTACCTCTGTTCTCATCAAATCTACCAACAACCAATAATACCTCTACTTCAATAGCTGCAAACCATTCCATACCAAGAAGACCTTTCCATAAAGCCTAGCATCATGGGGCCATCGTATCTGTAGTGATGAGCAGTCCCTCTCTAAATATATGAAGAGTCTCGCTAAGGCCTTCACAGACTGAAATTACCCTCCCAACCTTGTACAGAGACACACCTTGCATGCGTATCACTGAAGTCAACCACCATCTCCCTAAGTCCTACCATTCAGTTAAAAAGGAGCATTACCCTCATGAATCAGTACGACCCACGACTGGAGCAACTGAATCACATTCTCTGTCAAGGTTTCGAGTAGCTCTGATTATGTTTGAAATGAGAAATATCTTTTCCACTATTCTGCCCACCCATCCCACAACGGTATTCTGTCACCCACTAAACCTACACAATGTCCTCGTATATCCCTACTCAACCCCTGCTCCCAACCTCTTGCATCATGGCTCATATCCCTATAATAGACCTAGATGCAAGACCTGCCCCATACAATCTCCCACTACCAGCTACTCCAGTCCGGTCACAAGCATCACCTATCCCACCAAAGGCAGGGCTACCTGTGAATGCAGTCATGTGATTTACAAGCTAAGGTGCAACCACTGCCCTGCTTTCTGTGTGAGCATGACAACCAACAAGTTGTCTGTCTGCACAAATGGCCACTGAAAACTGTGCCCAATAGACTGCTGGACAATATAGTTGCTGAACATGTTGCCGAACACAATGTTCTACACTTCAGTGACCACTTCACAGCCTATTCCTGCACCCTGCAATAGATCTTGTTTCTGTAGCCCTATGGCTCGACACTTCATTAGTCCCTGTCCTTCACTCATGTGTTACCTTCCCAGCTCCTGCTCCACCAATGCACCCACAATCTCTTTTCACTACTCTACTTCTCTCTTCCCTCTCACCTACCCCTCGCCATATCCACCCCAGCCTTCTTCTTACCCCTGACCCCTGACACCCAGACTGCTTCTGCGATCATTGTTTACAGTCTGGCCTTGATGGCCAGAGACAGAGGTTGTGTGTGTGTGTGTGTGTGTGGTGTGTGTGTGTGTGTGTGTGTGTGTGTGTGTGTGTAAGTTGTCTACTTTAGATGGGGCCTTTTGGCCAAATGCTCACTTGTTTATCAATCTTTTTGTTGTGCCTGTCTGCAACTCAGTATATCCTACACATGATGAGTAGAAATCTATTCTTTTCATAATATCGTCATTATTTCGTTCCGGATTTTTCATTGTTTCTTTCTTGATCCAGTCATCCCTGGTGAAATATGCAGTATCACAGAACAGAAACCAAACTCTCACTCATGTGGTTTTGGTGGTACATTTGATTACCTTCTCAACCTGTCAGATAAAATAAATGGCTCTTTGCTAGTGACCCAATTCCCTCAAATTTTCAAAACACCAAAAATAGTTCCTCTCCTTAAAAAAGGTGAAATAAGTGATGCTAACAGCCACAGGTCCATCTTGATCCTATGAAGCATATACTAGGTCCTTAAGAAATCAATATATGACCATGATATGAAGATCCTGGATGACACCACTCTCCAGATCTTGTCACCTTTCCACAACCCCACAACCTGGAGCTCCTACTTTTCATACAAGCAACTCTCCAATTGGTACCATGAGGCTGACTGCAAAGATTTCAGTGCTCCTACGAAGGAAAAAGCCAGGCAGTACCAGGCTCTCCACGCAGCAGACACGCTGACCACTGAGCTGTGGAGATAGACGGAACCAGTATACTATTAGTTAATTATGGTCCATTTAAAATTATTTGGCATTTGAGGTCTGTCACTATCCACTACAGTGTTGTCACATTGGCTGCTGGCTATCTCTTGATTATGGGTGAGACACAACATAGCAGGTCACTTCACGGATGGTGTTACTGTGTAACACAGAGCAACAATGGTAGCGGCCACCTCGAGTTATATCGGAAATGTGAGATGTCCTGTTGGCACCTGATTTGAAGTGATGAGTGACAACTGCGGTTGACGTGTTTTGTAGCTCTGAATTTAAATTTGTGTACTAAGCTAACCACAGCCTTCCAATATTTTATGCAGTCGAGAAAATGGCAGTCGACAATCAGTGGCAGAACTAAATCATAATTGATTTGTTCACAGTAATTAAAGCTGACCTCTATGAGCAAACTCAAAACAGAAAAAAATTCAGTTTCAGTACTAAAAGCAAACTGTAGTTTCTCACTGTCATGGGTTACCTGAAAATATCATTACACTGGCTGCATGAGCTGCCGCATTACCAACCAATAAGCAGTTCTAATTCTTACTTGGTTACAGATCCAGATGAAAAAAGAAGGATAAGAAGAAAAATAAGAGCAAATAAAACAGTCAGTATGATGATGCAAATGAGGTAGCAAAGAATAAGAAATAAAAAAAAATGTCGCATTTAATAGGATTTGAACTATAACCTTAAACACAGCAGATTAATACACTATCCATTATGCTACATTACAATCTTAACTTAAATTATAACTGTGATCACCAGACAAAATGATGAATTGCAGCTTTCAAAAATTTGGCTTCACAGAATTTCATGCCAAGCTTATCTATTGTAAGCCAATCTTGGTAATGATGCTAATTTCACACGTGACACTGAATCTCATCTTGTGTGGAAGTATTGAATAGTGTTTAGGTAGTGCTGTGTGTAAAATGTGTTTATTTCATTAGTAATGTTTTGTGTGTGTGTGTGTGTGTGTGTGTGTGTGTGTGTGTGTGTGTGTGTGTGTGTGTATGTGTGTGTGTGTGCAGATGAACAACTCCTTAAATAGATGTCTACAAGATGATCATGTGTGATCACCACATATTATTTTTACAGCATGTTTTTGAGCAATTAAGATTTCCTTTCTTGTATATGAGTTATTATTCCATATGGCACTATTGAATGAAAATTTGAAATACATCAACTTCCTGATTCATCTCCCCCTAAAATTTGCAATCGTTCTATGTGCAGATATGTCTGAACTAAGTTGTTTTAGGAGTTCCAAAACATGCTTTTCCAGTTTAAATTCTCGTCAGTATGGACACCTAAGAATTTTGAAGTTTACATAATATTTATTATTTTCTCACCATGTGTTCCACTTATCATTGCTGTAGGCCTAGTACCCCTAGATGTGCACACTTGTGTCTTTTTAAAACTAAGGGTGAGGATATTCACAAAAAAGCAGCAAATAATACTTTTATGAATGCTCTTTACCTTTTGTTTTGTTTCTGTCTGTATGCCTTGATTGATTACAATACTAGTATCATCTGCAAAAAGAACTAACTCTGCTTTTTGTATATTAGACGGAAGTCATTTATATATACAAGGAACAACAGTGGACCTAAGATCGAGCCTCGGGGAGTCTCATACATGATTGCTTCCCGGTCAGAATAATGTCACTTGACTACATTGGTTAAATTACTAAGTACATCTTTCTGCATTAATTTAGTTGGATATTATCCATTGCTATAAAATGTCAGTTTATCTGGGAGAATACTGTGATTCACACAGTTAAATGCTAGTGCATTCAAATCACTGTGCTAATGAACTTCATATGTGATTTCTAATACTAATTTCACCATGGTAAATTGGTTAAACAGAAACAGTTACTGAATAAGGACAAAATCATGTATATTTTGCCCAACTCTTATAGTTTCATCAAAGATAAATGATGGCCAATCTGAAAATCTAACTATAAACTAATGATGTCTAATTTAAAAAACTAACTATAAACTAAATTCCTCAAAGTATGGACAGATAACACACTTCAGTGGTATATAAGTAAGAAAAGTTAGTAAATATGCAGGCAGTTTGTGCTGCACATTTAATATTCTGAATAAAGGATGTAACATTGAAACACTAATAGGAGCATACTTTGCACTTATACACTCTTTGACAGTAATTTTTTTACTGGATTCCACACAAATAAATATTTACTACACAGAAGAAGATAGATAAGTTAAAGAGAAAAGTGCCTCTACTCTCACTTGACATCTATTTCTGGAGCTCAGTACCCTGCCAGTGCCTTGTATTTATATTCATAAAAAGTGAGTTTTGTCATGAAAAGAAAGAAAGAAAGAAATCCATCATCATAAGACCTGTTATTCCAACGATGTACCTATAATTAGTGAATGGCTATATAAGGGGCACAGTGGTGTGAGGCACATGGGACTTGTTCTATACAACAAGCTATGTGAAAGAAGTCAAATTGAGAGGGATTAAGAACAAAAGTAAAAATGTTATTTCACAAATTGCTTCTATAAAGCTTCTATATAGTAGGAGAATAAAATGTTATTTCAGACAAACTGCTTCTATATAGTAGGAGAAGTTTTGAACACCTGCATCAAGTAATCAGATAATATTTTCTTACATACCATAAGTTTATGCTGATTATTTCATTCTGTAAATGTTATTTCTCTTATTATGAGTCTAAAATTATCAAGTTAAATTTCTTAAATATCATCAGTTTTTAGTTGATTTCTAAGAATGGAAAATCCACGATGGAATGTAACAATATTATGAAAACGAAAGTTTCCACTTACCATACAGCAGAGATGCTGAGTCAGAGAGAAGCACAACAAAAAGACTGTCACAAATATAGCTTTTGGCCAGTAAAACCTTTGTCAAAAATAGACAAAACACACATATACACAAATGCAACTTACACACACGACTGCAGTCTCAGGCAATTGATGCCACACTTAACCATCTTTTGTGACAGTCTTTTTGTTGTTCCTATCTGTGACTCAGCGTTTCTCGAATATGGTGAGAGGCAACTTTTCTTTTCATAAGATTGTTTAGTTGATTTCTTTCATTTTACATGCATAACTATTGTTTTTTTATTATTATGAGATACTTCGTAAAATCCCGCCCTGAAATGAGTTTCTTTCTGTTCAATATTTTTCCCACCACGCCTGGAATAGTTTTCTGGCACCTTCACAACATCCTGGTCACAGCCTATGCTCCCCCATTTCTCTGCCCTATGGCTCCTACCCTTGTGACTGTCCCCGCTGTAAAACATACCCTATGCAGCCTGCTTTCACCAACTATAGCAGGCCTGTAACTGGCAAACCTTATACTATAGAAGGGAAAGCCACCTAGGAAATGACATATTTCATGTACCATCAGTTGGGTAAACACTGTTCGGTCTTTTACATTGATATGACTGTCACAAAGTTACCAGTTAAGATGAACGGATATAGAAAAAGGTGTATACTAACAACACACAATACCATGTTGCAGAGAATGCTCTACAACATGGCAGTCATGACCTTACAGCCTGTTTCACCACAGGTGCCATCTGCATTCTTCCCCCACATACCAGTTTCTTAAAACTCTGTAAGTGGCCTAGATTTATCTTAATTTTCTTGATCTCAGCATTTCTTCTCAGTAACTACTCCTTTCTTAATTCCCTTTTAGTTTTATACATTTTCTGACCTGTCTATTTTTCACCACATCCACGTCTACCACATAATTTCCATTCTTACTCACTCTTGCATGATGTTTTCTCAGGAATCTATCTTGCTTATTACCATACCTTTCACCTACAAGCTCCCAAGTTTTCAAATCTCATCTGGTGAACTCCCCAAAAGTCAGGCTTTCTATTTTATCCTATCCAGTAAGTCTCTCCTGACCTGGGTTTCCGGGCAACTTTTCCAAACTCTCCACATTTCCTAAACCTCACAAGCCCTTTCCTTCACCCTTTTCTTTCCTCTTCAGTCCTTCTGCCAGAAGAAGAGGCCACTGGCTATGAAAGCTTGCACATTTTTTTAACCTTGTTATATGCTTTCTTTTGTCGCCGCTTGGTGAGTAAGATTTTTTTATATATATACAGTTTACACAACATTTTCAAAAATTGATTACTTTCATTGATTCATAAGTGCCAGAGAAAACTCATTACTGCCTTGTAACAATAAATATAAAAATCGTGTTAGTGCAACATGTGAAAATACAGAACACAAGACAGAAAAGCAAACAGCAAAGAAAAAAGAGCAAATATACATATTATCAATGAGTCATGGTAGGGGACTACCTACAGCCATGTCAGGTATCCAGTCAGAATATAAAGACACTGGAATTTTGATGCTTGGAGCTCCTTTATGAGAAGTGTTAAAGAACTGTGAAACCACAGTAAAAAAACAGTGTGAACTGTGTCATAATTGAAGGAAGAAATTATGTGCACAAAAACCAGAGTAGCCTTGCAGTAAAAGCACTAAAAGAATAGCTAGAAAAAACTTCACAAGCTGAGGTATTTGTCGTAAGCATTCCACACAGACAAGACTTAACTGAAAACTCTTGCGTAAATAAAGAAATTGTCACAACAAACAGAAAATTCAGGAAGATTTGCAGTAGTTTTGTGCACACAACTTTCGCTGCAGCAACTAGATGTATCAGAGAGCATTTTATTAGACATGGACTGCACAGAAACCAGCTAGGCAAGAGAGCGCTGGGCAAAGAAATTCTCCAGATCATAAAAACTGAAAGAGCAGACACCCATGAAAAAATTGCATACCTGCATTAGGTTTGCTGCCAATGACAAATAAAAATAAGAGTCGATTAATACAATATGAGGGAGAAACATCACTGGCAACACCTCATGAAGAAGAACTGACATCAGCGCCAGCATGTAAAGCATCACTATCACCAGTGGCATTAGCAGTAGCAGCATTAGAAAATAAAGCAGCTGTAGCAGAATCATCATAAGCCATAAAAAGAGTTTCACCAGCAACAATAACTGCAGTATCATCAGGAGGAGGGAATAGAACTGTAGTTGAAGAAGCAGTGTCTAGTGTTATGGGTAAGCAGAAAACAGCGTTTCCTCTCTGTCTAAATAATTTTTTAATAGAATGCAGCAAGATGAAGAAGCCCATAAGATAAATAGTGTATAAGATACTGTAGCTTCTCGCCAAAAGCTTCAGTATGAAGGGAATAACAGTTTTGAGATTAAAATTTGCTACCTGAACATTCAAGGAATAAAAGATAAAGAATTTTTTGTTAATACTTTTGGCCTAGATAATAAATTTGATATTTTTTGTTTGAGTGAACACTGGGCTACTGAGGGTGAACTTATAGTTGTAAAATTTGATAATTGTAATATAGCGGAAAATTGCATATAAGAGGTGGTGTAGCAATCTATATTAGCCAGTCACTCAGTTGTTCTATTAACAGGTTGGATCTAGAGTATTTGTGTGACAAACAGAATTTTGAAGCTCTTGGTATAGTCATTGATAGTATTAAGTTAGTAATAAAATCCTTGTAAAGGCCACCTAATGGTATCACCAGTGTATTTCTAGAAGAACTGGAGATGCTGTTAAATGTATTTACAGATTCAAAATGGTTGCATTATGACATTGTAATAGGTGGAGATCTAAATTCAGATTTTGATGTAATGGCACACAAACGTAGTGTCACTGAGCTGAAAACTTTTTGAAGACAATGCAATATACACTTCATCAATAATAGACGCAGAAGAGATGAAGCAGGTCTTGATAAAATTTTTGTCAATTTTGAAACTACAGAAGAATCATGATGTGACAGTATTTCCATTCTCGGACCATGATTCTGGATCAGATTGTAAAACTAGGTTCTCTGCTGATAACGATAATATTGCAAGACCTGTCCCAAAAATTGTAATCACCAGTTATGTCACAAATGATAAAATTGTTAGGTTTTGTAAGTCCCTTGCAGACAGAGACTTGTTTGACCAGTGTTATGGTGATACACATTATGGCTTATGTAATGATTTGTCAGCAAAGCTGACATTTGAAAGGTTCTTTAAAGCATTTTTGACTCAATTTAATTACAGCATTCCCATAAAGAAATGTAAAATAATGGAAAAGACTTCAAAAGCAAGGCCACAAATAAACAAAATTCATAGTATAGTGAAGAACTAACAAATATGAAGAACCAAGTTATACTTTTGCACAATGTATATAAATGTCTGAAGACTGACCATGCCAGATCAGTCTATCTTAAATATGGGATGAGTACAAAAAAGCCATTGCAGAAGACAAAAAAGCACACAATTTCAGCAGTAGCCTACTGAAAGTTTCACCAACAAGAGCAAAGCCACATGGAAACTAATAAATAGTATTGCTAAAAATTAAGGAAACAAGAAAACTAATACATATCCCAAAAAATTCAATAATTATTTTATTAAATCAGTTCAGGAAGTAGGAAATTCTATTATCAAACATGTTATTAGTTCATCAGAGATTCTTGCAAAAACTGTTTGTAAGCTGCCGGCTAATACACACAGCTGCCTTCTCCAAGGTCTCTCCTAGTCTCGTACTGTAAAACAGATAAAACCATCAGACAGTTCAGATGTATGTGACATATCTTGTAACATACTAAAGAAAGTAGTAGACTGTATTGTGTATCCCATTGTATAAACAAGTGCATAGCTGAGGGACATTTTCCTGATGAGCTAAAAATGTCAAGGGTACTTCCAATATATAAAAAAGGAGGTACTGACTCACCCTCAAGTAACAGGCAAATTTCTATAGTCCCAATTTTTTCTAAATTACTGGAACATGTAATTCACCAATAATTATATGTTTACTTTGAAAGTCTATAATTAATTAATCAATCACAGTGTGGTTTTAAGAAAAATTTGTCAATGATCGATGTTATAGACCCTGTAGTCAAATACAAATACAGCTGTTGACTGTGTAGAGCACACACCACTTCTAGAAGAAAACTGAATTCTATGGCATTGAAGGTGACAGGCTTAAACTATTAAAATCGTATCTACAGAACCATAGGCAACTTGTCTTTGTTGGCAAGGAAATATCAAGAACAGAACAAGTTAAGGCATGTGTTCCCCAAAGATCTATATTGGGCCCTTTTTTTGTTCCTAACAATGATCAATGATCTGCCATCATTTATAAAGTCTAGTCCAGTTCAATATGCACATGATACAACTTTTCTTAGTTGTAGTAATCATCTCAGTAGCCTTAAAAGTGTGTTGCAAAGACAATGGACCAAGCTTCCAACTGATTTAAAGCAAATCTCTTCTTATTGATGTCAACAAAACACTGTGCATGTGTTTTAGTCTGAAAGAGAAGCTTCTGTCAGATGATTCTAGTTATGTTAAGTTCTTGGGGGTATATTTAGACAATAAATTATCTTGAGGTCAACATGTACAATATATTAGTGGTAAGCTGTCAATAATAATTTATATGTTAGGCAATTTATGGATTGTGTACCCAAAAAGTATGTTAGAACATGCTATTTTTTTTCTTACGAAGCCTACTAACATATGGTAGTATTTTACGGGGGAACTCTAGTTGTGTGCATGACATCTTAATCCTGCAGAGAAAAAGCTATTAGGGTAATTACTGGTTCACCTTATAAGGCACAGTGTAAACCATTGTTTTGTGAACAAAAGATCATGACTCTAATAAACTTATACACATACTATGTTCTAATTTACACAAAAAAGAAGTTATCAGAAGCAAAACAAAGAGAAATGTTAAAAACAAAGACAAAATGTACATTGTTCCGGTAAAGAGGGAGCAGATGCATTTAGACCTCAGACCACAGACTGTCAAAATCACTGAACAATTGTGAACTCATGGGGCACAAATATTTAATAAGATTCACAATCTGTACAAAAATTACCTATACCAGCATTCAAACAAATACTGTATGATTGGCCAGTTACCCACTCATTCTAAGACAAAAGAATATTTCAAATCTAATATAGTATTATAACGCTAATAACTATCCTGTTGTTTCTTTTAAATTATCTATGGTATTGTAAGTAATAGACTACAATATTTATAAAAAAACTGTAATTGTGACTTGTCTCATTCCATGTGTAACAACAGCCAACAGGATTTCAAACAACCTTCTGCTACTCTTTCCTTATGTAGTTGATGCATTACACAATTTCTTCAGCCAGCTGTACTGTATGTTTTTCCACATAGGCCTATATATTACTATAGCAGAATGTTGGTGGGAAAGTTTACTTACTAACTGATAGGATACTGGTCTACACTGGGATATTTTTTCAATGTATAAAATACAGACTTCTACATTTTTTTCCATATCCACAGCCAAAATTCGAATCAGTATTTCTTACGTGAATTTAAATGGGGATGGAAAGTGCTTCCATCATTGTGCATACTGCAAGTTCAGTGATGCACTGGTACAAATAATACCAAAGTTAATTTTCAGGAAAACATCACTATTTTTTTTTTTTTTTAATCCCCCCCCCCCCCCGAAGGGGGCGGGCTGGCAGCAGCTTACTACATCGCTCTTCAGCCTACAGAATTTGTGTTAAAAAGATGAAGATAAGAAAAAACAACAGTTGGCGGGAAAATCGGTGACTTAAAGGTAAAATGGCAGAAAATTCTAGAACTTAAAACATAAAACACAGGGTTGATGATACAAGAAGCAGAAAAATAGCAGACAGACAGTTAAAAAACACGGCGACAGTCTGGTTTCTGTTCGCAAAATATAAAATGCACACCCAGCGACAGCATGATTTCTGTTCGCATCACTGTGGAAAGACGCACAACACTGAACACTCACTTAAACACGTCACTAAAAAGTGGGCACAAACATGACATACCACAGCCGAGAGCGGGTGGGGGGGAAACAGGGCAGATGACGGAGAAATAAAAAAGGGGCGGGAAGGAGAGGAAAAGGGAAGGGTGGGAGGGGGGAAAGAAGCCAGTGGAGAATGAGGACCCATAAGAGGGGTGGGGGGTGCTGAGCAGACGGGCCAGGGAGTGGGGAAGGCAGAGGAGGGGAATGCAAAAGGACTCGGAGGGGGGGGGGGGAGAAGGGACCTAGGGGGAGGATGGGCGGGGAGAAAACACAGGAGTGAAGAGGGGGAGGAAGAGGGAGCCCAGGGAAAGGACGGAGGAAAGGAGGGGGAGTGAGGATCAGAGTTGAGTCCTGTAGTGTTGCTATAAGCAATATTTATAGGGCATTTACTCCTCTTTTTTAATGAAGTAGATAATAATCATGTTCAAATAATGAACATCTGTCTATAGCCACTGCTCCTTCTCACACACTATTCAGCTGTTGCTTTAACCATGATTAAAAAATGCTGTGACTGCAGTAAAAAATTGTTACGTTAATATTTATTCTAAAAACATTACATGATCTATGCTGTTATGCCTTCTTATTCAAATGAGACTTATTTTCATCCTTCTCCATCATTCACTTTATTATTTCTTCATGGTGTCTACCATTACTGATGCCAGTTCATGGCACTAATATCACTGCAAGTGTTTTTGCAAATATATTCCAAGAAAATAATTCGATATATTACAGCCACACAGCTTCTATAATAGCAGTTGGTGCATAGATGTAGATACCACTACCAATAGACTATCACTCATATCTAAAACTCTGAGAGTGTATAATCTGGTTCGACCTTAGCATTCGGTCACAGTTTAACATAACCATGACTCTGTCAAAACATATTTGACATGCCAGTATATGTAAGTTGTGGTAATAAATTATAATTTGTCTCATGTGAAATACTATGGGTTTGAACTGATTGTTACACATTTAAAACTTATAAATGAGTGACACTGGCCATCAGTACTGTCGAACAATGACGTAAAAGTTTATGCCTCTATTTTTAATTACACTGTAGGCCCAGGCAGGGCACTGACTCTTCATTTACGAATATTATGGCAGAACGCCTCTGTAAACTAAAAACTGATGTAGTCTCTAATGCATATATTTTACTTGTTTTTCATAACGAAAATACGTTCTTACCAAGATTTGCTATGGCAGAACTTATTCACCTTCCAGCTCTCATCAGCCATTGTCAGACAATAACAAAATCAAAGAAAAAAGATTACTGTATAAATAAAGAGTAAAGGAGCTCACATTGGTTATTTCACAGAGTAAACTGTCTGTATCTGAACATTTAACATTCGCAGGACATTTTCTCTGATATTTTTATTAACAACTAACACCTACTTATTAATTTTAGACACAATATGTTTTTTAACATGTTTTTGGGTGAACGCTTTATTTTACGTTACAATAACAGCTTTCACACTCGATTCAACCATGTTACAGCTCAGAAATTGGTGTGTATATTGTTTGCGATTCATAACGGCTGACTGTCACGTAGTAATTTAGTTGGCAAGGGTAGTACACACATATTCCTAGCCCGTGTCCCATTCCATCGTGAAGTTTATGTTTGTCAATTTCAGTCCACATTCCAGTGCTGTTACGGCCAACGTAAATGGCGTTCTGTTAGAACTGGAGACTGTACGGGAAAAAGTACAGGTATTTGTTATTAATGCATCGTATAAATGTTCGAAAACAACGGTTTAGTGGCGAACAAGAGCAGAAAATTTAATGTTGCAGGTTAACAGAAATCTGCCATTCTCATATAAAATGTAATTTTGAAATAATTGCCAATGTACCCTTTTGTTGCTTTCTCACCAACATTACGAAGAATCATGTGACAGACTTTTAAACACAACACATCGTTTTAAAATTTGCGAGGTTTGGCCAGAACATCTTATACAAAAATTGCAAGGACTAATTTTAAATATTATATTTTGTGAAATGTATGAGGTCTTGCTAAGTGGCGAATATTTACTGGACGCAAAATAATAAAAAAATGCGAGGTCAAATTTTAGATTCAGCCGAGTCCCGCTAATGCGAACGTTCGGTTAATCCGACCGTGGAAAATGTTAATCTAAGTATGGAAAATTGTGCAGTAAACTGCTGTACATACACACTATTTTAATTTACACACAACAGTCAAAATGTATTAGAAAAATGGCAAGAAAACTTTGGGTTTAAACAATGCATAACAATGAAAAAAAGCTTCAAACTTACTAAAATACATAGGACATTTTATCCCTACTTTTTAGATGACAAAAACTCAGTCATTGTTTTTTGGAGTAATGAAGACAGATACGTCGCATAGTTGCGCCATCGTCTCATGAACATCAAATCAGCAGGTGTAACAGTGGGCTGTTGCTCCACATAACCTAGCGCGAGGTCAAGGGCTTCTGCTGCGTCACTGTGTGGCACAACTCTCCTTTGTCGCTTTCAGGTTCATTGTCACATCCGTCACAGCAGTCCACTTCTTCCTGGTCTTTAGTCACAGCCTGATGGAAAGAATGCCTGCGAGAGTGGAAGCTGTCACCAAGGCTAATGGTGGAAGAACACCATATTGAATTCCAGCATTACCGCTGGAGAGCGTCACGAACTTTAAAATCATTTTCCTCCAGGTGTCCGGGTACTTTTGATCACATAGTGTACATATCATTTGAAAATTTTTCCTGCTTCAGAACATGCTTTCTTCGTCAAATCCCACCTGCAATAGCCTTAAGCTTGTAGCTGAGATAAATGTGATGTTCTAGTTCTCGAATAGAACTAGTATTGAAACTTCCTGGCTGATTAAAACTGTGTGCCGGACCGAGACTCGAACTCGGGACCTTTGCCTTTCGCGGCCAAGTGCTCTACCAACTGAGCTACCCAAACACGACTCACGCCCCGTCCTCACAGCTTTGCTTCTGCCAGTATCTCGTCTCATTCTGAAACTAGTATTCACAACCTGCTCATTCATTTTAAATTAAACAAATACAGAGCTGTGCTCGAGGACACGACGCAGCTCATATTGCTTGGCAATGTCGGTGCTGGCAATTTGTTGGTGACGCGTTTCAAGCGATTTACCGGCGAGTCACTGTGCAATCGCGCCGTCTGCGGAACCCTTTTCAACCATACAGGAAGTAATCCGCAGTCAACCGGCTACGAACTCGCAGCGGCAACGGGTTTCATTTGGGTCGCTCCGTGTACAGAGAATCTTGAGGGAGGATCTTAATGGGAAATGCCCTTAAGCTTTGCTCCCAACAGACGCCGCGCCACAGAATAGAGAATGTACGGAATAGAAACTAGACTGCAATCTATCATCCTAAACTCAGTGCGCATGGATGAAGTACTGCCATGTTAATGAAACCGAGTAAACAGCTGTGTCTGAAGCCAAAGGCGAACGGATAAATTTTGTTTATTTTATTATTTATGTATTTTAGCTGCTGGCCTTACCTACAGGTCAATTAGTTGGGTGTACTGTTAAAGTAAGAAACATACAATGAGCAGTAGTAAGAGAAATACTACACAGGAAACTAACGAGCAGTTCCCACAAAGCAGTATGAGAAAAATAAATTTTCCGATTTTATTGCCGTAAACAGTAAAAATTCATTAAACTGTAAAAAAATCTTCAGTTTCAACATTTCGTTGGCAGGTAACAGCAACTTTATTTAAATTCCTTAAAGCGTTTATTAATGGTTATGTCAACAGCTGCAGTATTTATTACGCAACTAGTTTCGAACCTTACAGGTCCATTTTCAAGCCTAGCCTACTGAGGCTGCACTGACAGTGCCTGATCTTAATAATAAACATTGAGTGGCAACATATGCTCTATAAATATTTGCAGGAAAAATGCCACAATCCACACGTCTGTTACCAAGTCAAAAGTTTATTTTGACTTGGTAACAGGCATGTGTGGATCGTGGCAGTCATCCTGCAGAGATTTATAGAGCATATGTTGACACTCAATGTTTATTATTAAGATCAGGCACCGTCAATACAGCCTCAGTGGGCCAGTCTTGAAAATGAACCTGTAAGGCTCAAAAATAGTCACCTAAAAAATATTGCAACTTTTGGCATAATCATTAATAAACACTTTAAGGGACTGTAAAAAATATTGTATGTATTTGAAGCAAAGCTACTTCAGCTCCTGGAGACGGTTTTTTGTTAGAGGTTCTCCTTTTTATTGTAAAAAATTTAAAATGACTTACTTCGCTACTGTATATAATACCTGCCCTTCAGTTCTGAAGAAACTAATTGGGGCACAAAATTGATTTCTTTCATATCTTATAGTCTCGTATTACAGCTCTGTGATGAAGTGTCTACTTTTTCAATATATGTCATAATTACTGTGATACGGTTTTTAATTTCCTAGTACCCTGCAGCATAAAATTTGAAGGGTTTGTAGTGAAAAATGTGGTTACTGACAACGTTTGGTTCATTTTAGGTGATATGTTGCTGTGTACTAAATGTAGCTAACACAGCAAAATTGTTTTTAAAATTCGCAGGGAAATCACATCTCGCTACAGTATGAAGAAAATAGAAGTTAATTTGAGCGTGTTGCCAGATGGCATCATGTGCAAGTAGCCTGCAGCTCAATTGGGAATAGTTGACGCAAATAGACGCACATTTCCCAGATTGGCGATTGTGGTTTATCGTTTTACTTACTGCTAGAAGAAAATAATGACGATCAAGACATTCTGCACCAACAGTTACCTAATGGAAAAACTGAAACACAAATCATATTTATGACAAAAGCTTGACTAAAGTTTCTTTGTGACGCTTATCAGTCATCACTTATAAAACGGATGTGATTCATGTTATATGACTGTTAGAGTGAACTTACAGGTCTGGGCTTAATTCAGAAAATATGTATAAATTAAAGTTTAATGTAGCCTACTGTTTTTATTTAAAGTAATACCTATGGTAATTCAAAATAAATTTGCTGACTGAGAATATCCTGGCACTGGCTGTGTTAGGTGTACATACACTATGTATTGATGATATATGAAAATTTGTGCAGGACCATGACTCAAACCTGGATTTCATGCTTCCTGCTTATCTTAACTGCCTTAACAACTTTGGCAGTCTGTGTATGATAATGCCTCTCGAATTAATTTCAGACAGATGTCAGTCATACTTAATGACTGTTCACCTTGACATGCAAGTAAATAATACATATGTGTTTCTTCCAAGTCGAAAACATAAAAATTCCAGCACAGATAGAAACAATGAAACTCCCGCAGGGTGTCCCACAACAACTGTCGATTTTGGATGTGAAGTTGATTTATCAGCTCACAGCCCCAGAAAAGGAAAAATTAAGAATCAAACTAAAATTGCTGCAAGGAAGAAACTGATATTTACAAAACCAAGTAGCCTCATTATTATGTGAAGCTAAAAGCAATGGTGTTACACAGCTTGCACATGTAAACAGTGATGAATTTAAAAGCTTATGTGATAAGTTTTAACTTGAGATCTGTCACAGCTTTTTTCACAAACATTTCCTACGTAAAATTTTTCATTTGGTCAGATTACTTCCATTTTGTAAAAATGTCCATTTCAAGCCATAGTATTAAGCAGTTATTACTTCGTGTTTACTCGATTTCAATATGGCGTTGAGTGCAATGCTTGAACTTACACAAATCAAAGGAGCCAAAAGAACAAGCAATGAACTGTGGTGGAATTAAAATCAGACTTTAATGCTGGCCACAGTACAAGTGGGTCTTAACATACAGTGCACTGAACACTCCTAACAATGGGCCTCCACAGCCAACGACCCTTGCATGTGCCAATGTTAACACCATGACATAACAACTACAACTGAAATGATCACTGGCACTGGATGTTGACATAGTGGAAGAGCATTGCATGGTCCAATGAATGCTGATACCTCCTTCATCATGCCAATGGGAGGGTGCAAATCCATCATCTTTCAGGGGAACAGCTCGTTGACACCTGTACTGCAGGACGGAGACAAGCTGGCAACAGCTCCATTGCGCTCTAGGGAACATTCATGTGTGCATCAATGGGTCAAATGGAGCTTGTGCAAGGCACCATTATGGTCAAAGAGTATAGTACACTGGTTGCAGACCATGTACACCCCTTCATGATGATCATGTTTCCCAATGGCAGTGGCATTTTTTCAGTGAGATAATGCTCCACGCTATAAGGCCAGGAGTGCGATTGAATAGTTTGAGGAACACAGTGGTGAGTTCCAATTGATGTGCTGACCCCCAACTTGCCAGATCTGAACCCGATCAAACATATCAGGGGATGTGTTAGAATGCGGCATCAAAGCTCATCGTCCCCCTCCCTGGAATTTATGGGAATTATGTGACTTCTGTGTGCAGACATGGTGCCAAATCTCTCTATTTTACTACCAAAGCCTCATTGCTTCCATGCCATTATGCATTGCTACTGTTATCCATGCCAAAGGTGGGGATACCACCTACTAGGTAGGTAGTCATTATGTTCTGGCTGACCAGTAATGTAACACCTCAAGGTGCGGAGAGCCATAAGGACCTAAAGCACACCTATGTCAGTTTTGAGATTTTAGCATACGTGAATGCTCCTGGTGCCCGTTGATCTTCCGGTGAACCAGCTTTGGCTCCGTCATAAGCCCTTATTATATATTTCAACATTTAAGGAAAAACATTCCATCATTTCTCTGATATTCTCTTCCCTATGGGCACAAATCATAATTCTGTTACTCTGTGCTGCTCAATTGTTATATAGGGTTCCCAACAGTGTCTACATCACATACATAGTAGCACTTCGTAACAGAAGGTAGATTGGCAATACTGCAACATATTGTTCATTGGAGCCTTGGGAGGCCACACGGGTCATTTCCCCAGAGTTTGTAGGTGCCTTACCAACCTTCAAACACAAAGTCTTAACCTTACTACTACATTTCATACCTGAGGTGGACAGTCAGTTTTATCTGAACCTCAAGCCAAATGTCAATTTTCTTCATGCGGGGCACCATAGCTGTATATTTGTTAAATGGCATTTTGAAATATTCCAAATCTGCTGTTTATTCACAAGTGTTCAATTTATTATACCTTGCCTAATTAGCCAATTTCAGACATTGAGGTTATTTTCAAGTGTATTAGGGGTTGATTCGTTACACAATTATTACCCTGTTAATAAATGGTGATATAGCTGATCTTTTAATAAAACAGGTGTTCCCTAGTTGCAGTGTACATACATATCTGATTACAGCAATATTTCAATTTTTTCACTTTTTATGAAACTTTATAACTGTTACACACGAACTGCAGCTGTCGTGTTTCATTGAGTTTTCCACTTAAACAATAGTTGATATTGTTGACAGTAACTCCATTTTAAACACTGTTACACAAGTTTGTTAGTGGATGTAACCACAACGAAAGTTCAAGAAACAAGTTCTCAAAAAATCTAAATCTTATCCCAGGTTTTTCTCTCATTTTATTTTGACTGGTCATCTAAATAAAATAACTTCTCAAAACATACAGCTGTTTTTTTTTTCTTTGGTAAATACACAACAGAAATGAATACCAGACTGATGGATCAGTGGCTGCACGAAAATGTGAAGAAATGTGAAAGGAAACAATCATTGCAAGGGCCTATTTAGCATACAGGAAAATAATAATAATAATTTCCATGTAATTTAGAAGCATGAACACCAACATTAACCCACTGCCATGTGCACCCGAAAGAGGGACAAAGTTAGGCATGTGGAGTACAAATGTAAGTGGTTTTATTTTCAAAGGGCACAAGTAAACTCACTGAAGGTCATACTTACACTGGGTTGAATCTCACCTTGACTACAGGAAGCTACTAGGTGTGAGACATGTCTGTGCCTATCTAGAGCAGGCAGGCAGTGTTTAGTGTTTACATTGGCTACGCTTTTAGTCCATGTGACTAATTGAGGGTTGAAAGCGCAAAAGAGTTCCATTTTTAAACACAGAGAAGTGAGCTGATAGCTGTGAGGGTGAGAAACTACCCTTTAATATGATGGCACATAAAAGGTGCCGATTTGGAGGATATTGGGGATCAAACATGAGGGTCAGAGTTTGACCAAACTTTGGACAACTTGTGATCAAAGAAGGCAGAAGGGATGGATAACATATATAACACAGCTATTAAATTTCTAAAGTTATTGGGTAAAGTAGCAGAAAAATAATTATTTAAATTAGTGTACAGAATGTTTGATACTGGAGACATGTCACCAGACATTCAAAAGAATATCATCCACACAGTCCTGAGGATTGCAAAAGCATATGAATATCAGAAGTATTGCACAATTAGATTGAATGCGCATGCTGATAAGAATAATTTACAATGGAATGAAAATGCAACTTTATGTTCTGTTTGATAACAATAAACTCGGCTTTAGGGAAAGTAAAAGCACCAGAGAGGTGTTCAGCCATTTTACTTTATAATAGAAGCAATCAGTATGGAAAATCAAGACTTCTCATAGCAGTTGTCAACACAGAGAAAGTATTTTACAGTATAAAGTAGTGCGAGAGGTCTGAAATCCCCAGAAAAATATATACATGGATGATACATAAAAAAAAGAAAAACCAGCGGGCACCAATAATAAAGGAAGACCGAGAACAAAGTACACCAATTAAAAAGTACATAAGGGAGGAATACAATCTTTCTCCTGTGCTGTTCAATCTTTACAGTGAAGACGTAATTACAGAAGTTAGATTTGTAACTGACTAACCGAAAAGACTTTATTTGCCTCACTTCAGAAAACAATTCTGTGAAACAAGGCAAGAAAGTATTTTCATTTAGTTAATTCAATATACAGTGTTTCACAAAGACACCAAAGTTGAATCAATTAAAAATTAGAACTGAGATTAAAATTCAGGGTAAAGCATAAAATTCACTGGTGACATTCCTCCTGTGAGTGAAAGTGAGGAGGAACGCAGGGCCTGTAGAATAGCACAAAAAGTGTAATGAGTGCAGAATGTGTATTGAAGGTAAACTGCAGAAACCCAATAGTACAGATGAGGAACATAAATTAGATTAGTAATAAACTCTATTTACAAATTGGGCACCACCTAGCTGACTTAAGTGCAGGCATTTTGCTACCTAGGAGGCAAAATAACTTTTAATGTATGAAGCAAAAAAGGAGACAAGGACAGTCAAATGGGTCTTCCTTGCTGAAACAAGTGATGTTGTATGAAACATAGGATTGAATTTCAGAAACCTGCTTCTGATAATGTATGTAAAAAAACCAGGAAGAAAAAAAATCAAAAGTTTTTCAAACATGGTATTACAGAACAATGTTTAAAATTAAGTGAATCAGTCTATGGAAACTCCAGGATGGTATGTAACAATACTACGAAAAGGATAGTTGCTACTCATCATGAAGTGGAGATGTAGAGCTGCGGATATGCACAGCAAAAAGGCTATCACAACATAAGCTTGGAGGGGGAGGGAGGGGGGGGAGGGGAGCAGAAAAGAAGAGAAGTAAAAGGACTGGGTCCGTTGGTGCGACAGAGGGCTGCGTAGTGCTGGAATGGGAACAGGGAAGGGTCTGCATGGGTGAGGACAATGACTAATGGAGGTTTAAGACAAGAAGTTTACAGAAACATAGTATATATTGCAGGGAGGGTTGCCACCTGTGCAATTCAGAAAAGCTGGTGTTGATGGGAAGGATCCATATGGAACAGGCTGTGAAGAATTTAATTCAGTTGCTCTAGTCCTGGGTGGTACTGAGTTATGAGGGGAATGCTCCTCTGTGGCTGGACAGTGAGACTTTGGGAGGCGGTAGGAGACTGGAAAGATAACGTACAGGAGATTTCTTTTTGTACAAGGTCGGGAGGATAATTATGGTGTGTGAGGGCCTCTGTGAGACCTTTGATGTATTTTGAGGGGGACTGCTGGTTACTGCATATGTGATGACTACTTTTGGCTAGGAAGTGGAGATATTGGTGGTGGTTAGTAGGTTTGATGTAGAGAGAGCTACTGATGTGGCAATCTTTGAGGTGGAAGTCAACATCCAGGAAGGTGGCTTGTTGGGTTGAGTAAGACCAGGTGGAACAAATGGGGGAGAAACTGTTGAGGTTCCAGAAGAATGTGGATATGCTGTACTCACCCTCAATCCAGATCGCAAAGATGTCACAATGAATCTGAATCAGGTGAGGGGTTAGGATTCTGGGTGTTAAGGAAGGATTCCTCTAGATGACCCATGAACAGGATGGTATAGAATAGTGCCATGTGGGTGCCCATAGCCATACCCAAATTTGTTTGTAGGTAATGCCTTCAAAGGAGAAGTAATTGAAGGTGAGGACATAGTTGGTCATGGTGACTAGGAAGGAGCTTGTTTGTTTGGAATCTTAGGACATTGGCAAATGTACTATTCAAAAGTGGTAAGGCCATGGACATTAGCAATGACAGTGTAAAGGGAGGTGGCATCAATAGTGACAAGCAGGGCATCATGTGGTAAAGGGACAGGAACTGTGGAGAGTCGGTGGGGGAAATGGTTGGTATCTTTTATATGGGAGGATAGGTTTTGGGTAATAGGCTGAAGGCGTTTATCTGTGACAGCAAAGATTCTCTCAGTGGGGGAACAGTAATGGGTCACAATGGAGTGTCCTGCGTGGTTGGGTTTATGGACTTGATGAGCATGTAGAAGGTATGAGTGTGAGGAGTGATAGGGACTGGCAGAGAGACTGACTCCAGGGAATGGTTCTGGGATGGACCTAAGGATTTGAGGAGACTGCTGGGTTTCTGGAATGGGGTCAATGTGGCAAGGTTTGTACGTGGATGTATCTGACCGCTGGTGGAGTCCTTCTACCAGGTAATCCTAGTGGTTCAAAACAACCACAGTTAGGATTATAAGGGTTGAGTTTTTAGATGGTAAATTTTGGTTATTTCTGCAGATGTAAGGTTAGTTTGCATGTTCAGGGATTTGGGGAATGATAGTGAGGCAAGGTTCAAGGTTAAGAAATTCTGGGAAGTTAACAGGAAGTGTTTTGAGGGCAGCGGGGGTGAATCACAGTTGGATGGAGGAGAGAACTGAGTCAGGCAGTGTTCAACATTGGCCTTTGGTTGAGTCTGATTGGTAGGGTTGGTGGTGAAAAAGTGTTTCCACTGTAGGGACCGGGAGAGGGAGAGAAGGTCTTTAACAAGTCCTGTATGATTGTAGGTGGGGCAGAAGGTGAGGCCCTTGGAAAGGACTGATATTTCTGTGGGGCTAAGGCTTCTAGAGGAAAGGTTCATGACTGTTTAGAGTCTGTTTAGGTTCTGGATTCTGTGTGGTGGTGGGAGGGAGTTTTGGAGGGTGGGGTAAATGTAGTAGGTCTGTGAGACAGGGTTTGTCAGCTATGTGGGGAAGTGGGGGGGTTTCGAGGTTGTTGTAGAGATGGTGGACAGTGGTACTCCAAGGCAGGAGTAGGAAGTGAGCAGGATGGAGAGTTTTGTGAGGTGGCATTGTGCATGTTGCTCTAGTTCCTGGAGGGCAAGAGCTTCAATGAGTATTATGGATTCCAGGAATTTGGAATTGCGTAGCAGGAGAATTTAACATGAAGAGAGAAGGTATTGCACAGAGGTTTGGGCTTGGTTGATATGGTTATGCAGGACTATGTTGGTGAGGGCTAGGGATTGATGGAATCTGGACAGGTAGAGGTCACTGTGGAAGGAGGAATGGGTAGCCAGAGATGGGTAATTTGTTGGTAAGGCAATTTGGAAGGATTCATGTGCTAAGCAACAATACAGAAATAGTATGTGGACCTGGATTCTGGCAAGGGATAAGGAGACTTTTCTGTATTGGTGCAGATGGAAGGAGCAAGGATTCATGGTGGTGACAAAATGAGAAAAATTACTAAATAACATAGAAATACATAAAAAAATTCACAAAAATACACTCAAATACGCAGAAAAAGTCACAAGAAGATAGTCAATGATAGTTAAAGGCTAAAAGTCACTGAAATTGGCATGAAGTCACAATGAGATCAAAGAAAAGACATAACTTAAAAAAATATTTTACTGTGGGTGGCAGGTCTGAGAATGAATAAATGTGAAGAAGGGGAACAGCACATGTGACTGGATGAGGTGAAAGTAGTGGGTGTGAAGTGGGACAGAGTAGAGAAAGAGTGGGAGGTATGGAGGGGTTCATAGGACGAGATACAAGATCAGCACCAGGGAGGTGTGGGAAATAACAGGTGAAATTGCAGGATAGTGATGCAGGGAGAGAGATCAATTTGAAGGTATAGAATCAATGATATCAGAGAGAATAATGTGAGACATAAGATGCTGCACCAACAATCAGCATGGTCTTGTAGCCATCTGTTGTGGGTGGCCGGGACAGTTGATACAGTGTGACTCTTAAGGAGGAGGAGATTAGTGTTTAACGTCCCGTCGACAACGAGGTCATTAGAGACGGAGCGCAAGCTCGGGTGAGGGAAGATTGGGGAAGGAAATCGGCCGTGCCCTTTCAAAGGAACCATCCCGGCATTTGCCTAAAGCGATTTAGGGAAATCACGGAAAACCTAAATCAGGATGGCCGGAGACGGGATTGAACCGTCATCCTCCCGAATGTGTGACTCTTAAGAAGAGCATGCAGGGCAAAGATAAACACAGGAAAGAAGAGATAGAGGGATGGACATTGGGTACGGTAACAAAGGAAAACAGCACTGGGCTAACACACACACACACGAACGAACGAACGACTGCAGTCTCTGTCAGTCAAAGCCACACTGTGGGCAGCAACAACAGTGCATGATGGGGGAGAGAACTGGGTGGAGGTAAGGAGGAGGCTGTAGTGGGGAGGGGGAGGGATGGCAGGGTGGGTGTGGGGGACAGTGAATCGCTGTTGGGGAGCATGAGATACGAGGTGGAGGGAGGGTATGGCAGCTAGGTGTAATCAGGAGGTTAGAAGGTGGGCGGGGGAGAGGTGGGGGGTAGCAGAAAAGGAGAAAAGGAAAGATACTGGATGCATTGATGGAATAGAGGACTGTGTAGTGCTGGAATGGGAACAGGGAAGGGGCTGGATGGTTGAGGACCATGACTAACGAAGGTTGAGGCCAGGAGGGTTATGGAAATGTAGGATATATTGCAGGGAGAGTTCCCACCTGTGCAGTTCAGAAAAGCCATATGGCATAGGCTGTGAAGCAGTCACTGGAATGAAGATTGTCATGATGGGTGCCATGCTCAGCAACAGGGTGGTCCAGCTGTTTCTTGGCCACAGTTTCTTGGTGACCATTCATGTGGACAGATAGCTTGTTGTCTGTAACGCTCACACAGAATACAGCATAGTGGTTGCAGCTTAGATTGTAGATCATGTGACTGGTTTCACATGTAGCCCTGCCTTTGATGGGATAGCTGATGTTTGTGACTGGACTGGAGTAGGTGGTGGTGGGAGGATGTATGGGACAGGTCTTCCATCTAGGTCTATTACAGGGATATGGCCATGAGGTAAGAGATTGGGAGCGGGGGACGAATATATTGTATAGGTTTGGTGGATGGTGGAATACCACTGATGGAGCGAGATTTGTTTTTGTACAAGGTTGGGAGGATAATTATGGTCTGTGAAGGCCTCAGTGAGATCTTCAATATATTTCGAGAGGGTTTTCTCATCACTGCAAATGTGATGACCATGGGTGGCTAGGCTGTATGGAGGGAACTGTTTGGAGTTGGATTGGTGGCAGTTGTTGAAGTGAAGGTATTGGTGGTAGTTAGTAGGTTAGAAATGGACAGGGGTACTGATGTGGTCATCTTTGAGGTGGAAGCCAACATCCAGGAAGGTGGCTTGTTGGGTTGAATAGGACCAGATGAAACAAATGGGGGAGAAGCTGTTGAGCTTCTGGAGGAATGTGAATAGGGTTTCCTGACCCTTGATCCACATTGCCAAGATATCATCAATGAATCTGAACCAGGTTAAGAGTTTATGATTCTGGGTATTACCCGGACTATATTCATCTAGTATTGGAGATGAGAGTACTTGGCAACTTCCACAAACTTAAAATATAATTTCAAACATATTCAAAACTTTTTCAGTAATGTACCAGTTGTGTCTCTTCTGCCACCCCCCCCCCCCTCCACACACACACACACACACACACACACACACACACACACACACACACACACACACACACACACACACACAGACTTTATCAGTTAATACATTTTTAGCTGTTCAGATTAGGTATGACAATTTCATTTATAACTTCTTTATGAGTAGCTTTACTCAACACACTTTTCAGCTATTATGTGCAAATACTGCTGAATGCATCTGCAAAAATATATCACTGTAGGACACGTAGCCATAGAGATATGACATCATAAACACTGAGAAGTGTGAAAACCTAGTGTAAAGGATGAGCCAGACAATAAGGGATTTTACTTTATTATATGAGCCTCAAACCGGTAACTTCATTTTTCCATTACGGCCAAGCCACGGCCGGCAGTGTTAGCTGCCTGTAAATTCTTTCGTCCCACGGTCTAGTAACAGGAAGTCAGCACCGAGGAAGGGCACCTTGATCACGCGCCTCTCTCATGTGCTTACGAGGTAACGCCGCCCCAGGCGTCGCTTAGCAGGCAACGCTCTGGAAAGTTCCATGCCGCCCGCACGGTTTGCTCGGTCCTGACCAATCAGGGTGGAGGAAGCCGCGTGGTGCGTCGAATATACCCGGCCGCCCGTCGCCGGGCCCCCTCTCTTGTATTCTTGCTCACCCGCGAGTCGGATGCGCGTCCTGTAGCACTGAACTTCTCCCGGTGCTACGGCACTGTGGACTTAGCTTTGGCAGACACAACTTTCGGTAGCTTCGCGAACAATGTTCGCCAAATTATAAGCTCTGGCTCACCCTCACCTCCCTAGGCCTATGTATCCCCTTTCATCATGCTTTAGCCAATAAATGGCCTTTCTCTAAAAATTACCCTATTATTCCGCAACGCCCACCGCCTGCCCATACCCGCCATCCTGTACACTAGCTGTGGATGAATAATCCATAACTAATAAAACCAGCATAGTTAGGGTTTTGCATCTACACTCATGTAAAGGCTTCAGATACTCAATGTCAAACACTTCACACATTAATTCATTTGTAACAAGACATTTGAAGCAATTATATGCATTAGAGTCCTATTGTTTAAATAATTTCTCTGTATCTCTCTCTTTTTGGGTGTGTTTACTGGTCCCTTCTAACCAGTCCACATATTTCAAATAACTTCCGGGAATTCAGCCAGGTAACACTTTCAGTGATCACCAAAATATCGGCGGTCACTGAAAGTGTTATCTGGCTGAATTCCCAGAAGTTATTTGAAAGTTGTATATGCCAGGAGAAACTCAGGTCTCCCAGTCCACATATGACTGGCATCCCATCCTCCATGCTAAAAAGGGTGCAGTTAGTGGTATAACCATGAAAAAAGAAACCACATGCTAGCAAATTATGATGAATTACCATCAACAGATATTCATGGAAATTAAGTTATATTAGGTGAAATCTAATGCAAATCCCCTACTACCTGCAGAGGCAGATTGGTAATATCATGTAGAAGTAAAAGGAAAACAGATTGCAGGGAAGACAACAATCTGAATATATATGCTGTTTATTGAGGTGGTTAGATGTAATAGCTACACAGAGGTGTCAAGCAAAACTCAGTGAAGAAACTGGAAACTAAGCATGAATTCAACTGAAAGCTTGGTGATTTTATTAAATTCTGATAATAGCGATTATGCTGCAGTATGTGGGCTTCATAGCCAAATCAATGAATACCAATAAGTACTGCCCACTTTTGCCAGTGTAAAAATTACTGAATGTACTCTGATGTTCCAATTAAATTATACATAGCTAATTGTGACAAGCAGAGCAGCAACAAATACTTCAAAACAATAATGAGAAGCTATTAGTCAAAATGAATAATTGCCTACAAACAATGGTTCCGCAAAATATTGTGTACTTGGACATAATATGTGCTATTGTTCTTGTTTCACTACTGTGATAATCTCAGTCCTGTGATACTGCATCTGCTGCAGCAATGTCACTATGCTCTTCTGCTCGTTAAGGAACCATACTAAAACTTCTCATTCTTTCTAAAGCGAACACGTACAGTAAATGGCATATTTTTTTCCGTTTTAAAAATCCTTATTCTTATTAGCTTAAATGATTTGCAGATCAGTCAAAGTTTCCTTGTGATGTGTATCATCACAGTCTCCAAGGGAATTCTCATGCATGCATACACACATTTATCTCATGCATGCAGACACACATTTAAGGCAGTTAGTTACAGTATTGACAAAATTTATGGAAGAAGTTAATTTATAATAGTCTCAGATACAAAAAAAATAATAATTTATAGCAAACAAGCAAATACATTTTCAAATATAGAACAATACAAGTACAAAAATTATGTTTTTCTCAAAATATATGGAAGCAATTACATTTCTTTTAATGATAAAAATATTATCACATAGCTCTGCATGTAACAGGTAAATTTTACTTTGATGATGTGATATAGCTCGAATGTGAAGTTAATGTCCAATAGTAGTTTCAGAGTAAAGCCAGATTTTTAAAACAAATCTCTTTGCAACATCAGTGATGTTTAAATGGATGTATTTTAAAACCTTCTGCAAACATTCATAAAATAATTTGTGGCAAAAATATAATTATAAAAATATATTTTGTAAAAATGAGCCAAAAAGGGCTTGTGTAGTATATGCTACCAAGAAATTGCCACAAAAGCTGTTTTGCATTCTTCGGCAAATCATCAACGTCAAGAGTTAATTATTTACTGGAAGGTAAACCATGTTTACAAATTTATTATCATTTTCTCCTGAATAGGATCAAATATTCCAGGAAAATGTTTCATTTTGGCTTTAAGCTCCAAAGAGATATGGCACATTTATGACAGATAAAACAAAGAATACAATGCAAATTGAAGTCTAACATAAATAGTGTACAGGAGTTACAGCAATAAGCTGCATACAATCCATGTGTTGTACATTATAACCTTATAATGAAGTCATTTGCTTTGACTTCTGTTTATTTAAATTCATATATAACCATACTGACATTATTGTTTATACAAGACAAAATTGAAACCATTGGAATGAATCAGTTGACAAGATAGAGTTGAATATAGAACTCAATGATCAGTATTTCTGCAACTAATTATGAATATGGCTTTTTGATGGCCACTACTGAAGTGTTGTCTTCATTGGATACTACAAGTAAAGTTATGCTTCTCCTTGTATTGGAAAATTCACAAACACACTAGTGACTATGACACACTGATAGGCTTGTGCAGTTCATATTTTGCAAAAACTGGTGTGTCTACAGCAATGGAGTCATTTGTTTGAATATTGTGTTCATTCACGAAAGAAACTTTTCCACAAATACAATGCAGCTTCACAAATCTATTGTGAGAAATGCCTGTTTTAAGTTCCTTTGTTTAATGACACATTTATGTTGTTCAAGAGTATCGAAAGTGAACAACTTTAAATGTTCTATGTTTGTGAAAATGTTTTCAGAAGATTCCAGACTTCCATAATACTGTTCAAAGCAGCACTTTGTTAGGGAAGTTGAAAAGTTACGGCATTTCAAAATTATAAAGTGTGGGACAACATTATAATGATTATTGTTACATTTCACTGACATTACACTGATATTAACCTGTCAAACACGCAAAATATATTGCATTTCCACAAACAATTTCTGACTTTTACAGTTTCTTTTGAAAACTATACTCAAATTCCAGACAACCCTCAAAATGAAGAAAGTCATCAGAACACAGCTCTCAGTCATTATTTGATATAGTATCAGTGAGGCTTTGCAGTTCCGACACTGCACGTATCGTTCATGCAAAACTTTAAACTCACAATTATTTTTACACTCTGTAGCACTTTGAAGAAATGCACTTCCAGATGTAGGCACCTTTGACTTCACGCTACAGTGGCTTGAGTACGTGGTCTTTACTCTCTGTCCTTCTGGTGCTGCACATCTCTGACCTGTATTTATGCAGAGTACAACTCAGCATCACAAAACACAGCACAGCCAATGCTAAGAGACCCCAGCGGAGGATCTGGCGTGCAAGGTTCACAGTATGTGTTGCACTGTACAGTATTGAATGCAGGTCAGGAGGAAGTTCATTCATGGCCTATGAAAAAATAAAGAACAATAGCAACATTAGCGTATCATAATTAAAATATTATAATGTGTGGTGTCTGTTCTTTTGGACATGTCTGAAAGAACAGACACCATTTTGATCCAGCAGCCATTATGAATTAAGACACAGAGGAATCACTGAAATTGGCTGCAAGTGGGCATTGACTGAAATCAATGGGTAAGTTGAAAATTTGTACTGGACTGGGATTTGCACCCATGTTTCCTGCTTATTAAGCAGATGCTCTGACCACTATGCCATCCAGACTACCCTAGCATGCCTCCCATCAAACCCATCTCAGTTTGACTCCTGGTCTGGCACAAATTTAATTTGATTTAAATCGACGTCCACTTGCAGCCAATATCTGTAATTTCTTTGTGTATTAATTAAAATACAATTCTTGAGAAAATATGTGGCCCACACAAAGTGCTCTTTCCCATTTCACATCATAGCTAGTTATATTATCTTTTTTGGATTGATTTGGGGGAAGAGACCAAACAGTGAGGTCATCGGTCTTGTTGGATTAGGGAAGGATGAGGAAGGAAGTCGGCCGTGCCCTGTGAAAGGAACCGTCTGGGCATTTGCCTGAAACAATTTAGGGAAATCACAGAAAACCTAACTCAGGATGGCTGGACATGGGATTGAACCGTCATCCTCCAGAATGCGAGTCCAGTGTGCTAACCACTGCGCCACCTCACTCAGTATATTATTTTTAATCAGTGAAAATTTCACTGTTCGTAGCATGATACTTTTTCCCTTTTCTTTCAGTGATGTGTATAGAATAAATTTTGAATATGCATCTACTTTCGAGTACATCTTGTGCTATTGCGGGTTGTCAAATGCTTAATTGAACAGGTCATTTTATGTTCCATGTTATTCTCAGTGTCAGAATATTGAATGCTGATAAATATTTATAATATAGAAAGTTTTACAGAACTTGGAATCAGGTGACGAAACTGTTGTGTGCGCTAATAAATCACCTTGATCTTAATTATACACGTTTTTGTTAAAAGAGAATTGAGCATGTATTACTGAAAATATTGAAAGCATGGAGTTTTCAGTGAGGTCTCTCACATGGGTAAAGGGTGGAGAAAGAACCATAATTAGATGTGTAATGCTGCATAAAAAATTTATGACAGAAGCTGGGAGGATGGTTAACTGATGTTATTTGAAATGTAGAAATAGATCTACTAGTGTTATTCTTATCTCTGACATAGTTTAGAAGTACATGCCCTGGCAGAATCAATCTACACTGGTAGCTGTAACAAGTAGAATACTTTTCTGTTATTTTTAATAGACATCCTTCAGCCTGTGCTGAGCAACACCAATTAAGAGATCACACTGTATGGAATTAATTTTCATCTGAGTGGTTTATGTTATAGATGTGCTCCCAAGACTTTTTTAGCACATTTATTGGGAGAACTGTGATCAGGAGAGGTGGATTTCATGTGGAATGAAAGGCTGCAATGGTAAGAAGTGAAAACGTAAAGCTTTTCAAAGTGAGGTTAGTGTTGCTTGTGGTGGACTTAATGTAAAGAGAAGTGTGAAGGTGATCAACAATCATGTAAGTGCCTAGAGATTTGAAAAACAAAAATATGTAGTTAGAATGATTGAGCTGGTCCAGAAAATTTTGAGTTGGTGAGTTTTTTCTCCATATTGGAATGTCATAGAAACAGAATTATCAATATGTAGGAAATAACCAAATCAGTCATTTTATGATTTCAGTTTAAAACAGAGCTAGTCAATGGTACATAAATTCTCTACTTGATCCATTAATATATTTTGTATAATATAATTTTTCACTTTATTTGCATTCATACAGATCCTGGTGCGTTGTTTGCTTGTGTATTAGTGTAAAAGAGCCCTTTTTCATGTTAATAATACAATTTCACAATTATAAAACACTTTTTACTTCTTATAAACCAGTTACATGAATTTTTATTTCCTTGGCCAGCATATTGAGCATGTTGATGTAGGTTCCACAACTGTAATATTGATTTTGAACAAGATACCAGCACCAGTTGCAAGTTTCTTTTTATTTCAAAAAAGATGACTGGTTTCGGTCCCCAAGACCATTATCTGGTGGCACCAACTTACATTTTTTTTATTTTTTTTAACCCAAAGTACAATGGAATTAATCATATAGAGAAGAATATAACAATAAGCTCAACAGAACTGATCAACCACCATGTTATCCTCAGTCAACTGGCATCATTGGATGCACATATGGAGGAGTATGGGAGTCAGCACACCTCTTACCCATCCATTGTCAGTTTCCAGCATTTGGAGCTGCTGTTACTTGGTCAAGTAGCTCCTCAATTGAAGTCATGAGGCTCAGAGCACCCCAGTTATTCAACAGTACATAGCAGCCTAGATGGTCACACATGCAAGTGCCAATCAGGCCCAATGGTGTTTAGCTTCGGTGGCCCAAAGGGAACCGGTATATCCCCTGCAGCAAGGCCAACCATCAGCAGCAAGAGTAATAAAATAATGTTAAGAAACAGTTCCACCATACACTTCATAACATTAGCAAAATAAAATAAACAATGTTGTATAAACTCCTCCCCTATTAATTCAATGACATATTCAAATAACCTACTGGTTTCTGTGAAATCAGATTTGGTACATTTCAGTTAGTATGATTGTTGATTGCTGTAGGGCTATAAACAGTCTTCTAATAAAGAGAAACATCACCCTTGTCACACTGCCATGCTTTTCTTTACTTTCAATTCCTTTTCCTCTGCAACTTCAATTCATTATTTGATGTGACTGGGTTACAGGTAATAGATATATGAAACAAACTAAATAATATTTAAAAGCAACTCCTCAACAAACATCATAAAAACAGCATGAAATATTACATTGTAAAAAGCTTCTACAATTTAAGAAATCAAGATATGTAACAACCTGAAGGAACACACAATGACTGACAAAAAACACAAGGAGATGGCACTTAAATTAAAGGAGGGGCAAGTTAGAGGGAGGGTCTATAGAGGGCAGAGGGGTAAGCAGGGAGAAGCAAGTAACAATAGGAATACAGGCACATTGGTTTAAAAGTAAAATGAAAAATAGGAAAATATAGTATGTAGAAAAGTAACATGCATAAATAAATACATACATACATAAGAAAAAGATACGTAAAATGTAATGTTATTAAAAGACTAAGGAAAATGGCTGATGCTCAGAAAACCTAAGATGAATTGTGAGTTGATTATGGAAATTTCCTTGCATACTTTGTCATTCGTTCTGTGTTCTCGCTGGACATCTAACATGTAAGTTCATGTTAATGTACCTATTGCTTTAATTGTGTATCAGTTTACACAACATTATTTGTTTCATTATGCAACTCTTCTGCAGTCTGTGGATGAGTGGTTTTTCAACCTCATTTTATTACACTTGCTGTTGATGTCTATGCTATATTCTTCTCTATATGATTGATTTTGTTTTTTTGTAATATGTAGATACCACTGGATAATGGGCTTAGGCACAGGAACCGGTCACGGTTATTAAAATAGAAAAGTGCTACTGGTGCTGTAATTTTATTCACAACAATAACAACAACAATAATACTGATCATCAACATCATCATCCAACATCATAAAATCACAAATGAATTTTCTTGGGTCATCAGTCTTCTTATTGGTTTGAAGCGGCCCACAACAAATTCCTCTCCTATTCTCTAACCCCTTCTTCTCAGAGTAGCACTTGCACATTACATCCTCAATTATTAGTTCAATATACTCCAATAGCTGACCACACATGAGTGGATTTCTGTGACTGATCAGAACCATAGGCCAGTTCTGCAGATGTATCTGATAGATCAGGCCTGCTGACATCAGGCGTGTGAGGCCACGAGCGACACATCTCGGGAGTTTTTATTGTGTGTCACTGCAAGTATATTGTACAGTACAGTATGATGTTATATAGTCATTTTATTTTCTGTAGTACATTTTCACACTTTGAAATAAGTTTACACCCTCAAGAGAAAATATGGATGATGCTATGAAGAAAGTTGTGGCAGTAGCTGCTTGGGCCTTTGTCATGTACAGTATTTTATAATACCTGTAAAATAACGGACATAACACAGTTAAGTGTAATTGCCTACAATAATGAACGTAGGACAGGCAACATTATTTTGACACTCATAGTGTTGGTTTGTACAACTCATTCCACCTCCCTCCATTTATCCCCTTTATACTTCTTTCCAGAGATCTGCACCTTTCTGAGATTATTCCTGAAATTGTTGAAGGTATTTTAAATCCATCCTTGCAACTACAACAAAATGTGTATTTTTGTAATGAAATTTACTTCATTCTATTAAAATGAAGCATCATTAGCAGTCTTTAATGAAACATATTTGCATTCCAGCTTGCTTTCTGCACCTAAAAACATTTCGCTACAATAAATGTTTGTTACTTATGATAATGTTGTCTGCTTGTGTGTTTGAGATCTCCCCTCATGTGGCACTGTTGTTAGTTTTTATAAAACTATGTTCCATGGTTCAAATACAGTCTAGAAATTTTTCAACCATCTCTTTATTTGTCCTACTTTTTTTACACTCTTGTTTGTGTGATGTTTGCTTATCAGTTATTTGGTTGCCATATTAAAATTTGCTTCTTTTGGCAAAAGAAAGCAGGCTTTACCTAATGTCACCTCACTAACATTCTAGTGTAGTTGCAATTGGAGTAGGATACTGAAACAGTGGTTTACTAAATGAGGAACTTAGTTCAAATCAGGTCAAAAGCTTATGAAAAAGAGGTTATTGGCATAAATATAAAAATGTAATTTCTTCACATATCTTGTTACAAAGCCACACTAATTCAGATTTCACCAGCCATCCTCAACTCTTAAAAAATTACATCATTCCACAGTGCATGCTATCCTTTGCTAAAATCATGTTTTGATATCTCAAACTGTTTTTGAGATAGGAGGGATGCAGTGTTGATTTTGTTCTAGCTTTATCACTGAACTGCATGATCACAACTAAATTCGCTACATAAAGCAATTTTCTTAATAAAGACAAGATAGAGACCTTCTCCAAGTCTAAAGAAAAATTCAATAGGTTAGCTAAATTTCATATACAGCATCATATGGCCTAATATGCATCAAATACAAATTCATGGTAACCCCTATTCTTTGTTACAAACTTTTTGAATTTCGGGCAGTATATTACTTATATGTGAGATATTACAATAACTAAGACCGTTAATGAAATGATGTGAACTTCATCATGAAGGTGACATACAAAGCTATGACAGACGTAAAAACCATTTTTTTACTGAATAGTTTCTTTAAAATTGTGAGGAGCGAAAGATTGCAGTGTAGCTGACATGAGCGTGAGATTCTGCTGAAGTAGTGTGTCAGCCATCAGCTCACCAAAAACTCGCATACTTGGTGGAATGAGGAGTCGCAGAAATCCACCCATCTGTGTACCTGCTCAGAGGCCAGAGTCACAGTTCCCAGAACAGCAGGTAATTGTCTCAAATCTATGCCTCCACCTCCACACAGGTGGGGCTGTAGATCTTCAAGAATCTGCCAGAAATGTCTGTGGGCTGTTGCTAAAATCTGTTTGTTTGTGACCAGCTAATCTTCTCCCTCTGTGATGTCTTAACAGATGTTGTATTATCTTGTCCCTTCTTCTCATCAGTGCTTTCCATATGTTCCTTTTTTTGTGATTTTGAGGAGAACCTCCTCATTCCTTACCTTATCAGTCCACTTAATTTTCAACATTCTTCTGTGGTACCACATCTCAAATACTATACATTCTCAGAAATTTCTTCGTCAAATTAAGACCTTTGTTTGATACTAGTAAACTTCTTTTGGCCTCCTTGCCTGTGCTAATGGCCTCCTTGTCATGTTGTCCTTGATTCATCCATAAAGTTTGCTTACAAGGCAGAAAAATTCCTTAACTTCATGATCAATTTTGATGTAATGTTTCTCACTATTCTCATTTCTGCTACACCTCATTATCTTTGCATTTTTCGAGTTTACTCTCAGTTCATATTCTTTACTCATCATAAATATTCATTATGTCCAAATGATCCTTTTATTATTCCTCACTTTCACTGAGGACAGAAATACCATCAGGGAATCTTATTGATGGTATCCTTTCACGTTGAATTTTAATCTCACTCCTTAACCTTTCCTTAATTTCTGTCATTGCTTCTTCAATGACAGACTGAGGAGTAGTGACAAGATTGCATCCTTGCCTTACCCCTTTTTTTTTAATCTGAGCCTTTGCTCTTTATCTTCCAAATCTTATTATCCCTCTTGGTTCTTGTACTTATTGTACATTACATGCCTTTCTCTACAGCTTAACCCTATTTTTCTCAGGATTTTATACATCTTAAACCACTTTACATTTTTGAAAACTTTTTCAGGTTGACAGTCCCCTATTAATGTGATTTTTCTTCAGTCTTGCTTCCATTATCAAGAAAAACATCAGGACTTCTTCTCTTGTGCCTCCAACCTTTCCTAAAGCCAAACTGATCATCATCTAACAGATTCTCAATTTTATTTGCCATTCTTCTGTGTATTATTATTGTCAGCAAGTTGGATGCATGAGTGTTAGGCTGGTGTGTGATGCTATTGCACTTACCTGCACCAGCTATCTTCAGAATTGCATGGATGACACTTTTCCAAAGTCTGATAGTAAGTTGCCAGTCTCATAAATTCTACACACTAACTTGAATAGTCATCTTGTTGCAACTTCCCTCAGTGATTTTAAAAATTCCAATGAAATGTTATGTATCCCTTTTGCCTTATTTAATCTCAAGTCTTCCAAAGCTCTTTTAAATTATGACTAATACTGGATCCCCTGTGTGTCCAATATTGACTCCAATTTCTTCTTGTGTCACATCAGAAAATTCTTTCCCCCTCATAGAGGCCTTCAATGTGCTCTTTCCACGTATTCACTCTCTCCTCTGTGTTTAATATTGGAATTCCCATTGCATTCTTAATGTTTCCCAGCTTGCTTTTAACTTCACCAAAGGTTGTTTTGATTTTTCTTTATGTTGAGCCAGTCTTCTGACTGTAACTGTATCTATTGATATTGATGTTGAGTGGTATCTTTGTTGTGATTTTCTATGCTTTTGGTGGCGATGTGTTGTAGCAGGAAGGAAGAATTGGAACTGATGTGTGTAGAGGACTGTCTTCTTGTGGTGTGGTGATTGAATCTAAGAAGTGGTTATTAAAATAAAGAAGAAACAAACTAAATACCTGTATCTTTTCACTTATTTTTGTCCATTAACCTAATGAATCCAGAAATGTCTTACAAAAAGTAGGAAACGTAATCTTGAAGACCAACTGTGCCAACTACATGAAGAACTAGTATTGGACATTGATGAAAAGTTAAGTGGCAACACAACCATAAACATTCTGACCTAATCTGAAGGAAGAACTCTAATACTGGTATTATTTTTGCTTCTTAAGGTATTGCAAAACATTTATACAAACCAGTTCACTATAACATTGAGATTTGCTAAGCATTATTTTAACTTCAATTTTGTTCTTGTTAATAGAGATTAGGTTAGAACTAATTTCAAGCTTCAAGCACCATGACTTCCTTCAAGCTATAATCACTCATCATCAGGCTGCAAACATATTAATTTGATCCTATTTTGCCCCCCCCCCCCCCCCATGAACCATGGACCTTGCCGTTGGTGGGGAGGCTAGTGTGCCTCAGCGATACAGATAGCCGTACCGTAGGTACAACCACAACAGAGGGGTATCTGTTGAGAGGCCAGACAAACGTGTGGTTCCTGAAGAGGGGCAGCAGCCTTTTCAGTAGTTGCAAGGGCAACAGTCTGGATGATTGACTGATCTGGCCTTATAACAATAACCAAAACGGCCTTGCTGTGCTGGTACTGCGAATGCGAACGGCTGAAAGCAAGGGGAAACTACGGCCATAATTTTTCCCGAGGGCATGCAGCTTTACTGTATGATTAAATGATGATGGCGCCCTCTTGGGTAAAATATTCCGGAGGTAAAATAGTCCCCCATTCGGATCTCCGGGCGGGGACTACTGAAGAGGATGTCGTTATCAGGAGAAAAAAAACTGGCATTCTACGGATCGGAGTGTGGAATGTCAGAACCCTTAATCGGGCAGGTAGGTTAGAAAATTTAAAAAGGGAGATGGATAGGTTAAAGTTAGATATAGTGGGAATTAGTGAAGTTCGGTGGCAGGAGGAACAAGACTTCTGGTCAGGTGACTACAGGGTTATCAACACAAAGTCAAATAGGGGTAATGCAGGAGTAGGTTTAATAATGAATAGGAAAATAGGAATGCGGGTTAGCTACTACAAACAGCATAGTGTACGCATTATTGTGGCCAAGATAGATACGAAGCCCACACCTACTACAGTAGTACAAGTTTATATGCCAACTAGCTCTGCAGATGACGAAGAAATTGAAGAAATGTATGATGAAATAAAAGAAATTATTCAGATAGTGAAGGGAGACGAAAATTTAATAGTCATGGGTGACTGGAATTCGAGTGTAGGAAAAGGGAGAGAAGGAAACGTAGTAGGTGAATATGGATTGGGGCTAAGAAATGAAAGAGGAAGCCATCTGGTAGAATTTTGCACAGAGCACAACTTAATCATAGCTAACACTTGGTTTAAGAATCATGATAGAAGGTTGTATACATAGAAGAACCCTGGAGATACTAAAAGGTATCAGATAGATTATATAATGGTAAGACAGAGATTTAGGAACCAGGTTTTAAATTGTAAGACATTTCTAGGGGCAGATGTGGATTCTGACCACAATCTATTGGTTATGACCTGTAAATTAAAACTGAAGAAACTGCAAAAAAGTGGGAATTTAAGGAGATGGGACCTGGATAAACTGAAAGAACCAGAGGTTGTACAGAGTTTCAGGGAGAGCATAAGGGAACAATTGACAGGAATGGGGGAAAGAAATACAGTAGAAGAGGAATGGGTAGCTTTGAGGGATGAAGTAGTGAAGGCAGCAGAGGATCAAATAGGTAAAAAGACGAGGGCTAGTAGAAATCCTTGGGTAACAGAAGAAATATTGAATTTAATTGATGAAAGGAGAAAATATAAAAATGCAGTAAATGAAGCAGGCAAAAAGGAATACAAACGTCTCAAAAATGAGATCGACAGGAAGTGCAAAATGGCTAAGCAGGGATGGCTAGAGGACAAATGTAAGGATGTAAAGGCTTATCTCACAAGATACTGCCTACAGGAAAATTAAAGAGACCTTTGGAGATAAGAGAACCACTTGTATGAACATCAAGAGCTCAGATGGAAACCCAGTTCTAAGCAAAGAAGGGAAAGCAGAAAGGTGGAAGGAGTATATAGAGGGTCTATACAAGGGCGATGTACTTGAGGACAATATTATGGAAATGGAAGAGGATGTAGATGAAGATGAAATGGGAGATACGATACTGCGTGAAGAGTTTGACAGAGCACTGAAAGACCTGAGTCGAAACAAGGCCCCCGGAGTAGACAACATTCCATTGGAACTACTGACAGCCTTAGGAGAGCCAGTCCTGACAAAACTCTACCATCTGGTGAGCAAGATGTATCAAACAGGTGAAATACCCTCAGACTTCAAGAAGAATATAATAATTCCAATACCAAAGAAAGCAGGTGTTGACAGATGTGAAAATTATCGGACAATCAGTTTAATAAGCCACAGCTGCAAAATACTAACATGAATTCTTTACAGACGAATGGAAAAACTAGTAGAAGCCAGCCTCGGGGAAGATCAGTTTGGATTCCGTAGAAATACTGGAACACGTGAGGCAATACTGACCTTACGACTCATCTTAGAAGAAAGATTAAGGATAGGCAAACCTACGTTTCTAGCATTTGTAGACTTAGAGAAAGCTTTTGACAATGTTGACTGGAATACTCTCTTTCAAATTCTAAAGGTGGCAGGGGTAAAATACAGGGAGCGAAAGGCTATTTACAATTTGTACAGAAACCAGATGGCAGTTATAAGAGTCGAGGGACATGAAAGGGAAGCAGCGGTTGGGAAGGGAGTAAGACAGGGTTGTAGCCTCTCCCCGATGTTATTCAATCTGTATATTGAGCAAGCAGTAAAGGAAACAAAAGAAAAATTCAGAGTAGGTATTAAAATCCATGGAGAAGAAATAAAAACTTTGAGGTTTGCCGATGACATTGTAATTCTGTCAGAGACAGCAAAGGACTTGGAAGAGCAGTTGAACGGAATGGATGGTGTCTTGAAGGGAGGATATAAGATGAACATCAACAAAAGCAAAACGGGGATAATGGAATGTAGTCGAATTAAGTCGGGTGATGTTGAGGGTATTAGATTAGGAAATGAGACACTTAAAGTAGTAAAGGAGTTTTGCTATTTGGGGAGCAAAATAACCGATGATGGTCGAAGTAGAGAGGATATAAAATGTAGACTGGCAATGGCAAGGAAAGCGTTTCTGAAGAAGAGAAATTTGTTAACGTCGTGTATAGATTTAAGTGTCAGGAAGTCATTTTTGAAAGTATTTGTATGGAGTGTAGCCATGTATGGAAGTGAAACATGGACAGTAAATAGTTTGGACAAGAAGAGAATAGAAGCTTTCGAAATGTGGTGCTACAGAAGAATGCTGAAGATTAGATGGGTAGATCACATAACTAATGAGGAGGTACTGAATAGGATTGGGGAGAAGAGGAGTTTGTGGCACAACTTGACAAGAAGAAGGGATCGGTTGGTAGGACATGTTCTGAGGCATCAAGGGATTACCAATTTAGTATTGGAGGGCATCGTGGAGGGTAAAAATCGTAGGGGGAGACCAAGAGATGAATACACTAAGCAGATTCAGAAGGATGTAGGTTGCAGTAGGTACTGGGAGATGAAGAAGCTTGCACAGGATAGAGTAGCATGGAGAGCTGCATCAAACCAGTCTCAGGACTGAAGACCACAACAACAACAACATCCTATTTTGATTACAGTTTTGAAACCGTATCTTCCTTTATGTCAAACATTAATATGCAAGTTATTTTAGGCACTTTGGGTGTTCATAAATATAAATCAGAAAAGTCTGTAACATGTAATTAGTCTCACTATTCATGGCATAATTAAACGAACAGATAGTAATTGTTGGACCACATGCATAACAATACAACAACTGATATTGTCTACATGGCATACTTACTACTTCCATCCAAGCAATTGGTAGTATCATTCCTTCAGAGAACCTGTCCAGTTGTGTCAGTACTTTTGATTTTTCAACTCTTACATTGAACTGCAGGCTCGTTTTACCCCTCATCACTACTCCAAGTGTCTGAAAATAAGCATTAAATAGAAATAAGTGGATGTTACATTTGCTTGCATTATAAATATTACTAGCCAATTGTGCTGAAGTATATTCCATTTAAATGCTGAAGAAACAAACTAATAATAATGATGATTATGATGATGATGATGATGATGATGATGATGATTATGATAATAATATCAGAGCTTTTATTTTTATCCTGTATTTCCTTTACAGCATCACAGTTTAGTTGACAGCTTAGCAGGCCAATCCTTGCATGAAACATTCAGCCACATAGGTAACACATAATAGATGATGGTGGTTGTGGCTGTACATAGTCAAGTTTGCATCTCTGACATTTCTCATTTTACTGTTTCTGACATGCCTGCTCAAAATCTAAAACAGCAGCTGAAGTAGATGTATGCCAGCTTGAATTTATCCCTACAGCACTTCAGAGGAGCACCCTGGGGCCTCATATCTGTGCTTACATTGCTATATAGAATTTGTCAAAGAAGTCTGTAGTTTCTCATACAATGGAGATGCCCAATCAACCTGAGTTGGTGGCCATCGATTGTGGTTTCTATACTGTAGACCTTTGCCTTGTCAAGAACAGTTTGTGTTTGGTATGATGTCGCCTCATTTGAAGTTCATAAGGTATCTAAGGTTCTGTTGGTTGAAGCTTTCTACACTGATCATTATAAAAAGAGCCACAGCAGGAAGGACAAGACAGATGGCTGCTATTGTTTGCAGGCAGGTAGATATCACTACACATACAAAATAAAATGATTACAGTTTCAACTTTGAAGGATCAAAATTTATTAAAGTGCATGGTCATAAAACATACATGTTATTATTGAGTTGCTAGGCACTAAGAGCAAAGGTATGAAATGGTAAATACCACTGATGTTTCAGTCACCTTCTTTGGAGACAGTGGCAGTTGTGGAGTTCTTCATGTCAGCTGGTACATTACTGGTTTCCCACATTACAAGCTACAGGTTGAATAATCTGGTTTTAGAGACAAACCAGCACTCTGAATGATCGCCAGGGAGATGTTGTCAGGTCTGGGTGCCTTTCTTATTCTATCTAGAGCCTTGCTAAATTCATGAAATATTGGTAGGACTGCCATCCAAGTTTGTGGTGGATGCTATGGGACATGTCTGAGAAAGTTGTTAGGACAGCCAAATCATTGTCAGACCTTCCACATAGCTTCTCTGGGCAGTGTATAAAAGGCCTTTTCTAAGTCACAGAACACTAATAACAAGGGCTTATGTCATTCCCGGCACTTCTCCTATAGTTGTTTCACACATCTTGAAGTTAGCAGCAGCAGCAGCAGTAGAACTAATGTTGATGGGCAAGCTGAAGTGCTCTTCCCAGCAACTCAAAATGGTGTGACCATTAGTGAGGATGATTGTACTGTCAGTGGCTTTCAGGGCTCCTCGTGAGGAATGAACAGCCCCACATATTTCTTTCATTCTAGTATAAAAACTCTTGAAGTCCCTGGCATCTGACAGATTTTGGGAATTTCTGTAACTTTTTATTGCCACTTGTTGTTCTTGATTGTTCTCATTTCAGTGTGACACTTCTGTGTGAGCTCTTGAAAATGTGATATCTTTTCCATGGAGGATGAATTTGAGTAAGACATAGGTAATGTGGTGTCACTGCCCGACACCACACTTGCTAGGTGGTAGCTTAAATCGGCCGCGGTCCATTAGTACATGTCGGACCCGCGTGTCGCCACTGTGTGATCGCAGACCGAGCGCCACCACACGGCAGGTCTCGAGAGACGTACGAGAACTCGGCCCAGTTGTACGACGACGTTGCTAGCGACTATACTGACGAAGCCTTTGCTCTCATTTGCCGAGAGACAGTTAGAATAGCCTTCAGCTAAGTTAATGGCTACGACTTAGCAAGGCGCCAATTGTATCAGTGCATGTATCTTACGAATCTCATTTGTATAGTCAAGAGAGATGTACCAAAGGAAGCATTAAAAGTGAAGTATATTCCAAAGATACGTATTTTCTTTATAGTATTCAATACGTATCCTGTTCCAGACTTGACGCCAGTCGGCATGTGTGTACGCGTGCCTTTCGGCTTCCTCCTCAGTGTGGCGTGACTAGTTTGTTACGCCACAACAGGTAAGCATCCCCCTTAATCCTTATGAGGTTGTTGATCACTTCATTATTGTCATCGAACAAATATTTTTTCTTCTTTGCATCAAAACCAGTGATCAGACTTTTTGATGGTATTTTTTAAAGTGGTCCATTTCTGTTCAGCATCTGTTATGTTAGATGGCGTTTTGCCAAGTCTATCCAAAAGTGTTCCTTCTAAGGCAGCCTGAACAGTTATATCCTATGGGCTGTTCATACTGAATTGTTTCATGGAAGGGTTTGAGAAGTAGGATCATGATTTATGATGGACAAAGATCCTCAGATGGCTAACTGGCAGTTTGTGATCAGTTAAACAACTCTCTGTGATTCAAGCTGATTTCATGATCATGATATCTTTCTTGTCATGCTGACAAGTGTTGACAGTCAGAGATTCCACTGTTTGGAGCATGGATGCATCCTTACAGTTTTATAATGATTAGGGAAATGGGATTGCATATTGGTGGATAAAAAGCTCATGCTCAGTGCAGAGACCAAGAAGTAGCACAGCAATGCAGTTTCAAACACCTTGCTTACCCATGGTGTTCCTTTAAAAAAGAATCTCAGTTGTATTGGTACAAAATGGCTTGGCATTATACTGGGTTTCTGACTGCTATGGAGATGCTCTCTGCGTTCTGTGCTAAGTATGGCTTTATCACCACTTATACTGCTTGCCTCATGCTAAAACCTGTGCCGAGAGATGGCATTTAGCTTCTAGGGAATATTTATCATTCACTTTTAAAAGAACTATTTGGTGAAAAAGCTTATTTTTGATCATCTTTGGTATCTTCACCTCATGAAGGACTGAATTTTGTTTTCTTATTCATCACATTTACTGTGCAGCATCAAATTAAACAAAGCAGTGCATGAAATTTTAAAGAGTTTGCAAAGGTAAAAAAAAGCATGATGTAGACTTTACATATGGTTGATTTTAGCTCATATATTACTGTGTATGAAATGTAGATATGATATCAAAATTTTCTTTGAAATTGAGAGCAGAATGTTGTATCATTCTCAAGATACTGGTTTTTGTATCCGGCGGACAGTCAGATGTGTGCGTCCACTTCCATCCATGTGTATCAGGAATCATGGTCATAACAACTGTCACATTTCATAAATGGTTTGGAATGCAGAAACAAGTTTCTTTGTGTGTGAAAGACAGTATGCAAAGAGGCACATTATATGATAAATACTCTAAACCTTTTTATTCACTAAGATAAGGAAGTAAGTTGTCCACAGGAGTGACAGGTTTGGTGAAACAGGATGCATAGACATGTCAACAGTGCTTAAGGAAAATGCAGGTGCCACATTTAAACATGTCCTCAGCAGCCTGAGAGAAATGTAGTATGAGATTTAGCTTGTCCACAGCCAAATGGCTAACATGCTTACATACTGTAAGAAAGGAAAATACATAACACAGTCTTCTACAGATATTTATGTACATATGGTCTACCAACTTTGATACTTACTGGATGAATATCTAGATAAATGTCATGTTTTTCTGGGTCTGGATTCATACCCTCAATTGCTTCAAGCAGTTCTTTGTCTCCTAGGTGGAAGTGGGGAAGTGATACCATGATTGGTGCACCTAAATGAAAGTAATAATACACAAATTACCACACAGAAATTTTTCTACATAAATCTGTAATATTAATAATAGTGTTAGCAACAAGTTATGGCTTACATTTTATTGTGTATTCCTGAGACAGCAGAAGTTATTTGTAACAATAACTAAAACAGTAATCGAAATTCCTGGATGGAGCAATACGGGAAAGGCAACCACACACCTATACCAGGTCGATGCATGGAGCACAGTAACACATAACAGAAAACAACATTCACACTAGCTTTTGAGCACTAGCTCCTTTTCTGGTAATACTACATACATTCACATATACAACCACAGAGACACAGAAACACACACCCAAAGCCATGGCAAGACTACTGCAATTACTAATACTGTATTACTGAAAGCAGTTGCCTGAGCTGATGGAGGTGAAGAGAGAGAGAGAGAGAGAGAGAGAGAGAGAGAGAGAGAGAGAGAGAGATGGGAAAAGAGGAAGGTCTCTGAGCAGATGATTTTGCAGTCACATAACAAGGTGAGAACAGTACAGAGGGTAAAACACAGATTTAGGAAGAGGGGAAGGAGGCAAAATGGGGAAGAGGAAAAAGGAGAGAAAGGTGAAGACAAAAAGGGGCAAAAGGAAGGGGGGGGGGGAGAGAAATGAGAGGTGTTGAAAAGGGGGAGGGGGGAGAGGAGGGCGGGAGATAGAGGAGAGAGAGGGGGGGGGGAGAGGGAGAAACTGGGGGGTGGTGAGAGTAGTGGGGGAGATGGCAGTGCATGATCTGGAAGGAGGAGGAGTGGTCTGGACAGAACAGAGTAGGGAAAAGCCAAGGTGAGGCAGTGGGAACAGGTTACCACAGGTTTAAGCCAAGGGGATGGAAAAGGTGCAGGATGTGTGGGAGAGAGAATACCCATCTGTATAGTTCAGAGAAACTTGTGCTGGAAGAGAGTATCCAAAGAGTCCAAGTAGTGAAGCTGCTATTTAAATTATTTTTGTGTTGTGATGCACAACATGTTCGGCAACTGAATGGAAAAGTTTGTGGTTTGTCACAGTTTGGCGGTAGTCATTCATTTGAGGAGACCGTTAGTTACTTATCATGCCTGTGTAGAATGCTGTACAATTATTGCATCATAGCTGGTATATAACATGGGTGCTTTCATGTGTGGTCTTCCCTTTTTTAGACCAGTCACACCAATAAACGGCATGGCCATTTGTGGAAGCAGCCATGTTTTAAATCAGCTATGCTGCAATTACTGTACAGCATTCCATGTGGGTGTGACAAGTAGCCAGGTGTCAACTTGCACGATTAGCTACTCCAAAACTGTGACTGGTTGCATGATTAAAGGAACCAAACTACTAGGTATTTATTCTGTTTTTCCTTGAACAGATAAGTCTACATGACTAGATCAGAGAAAGCCTACCACTCAAAACCCAGAGAAAAAAGCAAAGTCTATGAAAGGTCAACAAAGGCAAGATAAGGGACAAAAAGAAGAAGGCACACAGAGGAAGGAACACAGGCAAGGTGCCCCATCTAGGGAGCAGCCAGAAGCCCCCAAAAGCTGAGTTTGTCAGTGGCGGTTCATGCAGACAGACAGCTTGTTGGTTGTCATGTCTACATAGAATGCAGCACAGTGGTTGCAGCTTAGCTTGTAAATCACATGACTGGTTTCACAGGCAGCCTTGCCTTGGATGGGATAGGTGATGTTAGTGACCGGACTGGACTAGGTGGTGGTAGGAGGATGTACGAGGTGCATTCAAGTTCTAAGGCCTCCGATTTTTTTTCTCCGGACTGGAAAGAGATAGAAACATGTGCATTGTTTTAAAATGAGGTCGCTTTCATTGTCAATACGTCCCAGAGATTGCAGCACCGTACAGCAGATGGAATTTTACCGCCAGCGGTGAGAATGAGAACTTTTTTAAATACTTAAAATGGCGACGTTTTCCTTACTTGAACAGCGTGCAATCATTCGTTTTCTGAATTTGCGTGGTGTGAAACCAATTGAAATTCATCAACAGTTGAAGGAGACATGTGGTGATGGAGTTATGGATGTGTCGAAAGTGCGTTCATGGGTGCGACAGTTTAATGAAGGCAGAACATCGTGTGACAACAAACCGAAACAACCTCGGGCTCGCACAACCCGGTCTGATGACATCATCGAGAAAGTGGAGAGAATTGTTTTGGGGGATCGCCGAAAGACTGTTGAACAGATCGCCTCCAGAGATGGCATTTCTGTGGGTTCTGTGCACACAATCCTGCATGACGACCTGAAAATGCGAAAAGTGTCATCCAGGTGGGTGCCACGAATGCTGACGGACGACCACACGGCTGCCCGTGTGGTACGTTGCCGAGCAATGTTGACGCGCAACGACAGCACGAAGGGGACTTTCTTTTCGTCGGTTGTGACAATGGATGAGACGTGGATGCCATTTTTCAATCCAGAAACAAAGCGCCAGTCAGCTCAATGGAAGCACACAGATTCACCACCACCAAAAAAATTTCGGGTAACCGCCAGTGCTGAAAAAATGATGGTGCCCATGTTCTGGGACAGCGAGGGCGTAATCCTTACCCATTGCGTTCCAAAGGGCACTACGGTAACAGGTGCATCCTACGAAAATGTTTTGAAGAACAAATTCCTTCCTGCACTGCAACAAAAACGTCCGGAAAAGGCTGCGCGTGTGCTGTTTCACCAAGACAATGCACCCACACATCGAGCCAACGTTACGCAACAGTTTCTTCGTGATAACAACTTTGAAGTGGTTCCTCATGCTCCCTACTCACCTGACCTGGCTCCTAGTGACTTTTGGCTTTTTCCAACAATGAAAGACACTCTCCGTGGCCGCACATTCACCAGCCGTGCTGCTATTGCCTCAGCAATTTTCCAGTGGTCAAAACAGACTCCTAAAGAAGCCTTCGCCGCTGCCATGGAATCATGGCATCAGCGTTGTGAAAAATGTGTACGTCTGCAGGGCGATTATGTCGAGAAGTAACGCCAGTTTCATCGATTTCGGGTGAGTAGTTAATTAGAAAAAAAAATCGGAGGCCTTAGAACTTGAATGCACCTCGTATGGGACAGGTCTTGCATCTAGGTCTATTACAGGGGTATGAGCCATAAGATAAGAGATTGGGATCAGGGGTTGTGCAAGGATGGACGAGTATGTTGTGTAAGTTCGGTGGATGGTGGAATACCGCGGTAGGAGGGGTGGGAAGGATAGTGGGCAGGACATTTCTCATTTCAGGGTATGACGAGAGCTAACCAAAACCCCGGTGAAGAATATAATTCAGTTGCTCCAGTCCCGGATGGTACTGAGTTACGAGAGGAATGCTCCTCTGTGGCCGGACTGTGGGACTTTGGGAGGTGGTGGGAGACCAGAAAGATAATGCACGTGAGATTTGTTTTTGTACAAGGATGGGAGGATAACTATGGTCAGTGAATGCTTCAGTGAGATCCTCAGTATATTTTGAGAGGGACTGCTCGTCACTGCAGATGCGACGACCACGGGTGGCTAGGCTGTACGGAAGGGACTTCTTGGTATGGAATGTGTGGCAGCTGTCGAAGTGAAGGTATTGGTGGTGGTTAGTAGGTTTCATATGGATGGAGGTACTGATGTAGCCATCTCTGAGGTGAAGGTCAACATCTAGGAAGGTGTCCTCACCTTCAATCCAGATAGCAAAGATGTCATCAATGAGTATGAACCACGTGAGGGGTTTAGGATTGTGGGTTTTTAGAAAGGGTTCCTCTAGATGACCCATGAATAGGTTAGCATAGGATGGTGCCACGCAGGTGCCCATAGCCGTACCATGGATTTATTTGTAGGTAATACCCTCAAAGGAGGAGTAATTGTGGGTGAGGATATAGTTGGCCATGGAGACTAGGAAGGAGGTTGTTGGTTTGGAATCAATAGGGCATCTGGAAAGGTAGTGTTTGATAGCAGTAAGGCCATGGGCATTAGGAATGTTAGTGTACAGGGAGGTGGCATCAATAGTGACGAGCAGGGCACCGTGTGGTAAAGGGACAGGAACTGTGGAGAGTCGGTTGAGGACATGGTTGGTATCTTTTATAACAGAGGATAGGTTCCAGGTAATAGGTTGAAGGTGTTGGTCTACGAGAGCAGAGACTCTCTAAGTGGGGACACAATAACTGGCCACAATGGCGCGTCCTGGGTGGTTGGGTTTATGGACTTGAGGAAGCATGTAGAAGAAGGTGGGAGTGCAGGGAGTGGTAGGGGTAAATAGAGAGATGGACTCTGGGAGGGGCCTAAGGATTTGAGTAGTGACTGGAGATCCTGCTGGATTACTGGAATGGGATCACTGTGGCATGGTTTGTAGGTGGAAGTATCTGACAACTGATGGAGTCCTTCTGCCACGTAAGCCTTGCAGTTCAGAACAACAGTGGTGGAGCCTTTGTCAGCAGGTAGGATTATAAGGTTGGGATCAGTTTTTAGATGGTGGACTGTGGTTCTTTCTGTGGGTGTGAGGTTATTTTGCATGTTGAGGGATTTGGGGAATGATGTTGAGGCAAGGTTCAAGGTTAAGAAATTCTGGAAAGTTAACAGGGGGTGGATCACGGTTGGTTGGAGGAGTGAACTGAGTTAGGCAAGGTTCAATACTGGTCTTTGGTCGAGTCTGATTGGTAGGGTTTGTGGCGAAAAAGTGTTTTCAGGGACCGGGAGAAGGAGAGAAGGTCTTTAACTAGTCCTGCATGGTTGAATTTGGGAGTGGGGCAAAAGGTGAGGCCTTTGGAAAGGACTGATATTTCTGTGGGACTAAGGCTTCTGGAGGAAAGGTTTGTAACTGTGTTGTGGGTCTGTTTAGGTTCTGGGTTCTGTGTGGTGGTGGGAGGGAGTTTTGGAGGGTGGGGTACGTGTAGTAGGTCTGCAAGACATGGTTTTGTCAGCTATGAGGGGGCATGGTGGAGGTTTGGAGGTGGTTGTAGAAGTGGTGGACAGTGGTAGTCTGAGGCATAAGTAGGAAGTGAGTAGGATGGAGAGTTTTTTGAGGTGACATTGTGCATGTTGCTCAAATTCCTGCAGGGCAAGAGTTTCAATGAGTAGTATGGATTCCAGGAATTTGGGATTGCGTAGCAGGAGAATTTTAGTGTGGAGAGAAGGTATTGCAAGGAGGTTTGGGCTTGTTTGACATGATGATGCAGGACTATGTTGGTGAGGGCTAAGGATTGGCGGAATCTGAACAGGGGGAGGTCATTGTGGAAGGAGGGGTGGCAACCAGAGATGGGTAATTTGATGGTAAGGCCATTAGGGGGGGATTTCATGATCCAAGCAACAACGCAGGAACAGTATGTGGGACTGGGATCTGGCTAGGGATAAGGAAACTTTTCTGTATTGACACAGACGGAAGGAGCAATGATCCATGGTGATGCAAAAATTTACGTAAGAAGTAGAATTAAGTCCGAAAAATTAGGCAAAAATACACCCAAATATGTGTGAAAAGGACAAAATGGATGCACAAGGGGGGGGGGGGGGGGGAACGAGATGAAATCTGAGGAACATGATGATAGTGGAAGACGAAAACTCACTAAAATAGGCAGAAAGTCATAAGAGTCAAAGTAGAGAATAACTAATCAATATTAAATACATGTATATTACTGTGGGTAGCAGGTTTGAGGGCAAATAAGCGTAAGGGGGACAGCAGATGTGACTGGATGAGGCGGATTTAGTGGGTGCGAACAGGGATAGAATGGGGAAAGTGTGGAGGGTGGGGAGAGGTTCATAGTTACAGATGTAAGATCGTGAGGCACCAGAAAAGTGCAGGAGGTAACATGCAAAAATACGGGAATTGACACGGGGAGTGTGATCAGTGTGAAGGTATAGGCTTCATTATATCGGCAGGAGCAATGTGGGACCTAAGATGCTGCACTAACAATCAGCGTGGTCTTGAGGCCATCTGTTGCGCGCAGCCAAGATGGTTGATACAGTGTGGCTCATAAGTAGAGCGTGCAGTGCAGTTCGTAAGGCAACAAGAGAAACACAGGAAAGAAAAGAAAGAAGGATGGACATTGAGTATAGTGGATGCAAAAGAATGTAGTTACAAAGGAAAACAGCACAGGGTTAGAATCGAAGAAAAACAGTCAGGCAAAAATCAAACGATGGAAAATCCAGGATGGAATGTAACATTACCAGACAAGGAAAGTTGCTACTCACCATATAGGGGAGATACTGAGTCATGATAGGCACCACAAAAGGATTCACACAATTGTAGCTTTCGGCCATTAAGGCCTTTGTCAGCAGTAGACACACATACACACATGCATGCACACACACTCGCGCAAACGCAACTTGCACATGTCTGCAGTCTCAGAGAACCGAAACCACACTGCAAGCAGCAGCACCAGTGCATGACGGGAGTGGCAACTGGGTGGGGGTAAGGAGGAGGCTGGGGTGGGGATGGGGAAGGGTAGTATGGTGGGAGTGGTGGACAGTGAAGTGTTGCAGCTTAGACAGAGGGCAGGAGAGAAGGTGCGGAGGGGGGATGGGGTAAGTAGCAGAAAGGAGAGAAATAAAAAGAAATTAAAAGACTGGGTGTGGCAGTGAAATGACGGCTGTGTAGTGCTGGAATGGGAACAAGGAGGGGGCTGGATGGGTGAGGACCGTGACTAACGAAGGTTGAGGCCAGGAGGGTTACAGGTAAAGTTCCCACCTGAGCAATTCAGAAAAGGTGTTGGCAGGAAGGATCCAAGTGGCACAGGCTGTGAAGCAGTCATTGAGATGAGGAATATCATGTTTAAAACTGCAACATTTCACTGTCTGTCACTCCCACCATACTATACCTCCCCGCCCCAGCCTCCTCCTTATCCCCACCCAGTCGTCACTCCCATCATGCACTGGTGCTGCTGCTCACAGTGTGGTTTCTTTGCAGATGTGTGTGCAAGTTGCGTTTGCGTGAGTGTGTGCATGTACTTGTGTCTACTGCTGACAAAGGTCTTAATGGCCGAAAGCTTTAATTGTGTGAATCTTTTTGTTGTGCCTATTGCGACTCAGCATCACCATTATATGGTGAGTAGCAACTTTTCTTCTCTGGTATTGAAGCATAAAACTAAGTCAGCCACTGAGACATCATCTCCTAACAACAGGTGTAGTGAGTCAGGAAGAGTCCACAACAGGGCAGCTAGGTTGGGATAGTCCAGCAATATGTGAACCACCGTCAAAAGGGAACCACGACACTGGTGCGGGTCTTTGCAATGGAGGAGATGACCATGAGTCAGCCAGGCTTGGTTGCTGCGGAGATGGCAGAGGATGGTAGAGTTCTTGAGAGACAACTGAATGGAGAACCTCCACTGATTTGTAGTCTCATTTATCACCATTAGTCAGACTGGTCCTTTCCGTATTCCAGATCTCCAAACCCTAATGGCATAATACTGATCAAAGGTCTGTATGTGGAATAATGATCTCAAAAGTAAGTTTGCTGGTATCCAGCTTGGCCAAACTATCAGTGAGTACATTCCACAGGATCTTGACGTTGCCTGGGGTCCAGACGAAGGTCACTGAGCATCCACATAGTTCCAGGACATACAGGGAATTCTTCACAGCAATGACTTCAGGTGAGAAAGTACCCACCAGCACAGGAACTGCTGTGCTGAAGAGTAGGAGAGATGGCTATAAACCATACAGTGAAAACACTACAGCCATCCAGCAAGGAACACAGATCACTATGTCCCATGTGAGTATAAGGAAAACCCACAGGACCAGCAACCATCGAGCCATCAGTATAGACTACTCCCAAACCCTGTGATGTGCCAGTGATGGAGAAAAATTGGTGGCGAGGGTCTTGGGAGGGACTGAGTCTTTTGGACCTTGTGATATGTCTAGTTGACGCTGTGGCTAAGGGATGCACAATAGAGGTGTACATGAGTGGGCCCAGATGAGAGGTGGAAGAAGAAGCAACTGGAGTTCAGAGAGGATGGACCAGTCAAGGATTGTGATCATGATCCGTGATCTGGGCCACCATAGTGGGAGACGAATTTCCATGTTTCAAAAGAAAACATAGTTTTGGATGCTTAGGGGAGCTGCAATTGTGGGTGGCTTAATAGACAAGCTGCTGTTATCACCTGATACGCAATGGAGGGCTGCCAGTTCCCTTGAGCAAGCTGTTCACAGGCCTAGTTCAAAAGGCTCCTGTCTCAAGTCCAACCTTGCAGTGGTGTTTCAGATCCAGTATCTACAATGCTCAGGGTGGTGCCAAATCATATGCCAGACTCCCAGTATGTTGACACCGAGGACAATTAACAAATGGTCAATGAAGAAACTAAGTGGGTGAACCGCTACACCATGATAAAGATGGGACTGTATCAAGACTTTGTAAAGCTGTAGAATGTTAGTACAATCTGTGCCCCAGCTGGTGCTACTCAGGCAGAAAAGTGTATTAAAGTGCAGACAGCACTTTTGCTTAAGCTGGTGAAGATGAGGAATCCATGTCAAAGGAGAAGTGGAGGCCAGTACTAAAAGGCGATTCGGGGGCCAGTTCTAAAAAGCGATTCGGAGACCAGTTCTAACAAGCAATTTGGAGACAAGTTCTAAACAGTGATATGAAGACCATTCCTAGAAAGTGGGAAGTCTCCAGAACTTTGAGTAGCTGGTTGTCAAGGTAAAGTTCTGGTTGTGGATGAATGGAACGATGTCGACAGAAGAGTATTTTGTAGTCTTGGTGTCTGAAAACAGAGTCATGGGTTAGGGGCCAAGCCTGCACATTTCATATTGTGCCTTGCCGTCAACATTTAGTGACACCAACATTAGAGGAGTAATAGTAGAGGCAGAAGTCATCAGCATATAAGGAAGGTGATACTGAGGACACAAGAGTTGCTGCTAGACCACTGATGGCTACTAGAAAGAGAGGGACACTCGGTACAGAGCCCTGGGGAATCCCATTCTCTTGGATATGGGGAGGGGGACTGTGGGAAGCACCAACTCTAACCCACAACACACAGTGACAGGAAGTTCTGGATAAAAATTGGGAGCAGATCCTTGAGACCCAACTCACGTAACGTATCAAGGATGTGGCATCACCATCATTAGCCTTTTGCATATTGAAGAAGACAGCTATAAGGTGTTGACACCAGGCAAAAACTGTTCAGCTCAAATACACCATGTACATCATCAGACTATTAGTAGTGAAAACCACCCTGGGACAGAGCCAGAAGACCTCAAGACTCAAGGAGCCAACACAGCTGCTGGTTCACCATGTGTTCTAGCAACTTACAGAGGACATTGGTGAGACTTTCTGCACAATAACTGCCCATTTCTAGAGCATGCTTACCCAGTTTCAGCACTGGGACAATAATACTTTCCATTGTGATGTGAACTCACCATCACTCCAGATATGGTTAACGATGGCAAGGATATGATGCTGGCAGTCCACTAGTAGGTACTTGATCAGTTGGTTGTGGATGTGTTCTGGTCCTGTGGCTGTATCAGGCACTGGGTTATGACACTGACCAATTCCCACTTGCTGAATGGCTCCAGATGGCATATAGTAAGAGAGAATTTTTTTCACTCCACCCACTGTTTTACAACATGAAAGGCAAGTTGATAATTCTCAATGAGGCTCAAGCACAATCCAGAGCAAAATGTTCGCCGACAGCATCTAGGTAAGGGTAGGCAGTGCCATTCAAGGTAATACCTGGTACACCTGCAGGTGTCTGGTATCCATAAAGATGTCTGATCTTAGCCCAAATGTGTGAAGGAGAGATATGTGTTCTGATGGTTGCAACATTCCATTCCCAGCATTCTTGTTTCCATTGTTTTATTAGGTGGCAGACCTGAGCACAGAGCCATATAAAGGCAATGAAATGCTCCATCAATGGGTGACACTTATGGTGCTGGAGGGCCTGCCTATGATCTCTAATGGCCTCTTTGTGGTTTCTGATGACCATCAAGGGTACTGTCTTCCATTGGGGTGGGTCTGATGAACAGGGGATCACTAAATCAGCTGCTGAAAGGATGGCTGTAGTTGTATTCTGGACTGCCTCATTGATATCTCCATGAGGTGAGAAGCCAAGGGCAATGGCATGGCGGGGGTGAAAGCACCACAGTCAGTACTGTTGAGAGCCCATATGGCCAAGTGTCCAGGGGAGTTATCCTTAGGGAGGGTATGGGTGATAGGAAAGTGGTCACTACTAGACAGTTCACTGTGGACTCCAGTGGATGGATGGGAGAAGACAAAGGCTGCAAATCAAAAAGGATTATGGGCAGTGAAATCACCAAAGACTAGCAAAGGTGGATGGAGCTGAGAAACCAATGCAAACAGTATGTTCTGAGACATTTTACCATTGGGAGGGAGGTAAACATTCCAGATTGTAATATCCTAAAATGCCCATACACAAAATAGCCACAGCCTCCAAACGTGTATTAAGAGGCACAAGTTCGCTACTTAGCGTGTCCAGAATACATGTCAAACTCCTTCCGACACGCTGTCATAGACAGCATGGTTCCATATAGGGCAAGGGTCCACTTTGCTGTAAACCAAATCTCCTGGAGGGCAATGCAGAAGGAAGATGTGCTTAAAAGGTGTCGCAGCTCAGCCAGGTGGTGGAAAAATCTGCTACATTTCCACTGGAGAAGAATGTTGTTCATGTATTGTGAGGCCATCAAGGGACCAAGGAGACAGGTTATGCCCTAGGGTCACCTGCTGTTACTGATTGAGAGATTATGGCAACAATATACAGAGGTTCCAAGTTCTGTTGTGTGGTGTGGTGTGAACTGGAGCCTCAGGAGCTGACGGAATCTCCACCTAAGCCACAGAAGTGGAATAGGTGGGATCTGTTGGTGTGGGGCTCACCTCCTTCTTGGAGGACTTTTTCTTAGTCTTTCCTCTCCTTAGAGGATTTTTATGATGGTGAAGGCTTCTCTCTGAATCAGTTTCAGATAAAGATTATAATCACAGACCCCTGTGAGCAGCAACCTGTGGCTCCTTCGCCCACTGGCCAGTGTACGGTTTCAGACTGATGGAAACTGTGGAAGGAAGTATCCTGAGAAACCCATTCCTGGCAAGAGAACCCAGAGGAAGGAGATTCATCTCCAGCTGGGAGGCAGAGACCAATGTCCCTGGTGGGTGGGAAGCCATCGATCCCAAAGTAGGCGTGGGGGAAGCAGCAAGAGAGGATCCCCCAATCATCAGGGAGGCAGGCATGGTTGAACAGCCCTGAGGGCCCACTGTAGGAGATGTAATGGGTGGGAGTACCACTGCCAAAGGGCCATGTGATCATAGCTGTAGCATATGACATTGCTGTCCATGCTGCGTGTGATCACCCGTATTACTTTGTGGCCTCTTAGTAGGTTAGTTTGTCCAGATTATTGTATCTTCTTTACTCTCTGGAAAACAGTGCAATCTGGTGAGCAGGGAGAATGGGGCTTTCCACAGTTGACACAGATGAGGGGAGGAACAGAAGGAGCGTTTGCATGCAGTGCTCGGCCACAATCTCTGCAGATGGAAGATGGGGCTAGTGCTGCAATGCAAAGATGCGTGCTCAAATTTCAAACACTTGAAGCACTGCATGGAGGAGGGGAGTATGTGGTTTCACATCACATTAGTATTAGTATACCATCACTCTGACATTCTCAGATAATGAACCGCCTTCAAAAGCCAAGATGAAGACACCAGCAGTGACCCTATTGTCCTTTGGCCCCCTAAGTATACAATGGACAAAGTGTACACCCTGTCACTCCAAGTTGGCGTGTAGCTCATCATCAGATTGTAAGAGCAAGGGCAGTGGAAAATGATGCCCTGACCCATATTAAGACTGTTACAGGGAGTGAGAGTCACCGGTATGTCACCCAGCTTGTTAGAAGTAAGCAGCACCTGTGGCTCTGTGGCCAAGAAGGAATCCCCGTCAGTCCTTGTGCAAACTGAGAATTGGGGGGGGGGGGGGGTATTTTTCTGCTTGCTGATTAACCCTACATTCCTCCCATGGCATAGCCAGAGAGAGGAACATTTTAGGATCACACCTCTGATGGCAAATCCAAGTGGGAACATAAACTGCAAAAAAAAAAAAAAAAAAGGCATTCTGTCAGGAAATGATGGACAGTTAAAACTTGGGTGCAATGTGTACAAAGTGGTGTGGGAGTGCCACTTAACAAATGACAATGGCTAAAAAGGTAGTGCCCAATATGCAACATAGTTAAAATGACCTCCTCCCGATGGGAGGGCCAAGAGGAGGTTATCCAAGCCACTGGGAGAGGCTTAATAATCTGTAGCTTATTTCCATGCAGGGAGTACCAATGGAGATGCCAAAGTGATACCAGCTCCAAACAGACGGCAACACAGAGATCACTGGAGGGAATATAGGAGCGAATGGGCTGACATACGAGGTGCGGCTAGAAAAAAACCGGACTGATGCTGGAAAAAACATTTATTTACAATTATTTACTATTTCATGTTATCTCCTTCAATGTACTCTCCTCCTCGGTCTCTACACCGCTCCATACGAATTTTCCACTGTTCATAGCAATGCTGCAGATCATTTTCGGTAAGTCCATACATTACTTCCGTCGCTTTTTCTTTTACTGCTTCAACAGTCTCAAATCTAGTTCCTTTCAAAGCTGACTTGACTTTAGGGAAAAGAAAAAAGTCACAGGGGGCCAAATCAGGTGAGTAGGGTGGATGATCTAAGATGGGAATGTTGTGTTTTGCCAAAAACGTCTTCACTGACAACGCACTGTGAGCTGGGGCATTGTCTTGGTGAAGGATCCATGACTTTTTTCTCCACAAATCGTTCCGTTTTCTCCGTACTCGCTCACGTAGGGTAGCCAGGACGTTAATGTAGTAATGCTGATTCACTGTTTGTCCCTCTGGTACCCAATCAATGTGCACAATCCCTTTGATGTAAAAAAAAAAACAATCATCGTTGCCTTGAATTTTGATTTTGACATTCGTGCTTTTTTTTGTCGTGGAGAACCAGGAGTTTTCCAATGCATCGATTGGCGTTTAGTTTCGGGATCGTAAGTAAAAAACCACGATTCATCGCAAGTAATAACATTTTGTAAGAAGGTGGGATCACTTTCAATGTTTTCCAGGATGTCAGAACAAATCATTCTTCGGCGTTCCTTCTGTTCAGTTGTGAGACACTTTGGAACCATTTTTGAACACTTTGTTCATGTTGAAACTTTCATGAAGAATCTGCCTAACACTTTCCTTGTCAACTCCTGTTAACTCAGACACTGCTCTGATTGTTAAACGGCGATCTTGTCGAACAAGTTTACCGATTTTTTCAATGTTTGCATCAGTTTTTGCTGACAATGGTCTGCCTGTGCGAGTGTCATCACTGGTGTCTTTGCGGCCATCTTTAAATCGTTTAAACCACTCAAACACTTGTGTTCGCAATAAACAATTATCGCCGTACACTTGTTGTAACATTACAAACGTTTCACTTGCAGATTTTCCTAGTTTGAAACAAAATTTGATGTTAACACGCTGTTCTTTCTGTACACTCAACATTTTCCGACGCACAGACAAAACGTCAACTACTTAAAACAGACGCCACGGGCAGACTGAGTGCAGGAGGCAGATGAAACTCAAGCAGTAGGCAGAGCGAGAGTCATGTGACAGGCCACGCGACTTTCAGCCTTATTGCATTCGTTTTATTGTTTCACCAGTACTAGTCCGGTTTTTTTCTAGCCACACCTCGTATGAGGACTGCAGCCTTGGCAGCAGCATCAGCAACCTTGTTTTCTGGCAGACCGACATGACCAGGAACCCACATAAACATCACAGTGGCTCCACCAAGAGTGAGCAAGTGACAGTTTTCCTGGACCTGTTGCACTAAGGGATGGGTGGTGTACAGTGCACATAGACTTTGGGCGGCACAGAGAGAGTCTGGGCAGAGGACACAATTGAAAAGTCTGTGTCCCCGGATGTACCCCCATGGCCTGATATAGAGCAAAGAGCTCAGCTATTAATACTGAGTAGTGTGCCGGAATCCGATATCGAAAAATGTTGGCGCCAATAGCGAAGGCACACCTGACACCACCATCAGTCCGAGAGCCATCGGTGTACACAAAGGTACTATCGCAAAGTTCCACCTGAAGGTTGGGAAAAAGAAGCCAACAGAATGAGGCTAGAGTAGTTCCTTAGCAAGCAAATGAGGTCCAAATTTAACACAGGCCACTTCACGAAGCCAAGGTGGTGAAGGGTTCACACCCATCAGGAAAGCTGCAGGTGGTGTGAAGTTAACCCACTGGAGCAAGTACTGAAAGTGGACTCCAGGAGGTAACAAAAAAGGGACGCACTCCATACTGGCAATCAAAGGAATCATTGAAGCAGGTAGCGTAAGATGGGTGGCCATGCATGGCAGACAAGTGGAATGCATACCTGCTAAGGAGAAAGTCACAGCAGTAGGACAGTGGTAGTTCAGCAGCTTCAGCATACAGAAACTCAACCGGGCTAGTGTAAAAGGCACCACAGTGATGGATAGCGTTGAGATGGTGTAAGAGGGATGGATGTGCAGACACATAAACAAAGCACCCATAGTCAAGTTTCAAATGGTCAAGGGACCTGTGTAAATGGAGGAGGGTGGTTCAATATGTACCACAGGAAGTACCACCAAGGACATGTAGGACACTGAAGGACCACATACAGCGGGCTGCCAGGTAAGACATATGGGAGGACCAAGAGTGTTTCCTATTGAGTACAAGCCACAGGAATTCCGTAGTTTCAATGCATGGAAGAGCAACAGGCCCAGGATGTAAAGATGGTGGGAGAAACAAATTGCGCTGCCAATAATTCATACAGGTGGTTTTGCCAGTGGAAAAACGAAAGCCATTGTCAATGTTTCAGGAGTATAAACGTTCATGACATCACTGAAAATGCCAGTCAGTGAGCCAGGTCCATGGAGAGCTGCAATAAATAGCAAAATCATCAACAAAAAGTGAGCCGGAGATACCTGGCAGGAGACAGGTCATTATAGTGTTAATGGCTATAGCAAAGAGGACGATGCTCAGGACAGAAACATGAGGCACACCAGTTTCCTGGAGAAAGGTATCTGACAAGGCAGAACCCACACACACCTTGGAACTCGGTATTTCAAAAATTCCTGGAGCAAACGGGGCAGGCAGCCACGGAAGCCCCACTTGTAAAGCGTGTGGAGGATACCAGTCCTCCAACAGGTGTCGTAGGTCTTCTCCAAATAGAAAAACATGGCCACAGTCTGGGATTTCCACAGAAAACCATTGATGACATGGGTGGACAAAGTAACGGGATGGTCAAACTGCAGAACGCTGCACTCAAAATCCACAATGTGCATTCATTAGTAAATTGCAAGACTCGAGCCACCATACCTGCCAGACATGAAGCATACATTCCATCACCTTGCAAACACAGCTGGTGGTGAGGGAGCCGGGACAGTAGCTAGAAGGAAGGTTTTTGTCCTTACCTGGCTTAGGTATGGGTATGATGGTGGTTTCACACCAATGTCCGGGAAACGTGTCCTGTGCCCAGATGTGGTTTACTAAGCAGGAAGTGCTTCCTTGCAAGAGAAAGGTGCTGCAACATCTGAATGTGGTCAGCGTCTGGCCCTGGGATGGATGATCAGGATGAACTGAGAGCATGATCTAGCTCTCTCATAGTAAAGGTGGCATTGTAGCACTCACAATTCTGAGGAGAGAAGGATATTGCTCGAACCTCCTCTGTATGTTTCCGATTGAGGAAGGCTGGGTGATAGTGGGAAGAGCTTGAAATTTCTGCAAAATGGTGGCCCATGGTGTTTGAGATAGGAACAGGGTCCATAATGACCTCGTCTGGTACTGACAGGCTGGAAATTGGTGAATGGATCTTGTTCCCAGAGAACAGTCAGATGTTGGCCCACATGGCAGAGGAAGGGGTGACACTGTTAGAAGAACTAGTGAATGAAATATAGCCAGCTTTCTTGCAATCCCGAATAACGTGATGACACTTTGCACACATCTGTTTATATTGAATGCAGTTCGCCATCGTAGGATGATGGTTAAAATGTGGAGAGCACATCCCCATGTGCAAACTGCGTTACAGCATGCCTCAGTCCACCCAGCGACTGGGGGATTGCATGATAAAGAGGAAGTGGGAGGAATGGAATATTCTGCAGCAATAAGGATAATGTTTGTGAGATATTCCACCTGGTCATCACAACTTGGAAAATCTTGTTCTTCGAAGGTTGCCAGGGAGAAGAAAAGCTGCAGACAACCTTAGTAAGCTGCCATTTGGGTGGGCACACATATGAGGTAGGAATCAGCCAATGGAAAGCACATGGAAATAGTCACTTGGGTAGGTGTCAGAAAGAAAGGACCACTCAAGATGATGGGCAAACTGGGCAGTGCAGAGGGATAGATCGAAATGGGAATAGGTCTGCGAGCAGTCTGAAAGGAATGTGGGTGCTCCTGTGTTAAGGCAGAAGAGGTTGAGTTGATTAAGAAGATCAGCCAAGAGGGCACCTCCATGACAGATTCTGGGAGAACCCCAAAGGAGATGACGCAGATTAAAGTCACTGAGTAGCAGAAATTGGGGAGGTAGCTGCCAAATAAGCTGAAGAAAGTCTGCCATGGTGATATCAAATGATTGCGGGACATAAATGGTACAGAGGGAAAAGTCAGGTGAGGGACGAAAAGGTGAACTGCAACAGCTTGAAGATGGGTAGTCATTGGAGATGGATTGACTATGAATGTCATCCCATGTGAGTAGCATGATGCTCCAGGAGACAGAATGCTGACCTCAGGGGAAGGTCAAAACGAAACGGGAAGAAATGTGAAAGCTCAAAGCGGTTGTGAGGATGCAATTTTGTTTCTTGAAGGTAGAGTACAAGGGGATGCTGCAATGCTAGAAGCAGCCATAAATCCTCTTTGTGGGACTGAAGGCTGCAAACTTTCCATTGGAGGAGAGTCATGATGAGGAAGAAATGAAGGGGTGTCACCTCGATGGCTGCCGAGTGACAGCCCGCGAAGACTTGCTGCTTCAGGGCACAGAAGCAGGAGGATCCTGCTCCATGAGGTCCACAGAAGCATCAGCTTGCTTGTGCTGTTGTTCTGTGGAGTCCAACACAGAGAAATGGTTGGTGGTGCACACTGGCAACGCGGAGGCTGGCCGGGCTAAGGTTTCCTAAGGCAACACCGTTTAAGAGGGTCTTCAAGTCGGTGAAGGCGAAGAACATGAGGGACATAGGAAGTCCTCACAGGAGTACCTCTCCTATACTTTCCAGCCTATCAGTTGTGTAGCTGGTGGCTTCACCCCTTGAGGCGAGAGTCTGGTGGTTTGTTGCACAGCTGGACAGTGGAATGGTGATGCTACCTTGACACTGGGCGATTTCACAACCTCAGAGCTGAATTTGAGGTGGCATGTCCGTCTCACCATGTCCTTCATGGAGCAAGAGGTAACAAGAACAGAACTATAGGTGCCAGATGGGAGAACAAAGGGTTTGTGACTAGCCAATAACTTGCGAGCAACTGGGTAAGGCCTTTTTTTCCTTTACCCAGATCTCCTGAGCAGCCCGCTCATCAAGATATATGGGACAATCCAGAGAGGAGACTGCATGTCCACCATTGCAATTGATACAGTGGGGAAAAGGAGGTGGACAATCCTCCTCATGTGCATCCCTACCTCAGGTTACACATTTGGCTGGGTGTTGGCAAGGCATTCTAGTGTGGTTGAAACAATGACATTGGTAGTAGCGCATTGGGTTTGGTATGTATGGTTGGACTGTGATAATTTCATAGCCTGCTTTGATCTTATATGGAAGCACCACTCTATCAAAGTTGAGAAAAAGAGTGCAGGTGGGCACTAAGGTGGAATCTACCTTTTTCATCACCTAATGGATGGCAATGACACCCTGATCAGAGAGGTAAGATTGGATTTCAGCCTCAGTCAGACCGTTGAGTAGCCTAATGCAAATAACACCATGGGAAGAATTCAGAGTTCTATGGGCCTGACAGGAACAGCATAGCTGTGGAGAAGTGAGGCAGCAAGCAGTTTTTGTGCTTGAGAATCAGAAGTAGTCTCCAAAAGCAAAGAGCCATTCCGTAAACGAGAGCAGGATTTCACAGGGCCAGCAAAGGTGTCAACATCTTTCTGAATAATAAATGGATCTATTATTATGAATGACCCAGCCGCAGCAGCAGCTACCTGGCCAGTAATCCATTGGTCACAGTCCTCATTCCCCAGTCACAATGGATAAATACTCCTTGCCACACATGAGAAGTTTCCAGCTCATGCACGAACTGTGCTGTTGCTACTGGTCAGGGGACTATCAATGCAGGTACTTTACGACTCCCCACAATGGGAGGCTACTGTGCTGGGTTTCGCGTATATTACCTTATTAAAGAGAAGGGCGCAAAGATGGAAAGCACAAAGGTGGAGTATACACTGCTCTAGGCAACCTACACAGCATGGACTGCACTTCTGGAGAATTTTGAAAATTGGTGGCATGTGAAACCCAACAATTGGGGACCATGTTTTTATTAATGAAAAGTTGTGGAAAACATCAGAAATGGAAACACAAGTCCCAATCACAAACAACAGCAAAAAATGATTCAAATGGCTCTGAGCACTATGCGACTTAACTTCTGAGGTCATCAGTCGCCTAGAACTTAGAACTAATTAAACCTAACTAACCTAAGGACATCACACACATCCATGCCCGAGGCAGGATTCGAACCTGTGACCGGAGCAGTCGTTCGGCTCCAGACTGTAGCGCCTAGAACCACACGGCCACTCCGACCGGCCACAAACAACATCCAAGCAGGGTCTGCACCAATAAAACCTTGCAGCATGAAGAGGAAGTAATGCTGCGAAGGCTGGGGCCCCATGATAGTCAAGCACATACTCACAAAAGAGTTGTGAATACCCTGGGGGCAAACTGGGGTGAGCTGTAAAAATTTTCATCTAGATGCAGGTGGGAATTGTCTCAACAACACACCCAGTGCTCTTACACTCTCTCTGGCCTAACCCTCAGCTACCCTGTCCCTACTACACCTTGCTTTTTACTCTCTTCTTCCCATACCATTCCTTCTCCATCCCTATCATACAACCCCCCCACCCCCCCTACACACAAGTTCCCACCTCTCTCTCTCTCTCTCTCTCTCTCTCTCTCTCTCTCTCTCTCTCTCTCTCGCTCTCGCTCTTCCTCTCTTCCTCCCCCCCCCCGCAACCCCCCCCCCCCACCTTACACCTCTTTTTGTTGTCCCCTGTACTTTTTTGTTTTTTGTCTTGTTGTGCAGCTGCAAAGTCATCTGCCCTGAGACCTGCCTTTTTCCCCATCACCCTCTCTTTGTATCCTTCCTTACCCCCTCCCCACCTCCATTAGCTTAGGCAACTGCTTTCAATAAACAAATATGAATAATTATAGAAGTCTTGCTGTGGCCATAGAAGTGGGTGTTTATGTACCTGTGTGGTTGTGTATGAGACTGTATGTAGTATTGTTAGCAAATGAGCTATGGCTTGAAAGATAGTGTTAATGCTGTTTTCCATTATGTGTTCCTATGATCCACACATCAATCGGCCACAGGCAAGTGGTTATTATTATAATACACAGCTGTGTGTCCCATGATTCAGAATAAATAAAAGGTAGTATCCTAAACATAATTAAGGAAGCAAAATATTCCAAATTTGCCATGAACAAATTTCTTGTTTAAAATATTCAAAAGTAAGAAGAAGTTAAGTACAAAACACAAAAATAAAAAGTAAGGATGAGCTTTGCAGAACTTTTCAGAAATAAAATAGCAATGCTATCTTATTATATAGTTTTGTAACTATTGATATGATCCAGAATGAACATTCACTGTGCAGCGGAGTTTTTTTGTTACTTTATTTTAGTTATTTATTTCATGTTCCATAAATATAGGTAATGAGTAAATCAGGATACAGAATGTGTCAAACTGCATAAAGTTCAAATATAGCTTTCACAAAAATAAGAGATACAATGTAAATAAGACATCAATTAGAGAACAAATACTCTACTAATGGAAAATGGTGTTTCACTGTGGAAGGATGATTATTTATACTGAAGATAAAAATCAGTATATACATGAATACATTAAGCAAATTTTCGAATGTCTACAATGGTGCCCAAAATAATGTAAGATTGGTAAAAGTTCGTACTTAGCATTTACTTAAGAAGACAAAAAAATGAAAAATATGACACAGACAAAGTAGTTTACACCGTTCTCAAAATCAAATTTGAAATAGTTTTAATAATTTTTATGTCAGGAATTTTAATTCTAAAATAATTTTAAGTAAAGATATAGTAATTTTGTCTCAGGAATTCATCAAATGTATAAAAGAAAAATTCTCTTTTACGTAATCTGAAAAATTGTTTTAATTTGAGCACAATTTTTAAAGTTTGTGGCAAATTAAAATTGTGTGCCAGACTGGAACCGGAACCAGTTCTGCTTTTGTGCAATGTTTGCACTGCCTCAGCTATCCATACCCTATCTTTGTAATACCTTCTCTAACAATGGTACTGGTCCAGCAAGGTTTGCAGCAGAGCTTCTGTGAAGTCTGGAAAGTAAGAGAGGTACTGGGAGAAGCGGAGCTGTGCAAGTGCATCTCAAGTCATTCATGGACTATCTAGTCTGTGGGAGCATTACCTGTGAAAGGCAAGGTTCTAGGTTCAAGTCTCAGTCTGTCACACAGTTTTAGTCTGCCTTTAGTTTTAATTAATATGACGCTACAAGTGAATATAGCAGCTCATATGCTGAATCTGAGCATTACCGTAAAGTATTTATGCAGTGACATGTGCATGTACTTTCGAAAGGCCGAGACTGAGGCAGTGCTACATCATGTGCACAGGGCGCCTCAGATGCGCATATGCGCGTGCGTAATTGGTTCCTGCTGAATGTTACTTAAATACTGAAATAATGTGTTCAACTTGTTAATGCTTCCATGGAATAAAGTTGTGTTCAGCCTACTGGTCATGTTGTACTTATACCTAATTACAACACGATTAGCGATGAGTTTGGTCCTGTTCTACACACACAATTCTACTCTGGTTAGTCTTATCTTTATTCTCTTAATGGCTGATGGTGTTATGGAGGACATTTTTCATTGGTTGGTTGAACTGCAAGAATCATTTACCACAGCATTTCTCCACCAATCAGAGGCACTGGACAATCAAACTCAAGTGCTTCTATCATTGGCTTCTGTTTTGTCTGGTCAGCATGTTCCTCCATCCACTGTGTCACCTTCTGTTTTGTTGTCCACAGTCCCCTTTGTTTATCCATCTGCCTCTTCTACATACAATGAGACCATTGAGGAACGAGACGCATACGAGAAACGTTTGTGACAACACTTTCAAGCTTTTGGGATTACTGATGCTATTTTATGTCATGCCTTGGTTTCATGAATATCACCAAGAATGTATGAAGTCCTATGTTGACTTGCCTCATTGCAGGATCTGTCTTCTGTAACGTTTGACCAAATCTGTGAACTTCTTTCAAAATACTACTCCAAGCGCACCCATGTTATTGCATCCCTGGTCAAGTTTTACTTCTATTGGAAGCAACTGCATCAATCCTATTGAGCATGGCCAGCTGAACTCAGTGGATTAAGTCATTGTCATCATTTTGTATCTGATGTGCATAAAGAGCCATATGCTGATAAGATAGTGAGAGATCTTATTATTCGTTTAGCTCCAGATTGTGAGGTTGAGAATGTGCTCTCCACTGTGAAAATCCATTTCTGAAATTTTAGCTATTGCACAGTTGTTCAAGGTGTCATGAGAAGCAGATAACCAAATTGAGTCAAGTTGTGAGGTATCAGAAATCCAATTCTCTCCTCCACTCCAAGCTTCATATAGTTCACAGGGGAAGGCATGGTTGTGGTGGCCCACACACTATCATGGCATCAAAGCAGCTGGCCTCACTTCCAGCAACAGCTGCACCAACATAGTAAATAGGTCAGTAAATTAAAGAGTTTCACGCTCTTGTACTGCCCTTATTGCTTCATTAACCATGAACACCCAGACAGCCCAAAACACTGAGCTACTTGTCATGACTGCAACAAAAAAAGCGACATTGCTTCTGTTTGTAATGAAAAAACTCAGCACAAAGATCTGATGCAGTTATGGATGTAAACATTGTATTGGCTTCTTCTGTTGTGCCTAACAAGCCTTTCATTGATGTTATGGTTTTTTGTAAAAATCTGCAGATGCAAGTGGATGCAGGAGCTTCAGCAACCTTGTTAAACTCACAAACTTAAATGGACTTGGGCTCCCCTCTGCTTCTCCGTATGTCACGAAAGTTAGTAAATTACAATGAACGGAGTATTCCTGTTCTCAGCCAATTCTCTGCCCCAGTGACCTACAAGTCAGTAGTCTGATCACTTACATTTCTTGTTGTAGATAATGCACACACGGAGAATCTTGTTGGATTAGATGCTTTTAAGTTGTTTAATTTTACCATTTCAGATGAAGTGAATTTAGTCTCTGAACAAGTGCCATAAACACAGTTAATGCATTATGTTCCGAGTTTTTCTCTTTGTTCTCTCCTGGAATGGGGTGTCAATAATTTGTACATGCACATTACCATGAAACCTTCTGCTTGGCATCTTTTTTCCGGACCCATTTGGTTCCAGTGACACTCAGGGAACAAGTCAAAGATGAATTAAATCACCTCATGGATGTGGCATTGTTCAGCCCATTGCATCAGATGAATGGTGTATCCCCTTAGTTATAGTAAAGAAATAGTCTGGCCAGTTACACTTTTGTGGCTATTTTGAAGCTTATGTGAACGCACAATGTATAGTGCATACATACCCAATATCACTCGAAGACAAACTCCTTGTGAAGTTATCAAGTGGTCAATACTTCTCAAAAGTTGACTTGTCAGATACCTATTTGCTACTCCCTTTAGATACAGAGTCACAATGTATGTTATTTGTCAATACCCCAATTTAACTGTACCAACACTTGTCACCAGCACTCCTGCTATTTTTGAGCATTTTTTTGGAACAACATGTAGTGTCTGTGCCAGGTTCTGCAAACTATTTGGATTACATTGAGGAACATTTACAAAATCTCTGTACTGTTTTTTTTTTTTTTTTTTTTTTTTTTTTTTTTTTTTTTTTTTTTTCTGTCCTCCAAGTGGCTGGGTTGAAGTGTAATTTTGAAAAACGTCAATTGTTTTTCAACCTTCTATCATTTAGCTTGGAATGAAGTTTCTTGCAAATGTCTCAATCCCCTGCATCAACATGTTTTTGCTATTATGTCACTTCCACACTATGTCAGTCAAAGAACTTCAGGTTTTTGTATGCAAAGCTGCCTACCACCATAAACTTTTTTCTGGGGCAGCAACAATCATGCAGCCATTACATGTGTTGCTGTGCGAAGGGACTCAGTTTCGCTGATTGCTGACTTGTGAAACTGCATTCTCCACCCTTTATAAGGCCATGTTGCCATCTGCACCCCTCTTAGTGACGTACCAAACAGGCTTCCAATTGGTCCTTGCGACAGACACTTCACAGTACAGGTTGGGGGCAGTACTGGCTCATAGATATCCCAATGGTTCTCAGTGGCCTATTGCCCAAGCCTCAAAAACATTGACCCCTGCTCACATTAGGTACTCTCAGATAGAAAAGGAAGCTTTGGTCATTGTATATCCTGTGAAGAAATTCCATGTTTTTCTCTATGGTACCAAATTACACCTGGTCATCGACATAAACCATTGCTTTCCTTATTCAGTCCTTTTGCAGCATTACCAGATAAAGCGGCACAACACATTCAACACTGGGCTCCTTTTATTTCACATTACAACTGCACGATTCATTTCTGCCCTATGAATCAACACACAAATGCTGATGCTTTGTCCTGTCTGCCAGACAGTCCAGACCCAGGGTCTGATCAGGAGGAATTGCTTTGTTTCCACACTGATATCACCACACAGCAGAAGGTAGATGGTTTTCCTATAACTAGCACACAGATCATGAAGGTTGTAGCTTCATATCCAGTTTTGCGGAGGGTTACCCTAAATGGATTCCAGCTGTCATCACCAGATGCCAGGGGCAGGATCTCTGTGACATCTGCGTGGAGAATGGTCGCTTCTCCAGGCACCATGATCAGCTTCACTTTCGCATGGACGACAGGGTACTCCCTGATATCCCATTGTCACCTCTGAGCCCATCCACATTAGGTGTCACATCACTTACCACTGCCAGTTCTCCATTCCCATGCAGGCAAGGACATCTGTCCTCAGTGGCCTAATCAACAGTTCTTTTGTTCCTTCCAACACCATATTCAGGGATTCCATCACCCATCCCTAAGTGACCACTGATACCTGTATGGTCACCACACCAAGAGCACCAATGCCAGAGCTGATGCCCAAGGTCGACATGGAAACAACCACAGTGTTGTAACTGTTGCCATATGGTTTGACATGGGAAAGTGGGGGCAGAATGTGTCTGCACCCAAAGCACTTCAGACTGTATGCTCCTGCTGCAGCACACCACCTTAGCCAGAGCCCAGCAGACAAGGAGGACAGCATGGATGTCTGAAGAATCTGTGATCTCCTTAAGACAGGAGGAATGCAGTGAGGTGTGCACATACCTTCAAAAGGCCATGCTTCGGCAGAACTATGTCATCCACAGATGGTGCCTTCAGACAAGGCTAGATGAGCTACACTTGGCCTTAGTTCTATGTGTATTGCTATAGTTATTTGTGTATGTAATTGGTTCCTGCTGAATGTTACTTAAATACTGTGTTCAAGTTGTTAATGCTTTCATGAAATAAAGTTGTGTTCAGTCTACTTTTTGTGTTGTGCTTATTCCTAATTACAACTATTTACAGGTGGCTATCAAAACAACAAACATGGCAAATGAAATAGCAAAAAATAGCCTTGAACTGACTGGAATTGTTGTACAGCAATCAAGTTGGGGGAAGTATGCATACAACTTATTTCTAAAGTACTTGCATATTATTCACAATGCAATCTAGTGCAAAGTTCCCTTAATGCAATGGTGAAAGAAATTTAACCAAATTCTCTGCTGTGAAATTGACTATAGATGATTCATAATATGGAGCTGCTTGTATGCTAAATAATGTTAAAATATTATGAGTTAGAGCATTTTTTTCTTGGAAGAGTGTGCCTTATTATTTAGCATCTGTGTCCCTCATCAAATTTTCCATGTAATTATTATTCATAATTTATCCTGAAGAGAGGAACAGTGGTAAAAGTTAAATGAAATTGTAGCCCTAGTAAACCTTAATCAGTTTCATGTTTATAGTAGAACACAGGCATTCATATACATAACAACATTCTACATGGACTACATATATCTAGCTACAGTCACAGTTGGTCCATGCTGTTCAATACTGGTAGCAAGAGCATCATGCTAAAATTGGTGACAATCAGAAGTGTCTTAATTGTCACCCACATGTTGATGTTGCACATGTGTAGCTTGTGATACCCACTTGCCTGTTTCTGCAACCTAATCTCACATTAAGTTCTGATTTACAATTATGGCAGTCATCTTTAATATCCTGCTCTTCGAACAATGAAGTAGAAGTTTTTGTCTGTTAGTATGTTTGCTGTGTCACCCCACTGACAGTCATGCATGGTCAGCAAATTACATGTTGACCAATTTTAGCAATGATTATGTATGGCAAGCAAGCTTTGCCTGCTCATGGATTACCATAGCAAAGAGAGTGACATGGATGAAGTAACTTCAGTCTCTTTCACTTAACACTAGCAGTAACAGAGATGAAGTGGACAGGCAACAGATTCTACAATTTTTCATACCATCAAAGTTTAAAATTCTTTGGAAAGTAACACTTCTAAAAGATGGTTTATATTTCTACATAATGATTATTAGTAGAGACGAGGGCAACTGCAGTATTTATAGTTCAGTTCTGACTATCATGCAGTGACTGTGTCCTGGCTGTGTCTCATGGATGCTGTGAAGATGATGTCAGAAGCCACCAGGGTTGACTTTCACTCTGGAAAGATCATCACAGTCTGCCTACTTTTTTAACTATGGCATTATCTTCTCATAAATTACAAAGATTTGTTAGTTTTTACCATAGAATGCTTTCTGCTCAGATTTCTAATTTCTACTAACTGTTAACTAGGGAGATGATAAATACATAAAAACTGTGATGGCTGTACACCATAATTACTTTGGACACAGCTAGTCTTCATATTACTGATTCGTAACACAGTTGATGTTTCTGCTGCCTCTGGCCTGCTTCCAATAATAGGTTATATTTTAAAATCAGAGGGACTTTCTATCACAGTTCATTTGTATTTGACCAGTTTCAAGGTCAAATATCTAACATGTCACCTAATATACAGCAGATGAGGTTCCACTACTGCAGTTACAGAGAACAGCTAGTACACAAGACGTTGTTATTACTTCATATTGGTGGTATATTAAAGTACATAAACATTTGATACCCACCTGTACATTGACAAGTTTCAAAGCTTAAATAATCTCCATTGGAATATAATATTTTTTAATTGACAGCAACTGAATTTATTGAAGATGACAATGACAATAAATGGCATATAAAATCCATTATTTGTAGGTTACTTTCCTATTCTTACCAAAGGCACACGGTGAAGCATTGAAGACTCCTCCAGGTGGACACTCATCACTCTGGCAGAAGCAAGCATTTTCAGGATTGACGTCACCCCTTGCAAACACATTTCGTGGAGGCCTGTACCGTCTTGCAGGAATATCGTTCACCTGGAAATTTTGTGGACTTTAAATAGAGTTATTGAGCTGTAACAGATTCTCTCTTTGTATATACCTAACTGCAACATCCATGTAACTGCCTGATGTAAAGGAGCAATATCACATAGTTGTACAGACTAGCAGTGGAGAGAGAGTAAACACTTTATATAAAGAAAGCACCTGTCAGTTATGGAAAACTGTATGTTTTCATTCCTCAAATACCCAAACTAATTACAAAATGTTCCAACAATGGGAGAGCTTGTTGTTACGACTGTAATGGACAATGAATGAATGAGTGAATGAGCAACTGTCTAGGCACAGTTTTGTTACAATAAAAGGACTTACACATTTTATTATTTACAGACAGGCACACGGACTGGTCAGAACTTAAGCTGGAGAATGCACCCACTGATATTACCATTACATACACAAATGCAGGGTGTATCAGAAAGAATCATCCGATTTGTCACATCTTTCTTTCTGAAACTAATAAACATACAATGAATTTTGCTTTTGGATGAAAGGGAAACTGAAAAAGATTTTTTTGTACCTTTTCATAGGGGTTCAATATGCCTCCTTGAGACGCATGGCATTTGTCAACGTGGTATTCAAGTTGTTCCCACACTGCAGTAAACATGTCTTGAGTTACTGCTTCCACAGCTGCTGTTATGTGATGTCTCTGTTCATTCATTGTTGTTAAAATAGGCACATAAACAGAGTCTTTTATAAACCCCCACAAGAAATAATCACATACAGTCAAGTCCAGTGACCTTGGAGGCCAATAATATAAGGCTGCATCATTTGGTCCAGTGCAACCGACCCATTATTCAGTAATCCTTCAATTTAAAAATTCTTCCACTCCCAGATGCCAGTGTGGCCCCATCCTGTTGGTAAATGAAGTCATTCAAATCAGTCTCTAAGTTCTCAAACATATCGAGATATATGCTTCCTGCAATCATGTCCTTGGGAAAGAAAAATAGACCATACACTTTTTCGCATGAAACTGCATAAGACACATTAAATTTTGGAGAATCCCTCTCATGTTTTGCAACTTCATGTGGTTGTTCCATACCTCATATTCTCACATTAAGATAGTTCACTTTTCCATTTAAATGGAATGTTGCCTTGTCACTAAACACTAAGTGTGGAAGGAAACTGGCATCCCCATCTTGCCAAGAATGAAATTCAGAATCCCACACATTGTTTGCCATGTTCACGAAGAGCTTGCAGTAGCTGAATTTTGTACAATTATATGTGCAAATGGCAACACAACACATGCCAAATGGACATCGGGGGCTTGTTGAGCTGTGTAGCAGCACGTTGCATGGATTTCTATGGACTCCTTGTGAAACTATGGTGGATGCTTTCGAAGTCTGTGTCTAGGTACTCATGGACAGCCTGGAGATTTGCCTTTACACAAACATCCTGTTTCTTGGAATTGTTCGTGTCATCGTCTAATGCTCTGTGCTGTAGGAGGATCCACAAGATACCTAGTATGAAAGTCAAGTTGAAAAGTTATTACTGATATGCTCCACACAAAACGTAGAGCATGAAATGCTTTCTGTTGTCCCAACACCATTTTTACTAGAACTGAAATGGACGCACACTGCTGCTACTAGCAGGAACCATGTAAAACTTGAGAGTTTGCTCTTTCCAACCATATGTTGTTCTAGTACATATTTCAAATAACATAATGGTTATGATTTTTTAAAAAATATGATGATTCCTTTTTATGCACCCTGTATAGTCTGTGCTCTGATCTTTCAGAAAGACAGGTTCCTTCTTCATGATAGAAAAAAAAATGTTGGGGGGTTAAGAGACAAGGGGAAAGGAAGATAACTCAGAGCACAGGTTAAAATGAATCCATCTTGTCTGAAAGGCCTGGTTTCTGAGTGACTCGGCACACTTCTCTTACATGTTCAGTACTACTACTTCTCTACTGTGAAAATGTATCTATGGTTTCAAAAGCTAAGAGAGCAGTCTTCTTATCTTTGTGTGTGTGTCCATTGGTACTCCTGGGAGAGATGCCTTCTGAAGCTAAGTTCTAGGCAGACCACATGTATTTTTCTGAATTTAATAAATTTCTGTATGGACATTTTCATTCTGATGTAGTTTAATGTTTGTCTGATCATACAGTTTTTCACCAGTGCAGCTTTTCTATTCCATCTTTGAGTAAAAAGTTAAGTATTTTGTAAGATGTAATAGATGTCCTTATTACCTGTCTCTCCTTATGGTAAAGACTCTCATTTCTTTGCTTACATGTTCTTTTCTTAGTATCTTTCATTTCGTATGTTATCTGTCTACTTAATTTTACACTAATAACTAACAATTTTTTCCACTACTACTATTGTGTCTTCCCAATTGTGATGCTTTGTATGTCTACCACTTTCCTTCAATATTGCCTTAGTTTTGGCTACTGCAAATACATGTTTTGTGCAAACTATGCTGTCCAGCTATTGCACAGTTATTCTAACTCTCCAAGACATCTGATCAAAGGAAGGAAGTCATTTGCATATTTTAGGCTGGGTTGATTTACTAATTTTATTTCTGTTCAATTGGTCTCAGAATTTGGCATAAAATTACAAGAAATTGTTTTTAAAAATCTGGATGGTATGACATTGAACTACGAACTTTCAGAATGAAAATAACAATAAAACCAAATCTAGAAAAGACATACACCATTAGAATTCATGCTGTCTTCTTCTTCTTCTTCTTCTTCTTCTTCCTCCTCCTCCTTCTCCTTCTTCTGACCACATCCTTTGTCTTCACATGCTCAGTGTTTCTTTGTTTGACAGTGTTATTGGTAGAGGGTGGCAGGATGCCCTACCTGTTGCCACTCCTTCCTCCCCAAAATATAATTATGTACCCCATATGCCTGTGTCTAGTGCTATCCCACATGAAAGTGTGTTACTGTTTTCAACATGTCTGAATTGTTTAACAGATGCAAGACATTACTAGCCTGGTATTCACCTAGTCAGCTGTAGGAAACTTCCTGAGAACCATCTCCAGGCTGATATACATGTCAGTCCTCATTGTTAACCCACTGGTGTGCCAGGCAAGACACATCATTAGAATTGTCCATATCTTAATAATGAACAAGGATAGCATAAATAGTTATCTACGGCCTTAGAGGAATTAGCCTGTCATTCATCTGGCACAATGCGAGAAAAATCATCAAAACTCATGTCAAAATGTCTGAATTACATAAACAAGCCTATACAGGATGTAAAACCCTAGCAGAGAATAGTGCATCTGTGACATCATGTAAAAAACTGTTTCTTTTTTATATCCTCTACACAGTCAAAACCATTGTATCTATAGTTTATTTACGTCTTACATTTGTCTTCATATTGGCTGCTGTTAAAACTTTTCAATAAACTTTACTGATATTCAGTTATGATAAGACAATGAAAAGAGTGTAAAGAAGTAATGTACGAACAATGCTGTATAATATCTGATTCATTTTAGTGAATTATAGCCATATAAACCTGTGAGTGTACCTATAGTATTCCTGCGAAAGCAGAAGTTGTTTCCCAGAAGGAACACTTTCAGTCTGGGTTTGTAATCATGCGATTTGTTAATAACCTTTTTCAACTCGTGGAAACCTGTTAAAATATGCAGTGTGTGTAATAACTTCAAGTTGAGTCACAACAGTGTGAACCACAACTCTGCTGAAAAACTTACGGTTGTGGTGATATGGACAGAAAGGTTCCACTGAACATGGGCTCTAAAATGCAAGTCTTAAGAGCTATGAACACTTTTTCAGTCAAAGAGATGTGTTGCACTGTAGCTAAGATGAAAAAGTGCTAAGAGGTCTTAAGATATGGAATTTAGAGCCCATATTTTATGGACAGTTTTTTCTTGTTTTGATCCACATTGCCTCCTGTGAAAGGGTGTCAGTGGAGTTGTGGTTCATCCTGTATATTTCTGAGTACTCCATACTTTCTGAACAGTTATAAATGCTGAGCTTGCAGCTCATTGTGTAGAGGTTTACACAACATTTGTGAATTATTACCACGTACCACCTGAATGGTTCACTGTTGGGCTTGAAGTAAACATTTTGCTGCAAAATATGAGCCCATATTACATTAGGTTTCTACAGCAGGTCATGAATATGTGCATTGCATGAGACCTCAACAGCCACACTTTCCAGGTGCAACAGACCTCATGTCTAGTACATCAGTAACTGAGTCACTATTAAAGTCCTGAGTATCAATATGTTTAAAAAGCTGAATGGACTGTGCTTTACTGGAATGAAGCCAGTCTATTCACTGCAAACTGGAAGTTGCTTCTTTCCATGTTAGTCAATCTGTAATAATTATGAAAGTATCATCCACTAACAAAAGAGCTTTAGAGTCATCTGGTACAGCTGACTGAAGGTTATTCACATGTATTAAGAAAAAACTAACTGTAATATGAAACCATGAGAAACAACCCATGGTGCACAACTCTTGTGTGTTGGTAGCTCATTCGTTGCTAAGAGAGAGATTTTTTCGTATTTATTCCAGTTAAAGATCACAAAATTTTGCATCAGGTTAAGAATTTGGATCTACAAACAGTACGTTAGAGGCATTTTAATGTACAAAGTGGATCAAACTCACAAGTAGGGCACTAACAAATTAATTTACATGTCAACAAGGCTGCAGTGATACCACTCCAGTGAAGTGACATTCATCCCTAACTCTTCTTACAGCCAAATTATACTCATGAATGAAAACTATAAGGTAAGATGTAATAGGTAAAACTGCAGATAATGTGAGGGGTGGTGGTGGTTGTTATTTGCATGTGGTGAGTCATTTTGAGGGACATCATGCTACTGTGACAAGGGATTGCAATCAAGCAGCTTCACGAGAGATATCTTCTTGGACATGAGAACAGAAGTACCAGTGATTGCTGGCCTACTTAGAAGCAGATAAGCTAAGAGAAGCAAACGAAATCTCTTAGGATTCATTCTGTAATCATCTTGAGTACTGTCAGAAGACTTTGTTGTAATTTGTCTGATTATGTATATCTGAGTTATTAATTCAAATTGAACTCTTGATGATAATTTAAAAATGTGATGTATATTTCCTTAACAACAATGGAAGTGCTGTCCAAGTATGAGTCCAAGGAGAGCCTTACAAGATAAGATGGACAAGAAAAAGAAAACATGAAGAACAATCCAATTAATAATGTATTCCAGAATGACAGCCATGCACCAAAACACATTCACATTACTGCCTAAAAACAATTTTTCTATCACATCGAGCTACCATTTGTAAAAGTGGTACAGTCAAAGTAATAAACCAGATACATTTTGTGGCACTTTGAAATTTGCATAAAAATGATGAACCTTGTTTGGATTTTTGGCTTGAAATAATTTTACTGCACCACATTTAGGTATGTTGCCCCAACTGATCAAAAAACTGTTTGTATTCAGGTATATGAATGTGAAATTAATTCATAAACTGATTTATAATCACCCTGCTTTTAAGGTTGATGCACTTTGCACAGCACAGTGCCTTTGTCTCATTAATTTGTAGATCTGAAGATGGTTATCATAGACCAAAATTAGTAACCTAAAGTGAAATCTTGTGATCTAAAACTGAAATAAATACAAAATAACCATTCCTGGATCACTGTGGATTTTTGCTCTGGCTGTGTCACAACTCATTACGTGAGAGAGTTCATGTTCCTTTTGTCGTTCAGTTATTTTGTTAATAAATCCTTACAAGCTGAACATGCTGCCTAGCTGTGGCTTTCCTTTACATCTTTCATAATATAAACTTTTCTATACAGTTACAAATGAAGTGAAGTGACACTGTTGTAGCTTAGTCTTGATGTCATTTAGGACCATTGACAAGCCCTGAACAACCATGTGTGACAACATTTTTGTTGTGGTTTCTACTTTTTTCCATCAGGCACTAGCTTGGAATCAACTGAGCAGTCACCAAGTGTAGTGGAGTACCAAAAGACAAAACTTACCATGAGATCCTTTTCAAACTCAAGGGGCAGCCGACGGCAGAGCTCCTTGTTGAACAGGTAGAGTGGCGCACGCTGCTCAACAAGGTGTGGTGGGAACATGGAACCGTCAGTGCCATCTACACGGGAGCACTCTGTGTCACCCCAAGCACCCAGTCGTGGTTTGCCATCAACAGACACTATTACACCCAGCTGTTTCATGTCACGGGCTCCTGTCTCTGCCTCTATCATTGAACGTCCAATGCCGCTGCGCTGAAGACAAAATGGCAAGTTTCAGTTACATCTGTAATGATAAAGTGAATGATCAAAAGTAGGGAAGCCCAAAAGTGATAATGTTGTCAGAACCATCACCTGCTGCAGGGAACACACAGATAATGCTTGCAATTATAGAACATTGAATAAGGCCAGGAAGGACCATTCTCCAAATACTAATGGTTAAATACTATCACTATGGGACTTAGCAATGTTGGATGAATGGAATACAGAGGGAAACATTCCACGCAGGAAAAATATATCTTCCCTCTTTCCTGATGAAGCAACCGTTGGTTGCGAAAGCTAGAATTTTGTGTGTATGTTTGTGTTTGTTTGTGTGTCTGTCGACCTGCCAGCACTTTCAAAAAAATGGCTCTGAGCACTATGGGACTCAACTGCTGAGGTCATTAGTCCCCTAGAACTTAGAACTAGTTAAACCTAACTAACCTAAGGACATCACAAACATCCATGCCCGAGGCAGGATTCGAACCTGCGACCGTAGTGGTCCTGCGGTTCCAGACTGCAGCGCCTTAAACCGCACGGCCACTTCGGCCGGCCCAGCACTTTCATTTGGTAAGTCATAATATATATATATATATATATAACAGAGGGAAACATTCCACGTGGAAATGAAGTGACACTGTTGTAGCTAGGTTTATATATATATATATATATATATATATATATATATATATATATATATATATATATATATATATATATATATATATATAGACACACACACACACTAACAGGTATATGTAAACAAAGATGATGTGACTTACCAAATGAAAGTGCTGGCAGGTCGACAGACACACAAACAAACACAAACATACACACAGAATGCAAGCTTTCGCAACAAACTGTTGCCTCATCAGGAAAGAGGGAAGGAGAGGGAAAGACGAAAGGATGTAGGTTTTAAGAGAGAGGGTAAGGAGTCATTCCAATCCCGGGAGCGGAAAGACTTACCTTAGGGGGAAAAAAGGACGGGTATACACTCGCACACACACACATATCCATCCACACATATACAGACACGAGCAGACATATTTCTGGCAGAGATGTCAGTCGAGGCAGAAGTGCAGAGGCAAAGATGTTGAATGACAGGTGAGGTATGAGTGGCGGCAACTTGAAATTAGTGGAGATTGAGGCCTGGTGGATAACGGGAAGAGAGGATATATTGAAGAGCAAGTTCCCATCTCCGGAGTTCAGATAGGTTGGTGTTAGTGGGAAGTATCCAGATAGCCCGGACGGTGTAACACTGTGCCAAGATGTGCTGGCCGTGCACCAAGGCATGTTTAGCCACAGGGTGATCCTCATTACCAACAAACACTGTCTGCCTGTGTCCATTCATGCGAATGGACAGTTTGTTGCTGGTCATTCCCACATAGAATGCGTCACAGTGTAGGCAGGTCAGTTGGTAGATCACGTGGGTGCTTTCACACGTGGCTCTGCCTTTGATCGTGTACACCTTCCGGGTTACAGGACTGGAGTAGGTGGTGGTGGGAGGGTGCATGGGACAGGTTTTACACCGGGGGCGGTTACAAGGGTAGGAGCCAGAGGGTAGGGAAGGTGGTTTGGGGATTTCATAGGGATGAACTAACAGGTTACAAAGGTTAGGTGGACGGCAGAAAGACACTCTTGGTGGAGTGGGGAGGATTTCATGAAGGATGGATCTCATTTCAGGGCAGGATTTGAGGAAGTCTTATCCCTGCTGGAGAGCCACATTCTGAATCTGATCCAGTCCCGGAAAATATCCTGTCACAAGTGGGGCACTTTTGTGGTTCTTCTGGGGGAGGTTCTGGGTATGAGAGGATGAGGAAGTGGCTCTGGTTATTTGCTTCTGTACCAGGTCGGGAGGGTAATTGCGGGATGCAAAAGCTGTTGTCAGGTTGTTGGTGTAATGCTTCAGGGATTCCGGACTGGAGCAGATTCATTTGCCACGAAGACCTAGGCTGTAGGGAAGGGACCGTTTGATGTGGAATGGGTGGCAGCTGTCGTAATGGAGGTACTGTTGCTTGTTGGTGGGTTTGATGTGGACGAACGTGTGAAGCTGGCCATTGGACAGGTGGAGGTCAACATCAAGGAAAGTGGCATGGGATTTGGAGTAGGACCAGGTGAATCTGATGGAACCAAAGGAGTTGAGGTTGGAGAGGAAATTCTGGAGTTCTTCTTCACTGTGAGTCCAGATCATGAAGATGTCATCAATAAATCTGTACCAAATTTTGGGTTGGCAGGCCTGGGTAACCAAGAAGGCTTCCTCTAAGCGACCTACGAATAGGTTGGCGTACGAAGGGGCCATCCTGGTACCCATGGCTGTTCCCTTTAATTGTTGGTATGTCTGGTCTTCAAAAGTGAAGTTGTTGTGGGTCAGGATGAAGCTGGCTAAGGTAATGAGGAAAGAGGTTTTAGGTAGGGTGGCAGGTGACCGGCGTGAAAGGAAGTGCTCCATCGCAGCGAGGCCCTGGACGTGCGGGACATTTGTGTATAAGGAAGTGGCATCAATGGTTACAAGGATGGTTTCTGGAGGTAATGGATTGGGTAAGGATTCCAGGCGTTCGAGAAAGTGGTTGGTGTCTTTGATGAAGGATGGGAGACTGCATGTAATGGGTTGAAGGTGTTGATCTACGTAGGCAGAGATACGTTCTGTGGGGGCTTGGTAACCAGCTACAATGGGGCGGCCGGGATGATTGGGTTTGTGAATTTTAGGAAGAAGGTAGAAGGTAGGGGTGCGGGGTGTCGGTGGGGTCAGGAGGTTGATGGAGTCAGGTGAAAGGTTTTGTAGGGGGCCTAAGGTTCTGAGGATTCCTTGTAGCTCCGCCTGGACATCAGGAATGGGATTACCTTGGCAAACTTTGTATGTGGTGTTGTCTGAAAGCTGACGCAGTCCCTCAGCCACATACTCCCGACGATCAAGTACCACGGTCGTGGAACCCTTGTCCGCCGGAAGAATGATGATGGACCGGTCAGCCTTCAGATCACGGATAGCCTGGGCTTCAGCAGTGGTGATGTTGGGAGTAGGATTAAGGTTTTTTAAGAAGGATTGAGAGGCAAGGCTGGAAGTCAGAAATTCCTGGAAGGTTTGGAGAGAGTGATTTTGAGGAAGAGGAGGTGGGTCCCGCTGTGACGGAGGATGGAACTGTTCCAGGCAGGGTTCAATTTGGATAGTGTCTTGGGGAGTTGGATCATTAGGGGTAGGATTAGGATCATTTTTCTTCGTGGCAAAGTGATACTTCCAGCAGAGAGTACGAGTGTAGGACAGTAAATCTTTGACGAGGGCTGTTTGGTTGAATCTGGGAGTGGGGCTGAAGGTGAGGCCTTTGGATAGGACAGAGGTTTCGGATTGGGAGAGAGGTTTAGAGGAAAGGTTAACTACTGAATTAGGGTGTTGTGGTACCAGATTGTGTTGATTGGAATTTTGAGGTTTTGGAGGGAGTGGAGCTGGAAGTGGGAGATTGAGTAGATGGGAGAGACTGGGTTTGTGTGCAATGAGAGGTGGTTGAGGTTTGCTGGAAAGGTTGTGAAGGGTGAGTGAGTTGCCTTTCCGGAGGTGGGAAACCAGGAGATTGGATAGTTTTTTGAGGTGAAGGGTGGCATGCTGTTCTAATTTGCGGTTGGCCTGTAGGAGGATGCTCTGAATAGCCGGTGTGGAAATATGTCTGCTTGTGTCTGTATATGTGTGGATGGATATGTGTGTGTGTGCGAGTGTATACCCGTCCTTTTTTCCCCCTAAGGTAAGTCTTTCCGCTCCCGGGATTGGAATGACTCCTTACCCTCTCCCTTAAAACCCACATCCTTTCGTCTTTCCCTCTCCTTCCCTCTTTCCTGATGAGGCAACAGTTTGTTGCGAAAGCTTGAATTCTGTGTGTATGTTTGTGTTTGTTTGTGTGTCTGTCGACCTGCCAGCACTTTCATTTGGTAAGTCACATCATCTTTGTTTTTAGATATATTTTTCCTACGTGGAATGTGTGTGTGTGTGTGTGTGTGTGTGTGTGTGTGTGTGTGTGTGTGTGTGTGTAAAGGTAACTTCCCTTTAACAAAAATCTGCAAGCCATTTATTTCTGAGGAAATAAAGTAATGCTTAAGAATAACTACAGGAAATCTCAAGTTGACTTTTTAGTTCTAACACTCATCAGTTGGTAGTCTTGCAAATCTCTTTGAAAGATCACTTGAAAGACCATTTTAAAGTCATACAGAAATATGATTCTCTTCCTCAGTTGGAGATATATGAGTGTTAATGGACAAACATTTTACTTGCACTGAAAATTCACATTACCATTCATGTTATTCATTCTTCGCTTCATATGTTATGAAAAAACAAAGCCTTACGGAGGATGCATTACAAAGAATACGCTTATGGCACTATACTATTCTCTTATGACAATTGCACAAAAATCATCTCCTCTATGGTCATGCACAATTTCTGCATGTGATCACCCAAAATATGTGTCTAACACCACTTTAACCTTACTTCAAAGAAGTTGTGTACTACTGGAAGGGTGGATTTAGATGGTTTGGTTATCCCATCAGTGATTAAGATTGCATATATCTGCCATTAAACTTAGTATTACCAAAAAAAGTCAATAAAACAAATTCACTACCTTTTACTGTCATTCTTCCACCCCACAGTACTCACATCAATAGTGCTTACACCAGTACCATACATGTGGCAAGCAACCAGCTGTGGAATAACCTGCCTTATAAATTTAGAAAATTTACATATCTTTCACATTTTTGTAAATAAGGTTACTCTTATTATTTATTGAAACAACACAACTGTAGCTAAGTCTTTGCACCTAACTTGACCCCCATACATCCTCATCTGAACTCCCCCATTAAAGTTCCTAAGACTTAACTATTTTCTGCAAGTTTCCTCTCCTCTTGCTACTTATTTGCTTTATAATTATTACAAAATAAAATCTTCATACATTATTTGTTTGTGTGATATATATGACTATCCTGCAAGATTTAATTACGCTTTCAATAAATTTCAGTATTTTTATTTCATGGATCCCACAGAGAGGGATTGCCGGAATGTGGAAATACATAAAAGGGACACTGAAATGATCTAACATTACGAAATTAAAGTTCTGATGGTAATTGTAAAGAACTGTAACTTGCACACCTATTTTAAGAGGTTTTGTATTGATATTTTTCAATACAATAGGAGGATTTGACCAATGGAAGTTTTTTTTTAATTTTTGTATTTTATTTATTTTTATTTTTATTTTAAATTTTGTCTTCATTGGTAACACATTACCTACAGGACATTTAATATGGTTGTGAAATTTTTTAATACACGAATGCCCATGTACATTTTCTTGATATATTGCCACTGGAACTGACCAGTAAGGTACTGGGAAAGTATATGCTTGTGTCTACAATTGTAATTTATTTATTTTGCCAACTGTCTACGAGTGTTGGTACAAGGGACAATCATAGGCCATCCTATGATCAAAAAGTATGATTACACAGTTAGAACAGTAGTGCAAGTGCAATTTACAAAAAATATTATCCTTAATAACAGTGAACACGTGGTATAAGTGAATCTTAAAATGTATAGATAGCCTCTTATACTCAACAGGCAGTATCAAGCTTGCTTCCCAAGTGGGTGTGTCAGACACTAAAAGAAAAGGTTAATGTTGAGCTTAAGGGAAGAGGATGAGGTAATAACTACAGATTAGCTTGCTTCAATTTCAATTTTAAATCTTAACTAATAACACAGAAATCACAATTAATTTTAAAAAATAATTAGGATCGCCAAAATGTCAAAAAATTTCCATGTTATTAATATTTTTTGCAGAGTACTTGTTCTGCTGAACACTGTTTGGGAAAACCTGAGTTACTGTTACAGTGTGCAGGTTGCTGATACGTACTTAGGAAATTTTCATGAAAAATATTGTTTGTTTATTGTGCTGTCTGTCAGATACAAAGAAACAATTATAGTTTGTGATGATTTTTATGTAAATTTCTTATACTTATCTGGCAGGTAAAGTGAATTGGAGACATTATTGGTCATGTGTGTTCTAGTGTCAGTTATAAATTTCCCCACTCTGGTAGCTTTAGATGATAATACAGTGATTAGTGTTTTCATAAAACAAACAGAACTAAAACACACAAATGCTTACCCTGTGACAAAAAGAATATAAAATCATAATGCACAGTCACACTACATAACTACATTTACAGTCCAAAAAACACTCAGCAAAAACAATGAGTGTGATTAGTGACAAAGAGTATGGCACATTTTTAGGAAAACATGAAAATAATTGACTGAAGTTTGGAACAAACCTATTTGCCAGCTCTAAAAATCAACCATTTTCTTAATAAGTTTGTAACAATTTTTAAAGCAGTTATGGAAAAAAATAATAAAAAATAAAAAATTCAGTACTAGAATAACTGTCAGCAACAATTGCACAGTCTTGCTTCTTACATCATTCTCCAAACTTTTTGAGAGTGTGATGTCACTGCCTTCTTAATAATAGAATATATAATCACAATATTTGGTTTTCAAAAGGGCTGCTAGACAGAAGCTATTTATACCTTTACTGAGTACAAAATAAAATTTTTAAATGATGAACTATCAACCATTGGGATCTTCTGTGACTTATAAAATGCATTTGGTTGTTTAAATCATAATATTCAATTAGAAAAACTAAATGTTATGGCATTTGTGGTTCAACAAATGCCTGGTAATTTTCTATTTAAGCAACTATATGCAAAATGTTGCACTAGGTTGTAGGAGGAAAGAGAAAGAGAGAGAGAGAGAGAGAGAGAGAGAGAGAGAGAGAGAGAGAGAGACTGTATCATTTTCATGGGGAGAAATCACAATGGGCATTCCACAAGGTTCCCTTGTGGGTCAATCTCTTTTCTTGTGCTATGTTAATGATGTACTACTTTATATGAAGCAGGAGGCAAGAGTAGTCCTGTTTGCAGAAGATACAAGTATTACAATCAGTCTGTTCAAAGAAGCATTGACAAGGGAAATAGTAAATGATGTCACTAGTTAATTGGTTTTGCAGGGGTAAACTGACTAAGTTTTGAAAACTGTTTATCCAGTTTTGTACTGTCAAAAATACCCAATATATTATGAAACAATTTACCATCAAGAAATAATGAACAGGTTAGAAGGTTCTGTATTCTTGGCTGTGCACACTGATTGGAACTTAAACTGGGAAAGTACATAGCAGACCTGCTGAATTGTTTCATTTCAAAAACTTTTGTCGTAAGAATAATTATCATCAACTTTGGAAGCATAAAAATCAGTAAGTTACCATATTTTTCATATTTCCATTCACAGACATTCTGCAGGATAATATTTTAGAGTAACTCCACACTTAGGTAAAACATTGATTGCAGAAAAGAAAGAAATTAGAACTATATGTGGAGTTCACAGACATAAATCTTGCACCTGTTTATCCAACAGAGAATATTAACAGCAGCAGCCAGAGTTACATTTAATTTGCTGTCAACAGTCTATTCCAGTGCAAGAGTAAAAGAGTTATTCACCAGTACTCTACCCAAAGGAAAAATGATTTGCACTTTCATACTGAATCAAGCTTATGTCCAGAAAAAGAGAGCAGTACTCCACCATAAGCTCAAGCTAATCTGACAAATAATACGCCAGACAGCAGAAGGTTTTGTGAATGTAGATTAAAGTTGGTTTGCCATAACAAGGAATTCTTGAACAGTAACAACTAGTAAATTAAAACCCTACAAATGGTTTGTGTGTGTGTGTGGGGGGGGGGGGGGGGGGGGGCACGTGCGCACGCGCACGCGCACACGCACGCCTGCATGTGAAATATGGTCTATAGATCATGCAACTAACTAGAGTTAGTTTGAGCCATCTTCCAGTGAAAAGTGCATGAATACTTACAGCCTCCAGGAAGCCAAGGCGCATATCTGAGGGGCTCAGTCCAAACATGGAGAAGATACTGGAGAGTGTCATGAGGGCCTCCTGGTAGCCCCACAAGAACTCTTCCACATCCAAGTGCAGGAATGGAGATTTGGCCATCACTGCCTTCACCCCAAACTGTGTCCAGTAGCTACTTTTCCGCAGCATCGATATGGCACTCTGAAAGAGTAACACCTCTCTATCAGCTGCTAGTTACTGCTGCCATGAAACTGCATGATGTGAACTTTAACTGATACATCTAACAGACTATAATGATTAAACTCTCTGGAAACTAAAAACATTAACAACAGAAAAGACTATCTCAGGAAACAATTTCTGTAAGAAAAACACAGTGTTTATGTGGAAAATTTTAATTTTGCACCCATTATGCTAGTATTCTTACCCTAGGTGGGATTGTAAGAGTTAACACGCCTGGTTCTTTTCTTCCTCATTTTGACACTGAATGGAAAAGACACTGCCTGTAAGGCAAGTGTTACCCAACACAAGAGATAGTTTTTGCTTTAGAAGGGTGGCTCCACACCTTTGTATCAGCCAGTATTTTAATGACCACTGCAATTTCAATTAACTGACAAAAATGTCCTTCTTCCTGTTAGTTTATTAAGGACAAAAAGGCTATCTACATGTACATCTGTACTTTGCAAACCACTGAGAGATGAATGGCAGAAGGTACTTTCCATTCTACCAGTTATTAGGGCTTCTTCCCCTTCCATTCTCATATGGAGCATGGGAGGTGTAGCTGTATAAATGTCTCTGCCTGTGCTGCATTGGCAATTCACTGTTGGCCCACCTGATGTTACGCACTCTGAATTGTATCTAATCTTGTCCTCACATTCCTTCGGAGTGTAACTGAGGTTGCAATATATTCCTGTACTCATCATTTAATGCTGGTTCTTGGAACTTTTTAAGTAGGCTTTCTTGGGTTAGTTTGCATCTATCTTCAAGTATGTACCAGTTCAAGTTTCTTCGGTATCTTTTGTAATATTATTCCTCTGATCAACCAAACCTGTGACCATTTATGCTGCCTTTCCAGTTATTTTATTTGGTAGGGACTCCAGACACTAGAGCACTATTATAAGATGGATAGCATGAAAAGTTTGTAAGCACTCTCCTTTGAGATTGATTGTGTTTCCCAGTATTCTACCAATAAACCAGTCTGCCACCTACGTTAACTTTGATGGAGCCTATGCGAATGTTCCAGGTAATATCCTTATAAAGTGTTACACCAGGTATTTGTATGTGTCTGTGAATTTCAGTTGTGACTAACTGACACTCTAGTCATTGTAATGATAGCAGAAAAACTAGTTAGCCATCTACAGCTTATCTTGACAAACATCTTAAACATTTGGTTGAACTGTTTTAGGAAAACAGTGTACAACATGATACAAGGAGACACAGAATATGTTTATGAGCATCAGTCCATTCTAGGATCCAAGATTTTATGCTTTTTTTGAAGTAAGCTGCAGTAAAACATAAGCAAAATAAAATACTCTCAAAAAGGTTAGTAGTGGATTTCAAAATAAAGTACTCTCAAAAAGGTTAGTAGTGGATTTAGACACATATACCCAGTTGTATATACCACTCCATTTGACAATAACAGTTTTGACTCACTGTAAAATGAACTTCATGAAATACCAAAAGGCTTTTGCAGTCAATCTCATACACAGCTGCATTACTGCCACTCACGGCTGATGGAGAATGGTCAGAATTGGGACTGGGATCTGAAAATCTCCCTCAGCAGTGACTCAGATGTGCTCAATAACACCATGGTCAAGTAACCAGTGAGGAGGGAGAGAGGCTTAAAAATGCCTTTACATTATGGGGTCTTGTTCAAACCAGACATGATAGGATGGTGTATTAATGGATTTCTTTGATCGTACAGAAGGTTCACATTTGAGGAAAAGTCAAAATGAATAAATGAAACTTTTTATTGATAAACAATGCAATCAGTATCATTTCTCTACTCACAGCTTCTGTGCACTCAGTCTCTCAGTAAGCATCCTGATTCAATCCTGGAAGTACCTTTGTGGCTTTATGCAGAAATACTTTTTCACTGCCTTCACAACCTTGTCATCTGCTGAAAACTTTGATTCATGTGGGTGTTCTTCCATCTGAGTCTCTCAGTAAGCATCCTGATTCAATCCTGGAAGTACCTTTGTGGCTTTATGCAGAAATACTTTTTCACTGCCTTCACAACCTTGTCATCTGCTGAAAACTTTGATTCATGTGGGTGTTCTTCCATCTGAGCAAACATATGAAGACCCCCTTCAGTCTAGGCCATAGCTGTAATGTGAGTGCTCCAGCAACTCAGACCCAAGATTTTGAGTACATTGATTGTTTTTCTGGTTAAATGTGTTATCTCAAAACAAAATCATACATTTTGAAAGCATCCTCCTCCTCCTCTCTGTTTTCACTTAGGGTTTCACCACCCAAAGTAGCCATCACCACTCACTTTAAGTCAGTATAATGGATTAATATTGAATCTTTCACAACCCAAAACATCAACCTTACTGCAGAAGCTTGGTTTTTAAAAATTTTTTGTGGTAGGTAAAGAAGATTGTGCCACCCTGCACACTGCTGCTTATGCTGTGAATCACAGTGATTGACCCATGCCTCTTCTCCTCCCTCTTCAAATGGCTTATATGTGATTTCAACATTTCCAAATATTTGTATGTGTCTGTGAGTTGACATGACAACCAACAAGCATAAGCTATGCAGCAGTTTAGAGATTGATCGATCATTACAAATGATGAACCTTCACTGATGTTCAACTGACATGGAGTAGCCTTGTTTCTGGCTCAAAGACTATCATAAATCATTCACTCAGTTGTCTCCATGTCACTGTCTTTTTCAAAATTGCTTGACATACCTGAACCCTCTTCAGCGCACTTTTCAAATGACTTATCCACTGTCTAATGTTTCATTCAATAAAACAGCCATCAACATACTGAAGCTGTGTTCAGCAAACCATCTTCATAGCTTTAGTCCATTCAGAATACAGAAAATGAATCATAGCCCCCATTTATTTCTTTCTTGGTGCACACAAACAAAGGGGCACTTATAATAAAGTGCACTGAAATCACTATGAGTAGAGCTGTTCACTGAACTAACTCAGCCAATGTACAAAAACAACAGTGAGGTTAAGGCTTGTTATTGTTGAGCATGCTTCAAGCATCTGCACTAATCTCTGCAGTCTGTGACATGCAATAAGCAGAGGTAGCCTACATTTGTGTAGTGGTGGACTGTGTACCCCATAGCACTGGTACAACTGCTCATCAGTTGTTAGTTGACATTGAATGGTCCATGCATTAGCCCCCCTCGCAACCTGGACACAAATTTGTTCTTGTTGTTCTCTTCTATTACCTTCATGGCTATTGAAGGTCTGTTAATATTTGATGGCGTGACAGCATTGCTCTCTCCTACATACTGGCTATCCAGAGCATAAGATCCAAGAGACACATATGGCCACTTGGAGCAGCATGCCAAGAGTGACACCCAAGTGCCAAATTTGTTTATGTGATGTACCATAATTATTAGTAAAAACTAGCACATATGAAATATGATGATGATAAAAACAAAAACATTCAAGTAAACTTGAGTCCATAAATGAGTCGTGTGAGAGAGAACTATGACTGTAATGTTACAGGCTGCCACTGACTGCAGTAACAAATATTTCCTAGTTAGCATACATATATTTGAAATGTAAACTGTTTTAGTAAATCCCCATCTATTTGAGATCATATTTTACCCTAGGCCTACCTTAACAAAGAATAACTTACTACTACACTGCAGCATGTTGCCTTTGGTGAAAGGGTTTTTTTAAACTCAAGTTGATAAAAACATATTTTAAGTCAACATTTTCTCAAGAAAAAGTGTGTGGACTATCAAGTTCAGCCACTGAAAGTGACACGTTGAAGTCAATAGACCGAAAAAAATTACCAAGTTAAAGAACAATTTTAAAATGACATTTTTATCCAAGGGAAAAACTGTCAGTACATTACCTGTACAATTGGAATTAATATATGACTGATATACATTTCTCTTTTCTATCACACACAAATTGTGTATTCACTTTCAGCTGTGTCTGACAGATATGCAAGATGTTCTGGATTAGATGCAGAGGATACTTCAATGGAATTCTGGAGGGCAATCCTACCAGGAGTGAGCAGCCACTCTACTACACTGCAGATCCAGAGACAGAAGACCCCACAGCAGAGAGAGTATTGAATGTAGTGCACTGTATAAAAAACTAAAAAGCACCACGCACTGATGGAATAACTGCAGAACTGTTAAAATGGGGGAACTGGTTCTCATAAGCTAATTTGCGATCTACTGAGTTGATATGGAACCACAAAACAGTCCCGGAAGAGTGGATCTTAGGCGTTATCCCATCAAGAAAGGAGACAAGACTTCTTGTTCAAATTACTGAGGATTTACCCTCCTGAATACTACAAAAGGCTAGTTCCATATGCAGAAGAGGTTCTGGGAGGCTATCAGAATGGATTTCAGCCTAATATGTCAACAACAGATCAGATATTTGTGCTGAGGCAAATACATTAAAAGGAGCACGAGTACAATATTGAGCTTCAGAACCACTATGCAGACTTCAAGCAGGCCATCAATAGTTTTTATAAGGCACAAATGTTAATTCATTTGCTACTGCTTGTTATACCATGTAAGGATGTTTCATTTATTCAGAAACCCTGGCTGGTTTCAAGGCAACAGGGTGCGTGGATGGAGAACTAAGTGAATGATTTAACATTAGTAAAGGCATCAGGCAAAGGGACACACTCTCTCTCTCTCTACAATGCCTTTTAATCTAACTCTTGAATCCCCCATTCTCAAGCTTCAAATATCTTATCACAAAGGCACAAAGTCAACCCATGTGTGTGCATATGTTGATGATGTAGTAATTATTAGTAGAAGAAGAATTTCACTAGAGACAACAAAAAATGGCTCTGAGCACTATGGGACTTAACTGCTGAGGTCATCAGTCCCCTAGAACTTAGAACTACTTAAACCTAACTAACCTAAGGACAACACACACTTCCATGCCCGAGGCAGGATTCGAACCTGCGACCGTAGCGGTCGCGCGGTTCCAGACTGTAGCGCCCAGAACCGCTCGGCTACTCTGTCTGGCTTCACTAGAGACAACAATACAAGCTGAAAGAAGCCTCATGAACAAGTGCAGAACTTAAGACTATTTGAGTTTTAATGTTAATAGGACAAAAAATTCCATCTCATTTGAGATAAAACTACAGATCGTAAGTAGTAATAGGTGCTTCCACAGGCTTAAGAAATTATTGGCACTAGTTTACTAAATAGACAGCTGAAACTGGAAATTCCCAAGGATAAAACCAGTTGTAACCTATGGATGTGAAACATAGTCACTAATGAATCCTGTGACAGCTCAGGATAACAATAGTTTCTGGAGATCTAGAATAAACACTTAGCTGGATCGCCTCATACAAGGAGCTGACATTGACAGAATAATAAAAAGGAGGAGAATAGCCTGGCTTGGACATGCACTTAGGATGGATACTGAAAAACAACTAAAAAAGTTTCTGAATGGTGGCCAACTAGAAGAAGACAAAGAGGAAAGCCATGAAAGTGATGGATAGAGAATATGGAACAAGATATAAAATCTTTTAAGAGTCAAGGGATGGCAGAGAACTACCCTGGAGAGGGCAGAATGGAGGACACTTGTTGAACAAGCTCATACTAACAGGGTTGTAATGCCAGAGAATGAAAATAAGAAGAAGAAGATGATTTTCAGTTGCAAACATTAAATATTTGAAGATGTTTTTCAGTTTTTATTTACTTTCATGGCAAATTTTCTAATATTTGCCAACATTCTTTGAACTCTCTTCACATCTGGGATACAACTTATGCAGTTAAATAGTGCCTTATGTTTTACAAATCCAATTTTTTACTGAAAAGTAAAATAATATGTAAACTATAAAATTAATTAATTACACTCTAAACTAAAAAAACAGCAGAATATTTATCTTTTCATTCTTTCCATTCAGTTTAATAGATGACACATTTGCCTTAATGCTGGAACAATAGAACTGATATAGCAGTATCTTTTATCACTAAAATCTTTTAAAGATCTCAGAAACTACCTTGAAAAGAAATCAGTTTTTCTTCATTTGATATTTACCACTGCACTAAGATTCAGAAATTTATTCCTATTGAAAGGAATGCCTGTGTTGATAGAGAAAACAATTCTTTTGTGTGATCACTAGATTTTGATTTATTTTTAAAGGGATTTTCACTTCAAAATACGTCTTCTACATCTCGTGGAACGTGTAATTCACCTCAAAATACGTGTTCTACATCTCATAGAACATATCCCATTGTTGGAGCTACCTCTTTCTGTCCACAAAACAGACATTTTGTCTATTTTTAGAAAACAGATTTAAAGATGATTACAATTTACAGTCATAACATTTCATGCTTCAGAATTATGCAAATGCCTTTTTTCGACATAGCAACCATGAACAGAATACATGCTTGAGAAAGATCTTGGCTGATAGTGCATATTATTATCTGTTCTTCACTGAGCTCGACTGATACTAATGAGGCCTCCTGAATAAACAGACTGTTGTAAATTTTTATCCAATTTTTTGAAAAAATTAAAGTACACATAAAATAATCCAGCCCTTACCTGTGCAGGTGATATGGTAAGACAGGAAAGACAGTTCTAGTGGGTGTTCTGTCGCATGTGGCCAACTGGTGGTAGGGAAGCTGCAATTCACCAGCTGAGGCCTATCTACAATCACAGCTTTTAACGCACAGCTAGCATGATTGCAAACAACTGTATTAACAGGTTATACCAGTCCCACCACAAATTTAAGTTCACAGTCTCTGACTAGAGTACTGAATAAGAAAATCAGTGAACAAAGTGGTGGGCTTGCCCAGTGCTGAGAATGTGTGCCTGTACAGGTGCCAAGTTACTTTGTGTCATTTTTCACTTAAGCCAGGTTTCCACAGACATCAATTAGTTACTGTACATCCTCCCACCACTGCACTTACATGCAAGTTAGCATTTGCATATGCTGAAGTTGGAAATTGAAACTTATCAATAACGATCTTTCCCACTTCTTTAAAATTTATTACCACCAGATTCTCGATTATTTTTGATTAATTGAAATGCTAAATCAATAGTAATCCTAAGCGCATAGACAAATATGGGCAATATAGTTAACACTACACTTTTGAACTGTTTTGATGAAATAAATCTGTACAATGTATTCCTTACGATCCTTACTCTTTAATTGGTACAAATGTTTTAAACCATGCCATTTACTTAAAACCACTAAAATAAGGTTGTGATATTTTTCTGTGACACATATTTTAAATCCGATGTTATTTGTGAATAAAAAGCCAAATTAAATTAAGATATGAGTCTTACTATGTAACTGCAAAGCACTTTCCTGCTGGTGTGAAATGTGTTATTAACAAAAAGGCTAAAACATAACTAACTACTTCAAGAAAATTCCATATTGATTTTTGGAAAACTGTTATTACTGAAATGAAGTAAATTTTTACTGAAGCTAGAGAACATGCTAGGAAGAAATTATATTTGATATTTTCCAAAAAATCCACTAAAATGCAATATGTTTGTTACATTTACATGGCTGACTACTTTCACTGTGAATGAGACTCTTCTGTAATAAGATTCATTTATTGCCTAATGACATTTTATTTTACAATTCATAATATGTCATTTTCTGTTTGAATTTATGTCAAATTTCATTAACTTTCTGGTTTTAACATACTCTGACATTATAGCAAAATGTATATAAGGCCCATGCAGAAACCACCGTTGTAGGCCAGTTTTGCTCGAATTACATGGTGTACTCTGTGCCTGTCCAATTTGTAAATATGCAATGATTCTTTAAGGCATACACTGTGCCATTGTCTGTCAGTTGTACTATTGCTTGGTCATTACATGGATGATTCCAAGATGGAAACAAGTCCCTTCGAAATTCAAAAATGTATGTAGCAAAAACTGAGCAAATTGCTCACTCCAGTCAGCTGTTGTTGTACCTGGATTTGGACCTTTCTTTTCTACAGCAATAAAAGCATATTACCTTTTCATCACAAACTGCTCAAGTTCAGTATAGGCTCAATGAGTTCACACCCCAAATTATTTTCTGCAGATACTGGTAATTAACTGGATAACTTAGAGAGTTTTTATTACAGTATTGTATTAATGTAATTCAGTAACTTTATAAAATTCACTGCATTAACTAACTTTCATGTATTTGATCCCAGCCAATTTCAGTTACTTTAAAAAAGTTACAGAAACTATTCAAAGTGCTACTTACATGGCTTTCATTATGGTGACAGGTGCAGATACTCAGGGGGGGGGGGGGGGGGTGTAATTGGTGTCACCAAAATCTTACCAGTAAGCTAAGCTTTGAATGAAACTAGTTTTTCCCTGTAAAGGACTTAATATGGTTGCACAACTTTTAGCTGAATAATTTATTCTGTTACTGACAAAGAAGAAACAAACCCACAAATGTTTGGTATGGAAATAGGTATCTAGTAAAACTCGTTTGGAGCTACAGTATCTGGTCCAGTCAATGCAGAAAAATTATGGGAAAAAAGTTGTTTAGTTGAAAGTTTTTGTACAGTGTTTGGGGGAAACCCAGCTTAGCACAATCATGGCCACTAATTCGGAATAATTTACATTTGACATTTACAGTTTTGTATGTCTTGCCATCAATCATCCATCATTTCATTACACATCATTTTAAAAAAAATTTGCTTTGTCTAAGCTTTTGATTTCTGTCCATAACATCTTTGCTAAATGCAATTTCTCCCTGATCAGTGGGCTTGTCTATATTGTTAGAGCTAAATATTCTTTCCTATTCGGACTCACTCTTTACTCTTTCAACAATATACAGTATACAGTATCATCCTTGTCAGAAAACAATCTGCTATTCATTTAACACAGTTGCGTAACTTTTCTATAAACAAAATAACCCTCCATCAGTCGCCTGACACAGAAGGATGTAACCCAGGAGCTACCTATTTCTTGTGAAAAAAATAATAAGAAGAGGCTTCATCTATTGAGAAACAAGAGGACTAATGATTCTTAAATTAACTAAGTTCTTTTTTGTCACACAGGATAGTGCATGTAACTCAAAATTGTCTCAGGATGGAATCTACCACATTTTGCAGCCAACTGTTCAGCTATTGATGAGTCTAAGTTTCTCTCAATAATGCAGATGTGACTCACCACCAGCGGCATGTTGATGAGACGCAGCTTCGTGGTGTTGAGTCCGCCAACAGACAACTCGGGCACAAAGGTGAAGGACGCATCATCCTGGTACCGGACAGTGCCATTGTTGGTGAAAGCTACGTTTACTTTGTGCAAGTGTTGCCTGAAACATAATAACCGTGCAAATGTTATGTAGGTCTTGCTCTTCATGACAAACTGAGCAAGATGGCAGAGTGGTTTGCACAGTGGACTTGCACTCAAGATGTTGGCAGTTCAAATCTTTCCACCTATCCATTGTTTCTTTAAGTAGCTTAATCAAATGCCTGCATGGTAACAGCTGCTTCCTTCCCCAGCTTGTGCTCAGTATAGTTTCCTTGATGTTGACATGGCCTTAAGCCATTATGTTATAACAAAATTGCATTTTTTAAACCACTAAGAACTGCTGATGAAATAATCCTTTATTCACTACCACGTTCGACCAATGAGTTATTATGAGGCAACATGAAACAGAAACTATGTGCCAAAGCAAGACTTACAATTTGTGAGCATTGACTTTTGCAGACAGATGATGTACCATCTGAGCCATCCAAGCATGATTCACAACACACTTAGTCTCGCAAGATATCCCAGACAACTTCTGTGAAGTCTGGAAGCTAGGAGTTGAGGCACTGCCATAAGATTGTGAGTCATGCCTGGGCTGCTCACACAGTGGGGCACATGTCCACAGAAGGCAAAGGTCCCAGGTTCAAACCCTGGCCTGGCACACAGTTTTAATATGCCTGGAAGTTTGAAATCGGCACATGCACTACTGCAGAGTGAAAATTCATTGTAAAGGCAATATACAATTATTTACATGAGCGGTTTGAAATCTTTCTTGCTGCAGTGGTAATGAAATAAAATAATAACTGTCTCAGGCCACTGACACTACTGCCAAGAGCAAACTGCATCAACACATCTTAGTTTATAGTTTGTATTCCATGCCCCTGTGTGGAGAGCAAATTTCTCCTGATGGTCAGTTGATCAAGACTGGTAATGAATACATGTTTAAATTCTCTGCAGCTCTTCATGGTTTATAGTCATGACTTTCTTCAAATTAATACCTCATCTTTCATTTTTTTCTTTGCTTAAAGTATTTTTGACACTGATATGTGGACAACTCTACAAGACTACAAGTATATATCTAAAAACAAAGATGATGTGACTTACCAAATGAAAGTGCTGGCAGGTCGACAGACACACAAACGAACACAAACATACACACAAAATTCAAGCTTTCGCAACAAACTGTTGCCTCATCAGGACTACAAGTATATGTCGTCTAGTAATATGAGTGCACTTAATTTATCTTTTCCATTCTGGCAGTGGTTGAGAAATGCGAATGTGGTGTGAATGAACAATGATTTGGCTGAAACTGTAACCAATTCCAAAATGACATATCAAAATATTTACTTCCTCACCAACTAGCTTACAAACCACTCCAGACTCATCATGTTGTTTACAAAAATACGTTGTGGTGCTGTAAAAATATTTTAATTTAGAAGATACGTACAAAAAAATGCACAGAAGTTTTAGAATGAGTTTTTTATTACTTTAATTATTTACTGTCGCATAGAACTGAAGGTTAAGTAAAATTTCATGACCTTCAGTAGTAAAGCATAATGACGAAACCTTGCAGTGTCCCACCAACCTTTTATAAAGATGTGGGCTATCAGGACAATGAAAGCGCTATGGGTTGGTATCTGCTTATTTCTCTTTAATGTAGTGAGAGGGAGAAAGTCTACTAGCATACTTAGCAGAGGCAGTGATGGAAAGGAGAAGAGAAGTTTATATGAAGAAGATAAGGGAGCAAATACTTACAGTCTTCCAAATACAATCGCAGAACACTTTATTTTTCAATAATTATACTTTATTCAGAGAGGTGTCTTACAATGGATTTTTATCCATCAATGATTACACTCTACCACTCTAGCAACCCTTAGTCCCTGACTACTGCCTTTTACTATCAGAGACTAGTGCTTTACTAGTGACTTGTTCCAATGATATCATTAAAGGCTCAAATCAAGATAAGAGATCAGTGCAACACAGTGCTCATTCCTTGTATGTAAGAACATGGAGCTGTAACCTATATGACATTACAACAACGAATAAGTCAGTAGTCCCCGGAATAGAATGGATTTGTTGAGTTAGGATTTAAACTATGCAGATAAAAAGACAAATTACAGATGTGCACATACAGAATAAAGACTGGAGTAATCGACTGATTTACCATAGAAATTATCCAAGTACGTCAGTCTCATAAGTTTATGGTAAACCTGCAAAGTTCTTTTAATATGTCAACTACACATTCATGCCACAGCCACTGAAAGGCAACCAAAGCTGTTCCAAAAGCTTTTGGTTAGTGCTAATACTGTTTTTAGGCGAATTCCTTACTTCAGTGCCTTTCCTCGTCACCTCCACCGACTTTCTCTGTACAGACCTAAAGCTGTGCTTGGCCAGTCACTGGACACACTATTAATATTTACCATTGTTACTCTTTCTCTATACACTGATGAACTCTAAAGTGCCTTGGGCCACTCGTCTAGTGCCTTGCGATATTATGTCACACAGAATTACTTTTTTTAATGAACATTGTTCATGATCTCTTCTATAAGGTATTGTATATTATGCAAATGAAACTTCCTCAAGCTTCAGAGAATTTAAAGTAATAAAAATGATATTTTATGGAAGACATGTTCAAATTAATTCACAAGAGGCTTCAACAACAGTCTGAGCTGAGTCTTGCTGCTGTACCTACTTTACATCTTTGAAGCAATGACTGCCCAGCTCTGTCGAACATGGTGGGATTCTGTTTCATGTTGTGAAATGCATAACTGATTCAGTTAGTGAGCCCAGCTTTGATGAATAATGCTACAGTCATGACATGACCTAAAAAGAGTCATCATCCTATCTTATTCTCCTCATCATCATCGTCGTCATCCTTGTCATCACCAATGTATGCCGGATAATGACTGTCTCTGAACATAACCATACATTATACCATTCAGCTACAGTCATCTATGTTGCTACTATATGTTTTCTGATGTCACCTACCTACTTCCAATTAAGTCGTCTTGGTCTGATTTTATTTACTTTCACCAAACAAGGCGGCTCCTCACATTCTGGAGGAAAGCAGTTCAAATCTCGGTCCAGTCGTCCAGGTTTTCAATAGTTTCCCCAAAGCGCTAAGTCAAATGCTGGAATAATCTAAAGGGTAAGAGGTCACACACTCTTTGCAGTACAGCAGTTGTTCATGAAGGACCACCCAACCAAACAAGAGGACAAGTGCTACATCAACTGCTGCTAATCGTCGCCCAGTGGTTACAGGATTTTCGTCCACTAAATGTAGCACATTCTCCTTCATCACAGGAGTGCAGGCTGAGCGAGGCATCCCGCTGTTAACATTTTCGGCTGCTGGAGAACCTGTGTCCCTAACAGGCTGGGAAAGTTGGTGGAACAGAGAGCATATGCTGGCAGTCTACTTCCATTTGCTACACTGTAATGGGAAGTTTTATTCACCTTGTCACTTGTGGAGCAGTAGTTGAAATGATAAAATCATAATGAACCATTCATCCGAAAAAACAGTACGTTACAAAAAAGACAAAAGTGTCGTTTGCAGTAGTAAGACACCACCACACATACCCAGAGTAGCGAGTAGTGTACTGCAAAATGAGACTAACCTGACAATAACTTACAGTAGCAAGTAATCGGAATCACGTACGGTAACTATCTAAAGCCGTCCTCACACTGGACGTGTTTCTCATCGCAAAGCATGCCACGCGTGGTGGTGTCCGTTGTCGCGTTGAAACCACCTGCAGTATCTCACGGAACGTGCCTCATCGCGATTTGCTGTCTCAGCGGCAGTCTGCGGCATCTCGCGCGTAAATTACATAAGTGTTCTACGAAAATTGTGGCGCGCAAAACAGTTGCGATACTCGAAGAAATGAAATGATCGTGTGGCATTGTTGGCCGGAAGGCCCCGTCCAGGGAAGTTCGGCCGCCGGGTTGCAAGTCTTATTTCAGGTGATGCCAGGTTGGGCGACTTGCGCTTCGGCGATGATGAGATGATTGATGATGATAACACAGCACCCAGTCCACGGGCGGAGAAAAATCTCCAACCCGGCCGCAAATCAAACCCCGGCCCGGTGCATGGTAGGCAAGCACGTTACCACTCGGCTAAGCAGGCGGACGATAGTAGAAGAAAAAGCGGAGGAAATCACTAAAAATATTCTGGACTCGTAGATCGCTTCAGCAACAAATAACACTTTACAAAATCTGACATACACACTATTAGAAGTAACTCATTAACTCAATGCAATCACCTTCCAATTTTAGTTTTAAAATTAAATATAGTTAAAATGTACTGTCTAATGCCAGTTTGTGCGTTCACAGTATTCATATTGTCGATGATGCACCGACTACCGTCTCTCTGAAGTAACGTACTTCACCACATGGATTTCACGATTGAGGTTTGTTTCGTAATTTCATTCGAATGGAAGGGGAGATTTTTTCTAGGCCGCTCATCATAACTGAAAAAGATATCTACTGTCAAGATACAAACATGAGGCGCACCATAAAACCAAGAGATAGGTATATGTATTTTTCACTAACTGGCAGCTACGTTAGGATTTCTGAACACTGGGAAACATTCTAGCCGTTGGCCTTTGCAAAAAGTAAACAAATACATTATCTATAATAAATAACATGGACTACAGGAGGTAACACTCCTATTAAATCAACAGCAGCCGGCCATGTGGCCGAGCGGTTCTAGGCACTTCAGTCTGGAACCGCGCGACCGCTACGATCGCAGGTTCGAATCCTGCCTCGGGCATGGGTGTGTGTGTGATGTCCTTATGTTGGTTAGGTTTAAGTAGTTCTAAGTTCTAGGGGACTGATGACCTCAGATGTGAAGTCCCATAGTGCTCAGAGCCATTTGAATCATTTGAAATCAACAGCATCTTTTAGGAAACAAAAGGTGAAATACTAACGTCTGGAAGGAGGTGATTGAATACTTGTTACTTTTCGCTTCACAGGTCACGACTGTATCAAATAAGCTGTGGCATCATCATGGCAGACAGGCCCCTGGACAGGGTATACACTGTCGAAAGACTGTATCTACGAGGTGCATTCAACTTCTAAGGCCTCCGATTTTTTTTCGCCGGACTGGAAAGAGATAGAAACATGCGCTTTGTTTTAAAATGAGGCCACATTCATTGTCAATACGTCCCAGAGATGACAGCACCGTACGGCAGATGGAATTTTACCGCCAGCGGCGAGAATGAGAACTGTTTTAAATATTTAAAATGGCTACGTTTTCCTTACTTGAACAGCGTGCAATCATTCGTTTTCTGAATTTGCGTGGTGTGAAACCAATTGAAATTCATCGACAGTTGAAGGAGACATGTGGTGATTGAGTTATGTATGTGTCGAAAGTGCGTTCGTGAGTGCGACAGTTTAATGAAGGCAGAACATCGTGAGACAACAAACCGAAACAACCTCGGGCTCGCACAAACCGGTCTGACGACATGATCGAGAAAGTGGAGAGAATTGTTTTGGGGGATCGCCGAATGACTGTTGAACAGATCGCCTCCAGAGTTGGCATCTCTGTGGGTTCTGTGCACACAATCCTGCATGACGACCTGAAAATGCGAAAAGTGTCATCCAGGTGGGTGCCACGAATGCTGACAGACGACCACACGGCTGCCCGTGTGGCATGTTGCCAAGCAATGTTGATGCGCAACAACAGCATTAATGGGACTTTCTTTTCGTCGGTTGTGACAATGGATGAGACGTGGATGCCATTTTTCAATCCAGAAACAAAGCGCCAGTCAGCTCAATGGAAGCACACAGATTCACCGCCACCAAAAAAATTTCGGGTAACCGCCAGTGCTGAAAAAATGAGGGTGTCCATGTTCTGGGACAGCGAGGGCGTAATCCTTACCCATTGCGTTCCAAAGGGCACTACGGTAACAGGTGCATCCTACGAAAATGTTTTGAAGAACAAATTCCTTCCTGCACTGCAACAAAAACGTCCGGGAAGGGCTGCACGTGTGCTGCTTCACCAAGACAACGCACCCGCACATCGAGCTATCGTTACGCAACAACTTTGAAGTGATTCCTCATGCTCCCTACTCACCTGACCTGGCTCCTAGTGACTTTTTCCAACAATGAAAGACACTCTCCGTGGCCGCACATTCACCAGCTGTGCTGCTATTGCCTCAGCGATTTTCCAGTGGTCAAAACAGACTCCTAAAGAAGCCTTCGCCGCTGCCATGGAATCATGGCGTCAGCGTTGTGAAAAATCTGTACGTCTGCAGGGCGATTACGTTGAGAAGTAACGCCAGTTTCATCGATTTCGGGCGAGTAGTTAATTAGAAAAAAAATCGGAGGCCTTAGAACCTGAATGCACCTCGTAAAACTATCATTATTTGGTGTTTAACTAAAACAGATTGTATCAAATCTACGCACTTTTGATAGCTCATTGTGCAGCAGCACTGAAACGGTACATTTTTATAGCACGCAAGTTATAAAACTAAAAACGTCAACACAACAAGCCTTTATCTACCAGTATGTAGTTTTGTGTCAATTTATTACAACGAATAACGCGTTTTCGAGAAATTCTCAAACTGCTGATGCTTTGGAACAGCTTATATTCATACTACATACTCTATGATAAAGAAGACCAACCAAATACGTAATTTAATCCAATACAACAAGACGGCTCCTCAGTTCTCTCTGTGAGATGAAAACAATGTCGTATCTCATTGGCCACGTTCCTCTCCACGAGGCAGAAATCTGACATGCCAGGTTCTTCATTTCACCCTACGGAGTGTAGTGGAACGTGCAATTCCACCTCCTTGTCCTCGTGCGTTTACAATTTACACGTCCCGTGAGAGGAAGTTCTATGATACAGAAAGACATTTAAACATTCTGCCTGCACTTTTGACAGAACGCCAAGGCAACGACTGTACTCGTATCGCCGACCGGAGTGGCTGAGCGGTTCTAGGCGCTACAGTCTGGAACCGCGCGACCGCTACGGTCGCAGGTTGGAATCCTGCCTCGGGCATGGATGTGTGTAATGTCCTTAGGTTAGTTAGGTTTAAGTAGTTCTAAGTTCTAGGGGACTGATGACGTCAGAAGTTAAGTCCCATAGTGCTCAGAGCCATTTGAACTATTTTTGTACTCGTATCCGTAACTAAACGTCTTTCGGCATCTAACAAGTGACGAGATCTCCGGACACACATCTAATACATTTATTTTTCTTGTTTAGATGAGTACTAGACCCCTCCTTTTTTTAATACACTGCATTTATACTGAGGTTACAAAAGTCATGGGATATCTCCTAATATCGTGTCGAAATTCTTTTTGCCTGGCATAGTGCAGCAACTCGACGTGGCATGAACTCAAGAAGTCGTTTGAAGTTCCTTGAAGATATATTGAGCCATACTGCCTCTACAGCCGTCCATACCTGCGAAAGTGTTGGCGATGCAGGAAGTTGTGCACGAACTGACCTCTCCATTATGTTCCATAAATGTTCGATGGTACTCTATCAGGCGATCTGGGTGGCCAAATCATTCGCTCGAATTGTCCAGAACCACTTTGGCCCAGTGTCATGGCGCATTGTCATCCATAAAAATTTCATCGTTATTTGGGAAAATGAAGTCCATCAATGGCTGAAAATGGTCTCCAAGTAGGCGAACATAGCCATTTCCGATCGCTGATCGGCTCAGTTGGACCAGAGGAAGCAGTCCATTCCATGTAAACACAACCCACGCCATTAGGCAGGCACCACCAGCTTGCACAGTGCCTTGTTGATAAATTGGGACCGTGGCGTCGTGGGATCTGTGTCACACTCCAACCCTACCATGAGCCTTTACCAAGTGAAATCGGGATGCATCTGACTACGCCACAGTTCTCTAGTCGTCTAGGGTCCAAGCGATATGGTCACGAGCCAAGGAGAGGGGCTGCAGGTGATGTGTTAGCATCAACATTCGTGTCGGTGGTCTGCTGCCATAGCCCATTAGCGCCATAGTTCGCCTCACTGTCCTAACAGATTTCTGCTGTTATTTCACGTAGCGTTGCTTGAATGTTAGCACTGACAACTCTACGCAAACGGCACTTCTTTCAATCGTTAAGTGAAGGCCGCCAGAGAATGGGTTGTCCATGGTGAGAGGTAATGCCTGAAATTTTGTATTTTCGGCAGAATCGTGGCACTGTGTATATCAGAATACTGAATTCCCCAACGATTTCCGGAACGGAATATCCCCTGATCGAGCTCCAACTACCATTCCGCGTTCGAAGTCTTTTAGCTCCCGTTGTACGGCCATAAACACGTTGCAGACCTTTTCACACGACTCTCCTGAGTACAAATGACAGCTCCGCCAATGCACTGCCCTTTTATACCTTGTGTACGCAATACTACTACCATCTCTGCATGTACATATCACTATCATTGTCACTTCAGTGTATATGTTTACGTAAGAAGCGGGATACGGACATAGTGATTTGCGACCGCCGCTTCCAATGACGGGAGGACAGGCCAAGCTCAGGACACAGGTGTCAACGGAGACGGCCTTGGTCAATACGAGCCGCAAACACAGACGTCACAGCATAGCACCATACAGTACAGCCGCTGTCTTGGGCGAGGCCGACAACCGTCTCTGGCACACTGCGGAGTCACTACGAAGGCTGCGCTCGCCCGCATACCGACTGCATAACACAACTGGCACCGATTCAAAGCTCGCGGGCGGGAATTCCCAGCAGGGAAGTTTAACGACCTTCCCTTGGCTGCTTTCGTCTGCGCTCTTTGGAGGTCGCCGTAGCTGCTCTGTAGGTTAGAACCATACGTTGTGTACCGCACCCAATAGTAGGCAAAACTATTATTGATTAATGAAACGCCGGCCGCTGGTAGCCGAGCGGTTCTGGCGCTACAGTCTGGAACCGCGCGACCGCTACGGTCGCAGGTTCGAATCCTGCCTCGGGCATGGATGTGTGTGTTGTCCTTAGGTTAGTTAGGTTTAAGTAGTTCTAAGTTCTAGGGGACTTATGACCTCAGCAGTTGAGTCCCATAGTGCTCAGAGCCATTTGATTAATGAAAAGCATCGCAGCCATATTATTACACATTTTTTTGTGTTACGACCGGTTTCATTTCTATGAATGTCTTCGGGCTGCCCTTTTCTCACATGATATATTGCGAACTATGTATGAAGCACACCGGGCAGTATTCCATATTCCTTATATTTCCGTAAAGCATTTGACACGGTATCCCAGATCAGACGAAGGTACGAGCATACGGAATAGGTTCCCAGAGGTACGAGTGCCTGAAAGGCTTCTTACGTAATGTAACACAGTTTGTTGTTACAGACTGCGAGTGTTCATCAGAGACTAGGGTATCGTCAAGAGTGTCACGGTGAAGTGTGATAGAACCCGTATCATTTTCTATAGACAAACGATCTGACTGAACGAGGTGAGCAGCAATTTGCAGTTGGCTGCTGACGACGCTGTGGTGTACGGAATGTGTCGAAGATGATTGACTGTAGGATGGCAAGATAACTTAGCCAAGATTTCTAGTTGGTGTGATTAATGGCATCGGCTCTAAATACAAAAATGGTTCAAATGGCTCTGAGCACTATGGGACTCAACATCTTAGGTCATAAGTCCCCTGGAACTTAGAACTACTTAAACCTAACTAACCTAAGGACATCTCACACACCCATGCCCGAGGCAGGATTCGAACCTGCGACCGTAGCAGTCCCGCGGTTCCGGACTGCAGCGCCAGAACCGCACGGCCACCGCGGCCGGCGGCTCTAAATACAGAAAAGTGTAAGTTAATGCGGGCGAGAAGGAGAAAGAAACCCATGACGTTCGGATACAGTGTAGGTAGTGTCTTGCTTGACATAGTCATGTCGTTTAAATATCTGAGAGTTACGTTGCAAAGTGATATGAAATGGAACGAGTATGTGAGGACTGTGGTAGAGGATGCGAATGGTCGACTTCAGTTTATTGGCAGAATTTTTAGGAAAGTGTGGTGATCTGTGAAGGAGACCGCATATAGGACGCGGCTGCAACCGGTTCTTGAATACTGCTTGAGTGTTTGGATCCGCACCAAGTTGGATTAGAATAAGACAGCGAAGCATTTCAGAGGCGGGCTGCTCGACTTGTTACCGATAGGTTCGAACAACACGCAAGTGTTTAGAGGGATGCTTCGGGAATTTAAATGGGAATGACTGGAGAGAAGGCGACGTACTTTTCGAGGAACACTGTTGAGAAAATTTAGAGAACCTGCATTTGAAGCTGATTGCAGAATGATCCTACTGCCGTCAACATAAATTTCGCCTAAGGACGACAAAGATAAGAGAAGTAAGGGCTCATGTGGAGGCATATAGGTAGTCATTTTACCCTTGCTCTGTGTGCGAGTGGAACAGGGAAGAAAGCGACTAGCAGTGGTACAAGGGTATCCTCAAGAGTACACCAGGGAAGTAGCCATACACCGTACGGTAGCTTGCGAAGTATGTACGTATGGAGATGTAGGTACACTAAACAGAAAGTTGGGATAAAGCTACAGCACCTTAACGAATAAAATAGGTGACTCGCACTGGTAAAAACTTTGTACGAAATCCTCATGGAGTTGTGCTGAAGTGAATACATATATGCTCTGTTTGTGGTATGTGATGTTACAGACAACATCCAAGAGCAACGATCGCAAACATTCAGCGGACCGCTTGGCAGAAGTATTTGCGAGACGATGCGGCATGTTGCATACAATAAACAACTAGACAGCGGCGCTACAGGACAGAGTTTACACGTAAACTCAGTATTTAGTCTCTGTCGAGTGTTATGGTCGACTATGCGATCATAATCGTTCCAAGCAATGACGAAACATTATGAACGAAACTAATATTAAAGAGGGCACAATTAATGCAAACAATTGAAAGTGGAACCGGACGAAAATAACACAGTCTGTTCGGTTCTACTTTTCAGCTGTTTCCATTAATTGCGCACTCTTTAGTATTAGTTCTGTACTTAAGTTTCGTAATTGCTTGTAACGATTATGATCGCACAGTCGACTATAGCACTGGATCGAGGCCAAATTCGAGTATTATTCGACTACAATATTATTTCACCTAGAAGGGAGGTCGTTTCGTTCGATTTATCGTTAGTTTTTATCGTGATATTTCACGAAGACGCGCTGAACCACTTGATAATATAAACACAGCTGTCTTTGAATCATTCACAGTGTGATGCGTTTTCCTCAGTCATCACTGTACTGTAACATCACCGTGTGTTTCCGGTGACGGCCACGGGAGGCCAGGTGCAATAACATCGTGGTCGGGTTATACTGTTTACATGTTTACCTCTGTCTAGGGCTAGGCAGTTTACTGTACACAGCATGTAGTATCGGGTCGCCATACTTCGCCAATCGGTCGTCAGAATGTTTTACGATCAGTATTCTTGGATTTGGTCTGTAGCATTACATACGACAACCAGATCATTTATATCATGACTTCAGCACAACTGTGTTATGAGTGCGAGTCTCCAGTTCTGTTCGTAAGATACTGCAGCTTTAGCCTAATTTCCTGTTTTCTTAACTGCAGCCAACCTGAAGATGTACAAAGAAACGAAACCGGTCGCAACACAAGAAGGTGTTATAACACAGCTGAGTTGTTTCTCATTAATTATTAACATTAATGTCAACTGTGGGCTCAACATGATCAAGTTAGAGCTTAGAGAAAGCTTTTAAATATTTGGTATGTTCCGTGCAGGCCGCGAAGCACGCTGAAACCCGCTTAACAAGATAGCAGAAAGTGCAAGGTGTATGAATGCTGAACGAGTACTCGTTATTACAGTTGCTTGGCAACAGATACGTAGACGTCTACAACTAATGGAAGTTATGAAGCTGTGACTACGCTCTTCGTAACGTATTATTCACAGTCGTTTTAAAACACCATATACGTTTCACCATGAGTATGCCACTGTGCAAAATATAAAAAAAAATAATAAAGTTTTCCTCGTTTAATCATTGTTGACGACCAAACGCAGCTATATACAAAATTTAGTGTAGAATTTCTATAATTTTCTCAGCTCAGACAGCTGATGTGATAGATCGCATTAGGATAGTTACTAACAAGATCCAAATAGCAAGCAAATAAGGAAAACCAAGAACAATCCCACGAGACAAGACTTCCGAATAAAAAGGCAGTCTGTTGCAGGTATTTTTTTTTTTTAATTAACGCGTTTCACCCTAGTGGCGCATCTTCTGAATTTCTTTGACAACGTAAACCGCACTATTCAAAAACAAAATAGTGAATGGAGCGGTTTACGCTAGCAAAGAAGTTCCGAGGAGGAGCTACACGCGTCAATTTTAAAGTAAGTACCTGCAACAGAGACTGCCTTTTCGTTTAAAACTGGATTACTGTTGAAATTTCCTGGCAGATTAAAACTGTGTGTCGGACCGGCACCTTTGCCTTTCGTGGGCAAGTGCTCTACCAACTGAGCTACCCAAGCACGACTCACGCCCCGTCCTCACAACTTTACTTCTGCCAGTACCTCGTCTCCTACCTTCCAAAGTTGTGAGGACGGAGCGTGAGTCGTGCGTGGGTAGCTCAGTTGGTAGAGCACTTGCCCGCGAAAGCAAAGGTCCCGAGTTCGAGTCTCGGTCCGCCACACAGTTTTAATCTGCCAGGAAGTTTCACATCAGTGCACACTCCGCTGTAGAGTGAAAATTTCCTTCTGGATTACTGTTGCTGAAGCATGGCGGAAATCGAGTGGATATATATATGACTTTACTGGGAACCAATAACAGGTGTACGATTCACGCATACCTCCTCGCCGCCGGAGTGGCCGAGCGGTTCTAGGCGCTTCAGTCGGGAACCGCGCGACCGCTACGGTCGCAGGTTCGAATCCTGCCTCGGGCGTGGATGTGTATGATGTCCTTAGGTTAGTTAGGTTTAAGTAGTTCTAAGTTCTAGGGGACTGATGACCTCCGATGTTAAGTCCCATAGTGCTCAGAGCCATTTGAACCATGCCTCCCCCCCCCCCCCCCCCCTTCTAAGTGCCTGGAAGATGGCAAAAATAATACCCATTCTAAAATCCGTGAAAAACCAGTCTGAACCTGTCAGCTGCCGACCCTTTGGTCTGCTATCAACAATGCATTTTTTTGTTTTTTTAGAAAGGACCTTGTTAAAACGAGTCAACGACCAACTGGAACCACAACATTATACGGCCGGAGCAGTTACGATTTCAGTCGAAGCAATCAGCCGAACTACAGCTTCTTCGAATAATAAGAGAAATTCCAGCTGTTTTTCAGAGATCAAAATCAACAAAAGGAGTATTCATTGATATCGAGGTAGCATACGATACTGTATGGCACCAGATACTCACCACAAAACCCACAGAGAATGCGGCCATACAAATACTGCTACGTCAAGTCCATCGATAACCATCTTCAATGTAGAAGGTAGATGGTGCAAACACAAAGAAAACAGTAAAAAACAAAGGGCACAACAACAGGTATTCCTCAAGAATAAGCAATCTCACTGTTATTTTTCAATATTTACATAAACGACTTGCCACAATAAAATAATGCCAGAACAAACCTAACCGCTGACGACGCGGCTTTTTAACATCAAGAAGAAACGTACCACAAACGATAGGCTGCATGCAAAGGAAACTGAATAAATTAGAATCAGCTAAGAATCATTAACGTTACCAAAATAGCGGCTATACTTTTTACACAGGTAATGCCTGTATTGGATAGAGATCTTACACTCTACGAAGGTCTAATCCCGTGGCAAGGAAAAAAAAAACTTTTGTGTTTGGCTCAATAAAGGACTCATTCACACATGTTTGAGAAAAAAAAGATTTCAAAACTCAAAATTATCCGCGCGCTAATGGCGATGTTACCTATCAAAGTAACCAAAATAACAAAATTAAAGTTACACAAAACAATTATTGAATCCTCATTACTACTGTGTATGAAATACGTCATGGGGGGGTAACCTGTCAAACAAACGTGAACCATTTACAAATAGCACAAAATAAATTATTTAAGTATAGTCTGCTGATGTTTCGGTGGGCTAGGGCAATCGAAATTCATGGGACACTGCAAGAAAAATACCTTGAGAAAATCAGAGCTCGAGTAGCCAAACTTTTCCACTGAAACACATGAAAACCGAATCACCATCAGGCGACTAGATACGGCAGGGATAATTCTCCAGAGCCAGTGAAATCGGCAGAGACCATCCAGTTACCTGGCCAGCAACAATGAAAATAACATCAGAAAGAAAGCGCGAAACTGTAAACAGTAGGCAAAAATCTGCAACTCAACATAAGAAACAGGACCCATCCGTGATCCCATCTGCTTCTGAAGGCGAAAAAACTAAAGTGTCAACTGTCAAAAGGCATTCAGCGTAGAAGACCAGATCGTCAACGACGGTAAACATTTAGAATAAGCAACACATTAAAAAAAAGAACTCCAGTACAAAAAAAAACTTGGAGCTCCTACGTTAAAAAGGTGGCATTGCTTGCACAATGGAACAACACTGCACTCGGCAGTTCGTGCCCTGTTGGCTGTTGCCGGAGGAACGAGTACGTTCGAGCCACGAGCTACGCCCCGTCCAGGCGAAGCACCTTCCCTTACAATTTAGCTTGACGAAATCTGTTCCCAAACGACTGGAGACGACGCATGGGAAACGAGCGAACATGATACGCGAGATAACCGCAATACAAGCTGTTATGTAGCGACACGTTTATTTGTTTCACGTGGTACTGCTCTTGTAGACGTTGGCACTAATTTAATTCTAGATATAATTTTGTAATACGGTACTTCAAAAAATACTTCAAAACAGAATTTTTCTACTCACAATTAATACCTCAATAGAAATTATAATCTTTGTGGGCGTCCTCAGGTGCGCCCTCTTCATAAGGAATGTAATAACGCATAAACGTAGATATTGTGAACAAAAAATTGCAAGAAAAGCTCCCCTTGAACGAATTTGTAATTGGAAAATACCTACAACTCTAAAAATTAGTAGTCTTGCATGGCATGATACTTCCAATACCAGTGTGGTAGATGTAAACACTCCGCGCATTCCCACGTCGATGGGCCCGATAGTGTGTTTTGAGTCTACGGGAAATGGGCATTTTTTAACATTACCTCTGTTATATTTATTCAGTAATCAACGTAAATTTCCTTTCGCTGACCTTTTATTGTTTTTTAGGCAATGTACGTATTGAACAGAGCCGTATCCGACACACGATACAAAAATTTGGTTCGACTTTAGTTCCCACGCGTGTCGCTAGTAATGTTTACGATCGGTCCGCATTTGTATCCACGACTTGGATTCGTCTACGAGAAGGGGTTGTTGAGTCACGACTGCCTCACCCAGTGGCTTAGAAGGAAAGTCCGAATGATCGCCTTTATCTCACAGAGCTGCCTGTGTGTAATACGTCGCGAGACGGAATTCTGATGATGATGGATGATTGGTTTGTGAGGCGCTCAACTGCGCGGACATCAACGCCCGTACACAGTTACAATTTTTACATAGTCCAAATTTTTTTCACAGTCAAATCTAGCCACTGTCACGAATGATGATGATGATGATGATGATGATGATGAAATTATGGGGCCAACACAAACACCCAGTCCCCGGGCAGAGAAAATTCCCCAACCCGTCCGGGAATTGAACCCTGGCCCCCGTGATCCAGAGGCAGCAACGCTAGCCACTAGACCATGTGCTGCGGACACAGAATTCTGAGGCCATCTACTACAGTGAAAAAGCACCTATGACACTGATACCATCATTATCAATAAAGTAATAAGTTCCAGCGTGGAACGTATTTGCTTAATGGCCACGATTTCATAACAGCGTTGTTATAATAGTTCCCTCAAATGTCGCCCATCCCTACTGCTTAGTCTAGACAAAAATGAATGGTCATCCCCTTCCAGCAGCGTTATTACATTCTTCGCTGGCGATGAAGTTGTCTACCAGAAAGTATCGTAATTGGGTGATCGTAAGAAGATGCAAAAAGACTGACAAGATTTCCATTCGGTGTAGCAAATGTCAGCCAGCTTTTAAAGTGGATGGATACTAGATAATGCCCATTATCAAAGAGGAAGAATCCAGTCGTATTGAGCATCTGGAGGACGTTACATCGTACGGATACGGCTCCCTTAGGGACAATACTAAAAAGGGATAAGAAATGGGACGAACACGTAAAACCTGTATTAGTAAAAACGAACTGAAAACTAAGAATTATCGGAAGGGTTCTGGGAAAGTGCAGTAAGAATGTAAAGGAAATCTCATACAAGACAATGGTGTGATCAAACTATTATGTGCGTGTGAGAGCACACGCACTGCTAGGATGATCCTAACAGTTGGGTATAGCCAGTACAAAACCGTAACAGAGATGCTCGGAGGACTTAAACGGGTATCTTCGGGAGAAATGTGACTTTGTTCTTGAGAAAACCTGTTGAAAAACTTTAAACAACAAGTACTGGACGAAGATTGTGGGACAGTTTTGCTGCCACTGTTGTATATCTCGCATCGGGATCACAAGACTATAGAGATTAAGGTGCTTAAAGAGGCTTAGAGACATTCTTTTCTCACACAATACGCGAAAAGGATAGTGGTGCCCGTACGAGAATACACTCGCCAACACAACGGTGGGTTTTTGGTTTGCTCCCGGAGTAGACTGGAGTGGAACTATAACAAGCAAATCATTAATTTACTTTATAATAACAAAGTAGGGGTAAGACATATACAGCCTACTGGAAAATTAAAGAGACCTTTGGAGGAAAGAGAACCACCTATACGAAAATCAAGAGCTCAAATGGAAAACCGGTCCTAAGCAAAGAAGGGAAAGCAGAAAGGTGGAAGGAGTATATAGACGGGCTACAGATGGAAGATGTGCTTGCGGGCAGTATTATGGAAATTTAAGAGGACGTAGAGGAGGATGAGAGAATTTGACAGAGCACTGAAAGACCTAAGTCGAAAAGAGGTCCCGGGAGTAGACGACATACCAGTTAGAGCCACTGATAGCCTTGAGAGATCCAGCCATGACAAAACTCTTCCATCTGGCGAGCAAGAGAGACAGGTGAAGTACCCTCAGACTTCAAGAAGAATATAAGAATCCCAATTCCAAAGAAAGCAGGTGCTGAAACGTGTGAAAATTACGGAACTATCACTTTAATAAGTCACGCTACAGAATACTAATGCGAATCCTCTACAGAAGACTGAAAAAACTGATAGAAGCCGACCTTGGGGAAGAACAGTTTGGATTCCGGAGAAATGTAGGAACACGCGAGGCAATACTGACCCTACGACTTCTCATAGAAGATAGGTAAAGGAAAGGCAAACCTACGTTTATAGCATTTGTAGGCTTAGATAAAGCTTTTGACGATGTTCACTGGAATATTCTCTTGGAAATTTTAAAGGTGGCAGGCATAAAATACAGGGAGCGAAAGGCTATTAATAATTTGTACAGAAACCAGACGGCAGTTCTAAGAGTCGAGGGGCATGAAAGTGAAGCAGTGGTTGGGAAGGGAATGAGACAGGGTTGTAGCCTCTCCCCGGTGTTATTCAATCTGTATATTGAGCAAGCAGTGAAGGAAACAAAAGAAAAATTCGGAGTAGGTATTAAAATCCATGGAGAAGAAATAAAAACTTTGAGGTTCGCCGATGACATTGTAATTCTGTCAGAGACAGCAAAGGACTTGGAAGAGCAGTTGAACGGAATGGATGGTGTCTTGAAGGGAGGATATAAGATGAACATCAACAAAAGCAAAACGAGGGTAATGGAATGCATGCGAATTAAATCAGGTGATGCTCAGGTGATTAGATTAGGAAATGAATACTTAAAGTAGTAAATGAGTTTTGCTATTTCGAAAGCAAAATAACTGATGATGGTCGAAGTAGGAAGGATATACAACGTAGACTGGCAATGGTAAGAAAAACGTTTCTGAAGAAGAGAAATTTGTTAAGATCGAGCATAGGCTTAAGTATCAGTAAGTCATTTCTGAAAGTACTTTATGGAGTGTAGCCATGTATGGAAGTGGAACATGGACGATAAAAAGCTTAGACAGGAAGAGAATAGCAGATTTTGAAATGTGGTGCTACAGATTAATGCTGAAGATTAGATTGGTAAAACACATACCTAATGAGTAGAAATGAGAACAGCGAGAAACTTAACATCAGGACTGATGGTCACGTAGTCAATGAAGTTAAGGAATTCTGCTACCTAGGCAGTAAAATAACCAATGACGGACGGAGCAAGGAGGACATCAAAAGCAGACTCGCTATGGCAAAAACGGCATTTCTGGCCAAGAGAAGTCTACTAATATCAAATACCGGCCTTAATTTGAGGAAGAAATTTCTGAGGATGTACGTCTGGAGTACTGCATTGTATGGTAGTGAAATATGGACTGTGGAAAAACCGGAACAGAAGAGAATCGAAGCATTTGAGATGTGGTGCTATAGACGAATATTGAAAATTAGGTGGACTGATAAGGTAAGGGATGAGGAGGTTCTATGCAGAATCGGAGAGGGAAGGAATATGTGGAAAACACTGATAAGGAGAAAGGACATGATGATAGGACATCTGCTAAGACATGGGGGAATGACTTCCATGGTACTAGAGGGAGCTGTAGAGGGCAAAAACTGTAGAGGAAGACAGAGATTGGAATACGTCAAGCAAATAATTGAGGACGTAGGTTGCAAGTGCTACTCTGAGATGAAGAGGTTAGCACAGGAAAGGGATTCGTGGCGGGCCGCATCAAACCAGTCAGTAGACTGATGAAAAAAAAAAAAAAAAAAAAAAAAAAAAAAAAAAAAAAAAAAAAAAAAAAGAGGAGGTACTGCAGAGAACTGAGGAGGCAAGAAATTTTTGTGGTACAGCCTGGCTAAAAGAAGGGATCGGTTTGTCTTACCAACTCATTCTGAGGCATCAAGGGATGGCCAATTTAGTAACGGAGGCAACCGTGCGGGGAAAAACACGTAGAGGGAGACCAAGAGATGAATACAGCAAGCAGATTCAGAGGGATGTATGTTGAAGTAGTTACTTGGCGATGAAGAGGCTTGCGCAGAATAGAGTAGCACGGAGATCTGCATCAAACCAGTCTTTGGAATAAAGACCACAACAACATTGTAACATAGGTACTAAGATTTACTTAAATTTGTGCAGAATTCCCACAGGACTGTTCTCAGTATTTACAATTGTCTCTGAATATTAAAGTATCAACTGATGCGGACAATTTTACAAGCCTTCTCACTTGGAGCATAACAGACATAACGTTCACATTAACGATCTGCCTAAGACATTTAATACACTGGCGGCCTGTCTAAGACGATGCTTTCGTCTTTATCGCTCACTGGAGTAGCATTATTTTAAGTGATGTGTCCCACTTAGAAATGAGCCCCGTTGATCAGCGAAAACTTATCTGGAGACGCCCCAGACAGCAGTGGGATACCAATCTGACAGTCGGCAGCCAAACGGCTACCACCAGGAGTCGTGGTCCGGGTTGCCATTTATTTTCATTGCACGACCCCTCTGATTGTCATCCGCGGCTCCTTACGCGACAATACGGTACGTAGATGATATTCTAAGCCTCGTTTTGTTGCCCTTCGTAGCAAGTCATATTGAGCATACTTTTCACCAAGATATTGCGCGCCCGCAGATGGTGCGAGTTTCTACTGCTTGTCTTCGTGTTTCCCAAACCCTACCATGCCCAGCAAGGGCCCGGATCTCTCCCCAAACGAGAATGTTTGGGGCATTATGGGCAGGGCCCTCCAAACAGCTGGGGATTTTGAACATCCAACACGCCTTTGACAGAATTTGGCACGCTATCCCCCATGAGGACATCCGATAGCTCTGTCAATCAGTATCGAGCCGAATAACTGCTTGCTTAAGAGCCAGAGGTGGACCAACGCTTTGCAACTTGTTCAATTTGTGACGTTCTTTCTCTTCACTAAGGCAACTAATTTTTCTAAATCAGTAATAATTTGTTTGCCTCTATACGTACATCACATATAGCGATTTCCGTCTCAATCGGAAAATTCCTTCATGCTGCGTTTTTGTTTTGTTTTTTTATTTTCTTAGAGTGTATACACAACCAGAGGAAAGTATAAAGTAGCGGAAACCGCTCACTCTCTCCAGCATGTGAGCGCCGTTCATTTGATAACAATTACTTGCAGTCAGACGAAGCAATACATGTTCCCTCATCAGTGGAGTGCCCAAAAAGAAAGGAAAAGTTTAATTTGAAATTTGTGGTAAGTTTCTATAGGACCAAATTGCCAAGGTCGTCGGTTCCTAGGCTTGTACGCACTACTTAATCTACCTTTAACTTACGCTAAGGACAACACTCACACCCACGCCCGAAGGAGGACTCGAACCACCAACGGAGGTAGCCGCGCGAACCGTGGCAAGGCGCCCAGAGCAAGCGGGGTAGCCGGCGACGAGTTTAGGTGGGAAAGAAACGGAAGCTAGGATTGGGGAAGGAAATCATCCGTACCCTTTCAAAGTAATCGTTCTGACAGAGACCTTAAGCAATTTACGGAAATCAGGGAAACCCGACTCGGTTGCTGGATGGGGGTTGGGTCCGCCGTCCTCTCAAGTACACGACTAGTGTCTTAACCTCGTCCGGTAAGTGTTCAAGAAGGGAGAATACTATTGTTATATGGCCGGCCGGTGTGGCCGTGCGGTTAAAGGCGCTTCAGTCTGGAACCGCGTGACCGCTACGGTCGCAGGTTCGAATCCTGCCTCGGGCATGGATGTGTGTGATGTCCTTAGGTTAGTTAGGTTTAATTAGTTCTAAGTTCTAGGCGACTGATGACCTTAGAAGTTAAGTCGCATAGTCCTCAGTGCCATTTTTTTTATTGTTATAATGGCTACATTGTTGTAGCCCTTAGGACGTTGTTGTTGTTGTGGTCCTCAGTCCTGAGACTGGTTTGATGCAGCTCTCCATGCTACTCTATCCTGTGCAAGCTTCTTCATCTCCCAGTACCTACAGCAGCCTACATCCTTCTGAATCTGCTTAGTGTATTCATCGCTTGGTCTCCCTCTACGATTTTTACCCTCCATGCTGCCCTCCAATGCTACATTTGTGATCCCCTGATGCCTCAGAACATGTCCTACCAACCGGTCCCTAGTTCTTGTCAAGTTGTGCCACAAACTCCTCTTCTCCCCAATTCTATTCAATACCTCCTCATTAGTTATGTGATCTACCCATCTAATCTTCAGCATTCTTCTGTAGCACCACATTTCGAAAGCTTCTATTTTCTTCTTGTCCAAACTATTTATCGTCCATGTTTCACTTCCATACATGGCTACACTCCAAACAAATACTTTCAGAAACGACTTCCTGACACTTAAATCTATACTCGATGTTAGCAGATTTCTCTTCTTCAGAAACGCTTTCCTTGCCATTGCCAGTCTACATTTCATATCCTCTCTATTGCGACCATCATCAGTTATTTTGCTCCCCAAATAGCAAAACTCCTTTATTACTTTAAGTGTCTCATTCCCTAATCTAATTCCGTCAGCATCACCCAAGTTAACTTGACTACATTCCGTTATTCTCGTTTTGCTTTTGTTGATGTTCACCTTATATCCTCCTTTCAAGACACTGTCCATTCCATTCATCTGCTCTTCCAGGTCCTTTGCTGTCTCTTGACAGAATTAAAATGTCATCGGCAAACCTCAAAATTTTTATTTCTTCTCCATGGGTTTTAATACTTACACCAAATTTTTCTTTTGTTTCCTTTACTGCTTGCTCAATATACAGATTGATAATATCGGGGAGAGGCTACAACCCTGTCTCACTCCCTTCCCAACCACTGCTTCCCTTTCGTGCCCCTCGACTCTTATAACTGCCATCTGGTTTCTGTACAAATTGTAAATAGCCTTTCGCTCTTTGTATTTTACCCCTGCCACCCTTAACACATTCAAATGAAAAATAAAATTATAAGTCTAAAGAAATTACAAAGAAAGGAAAGTTTAAAATGTGTCTGTATTACCAGGTTTTGATATACAACAGTTAACGACTTTCAGTGCGAAAGCTATTCAAAACCGGAGGACTGCTCCATGAGCAATAAAGAGACGCATTATTGGGATTACTTACTAGGAGATAATGGAAAAACGGAAGGTGAGGATCTTTTAGATGATCAGTTCGGCATTAGGAAAGGGAAAGGCACTAGAGAAACATTTCTGATGTTGCACTTGATAATGGAGCCGGAGCAATAATGGAACGTTCATAGTATTTCGCCTACTAGGAAAAGCTTTCGACGATGTAAAATGTTACAAAACCTTCTCGCTGTTCAGACCGCGTCAAATCGGAGTCGAAACTCGTGATTTCAAAGATTAACGCCATCTTCTTCGTCAGGAAATGACTGCCAAGAGTGAAGAGTGCTTCCTTTATAGTTTCTTTCAAATCTGTCATGTTGAGTAACGTCGATTGGAATTCTAACTTCTACTAGCAAGCGCAGATGCATGAATTCGTTTACGTAGCGGTAAGCTGCACGCCTCCACCGACAGCTTACGACTGCTGGACCACACCCAGCATCGAATACCTCCTTAAGAGTAATGAGTTTTGGTAATGTTTCTTCGAAGAAATCCGTCTTCAGTGCTAGTTCCCAGGCACACTGAGATTATGATCTCCGTTTCTGTTGAAAAGTTACTACCCACGCGCATTTCTACCTCATCTTTTATTGTGGAACCCCATTAGGTCGATACGTGGAAGAGGACCTTCGTTTTAATGTTTTGTCCTCCCGTAAGACTATTTTCCACTACCGCTGATTTCTCGGGATTTCTACACGTACTGTGCCGTCTATGTTCAGTGCCGCACTCAGCTACGGTGCGGATCGTCTGCACTGAGCAATTTTCACCACATTCACAGGGGTCGTTGTAGACACCAGGCACTCTCAAATCCGGGCTGTATTTCATTGGATGCAGCAAGTCCTTAAAATTCCGCAAACATCTGAATACCTGTCTAATACAATACTCAGATAATAGGCATCCAATTTTGTTCGAGGTCGCCCTTTAGAATTTAAGGAATGCTGAGGATTTGCTTTCTTCCATTAGCTGGATGGGTTTTCTCCTATGTTTACCGGCAAATGAAGCTTTAATGTTTGTATCCACTTTTCCTCAACACATTCTTAAGGTGTTACAAGTCAGACCCCAGGTGATCATCATTTGAAATTGTCTGTACTCTGTATAAAGAAGTGCTCAGAACAAAATGCTTCTGAGATGGATGGTGGGAACTGCGCTCATTCAGTCAGTTCTGAGTCAGATTTCTGTACAGAAAATGACCCAGTTGTACATTCAATATACGTTCAACTAAAACGTCCGAAAACACTAGCATTTTTCTAATTTTTCATAAAGAAGTTAGCAAAGCTGTTGATAATGAAGACCCCGTAGCCACAACACCGGTCATTTCTTATTTCCTATCGTACAGAAAGTATGTGGTTGCCAAAACGTGTTGAAAAAGTTTGGGAATGCCAGGTGGAGAATAGTCAGCTAGAAGTTCAAATACATTTGCTATAGATACTTTCTTAAATACAGGCTCAACATAATGTTGTTCGGGGCTAAGTGTACCCCTTTAATTATCCAAACGAAAGCTTTGGATTTCTGTAAATAATGGCTGCAATTGCATACTTTAGGCACCGGGAACTACCATCAGATATTTCACCGACTTTTAAGTAGGAGAGCTGATGGTGCTAACAATTGGTCTGAATCGAATGAACGCCATCTTTATGTGTTTTTGGCAAACCAAAAAATCTAGCTGGCCTGGTGGAATGAGCATGAGGCCCTTAACGATATCAGCAAGCCTATAGTTTTTCGCTCCTGTTCAGTCTGGAACCGCGCGACCGCTACGGTCGCAGGTTCGAATCCTGCCTCGGGCATGGATATGTGGGATGTCCTTAGGTTAGTTAGGTTTAAGTAGTTCTAAGTTCTAGGGGACTGATAACCTCAGATGTCAAGTCCCATAGTGCTCAGAGCCATTTGAACCATTTTTTTTTTCGCTCCTCGCAGTCACCTCCTGGCGATAGATCGAGTTCTAACTCCAATTTCACGTGGTCTGAACACCGAGGAGATTTTATACATGGATGATGATGCGAAAAATTTCGAAAGCAATGTAAAATGGTGCTTATGTTTGAAATTATCAGGGAAATACGGATAAGGTATAGGGAAGGATGGATAATATAGAGTGTGCACAAGACTCAAGAGGGGAAAAATAAGAATATAACATCAAGAACAAAGTGGCCTCACTAAAAAGTGTGTAAGTTTGGGATGAAATCTTTAGTCTCTACTGTTCATTTTGAACTTCGAAGAAGCAGTGATGGAAATAATAGATACATTCAGAACTGGGATTACATTCAAGGTACAGGATCTCAATGAAATTAAGAAAGAATTATGTGACCTATTAAATTGAATGAACAGTCTAATGACCAAACACTATGGAACTGAAGAAAGATGTAATAGGGAGCAGCAAAAATAAGTGTACCTACGTTGGAAGCAAATCAACGCCTTACAACGCAGGATGTCAGAGAGTAGCTTCTGTGGTACTAGAGTGAGCTTTGGTGGGTTAAAAGTGTAGAAGGAGACGGAGGCTGGGATACATCCAACAAATAATTGAGGATATAGAGTGCAAGTGCTTCTATGAGATGAAGCGTTTGGCAAAGGAGAGGATTTCGTGGCGGGCCGCATCAAACCAGGAGACTGATGACTAGATGAGGGAGAGGAGCAGACGAAAAAAATTGATCCAAACTGGTTGGAGTAGTTGATGAAATTTGACAGCAAGCCGTGTGAATGGATGACAGATGGACCAAGCAGGTTGTCCTCCTGAATTTCAGGAGACAAGAAAATACAGATACAACAACCTAATGGAATGTGGGAATAGGACGTAACAGCCCATTTGGGAGTAACATGGAAGCTAATAGCTGAAGACTAACGTACGGAAATATCTATGGGATACCTTCACTCAGCATTGGATGCCAGATAAATGAAGATATTCCCTTCAGACCAACTGCATTAAAAATGTAGCAGCTGTGGCGCAGTGAACCCAACTTCCCTTCTTTCATAAGATATCTTATGACGCTTTGAAATTATGGACAGCTCCAGACAAGGCTCACGACTACTTTTTGTGACAACAGAGGCATCTACAAGACATGCCGAGACGAGCGCCGATCTTCCTTGAAAATCGTGCAACATTCGTCGACCATCGTGAAGGTAAGCACACTGGGGAACACGCCTGGTGTTGGAAGCTGTCAGACGACGGCCCACGCGATTCCGAACAACACGCCAGCAGCTCAGTGTTTCTTGGACCACTGCCCACTGAGCTGGGAACCTCGCTTCTCAATTCGGATGCCTGCCGCGAAAGCTTGCATAGTAATACTGCATTGTTCTTTGTATTATAATAAGATTCAACAATAACTGGCCCACTGTTGAAATTGAATGGTGTTGCGAATCCGAATCTCGTTAGCAATTCTTAAGACTAACGAATACGTTGGAAAGAAATTTCTATGACAGTATTCGTTGTGTCTGAAACTAAATAAGCTCCCATTGTCACGAAATATGGGTCTGCCAATAATTAGCATGTACATTCCGCAGGTTTTTGCTACACTTTTCTTCACCGTCTATATTTTACGCATACAGAAAGCTCTATTTACTCTTCGAGAACGTTGAGAGTTTGTTTTTCGGTACTTACGAAACGAACATAATGGAAAAAACGTAATTCTATCAACGAACCCAATATAATCGGGCGCCCTTGCCTAAAACAGCTTCAAACGTCATATTAACTTACAAATTCGAAGCGCAAGTCCCCGAAGTGGCGTCAAATCGAAAGACTTGCACCCAGCGAACGGTCTACCCGACGTGAGGTCCTAGTCACACGACACTTACTTAACTTACAAATGAGTTAATACACTCCTGGAAATGGAAAAAAGAACACATTGACACCGGTGTGTCAGACCCACCATACTTGCTCCGGACACTGCGAGAGGGCTGTACAAGCAATGATCACACGCACGGCACAGCGGACACACCAGGAACCGCGGTGTTGGCCGTCGAATGGCGCTAGCTGCGCAGCATTTGTGCACCGCCGCCGTCAGTGTCAGCCAGTTTGCCGTGGCATACGGAGCTCCATCGCAGTCTTTAACACTGGTAGCATGCCGCGACAGCGTGGACGTGAACCGTATGTGCAGTTGACGGACTTTGAGCGAGGGCGTATAGTGGGCATGCGGGAGGCCAGGTGGACGTACCGCCGAATTGCTCAACACGTGGGGCGTGAGGTCTCCACAGTACATCGATGTTGTCGCCAGTGGTCGGCGGAAGGTGCACGTGCCCGTCGACCTGGGACCGGACCGCAGCGACGCACGGATGCACGCCAAGACCGTAGGATCCTACGCAGTGCCGTAGGGGACCGCACCGCCACTTCCCAGCAAATTAGGGACACTGTTGCTCCTGGGGTATCGGCGAGGACCATTCGCAACCGTCTCCATTAAGCTGGGCTACGGTCCCGCACACCGTTAGGCCGTCTTCCGCTCACGCCCCAACATCGTGCAGCCCGCCTCCAGTGGTGTCGCGACAGGCGTGAATGGAGGGACGAATGGAGATGTGTCGTCTTCAGCGATGAGAGTCGCTTCTGCCTTGGTGCCAATGATGGTCGTATGCGTGTTTGGCGCCGTGCAGGTGAGCGCCACAATCAGGACTGCATACGACCGAGGCACACAGGGCCAACACCCGGCATCATGGTGTGGGGAGCGATCTCCTACACTGGCCGTACACCACTGGTGATCGTCGAGGGGACACTGAATAGTGCACGGTACATCCAAACCGTCATCGAACCCATCGTTCTACCATTCCTAGACCGGCAAGGGAACTTGCTGTTCCAACAGGACAATGCACGTCCGCATGTATCCCGTGCCACCCAACGTGCTCTAGAAGGTGTAAGTCAACTACCCTGGCCAGCAAGATCTCCGGATCTGTCCCCCATTGAGCATGTTTGGGACTGGATGAAGCGTCGTCTCACGCGGTCTGCACGTCCAGCACGAACGCTGGTCCAACTGAGGCGTCAGGTGGAAATGGCACGGCAAGCCGTTCCACAGGACTACATCCAGCATCTCTACGATCGTCTCCATGGGAGAATAGCAGCCTGCATTGCTGCGAAAGGTGGATATACACTGTACTAGTGCCGACATTGTGCATGCTCTGTTGCCTGTGTCTATGTGCCTGTGGTTCTGTCAGTGTGATCATGTGATGTATCTGACCCCAGGAATGTGTCAATAAAGTTTCCCCTTCCTGGGACAATGAATTCACGGTGTTCTTATTTCAATTTCCAGGAGTGTATATGAAGAATTTGACTAAGTACGTAGATGTGAGAAATTTTAGGAAACAATTGAAATTACGCTTAAAATTTGTCTGAAGTCTCCGCTAAGCGCTACTATTATGATGAAACACTTCATGAATATGATGATGAAGCTCCATACTCCGACAGAGAGTAGGGGAACGATGCGGGAGACCCGCACCGCCCTACTAGGCAAGGTCCTAGTGAAGGTCGTTTGCCATTACCTTCCTCCAACCGTGCTGGGGATGAATGATGATGATAAAGGCGACACAACAACATACAGTCATCTCGAGGCAGGGAAAATCCCTGACCACGCCGGAATCGAACCCGGGACTCAGTGCTCGGGAAGCGAGAACGCTACCGCGAGACCACGAGCAGCAGAGTGTATGAGTATAGTCTGCGTAATGTGCTCTACAATTTCAACAAAAGCTAGTTTTTCACACATCTCACTATCTATTATGTCATACTTTCTAAACTTTGACAACTAGACACATGGAAAGAAGTAAGTAAACTGTTCATTATTTTATGATGCATTCATGGAAAAATGTTTGCGGTTGCCTACGGAAACATGACTCTACCCAGTCGGGAATCTCTTTGTCGGAGCAAATCGGCAGTCATGAATATCTTTCTTCTGGATCCCAAAAATACTGAAATCGGATGGGCAGGCCCACATGTAGTCAAGATTGTTTCGACTACGATGCAGAAGTTTCGCTGTGAAGCCCTTACACATCGTCCACACAGTTCAGATTTGTCTCTATGCGATTTACATACATTTCGAGTCTTGAAGAAAAATATTCATAGCTGTCTATGTACTTCGGACGAAGACGTGAAGACCTGAGTAGAACCATGCTCCCGTAGGTAACCGCAAACATTTTTTCATGAAGGCATTGATCGTGTTGTCTCGTAGTGGGATAAATGTATTAACAGTTACGGATACCACTTTTGAAACAACAAACACTTTACCTACCCTTTTTCCATCTGCCTCGTCTTCATTTGACTGCTCCTTAGAGAAACAACTCGCCAAGAGTGTTTTTTCTTTATTTACAATATGCTCCTTTACAATATTTGTAATAGTGCGCGCGCGTGTGTGTGTGCGTGTGTGTGTGTGTGTGTGTGTGTGTGTGTGTGTGTGTTGTGTGGTGTGTGGTGATGATGATGATCATGATGACAAAAGGGCAGGGTGAAACCAGGTGCCGGCACATAGCTTACTCTTCGCAAATAGCACCAAGGGGGCTGACAAGCTTAACGTCCCCATCCGACGGATGGATTGCCATCAATAGCCTGTCATGCCCTCACTTCTTGAGACATTTAAGTGAGATTTCGTTTCTAAACCATAACAGTGGCGCAGTCTGGTGGTCAGGAACTTAACGCCACCAACTCTCCTCCCCTTGCCGACCAAATACTGACAGTGAAATATTTTCCCACCTCTAGGATTCGAACAAGAGTACTTCTACATGGATACTCTGCAAATCACATTTACGTGTCTGGCAGAGGGTTCATCGAACTATCTTTACAATTCTCTATTATTCCAATCTCGTATAGCGCGTGGAAAGAACGAACACCTGTATCTCTCCGTACGAGCTCTGATTTCCCTTATTTTATAGTGGTGATCGTTTCTCCCTATGTAAGTCGGCGTCAACAAAATATTTCAATATTCGGAGAAGAAAGCTGGTGGTTGGACTTCGACGAGAAGATTCCGTCGCAACGAAAAGCGCCTTCCTTTTAATGATGTCCAGCCCAAATCCTGAATCATTTCAGTGACACTCTTTCCCAGATTTCGCGAGAATGCAAAACGTGTTTCCTTTCTTTGAACTTTTTCGATGTACTCCGTCAGTCCTACCTGGTAAGGATCCCACACCGCCCAGCAGTATTCTAGAAGAGGACGGACAAGCGTAGTGTCTGTTACATTTTCTAAGTGTCCTGGCAGCAAAACGCAGTCTTTGGTTAGCCTTCCCCACAACATTTTCTGTGTGTTCCTTCCAATTTAAGTTGTTCGCATTTGTAATTCCTAGGTATTTAGAAGGTTGTATACCTGGAAGAACCCTGGAGATACTAAAAGGTATCAGATAGATTATATAATGGTAAGACAGAGATTTAGGAACCAGGTTTTAAATTGTAAGACATTTCCAGGGGCAGATGTGGATTCTGACCACAATATATTGGTTATGAACTGCAGATTGAAACTGAAGAAACTGCAAAAAGGTGGGAATTTAAGAAGATGGGACCTGGATGAACTGAAAGAACCAGAGGTTGTAGAGAGTTTCAAGGAGAACATAAGGGAACAATTGACAGGAATGGGGGAAAGAAATACAGTAGAAGAAGAATGAGTAGCTCTGAGGGATGAAGTAGTGAAGGCAGCAGACGATCAAGTAGGTAAAAAGACGAGGGCTAATAGAAATCCTTGGGTAACAGAAGAAATATTGAATTTAATTGATGAAAGGGGAAAATATAAGAATGCAGTAAATGAAGCAGGCAAAAAGGAATACAAACGTCTCAAAAATGAGATCGACAGGAAGTGCAAAATGGCTAAGCAGGGATGGCTAGAGGACAAATGTAACGATGTAGAGGCTTGTCTCACTAGGGATAAGATAGATACTGCCTACAGGAAAATTAAAGAGACCTTTGGAGAGAAGAGAACCACTTGTATGAATATCAAGAGCTCAGATGGCACCCCAGTTCTAAGCAAAGAAGGGAAGGCAGAAAGGTGGAAGGAGTATATAGAGGGTTTATACAAGGGCGATGTACTTGAGGACAATATTATGGAAATGGAAGAGGATGTAGATGAAGATGAAATGGGAGATACGATACTGCGTGAAGAGTTTGACAGAGCACTGAAAGACCTGAGTCGAAACAAGGCCCCGGGAGTAGACAACATTCCATTAGAACTACTGATGGCCTTGGGAGAGCCAGTCATGACAAAACTCTACCATCTGGTGAGCAAGATGTATGAGACAGGCGAAATACCCACAGACTTCAAGAAGATTATAATAATTCCAATCCCAAAGAAAGCAGGTGTTGACAGATGTGAAAATTACAGAACTATCAGTTTAATAAGTCACAGCTGCAAAATACTAACGCGAATTGTTTACAGACGAATTTTAATGATATTCTCTTAAAATTGAATCGAGCTTCACGCTGGGTGCCATTTTAATGATATTCTCTTAAAATTGAATCGAGCTTCACGCTGGGTGCCATTTTAACGAAATTCCTGGAATGAATGATTTGAAATTTCGTAGAAATAAAAAAAGGAAATAATAATTTTATTTCTTGCTTAAAAGTTAATTTGCCTTAGTGCGAACTTTGTTGTAGAACCACTCTCTTCATTACGTGTGGTAATAAAAAAAAACAAATTTTACTTTCTTAAGGATTACGTACATTTAAAGGAAATTATTACGTGCACTCATATTAATTGGATAGTACTATCTGGATAAGAACTGAGTCTCTTAAATCATTCGGCCTTGGCATACACTTTCCAGAATGCAGTGGGTTTTTCTTTTTGTGAAATATTTTTACTGACTTTTATCCCGGCACTAGCCATAGAACACAAGAATATTTTAATTAACAGAAAATGTCTTAATTATTGCCAAGCCGACATTTATCACTGATCAAACCTACTACATTACGCATGTGATTTATAGATGACGTGGGCATGCTCATTTACATAAATAATTCACACTTTTAATGAATACTAATATATTTAGCCCAAACAACAAGTCAACTCACATTAATTCGTACGCTTTGATTAAAGGCGGCAAAGTCCCGACAGATACAAAAGAAGTACATCTTAACTCTGCTGGATAACCACGATGCATACACAACCTTTAGTGCCCACAATGCGGGTTAATGAATCAGGCGCGTCTAATGAGCGCGAGCGTAGCTGCACATCGCGTCTGCTAGAGCGATCAAGGATTAACACTTCCTCACTTCTTCCTCACTTCAGCTGCTCTGTCCACAACTGACCCTTCCTCACTCTAGCGGCTCAGTCCACACACTTAGCTGCTCTTCCACACACTAGCGGCTCTGTCCACACAACTAGCTGCTATGTCCACAACTACGACTAGCTGCTCTGTCCATACAACGACAGAGAGTCTCCACATGCCAAAGATAAACAACGGCACGACTATTACGATTATTAACATTTCTTTGTAAATCGATTTCTAGCAAATATCGCTGATACCACAAATACTGACACTTTTACATTCACATAATAAATATAGAAATTTCCTATCCTAAATACAGAGAAATGTTACAAAAAAATATAATAAAAATAACAAACATTTCATACCACATTCAGTAATATTAAGATATATATATATATAACTTGCCCAGATCGGCGTATATGTTACAAATAAATTGTGAAAATGCCAGGGAACGTTACATTGCCCCCTGGCAGCATTTGGCAAAGAGGTTTTACACTTTGACACAATGGTGCCAGTAACGTTCTTTACACCTCTGTATGTTTTATGGAATGGCTCTTTTAATTAGCCCCAGGATTATATAAGTACATGGCTCCCCCATTTGGGCGTAGGCAATCAGGAAACCTGGGCAAAACTGTGCCGGAGCCCAGCCATCCCAGTTGGTTTATAGTCCATATTAACAGTTTTTCATTTGAAGTATTTTTGCAGTTTGTCACAAACGGGTTTACACAATTACACAATATCACTATTTTTCTTGTGATACACTACAAGGTCACTTGTCCTAGGATATATCAATTACGGACGTACATAGTACATGTTCAATGTTTATCAAAATGAAGTCATTAATATGTTATTCAGTTTATGTAAACATTTCAAAAGCCAATAATGTATTTGATGAGCGGTGGGGTGCGGCGCTCGGCGCGGCGCGCTGACTTCGTGTAGGTCACCGCCCCATCGTTGACAGCTACGGCGCGTACGGGCGTGGCTGTCTGGTCTGCTACGGGCTGCTGTGGCCGCTGCATAGCTGCTATAGCCGAACGCGTTGGATACCAGCTCGCCCGTGCGACGTCTTCTTGCGGTGCTCCAGGAAACATGCAACAAGTTCACAAACAGTATACTATCCGTATTTCCTGCTGTGGGAAAGAACGCATACAATTAGTGGTAGTTATTACTCAGTAGGCCTTCACTAGTCTGGTTCGCACAAGGTTTCATTGTCACAGTACACTTTTATGGGCACACAATATTTTCCACCGTCATGACTTGTCATTAGTCACACGCTCTTTCCTAGCGTCCCTTTACATACAAAAAGTTAAAATTTGACACTAGGTTTATCCACCGTCCGTTATCGGTTCACTGTTCGTGTTGTGCTAGTTCTTTATCAGTGACTGTCACTGTTTCTGCCGCACAATACTACACTTTTGTTAAAGTTTATTTATTTCTATTTACAATGTCCGCTGCTGAATTTGTTTGCAACAGCACATTCGTAACCTTTTACCAGAGTGTAAGATTTACGTACATACAATCAACGTCCTACGTAACCACAGTGAAGTCTCTGTAGGCGAAAATTTACTTGGACCGTATCTGGCTAGCTCTTTCTTATTGATTGAATCTGCACATGCTTCAATTGAAGCTTCTTTGTGAGTTTCTTTACGCTACATAAATTTACAACAAGGTTGCCTCCCGTGGTGCTCTCGGGTCACTACTGGGTGCATTATTTTGTGATAACACTAGTGAGATAATAAAGTTCTCAGGGCCTTATATTACTAATATTGTTCCGGGTTCAGATCTGTCAATCTGACAGCTACACATAGATACACATAATATAAAGGATTGTGCCAAGAAATATCTCAAATTAAACACAAATTAAAAGAGTACATAACACAAATATCCACACACATGAAAAAAGTCAATCATATTCTTATAACTATACACTCCTACACTAGTACACCTTATTAATGTTCATTGTTTACAAAGGAACGGTGTCCGCATAGGACTATTAGTCTTTTACTGTAGGAATGCTTTTACATCCTTACGCGGATACAGTCCCCGTACTCTCCCTGAGTGGGGATCTGCTAAGAGATAGCTACACTCATGTGGCACACTTACTACTCTAAAAGGTCCATTATACACCAATTGCCACTTGCTATTCTGTTTCAAAGATGCCGAGGACTTAGGATGATTGCGTAAGAGCACCAAGTCCCCAACATTAAATGTTTGGTTATTCGTTACATGTCGATTATATTTTTCCGTCCTTTTCTGGGCGCACCTGGTAAGGTTGCATCCCGCTTTTCTTATCTTCTCTTCCTTAGGCTCAGGAATGACTGGGACCTTAGGCAAGGGTGCCAGCCACTCGTTCAGAGCTCGATTATTATTCATTAATATCTCATTTGGTGGATACCCCGTAGAAGCATGCGGGGTTGCGTTGTGAATTTCGACAAACTTATGTATCATATCTGGCCACCTTGTGTGCTTATATGCAATGTATAACCTGCAAAATTTATTTAACTCTCCAAATACTCTCTCTACTAAACTTGCTTGTGGGTGAAAGCGGGAAATTAGTATACGCTTTATATCTTGTTCATATAAATAGTTTTTCCAGGTATGGCCTGTAAAATATGAAGCATTATCCGATATTATCGCTTCAGGCTTACCTACTTGTATAAAATATTCTTTGCCTAACCATTTCACTATTCCACGAGCAGTGGCTGATTTAAGGCAGTATATTTTTAAATATTTTGAAAAGAGGTCATACACCGCTAAAATGTACTTCAATCCACCCCTGGCTCGTGGGTAGGGTCCTGCTATGTCTATAGATACTAATTGAAGTGGTCGATGAGGCACAATAGGATGCAGTTCAAACCTTGTGGACTTATTTTGAAACTTAGCCTTTTGGCACAGAGGACAAGTCCTGATAATGGTGCGAGTCTGCTGGCTTATCCCTTTAAAATAACAGAATTTGGATAAAATCCTTATTGTTTTGCCTATCCCAGCGTGACCCCATGCTAAATGCGTGTGCCACACTACAGCTGGGATAGCCTGTTGTGGTATACACACGACTCCGTGGTCATTTGACACACTTGTTTTATAATACAGAATATTATCTACTATTTTGAAATTCTGAACACTTTTAAGATTGGTTCCTTCTTTAATTTTGCTAATTATATCTCCCCAGATCGGATCAGTTTCCTGCAATATAGACATATTCTTACACATGTGTAAAAAGTCCCTCCTATGTACTTTATCTTGTACCAAGAGTATTCGATATTCCTCCGATTGTTCTAAAATATTTGACATTGAGGATTGCCCTAGTGGAAGCCTCGACAAAGCGTCTGCCACAACATTATCTTGTCCCTTTAGGTACATGATTTTAATTTTATATTCCTGTAATGCTAACCTCCATCTTAGCAAGCGGGTATGGTATAATTTGCAAGTCATTAAATAGCTCAGAGCCTGGTGGTCACTGAATACTTTGACTTCCTTACCATAGATATAGTAGTTAAATTTCTTTACCGCCCAGACCACTGCAAGAGCCTCTAATTCGGTAGCAGAATATGCTCTCTCGCAGCTGCTTAGTGTGCGGCTGGCAAACTCTATTATTTTTACTGTTGTGGGGTCGTTGCTCCTTTCCCACTGAAATAAACAAGCACCCAGACCGTATGAACACGAATCTGTCGCTATACAAAAATCTTTTGTCATGTCTGGGTGTCGCAATATGTTTGCATTCACCAAGGCGTTTTTGATAGCGTCAAATGCGCGTTGACATTCGTCTGTCCACACCCAGTGCGCATTTTTACGCAACAGGCTCAATAACGACTCGTTATTCATTAATTGGTTCGGGACAAATCGTCTAAAAAAGGATGCTAGACCTAAAAATGCCTTGAGCTGTTTCTTAGTTCTAGGACTAGGAAACCCACGAATTGCATCAAGTTTTTTGTTGTCAGGTTTGATGCCTTGTGGTGTTATTATGTGACCTAGGAATTGAATCTGATTACGTCCAAACTTGGATTTATCAAGATTCGCTGTTACCCCTGCTTGCTTAAACCTTTCTAAGACTTTACTCAGTAGTTCTACGTGCTCCTCCCAGGTGGCAGTGGCAATCACTAGATCGTCTACATATACTGTCACCCTTTGCAGCAACTCCGGACCCAAAACCGCGTCAAGGGCTGTTATGAAAACTCCTGCACTTACATTTAGGCCGAAAGGTAGTACCCTAAATTGGTAGCTTCTTCCCCCAAATATAAATGCAGTATATTGTCTCGACTCGGGTGTAAGTAGAATTTGCCAGAAAGAACTTCTCATATCAATAGATGTCAAATATTGCACTCCATGGAATTTTCGAAGTTGCTCATCAAGGTTTTCCGGATGAGTCCTGACAGGTACAATGATTTCATTTATGTCTCTTGCATCCAGTACTAACCGTACCTGTCCGTCAGCTTTTGCTACCGCCACCAATGGACTACTATAAGGGGACAAAGACGGTTCTATTATTCCCCATTCGATCAGTTTTCTTATTTCCTTAGCTACTATTTCCTTCTTGGACCAAGGAATGGAGTATGAGGCTCGACAGTAAGTTTTGTGAGGCCTTACCTCGATCTTGTATTGATATCCCTTAACAACTCCTGGTCGTTCAGAAAATACATCTGCATAATTAGATAATAACTGTACTATTTCCTCCTGTTGAATTGAATTTAAATTTTCGGACTGTGATACTTTGTTCACTAATATATCCATATTCGCCTTTGATTGATCACCTTGTACGTCAGGATAATAGAGATTCTGCCCTGGACAATAATTGTCTAATTGTAGTATCGATTGATTCCTACATTTTATATTTATGGCGTTACAATTAGGTACAGGTACCTCTTCAGATCTAAGCATGGAAAATTCTATTCTCCTACCAGCATTCATCAAACTTAATTTTCCCCGAGAAAGGTCTATTATTGCGTCCCTCTCTCTCAAAAAATCTACCCCCAAAATGCAGGCTACCTTTAAACCCTTTACTACCAGGAATGAGCTCGTTATGGCTTCTTCCCCTATATACATCTCTACCCGCACTTGGAGCTTAATTATTTGTCGCTGTGCACTTATGGCTCCAGTGACTCTACAATTATTCACGGGAAAAGTCAGCATACGCCTTTCCTTCCCCAGTACCTTGAATAAGTCCATACTCATAACACTAACAGTAGCACCTGAATCTATGACCACTTGCACATCAATATTGTTAATTTTAACTTCTATTATCACTTGTACATTGTCCTTGTGTTCCTTTATGCACGTGGATGGTTCGGTTATTAATTCATCTCCCATCTGTACCCCGTCATTATACCTAAGGATACAGATTGTTTTCGGTGTTTTGTTTTGTGTCGGGCTGCTCTCACTCCAAACCGTAGCCGACGATGGAGAGCGTATCTCGGCCGCATCTAGTTTGTTGAATTATTGCTAGTGGATGGGCGTGGCTGCTCTGTGTCATTGACCTCCACTATGTGCACGTTGTGTTGCGTCGGCCGCCACGGCTGCGCAATTGGCGCATTTTGTGGTGGCGGTCGGTTATTGTCATATCTATCACTGTTTTGCCGGTCCGGACTGGGCCTCTGGTTCTGTGGCCAAGTTCGGTTTGCATCATTATAAGTATTAATGTTGTACGGCCCCCTGGCATTTTTCCATCTATGACTGCTTGGTGGGCCTGTTTCATACCGGTCATCGAACCTCCTTTTCCTATCATTATTCCCCGGTGGTCTATTTCCGTTCCGGTCTCTATCTCTATTTCCGTTTTGTGTATACCCTTGTCTCCTATTATTACCTCCGCCGTTTCTATTACTGGTTAGAGGCGTGTTATTTCTACCATTTCTATAACTATTTCCGTTACTTCTAATCTGTTCAGAGGCCGCCTTAATGTCCTCCTGAATCAGGTCAATTGCGTCCAGAATAGACAAGAAATGTTCCATATCATTTTCGGGCACGTGTATAAGCTTTTCCTTTACATCTATCGGCAAGTGTGATTTCAAAAGTCTGATCAAATCCCGAGATGAAATCTGTTCGTCCCAGTAACGGGTCTTATTAATGTACTTCTCAAAATATTTTCGCAAATTGCCTAATCGTGGAGAATACGGCTCTGGATTATATACTTCCTTCCGTAATCTCTCCTGAATACATGTTGACCAATATTTGGCCAAGAATGCCTTTTCGAATTGCTCATATGTATCGCAACTGTCAGCTGCTTCGGTTGCCCATAACGCAGCATCTCCCTGTATGTAAGACATAACAAACTGTATTTTCTGGGTATGACTCCAAACGCTAGGCAAAATGTTTCTAAATCCCTTGATAAACACTACAGGGTGAACAGATTTCTTCTCCGTTGTAAAGATCTGAAACTGTCGGTTCCTAATCAGACTTTCTTCAATCACTACTTTGGAATGACATTTATTTGTTCCGCTTACATCGGTTGCCTGTCCTGTCTTGCAGTCACAATTGTGTACTGCTGCATTTATATGCCTATCATTGTTGGACTTGGCTGGCGTGACATACGCCAGCGCATCGTCTTGCCGCAAACTTAGCTCCATTTCGGCAAGACGGCGGTCCACACTCCGCTGCCACAGCGGAATGTCCTTTTGCACTATCTTTTTAAGATCTTGCACATCCGCAGTAGAATCCATCTCTCTGGCCTCAATTGCGGCGTGCACTTTCTCATCTAATTCCTTTATGAAGTTACGTTCTACTTTGTGCACATGTTCGATCACTTTGTTCTCAATTACGTGGGTTGTATTAAGTTCTAGTTGTTCGACCCTATTAGTCAGGACACTGACTTCCTCTACGATATTGGCATTAGCCATTTGAATACTATTTAGTCCTTCGCTTAATGCTTGCACCGTTTTGGGCATGGTTTCATATTTTTGTTTCAAGTTAACAATGTCACTTTGCATAACTTCTAAAGCTTGCATCAACTGCAAGTCCCTCTCATGCATGCGTCGGTCACGCTCTGCTTGTTTGGCATCACGTTCTTTATCACGCTCTGCTTGTTTACATGCAAATTCAGCTACCAATCTCTGGTCACGCTTTGCTTGTTCGGCATCACGTTCTTTATCACGCTCTGCTTGTTTACATGCAAATTCAGCTACCAATCTCTGGTCACGCTTTGCTTGTTCGGCATCACGTTCTCTATCACGCTCTGCTTGCATTTGTACAAATTCAGCTTGGAAAGTGATCATGCGCTCAAACATATCTTTTAATGATTGCACTTCTGACATCACACCACTCTCTGGTCCGTGCCCAGTGCTTGCGGATGGCTCACTATTTACGCTATCAACTGAATCACTGGGTGGCAGTGGCAACATTTCTTGCCCATCTGCCCCCAGATTCTCACATTGTACTTCCTGAGCTACGTCACTAACATTACTTTGTGTCCCATTTTCTAACTCGGTATCACTATTAACTAACTGTTGCTCATTATCCATGTTGATATCTTTCTGACTACGCAATCTAACCATAGTAAACAAAAGAAATAAAATCTGAACTAAGTATCCTAACACTTCAGGTTTCACTCACATAAGCACACAAGAAATGGACATTACCCAATACATACGTACTATATACTACAATGACTAACTACTTAAATGTCCTGTTATTTTAAAACAAAGTACTAACAACAAGCACACCACTAATGATCCGAGGACACTGCACGGAGGCTACTTTACTACCTACAGGACAACTACACTGTAGCTTTACCTTTTGGTGATCTATCTTGGGTGCTGCTGCCCCCTGATATTGTGGAAGGTTATTAATTTTTCAAAATAATGAGCTCTCTGCTTCAGCTCCGGATACATAGTGTTCTCATGCAAAAAATCATACACAGGTATTACCACACAATATTGGTTAAGCAATACATACAGTACATGACAAAATTATTAAATGTCCTGCAACAAAGTTCGACTATATTAATTCCCTAGGTATCTCAAGGGTATTTCGTGGCCACTGCATATTCGGGCCCCACGCTGGGCGCCATTTTAATGATATTCTCTTAAAATTGAATCGAGCTTCACGCTGGGTGCCATTTTAATGATATTCTCTTAAAATTGAATCGAGCTTCACGCTGGGTGCCATTTTAACGAAATTCCTGGAATGAATGATTTGAAATTTCGTAGAAATAAAAAAAGGAAATAATAATTTTATTTCTTGCTTAAAAGTTAATTTGCCTTAGTGCGAACTTTGTTGTAGAACCACTCTCTTCATTACGTGTGGTAATAAAAAAAAACAAATTTTACTTTCTTAAGGATTACGTACATTTAAAGGAAATTATTACGTGCACTCATATTAATTGGATAGTACTATCTGGATAAGAACTGAGTCTCTTAAATCATTCGGCCTTGGCATACACTTTCCAGAATGCAGTGGGTTTTTCTTTTTGTGAAATATTTTTACTGACTTTTATCCCGGCACTAGCCATAGAACACAAGAATATTTTAATTAACAGAAAATGTCTTAATTATTGCCAAGCCGACATTTATCACTGATCAAACCTACTACATTACGCATGTGATTTATAGATGACGTGGGCATGCTCATTTACATAAATAATTCACACTTTTAATGAATACTAATATATTTAGCCCAAACAACAAGTCAACTCACATTAATTCGTACGCTTTGATTAAAGGCGGCAAAGTCCCGACAGATACAAAAGAAGTACATCTTAACTCTGCTGGATAACCACGATGCATACACAACCTTTAGTGCCCACAATGCGGGTTAATGAATCAGGCGCGTCTAATGAGCGCGAGCGTAGCTGCACATCGCGTCTGCTAGAGCGATCAAGGATTAACACTTCCTCACTTCTTCCTCACTTCAGCTGCTCTGTCCACAACTGACCCTTCCTCACTCTAGCGGCTCAGTCCACACACTTAGCTGCTCTTCCACACACTAGCGGCTCTGTCCACACAACTAGCTGCTATGTCCACAACTACGACTAGCTGCTCTGTCCATACAACGACAGAGAGTCTCCACATGCCAAAGATAAACAACGGCACGACTATTACGATTATTAACATTTCTTTGTAAATCGATTTCTAGCAAATATCGCTGATACCACAAATACTGACACTTTTACATTCACATAATAAATATAGAAATTTCCTATCCTAAATACAGAGAAATGTTACAAAAAAATATAATAAAAATAACAAACATTTCATACCACATTCAGTAATATTAAGATATATATATATATAACTTGCCCAGATCGGCGTATATGTTACAAATAAATTGTGAAAATGCCAGGGAACGTTACAGAATGGAAAAACTAGTAGAAGCGGACCTCGGGGAAGATCAGTTTGGATTCCGTAGAAATGTTGGAACACGTGAGGCAATACTAACCTTACGACTTATCTTAGAAAAAAGATTAAGAAAAGTCAAACCTACTTTTCTAGCATTTGTAGACTTAGAGAAAGCTTTTGACAACGTTAACTGGAATACTCTCTTTCAAATTCTGAAGGTGGCAGGGGTAAAATACAGGGAGCGAAAGGCTATTTACAATTTGTACAGAAACCAGATGGCAGTTATAAGAGTCGAGGGGCATGAAAGGGAAGCAGTGGTTGGGAAAGGAGTGAGACAGGGTTGTAGCCTCTCCCCGATGTTATTCAATCTGTATATTGAGCAAGCAGTAAAGGAAACAAGCCGGCCGCCGGTGGCCGAGCGGTTCTGGCGCTACAGTCTGGAACCGCGCGACCGCTACGGTCGCAGGTTCGAATCCTGCCTCGGGCATGGATGTGTGTGTTGTCCTTAGGTTAGTTAGGTTTAAGTAGTTCTAAGTTCTAGGGGACTTATGACCTCAGCAGTTGAGTCCCATAGTGCTCAGAGCCATTTGAACCATTTGAAAGGAAACAAAGGAAAAATTCGGAGTAGGTATTAAAATTCATGGAGAAGAAGTAAAAACTTTGAGATTCGCCGATGACATTGTAATTCTGTCAGAGACAGCAAAGGACTTGGAAGAGCAGTTGAACGGAATGGACAGTGTCTTGAAAGGAGGATATAAGATGAACATCAACAAAAACATAACGAGGATAATGGAATGTAGTCAAATTAAATCGGGTGATGCTGAGGGGATTAGATTAGGAAATGAGACACTTAAAGTAGTAAAGGAGTTTTGCTATTTAGGGAGTAAAATAACTGATGACGGTCGAAGTAGAGAGGATATAAAATGTAGACTGGCAATGGCAAGGAAATCGTTTCTGAAGAAGAGAAATTTGTTAGCATCGAGTATAGATTTAAGTGTCAGGAAGTCGTTTCTGAAAGTATTTGTATGGAGTGTAGCCATGTATGGAAGTGAAACATGGACGATAATCAGTTTGGATAAGAAGAGAATAGAAGCTTTCGAAATGTGGTGCTACAGAAGAATGCTGAAGATAAGGTGGGTTGATCACGTAACTAATGAGGAGGTATTGAATAGGATTGGGGAGAAGAGAAGTTTGTGGCACAACTTGACTAGAAGAAGGGATCGGTTGGTAGGACATGTTTTGAGGCATCAAAGGATCACTAATTTAGCATTGGAGGGCAGCGTGGAGGATAAAAATCGTAGCGGGAGACCAAGAGATCAATACACTAAGCAGATTCAGAAGAATGTAGGTTGCAGTAGGTACTGGGAGATGAAGAAGCTTGCACAGGATAGAGTAGCATGGAGAGCTGCATCAAACCAGTCTCAGGACTGAAGACCACAACAACAACAGGTATTTAGTTGAATTTACGGCTTTCAGATTAGACTTATTTATCGTGTAATCGAAGTTTAACGAGTTCCTTTTGGTACTCATGTGAATGACCTCACACTTTTCGTTATTTAGGGTCAACTGCCACTTTTCGCGCCATTCAGATATCTTTTCTAAATCGTTTTGCAGTTTGTTTTGATCGTCTGATGACTTGATTAGTCGATAAAGGACAGCGTCATCTGCAAACAACTGAAGACGGCTGCTCAGATTGTCTCCCAAATCGTTTATATAGATAAGGAACAGCAAAGGGCCTATAACACTACCTTGGGGAATGCAGAAATCACTTCTGTTTTACTCAATGACTTTCCGTCAATTTCTACGAACTGTGACCTCTGACAGGAAATCACAAATCCAGTCACATAACTGAGAGATATTCCATAAGCACGCAATTTCACTACAAGCCGCTTGTATGGTACAGTGTCAAATGCCTTCCGGAAATCCAGAAATACGGAATCGACCTGAAATCCCTTGTCAATAGCACTCAACACTTCATGCGAATAAAGAGCTAGTTGTGTTCCACAAGAACGACGTTTTCTCTACCAATGTGTGTCAATAGACGGTTTTCTTCGAGGTAATTCAAAATGTTGGAACACAATATATATTCCAAAATCCTGCTGCATATCGACGTTAACGATATGGGCCTGTTATTAAGTGGATTACCCCTATTACCTTTCTCGAATATCGGTGTGACCTGTTCAACTTTCCAGTCTTTGGGTACGGATCATTCATCGAGCGAACGGTTGTATATGATTGTTAAGTATGGAGCCAATGCATCAGCATACTCAGAGGAACCTAATTGGTGTACAGTCTGGACGAGAAGACTTCATTTTATTAAGTGATTTAAGTTGCTTCATTACTCCGAGGATATTTACTTCTACGTTACTCATGTTAGCAGCGGTTCTTGATTCGAATTCTGGAATATTTACTTCATCTTCTTTTGTGAAGGCATTTCGGAAGGCTGTATTTAGTAACTCTGCTTTGGCAGCACTGCCTTCGATAGTATCTCCATTGGTATCGCGCAGAAAAGGCATTTATTGTTTCTTGCCGTTAACATACTTCACATACGCCCACAATTTCTTTGGATTTTCTGCCAGGTTTCGAGACAAAGTTTCGTTGTGGAAACTGTTATAAGCATCTCGCATTGAAGTCCGCGCTAAATTTCGAGCTTCTGTAAAAGATCGCCAATCTTGGGGATTTCGCGTGTATTTAAATTTGGCATGTTTGTTTCGTCTGCAGCAGTGTTATAACCCGTTTTGTGTATCAAGGAGAATCGGCTCCGTCGTTTGTTAATTTATTTGGTATAAATCTCTCAACTGCTGCCGATACTATTTCTTTGAATTCAATCCACATCTGGTCTACACTAATATTATTAATTTGGAAGGAGTGGAGATTCTCTCTCAGGAAGGCGTCAAATGAATTTTTATCTGCTTTTTTGAATAGGTAAATTTTTCGTTTATTTTTGGAGGATTTGGGGGTTACGGTATTCACTCTCGCTACAATAACTCTGTGTTCACTAATCCATATATCCGTTTTCATGCTCGTCATTAACTCAGGATTATTTGTTGCTAAGAGATCAACTATGTCTCCACAACCGCTTACTATCCGTGAGGGCTCATGAACTAACTGCTCGAAACAATTTCCAGAGAATGCGTTTAGCACAATTTCGGATGATGTTTTATACGTACCTCCGGAATTAAACATGTATTTTCGCCAACATATCCAGGATAAATTAAAGACACAACCAACTATAATTGTACAAGTCGGGTACGTGTTTGAAATCAAACTCGTTTTCTTTGAACCTTTCAGCAATTGTATCATCTGTATTGGGAGGTCGGTAAAAGGATCCAATTATTATTTTATTCCGGTTGCCAACAATGACCTCTATCCATACTAACTTACAGGAACTATCTACATCAGTTTCGCGACAGGATAAACTACAGCAACAAACACGCCACCGCCAACCGTGTTTAGCCTATCCTTTCGGAACACCGTTAGGCTCTTCGCAAAAAATTCGGCTGAGCTCATATCCGGCTTTAGGCAGCTTTCAGTGCCTATAACGATTTGAGCATCAGTGCTTTCCAATAGCGCTTGGAGCACTGGTACTTTCCCAACACAGCCACGACAATTTACAACTGTTATACCGAGGGTTCCTGTATTTACGTTCTTTCTGTGTTCAGCCTGCACCCTTTGTGATTGAAGCCCTTCTTGTGTTTTCTCGAGACCCTCTAACCTAAAAAATCGCCCAGTCCACGTCACACAGCCCTTGCTACCAGTTGAGCCGCCTCCTGTGTATAGTGGGCACGTGACCTATTCAGCGAAACACGAAACTCAACCACCCTTTGGCGGAAGTCGAGGAATCTGCAGCCTACCCGGTCGCAGAACCGTCTGAGCCTCTGATTCAGACCCTCCACTCGGTTCTCTACAGAGGTCCGCAATCGATCCTGTCGACTATGCTGCAATTGGGTCAGCTCTGCTTTCATCTTCAAAGCAAGACTAGCAGCCTTTACCAATTCTGTTAGCCGCTCGAAACCAGAGAGAATCTCTTCTGATCCGAAGTGACACACATCATTGGCACCGACGTGAGCAATCACCTGCGACATGCAGTTGTCTGCACCCTGTGGTCTTCATGATATCTGGCAGGACCCGTTCCACATCTGGAATGACTCCACCCGGTATGCACACAGAGTGCACATTGGGTTTCTTACCCTTCTTTTCAGCCATGTTCCTAAGGGGCCCCATAAGGCGCCTAACATTGGAGCTCCCAATTATTAACAGTCCCACCCTCTGTAATTGTCCGGATCTTGCAGGCTGAGAGGTTTCCTCTGAAATAGGACAGGCGACAGCATGTGGTTCAGCGACAGTGTCAGCCACAGACAGCACCTGGACCTGTTTCTCAGACAAACTGGGGAGGTCTTACGTGAGGCCGCCTGGGAAGCTTTCGCCGCCTGCTACGCCCCAGGGCGATCTCCCACTCGACCACAGGCGAGGGGTGAACCTCATTGCGAGCGTAACTGGGTTGGCCACCGGTGAAGAGCGATCGGTGGACTCGGACGTGCTGGGCGTCCGTTGGATCCCCACGGCCGGCCCACAACAGTGGTGCCCATCCACTGCAGCCTCGAGCTGTGTAATCGAAGCCATCACAGCCTGAAGCTGAGAGCGAAGTGTCACCAACTCGGCTCGCATCCGCACGCAAAAATCGCCGTCCCTGTCCATACTAAAGACCGCGTAAAACTAAAGTATGCAGATAAACGGACTATCGGCACGTGCTGCACAACTCTACTGTAGACCCTGACGAAACTGCAGGAACTGTGTCTAATACATTATAGTAATACGCAGAGATTCAAAAACTTAACTACCGAAGCACTCAGGTGAAACCAAATAATTCGCCCTTGATTAGGAACTTGTAATATGCCACAAAATCGATTTACTTTCCGACGCAAACGAAAATGCGATAACTGTGGCTACAAGATATTAAATAAACAAACAGAAACTCAAGAAACTATACTATTAAAGCACACAGCTGATATAAAATTCGCACCTGGTTAGGAACTCGTAAAAGTCACAATATCGATTACTTCCCTGTTGCTGCTTGTGCCTCGGCCGGCTACTGCTGCCTGATACAGAAGAATGGGAAAGTAAATTGAGGATGTGTTGGATGACGATGCGTTTGGCCTTAGGAAAGGTAAAGGCACCTGAGAGTAAATTCTGACCTTGCGATTGACAATGGAAGCAAGACTGAAGAAAAATCAAGATACATTCACAGGACCTGTCGACCTGGAAAAAGCGTGCGACAATGCAAAACGGTGCAAGATGTTCGAAATCTGGAAAGAATAGGGGTAAGCTATACGGAGAGACAGGTAATATAAAGTATGTATAAGAACCAAGAAGGTATAATGAGAGTGAACGACAAGGAAAGAAGTGCTCGAATTAAAAGGGCGTAATCGAAGGATCAATGATGGAAATAAAAGAAGGATTCAGAAGTGGAATTAAAATTCAAGTTGAAAGGATATCAGTGATACGATTCGCTGATGGCACTGTTATCCTGAGTGAAAGCGAAGAAGAATTAAATGATCTGCTGAATGTGGACTGGGAGTAAATCAAAGAAAGACGAAAGTAATGAGAACAGCGAGAAACTTAAAATCAGGATTGATGGCCACGAGGTAGACGAAGTTAAAGAATTCTGCTACTTAGGCAGCAAAATAACCAATGACTGACGGAGCAAGGAGGCAAAAAGGGCATTCGTGGCCTAGATAAGTCTTCGAGTATCAAACATAGGCCTTAATTTGAGGAAGAAATTCCTGAGAATGTAAGTTTGGAGCACAGCATTGTATGGTAGTGAAACGTGGACTATGGAAAACCGGAACGAAAGAGTATCGAAGCAATTTAGATATGATGGTACAGACCAATGTTGAAAATTAGGTGGACTGATAAGGTGATGAATGAAGAGCTTCTACGCAGAATCGGAGAGGAAAGAAATATGTGGAAACACTGACAAGGAGAAGGGGCAGGATGATAGGACATCTGTTGCGACATGAGGGAATGACTTCCACAGCACTAGAGGGGGCTGTAGATGGCGAAAACTGTAGAGGAAGACAGAGGTTGGAATACATCCAACAAATAATTGAGGACGTGGGTTGCAAGTGCTACTCTGAGATGAAGAGGTCGGCATAGGAGAGGAATTCGCGACGAATCGCAAAAACGAGTCAGAAGACCGATGACAAAAAGGATTCGAATCGGGCACCATACCAACGTATGTTAGCGACCCCGGCCACGGAGGCGGATAGACAGCGAAAACTTAGTCGGCGAGAAAATTTTCCTTTAATCATTTTGTGAGAAGTGTCGACGAGAAAAAGCTTTGAAATTATGTGTAAAGTTCGTCGAAAGTCAATAAGCGTTCTCATTCTCAAATTACTGGAGAACATGGTGCAAGTATTTACACTCCGTTAGTTATACTACCTCAAGACACACAGTTCCTGACTGTAATATTTGTCTTACTGTACTAAACTTTTACCATAAGATTAGACCTCTCAATGAGCAGATTATGGTAGCATGTTAAAGTTTTACAGTCAGCCAATAATTACGCAGAATACTGAAAACAAAATTTTTGTTGCCTGTGGTAGCCAGTAGATATGCAGCCCTCGGTTGGACATGGTTTCGCGAGAGCGGTTTAGAAACACAGATACTATACATGGACGATGGCTTTTTGTTCGGACTTCCTCGCTGTCCACCAAATCTAGGTCGACAAAAGCTACTGGAGCACTCTGGGTCAAACACACTGCATGACTACATTCGATGTTATCAAGTGCCTCACACCCCAGACAGTCACTGGATGTGCTGCTTTTCCTGATGTTTACAGCCCTACTATGATATCAATGTGTTTTTATTTGATGAGGCGTGATGTAATTGATTATACGTGCTTGATAACGAATTCATTAGCTGAATCCGCTAGGACAACGCAATTGTTGCCCGAAGATGATGCGGATGTGTTCTAGTTTATACTGTCCCACCGCTAGAGTGATTATCAATATATTCAGGCAATACAAGGTCAATGTCCTCATAACAGAAACACACTTGGGAGAAGTCCCTACATTAACCTTTTACAATGAAGCTAGACACACAAATGTCTTTGCTATTCCGTCGAAAATTGACGACAGACCCAAGAAGCCACATTTTTTAATTTTTTTTACTGAAATAAAGACAACCGGTCACAATCTATTCTACTTTAGCTGAACGAAGTCGTTATCTGTTTATAACCTCAAAGATTTATCTTCGAATGGTAGAACCGGTTTTGTGTGATGGCGTTGGTATGCATGATCATACTGTAGTTTTGTGATTAGCGTATCAACCAAAATACCACTATTAGCAACCTATTGTAGAAAAAAATATACAAAGCTTGTATTGCCGTCTGTGATCACGAAATAGATGAACTTCAAGAATTTTGCTGCTTGGGAGAACTGGAACGGAACAGAATAGAATAGAGTAGAATCGTTTGAGATTTGGTGATACAGAAGATTGCTGGAAATTAGGTGGATTGATGCAGTAAGGAAGGAGGAGGTTCTCCTCAGAAACAGCGAGGGAAGGAGTATATGGAATACACTGACAAGAAGGAGGGATACAATGATAGGACAACTATTGCGACGTCAAGCGGAACGTTCCATGGTGCTAGAGGGAGCTGTAGAGAAAGATAGTAAGTAATTAAGGATGTAGGTTCCAAGTGCTACTTTGAGATGAAGAGATTGGCACAGGAGACGAATTCGTGGCGGGCCACATCAACCAGTCACAAGATTGATGACGCAAAACAACTACAGTCTGCGAAATTGAACTTTACAGTTTGATTGAGGCACGTACATTATTTACTTAAAATGAATAGAGTAAATAACTGTGGCTGCTTTTCGTCTTATTTCAATGCGTTGCTAACAACACCGAAAAAAAAACTTTGTCCATGTACTTTCAGTGGCCTGTAAGAATAGGCAACTATACATCCATAATTTTCTTGTATCATTTATTATTATTTCAGTTAATGTAGTAAAATCGACATGGAAACGTCTTAGAAAGAAGAACAAAATAGAAGTTGGGACGATGAGATTACGCGATCCGGGAAAAAATCATGTAAACAATGTTGCAGTCGGTCTTGGGTTCATCAAATGTTTGTCATAAAAAATATTATTCTCAAGAGCTAAGCATAGTTTTCTTGTTGTTTTGGACGTCTACATATGACCAATCTAAAGCATGTACTCATTTACGACTTGTAGTATTAGACTCCCTTAGAATTACGAAAGGGGTATTTAGACATACAAGGAGTAGAGAACATTAGTCACTTTAGATGTAGAAAAATCTACGTACATTTCACTTAATTGCAGAATATGGACAAGAATTAATTGCTTGCTGTTTAAAACAAACTGTAAGCTACTGTAAGACCATATCATGTAATTGTGCAGCTTACACAACTCGCCGACGGAAAGTTCATATATACTTAAATTTTACGTTCATGGATGATTAAACTCACACAAGAATAAAACACTACACCTAAAACGATTTATAGTAATTCGTTTTTATTTCCTGCAGTGTTTGAGGCTTCGCTCAAACTCTCAGGGCACCACGTCGGTTTGCGGATGCCGCATTAATGCTATTTATTAATTCACTTCTACATTACGGCCGACAGATTTATCAAGTAAGCTTCAGCAACTACGTTTAAATTTATCCTTTTATTTCACCGGGTCAGTTGCACATATATTTTTGAGACGACTAGTTTTGATCAGTACTTAATGAACGTCAGGTTTATATGGTTGCGTATGAAAACCATCGTATTCATACGGAATTACACACTATGATTGATAAAATCTTCTTTGTTTACAAGCGACGCCTTCTCGAATAAAAACTGAAGCTTTAGATGGCGGAAATAGCCATCCAAAGTTCGAGTGTTTCATTCGAAACGACGCAGCTTGTAACCCGAGAAGATTTCATTCAATTATTCCGCCGCGAAAGACTCCGAGGATACAAGGTCACACATAAAATCCCAACCACGCTGCACTCTCATCTAGCATACCAATTATTCTAGATACAAGAGCACAGTGTATTTGGAAAATAGCTTCATTTCGCAATGATCGCTGCGAATTATGAAAAATGGTACCGGTTCCAAGCTAAGATGCTACACCACCATGTGTAAAGAAAATAATTTTTTTAACCGAATACTTCCAACAGCGAGTTAAAAAACTTTACATTACAGAAGAGCCACGCGAAATGAAAATCGGCTGTTTTTTTTTTAATTTTTTTTTACAGAGTAACTGAAGCATTTATTAATAAAATGCAATTACAAACGGGACTAGCTTAGTCTTATACAGTACGTTAAAGTGTCTTTACAGCGTGAAAATCGGAAGGGGGGATTTTCGTCATTGTATCGCGTCCTGGCCTGTGAAGCGTTATTTTGCTCCGATATTTGAATAAAGTGACAGAAATTGTAAAAACCAAGTTAGCAAATGAATATTCTTTCCTCCTTATTGGGCAATGGAGCAACTGTCAGTGTTGATAGTGGTGGGCATTCTTCCTACTGCTTCTCATACGCATCTAAAAGGAATGAAATTTTATTTATTTATTTATTTATTGTTCCGTGGGACCAAATTAAGGAGAAATCTCCGTGGTCATGGAACGAGTCAATACATGAAATTATAACACGATATTAGAAACAGATAAAATGAAATATAGAAAAAAAAAACATATTCAGGTGACAAGTCATAAGTTTAAATGAAGACAATCAACAATGTAACACTGGAATTTGCTTAATTTTTTAGCTCTTCCAGGAGCTCCTCGACAGAATAGAAGGAGTGAGCCATGAGGAAACTCTTCAGTTTAGACTTAAAAGAGTTTGGGCTACTGCTAAGATTTTTGAGTTCTTGCGGTAGCTTATTGAAAATGGATGCAGCAGAATACTGCACTCCTTTCTGCACAAGAGTCAAGGAACTGCATTCCACATGCAGATTTGATTTCTGCCTAGTATTAACTGAGTGAAAGCTGCTAACTCTTGGGAATAGGCTAATATTGCTAACAACAAACGACATTAAAGAAAATATATACTGTGAGGGCAATGTCAGAATTCCCAGATTTTTGAATAGGGGTCGACAAGAGGTTCTCGAACTTACACCACATATAGCTCGAACAGCCCGTTTTTGAGCCAAAAATACCCTTTTTGAATCAGAAGAATTACCCCAAAAAATAATACCATACGACATAAGCGTATGAAAATATGCGAAGTAGACTACTTTTCGTGTTGAAGTGTCACTTATTTCAGATACTGTTCTAATGGTAAATAAAGCAGCATTTAGTTTCTGAACAAGATCCTGAACATGGGCTTTCCACAACAGCTTACTATCTATCCGTACGCCTAGGAACTTGAACTGTTCCGTCTCGCTTATAACATGCCCATTCTGTCTGATTAAAATGTCAGTTCTTGTTGAATTGTGAGTTAGAAACTGTAAAAACTGAGTCTTACTGTGATTTAGCATCAAATTATTTTCCACAAGCCACGAACTTATTTCATGAACTAAATTATTTGTTACTGTTTCAATATTACACACAAGATCCTTCACTATCAAGCTGGTGTCATCAGCAAACAGAAATATTTTTGAATCACCTGTAATACTAGAAGGCATATCATTTATATAAATAAGAAACAGCAGTGGCCCCAGCACCGACCCTTGGGGAACGCCCCACTTAACAGTGCCCCATTGGGACTGAACATCACTACCACTCTCAATATTGCGGAGAATTACCCTCTGCTTTCTGTTCTTAAAGTAAGAGGCGAACCAATTGTAAGCTACTCCCCTTACTCCATAATGGTCCAACTTCTGCAGTAATATTTTGTGGTCAACACAGTCAAAAGCCTTCGTTAAATCAAAGAAAACACCTAGCGTTCGCAACCTTTTATTTAATCCGTCGAAAACCTCACAGAGAAAAGAGAATGATTTCAAAATAATACTGGCTCCTGAAGTTTTTACCATTTGAGAGTCGTAGTAATTTAACGCCATCATCAGTTCTGTGGGACCTGTATCTGACATAAGCGAGAGCTTCAGATTCACAGTTCGGAGACAGTGGCTAGATCATGCTTGCTCAAACTGATCGCAAGTCACTGTTACATGGTTCGCAAATAACCTTAGGGATGTGCACTGTTTATGCCAGATTTAAATCAGGGCTGGACGCTAAATACATTCGGGACATTGTGCCTCTATCATGAACTGCTGACCTCGCAGTTCCTCCGTTTATCTTCTATCGGAAATAATTCTCCGTTTTTGTATTTATGTATATTACGAATTATATTTTATGGGATAAATATAACCTTAAAACTTATCCTGTTGAAAAAGGAGTTTGTTGTGCGTTAGCTGGAAATGGTAGCTAAAACACTAAAATGTCCTAAGTGTCAACAATTAAATGAACTTCTCAATTCTAAAATACAGCAGAGAAGGAAACACAATTTTTTTGGCAGCAAAGCAAAAGAACCTCTAAATGGATTGTTGTATTATCTATTCCATCACAGAAATAGTATCTGAAGACCCTAACGGCTTTTACACCAATCTGCAAAAAAGTTATGATAGGCAGATGACAGCCCCTATGCATCCTTCTCTGCAGGAAGGGACTGAGTTCAAATACTTTGAAACTACCGTAGAACAGTTTCATCCAAGTGAAAATATTTGCAAAGATGATCTACATGAAGTGTTTAGCAGTCATCGAGATTATCTCAGCAGCAGTGTGAACGAAGATGGTGATTCTGTTGCAAACTGGCTTAAATTCTTTTCTTCAATACCTGAGTAAGGTGTATCAAGTTGTATCTCCAAATTGGTAGGATTTTTGTTCAGTATCCCTCGCTCCAATGCCTTTCGTGGACCGAATCATTTCTTCCGTGAAAAATACGGTATGACACAAGAAACCGATGTTCATCAGAATTCATCAGGGCGGAACACAAGGTGACAGTGAAATATGAAAACATGCCCTGTTCAAAAACATTTAAATATTCAATTATTGAAAATTAAATATTAAATTAAATATTCCACTATTAAAAGGTGCCCAAGTTTCAGTGAAACAGAATCAATCTGAATCTTGGCCTTGAAAAAAAAATACATATGTAAGTTGTGTGTTTTTAGATGAGTACTTCTGCACTATTTACATTACGTGCACATTATGAAGTGTATGGAAGGGCTGTGTAATTTATTGTGGAATCGACTAACGTCTGGAGCAGTGCTGTAGGGAACCGGAACCATGAACCGTGCAGGGCTATCTATAAATCCGTTAGAGTACGAGGGGGTGAAGATCTCTTCTGAACAGCACGTTGCAAGGAATCCCAAGTATGCTCTATAACGGTCATGTATGGCGAGTTTGGTGGCCAGTGGAAGTGTTTAAAATCAGAAGAGTGTTCCTGGAGCCATTCTATAGCAATTCTCGACGTGTGGGGTGTCGCATTGTCCTGCTGGAATTGCCCAACTCCGTCGGAATGCACAATGAACATGAATGGATGCAGGTGATCACAAAAGGACGCTTACTTACGTGTCACCTGTCAGAGTCTTATCTAAACGTATCAGGGATCCCATATCACTCCAACTGCACACGTCCCACACCATTACAGGGCCTCCACCAGCTTGAACACACCCCTGCTAACATGCAGGGTCCACGGATTCATAAGGTTGTCTCTATACTTGTACCCGTCCATCCGCTAGATACAATTTGATATGATACTCATCCGATCAGCAAACATGCTTCCAGTCGTCAACAGCCCAGTGTCGGCGTTGACGGGCCCATGCGGGGCGTAAAGCTTTGTGTCGTGCTGTCATCAAGGGTACAGTAGTGGGTCTTCGGCTCCGGAAAGGGTAGCACTTCTGTCTTCGTTGGTCCCGTTCTTGCAGGATCTTTTTCCGGCCGCATCGATGTCGGAGATTTGATGTTTTAGCGGATACCTGATATTCACGGCACAGTCATGAAACGGTCGCACGGGAATATCCCCACTACATCGCTAACTCGGAGATGCTGTGTCTCATCTTGATAACCTGTCATTGTAGCAGCAGTAACTGATCTCACAACAGCGCCAGACACTTCTTGTCTGATATCGACGTTGCCGGCCGCAGCGCCGTAGTCTGCCTGTTTACATATCTGCCGGCTGGAGTGGCCGAGCGGTTCTAGGCGCTACAGTCTGAAACCAAGCGACCGCTACAGTCGCAGGTTCGAATCCTGCCTCGGGCATGGATGTGTGTGATGTCCTTAGGTTAGTTAGGTTTAAGTAGTTTCAAGTTCTAGGGGACTGATGACCTCTGAAGTTAAGTCCCATAGTGCTCAGAGCCATTTGAACCATTTTTTTGTTTACATATCTCTGTATTTGAATATGCATGTCTACATCAGTTTCTTTGACGCTTCAGTATAACTGGTGGTTACTCCGCTTTTCATTTGTCAAAATATGGCAACCCTAGTGTGTGAGTATGTCCTGGTATTGATCTGACACCTTGTTTAACTTCTCGTTTCCATTAACAGTGTCGGCTAAGCATATACTGAATATAGCAGGTGAAAAATGGTTCAAATGGCTCTGAGCACTATGGGACTCAACTGCTGTGGTCATAAGTCCCCTAGAACTTAGAACTACTTAAACCTAACTAACCTAAGGACATCACACACATCCATGCCCGAGGCAGGATTCGAACCTGCGACCGTAGCGGTCGTGCGGTTCCAGACTGTAGCGCCTTTCAACGCTCGGCCACTCCGGCCGGCCGCAGGTGAAAAGCTAAGCCCTTGTCGCACTCCTTTAGTAACTATTATTGCCCCCTTCTTATCTTTCCCTGTATCTATCATGCTACTAAAAAAATGCAGTACATGCCCCTCGCAGTGTTACTAAAGTCACAATCACGATGCAATGCGCCACACCTCCATATTCAGAGGCGTCTCTTGTCGGATATTTAAGGTGTGGCCAAATGTTTTGATAGAAAAACGCTAAGTTTATGTAAGTGGACGTCGAAGGAGACGAAGACATCAGCTGGTGCGCCACTGGTGGGGGCTACTAACCTGAAGGACGCGGGGCTGGGCTACCTGCCAGGAAGCCATGCCGAACGACCTTTCGTCACTTGGTCTGCCGGCGGTCCTCGAGCTTCGTGACACACATTCCCCTCCCGATATACTGGCCGGGGAGACGCTGGTGTGTCATTCTAAACCCTAGCCGAAACTCAATGCGTGTGAAGTTCGCGAAAAGCAATAGTAGTTGCCAGCATGAGGTGCCTTTTTTTTTTTAAGGTGCAGAAATAGCGCGATTTACAAGGCGCATGTTTATACCAGCACCTCACTAAAACTTCGAGCCAAATACAGAAACCTTCCTGACCATTCTGATTTAAAATTGTGTCAAAACCTTAGTTCCAAAACACACGATATGTGTGCTCAGTATGGTGTACTGCCATGAGCGCTTTTTCAGTTTAGTATTCTATTTGTATTGCTTTACGAGACTAAATGAATGAAAATAATGGTAACTGTTGTGCCTAACGCCAAGAACACAGGCTGATAATTTCGAGTACGAAGTCCAATATTCAGGATTGAAAACTGCATACACACACACACACACACACACACACACACACACAAAATTTATACTCAGAGTGTTTGTTTTGAGACAAGTATCTCGAAAACGACGCATCGTACGAAAAAAGTGTGCCTTTTTTTGCAATTAAGAAACGACACATTTAATTCTACATTTCATTTACGATGTAAATGTAAACCTTCGTGTTCTAACGGCTGATACTGATTTTCAGAATTTACTTTAGTGTTGCAAATTTGACTGTACAGTACAATACAGTTAGCCGTTTCAATGTCCGGTCGGAAACTACGTTTAGCTTGATCCGGAAACAACTACCTGATGTAACAGCTTTCTGTTCCTATAGTGTCGCTTGATTTCGGTGCATTCCCTTTCCTTTCACAATTAGGGTGCTTTATTTCGATGAATCCCCTCGCCTCTCACCACTGGGATGACTGATTTCGGTACGTTACAAACAGCGTACTTGCCAGAAATGTTAACGTCTTGCCATCTTATTTGTACTACACTATTAACAGCAACACTTGAGTAAAGTTTCAGTATCAATATCAACCACTGGAACACAAAGGTTTACAATTACATCGTAAATGAAATCAACTGCGTCGGTTCTTTATTGCAAAAACAGCCGCAGCTTGTATTTGCCGATTACAGCGCCTTCTACCAGGAATGGGAAACAATGGTTTGAGTAAACTGCACTATTTTTTTTTTTGGGGGGGGGGGGCGTACAATTCGATAATACAATAAAAATGGGAGGGGGTTTCCTATTTGAATGCACGAAGTTCACTCCGCCCACATAAGAGAGGTGGTTAGTTGGTGGCCAGTTCTAGCCCAGACCGGTGTCCCCTTAAGGGGCTCCGGAACGCCCTATACTTGCAATGTTAAAATAACGCTTATAAATTACATCTTTCCTCACAAAGTATTTGAGGTAGGATGTTGAACTTTTTACAGATTATTTATTGGAATATGGGCTACAACTTAACACAGGGATTTTACAAAATATTAGTTCAGTTATTAAAGATGATTTTTTTTCAATTGTAATGAAAATTCACAACATTTTTTTTTGCAATTTTTTATTTATATATTCAAAAATATACAGTTTTTTGGAAAAAGGCTGTGTTAAATTATGCAGAAGGTACTGTGTAACATTTACTGAAAGTTTGAAACAAATATGTTTGGAAGATCCTTAGAAAACATGTAATTAGTATGAGAAAATAAAAGTTTTGGGAATCTTCATCCTCTGCAAACTCCTCCTCCAGCTTCCTCTTGTTCCTCCTCCTGTTTACTCTTGCTTGTATTTCTAGACTCTTTACAGCCCTGTCTGCAGCCCGAAGGCGTTCCTTGTCTAAAGCAAGCATCGCTCGTACCATGTTAGAACCTATCTTCATTCCCATATTTCTAAATACATTTGGCTTTCCAACATTTCTCCTTTTCTTAAAAGCCTTCAGAGGATTTCTAATAACTTTACTTTACTCATTATTATACTTCAACAAAACAGAGACTCAAGAAACAGAATTAATTACGAATATTTTCGAGATAACGACAGAGTAAATAAACATGAAACAATCGACAATCACACCAGCGATATATATTGAACCATCACAGGTTAGCCACAACACATAATTTATCTCACATCACTAAAATGTACCTGATGAACACGGATGTTAATAATAACACCATTTGACAGCAGTTTAACAGCGCCACAGTGGGTCACGCCCATGTAGAACACATTTCAAAAAAAATTTAAAAATAGATGTAGTCTTCGGAATTGAATAAATTATATATCTATTAAAAGGTAATAGTCTGCAGATTCAGAAAACGCAAAAAAGTAAAAATTGAACTTTTCATGATTTTGAGACTTTCCGGAGCCTTAACTTTTCACCTAGAACATTCTTTCTCGTGTGAAGCGTCGTTTTAGAGATATTTAGTTGTCTCCAATTAAAATACCCTTTATAGTTTTCCAGGATGAATGGTAAATATTCAGGGATACGACAGGAACATCCGAAGCAAAAAAATAATCTAGTAAACATCGGCTCAAAAATGCATATCTGAAGAACAATGAGCAGTAATTCATCTTCGACACAGTGGAACATCCCTCTTCTACTGAAGAAGTCTTCGTAGCTCTTAAGTAATGTATTTTTTAACCCATATTAACTAAACAATTTTCGCTTCAAATGAGCACCGAATTAAATGTATTAGGCCTACAGCCAATATAGCTTTACTTTCTGACAGTTGTGAAAGTAGCGTGTATTCAGCTTGCAAACTGATTTTTTTTTTTTTCAAATTTAAGTAGCTACTGAATGGAATAGTGTCACTTTTACACACTGTGGTAAGCAAAACGAAGAATGGTTATGTTTGTAAATTTCGAAGTGTGACTGAAGTTTATCTTTAGTTTTCAATTCCACATTAAGTACATATGAACTCTGTATTTAAATGTCTTATACGATTCAACAAATCTCTAATTAGAGAATTCTCGAATGCTCCACGGAAAATAGTTTTCATGAACACATTTATTCATCGAAAGAGGAAGCTCGCTAATTGAGTGGTAAGTGAGTTCTGTGAATGTCGGGGGAAAACTCACCAAGCGCCTTCTCCGATGTCCACTAGTGTTTACAAGTTACACCGCTCTTTCTTCTGTGCTTTCCTAGTCGCCCTCCACTGATTATCAGTTGTTTATGTGGCTGGTCCGGAAGTTTGGAGGCGCTACGTCGTTATCTAGACTCTTAACTCACGTAATGACTGGGCCTCTTGGGTCATCAGCTCCCGTCCCCACAGGACCCTGTAACCTTAGATTAGACTGCTGTAACACTCGTGACTCGGGTTTAACATTAGTTTCACTTTACGACAAGAGAGCGTTTTGGAAGTTTAGATGAAGACAGTCTCCGAGCGTATAACACATAAATGACAGTTGCGCTGTCCTGTAAGAAAACTTCCCCTACATTATACTGTAGAGCAATTTCACCGAATTCATACCTAAACTACTTCTATTGATTCACACTGCTGCCACTGTAGCATCCTACCGTATCTCATAGGATTTGGATTGAGTATAAAACCTACAAGTAGACGATAAAGATATTTGTAGTAATACTGACTTTCCAGATAAAAGTCTGCGTCCATAACCGTAATAATAATTACTTTGTGAATAATAATTACCTTGTGGTTCAATGTGACAGAGTTAGTACTACTATTTTCGTCTATTTTTGCATTACAGGCGACCGACAAAAATAATAATAATTATTATTGTTGTTTAAGTTGTTAGTTTTATTATTACCCGTTCTGGACGGAGTGTTGTTGTACGGGCTTGTATTTGTCTTGTCTAGGAAACGACAGATGCGTTGTTGAGATCTACAAGGGCTAAATATGGCGACTGGTGCTCTACCCGGTTCTCTGCACATTTCGATGTACATCCTACTTCCGCCGTACCAAAAGCTGCCTTACGTAATTCCTGTTTCGTATGCATTAATAGAGACCAGTTACGTAATTACCGAAAGCCGTCACAAAGTGTCATGTAGGCTGTTCGACCCTCCATCCATCGCAATCTACATCTACGTCTACATGGATACTTTGCAATTCACACGTAAGTGTCTGGCAGAGGGTTCATCGAACCACCTTCACACTAATTCTCTATTATTCCACTCTCGACAACCGCGCGGAAGAAGCGAACACTTATATTTTTCCGTGCGAGTTCTGATTTCCCGTATTTTATTATGACGATCGTTCCTCCCTATGTGGGTTGGCGTCTACAAAGTATTTTCGCATTCGGAGCACAAAGATGGTGATTGAAATTTCGTGAGAAGATTCCGCCACAACGATAAACGTCTGTTTTAATGGTGTCCACCCCAAATCCTGTATCATGTCTGTGACACACTCTCCCCTATTTCACGATAACAGAAAACTTGCTGCTCTTCTTTCAACTTTCTCGATGTACTCCGTTAATCTTATCTGATAAGGGTCTCAGACAGCGCAGCAGTACTCTTTAGAGGACCGACAAGCGAAGTGTAGGCAGTCTCTTTAGTAGATGTGTAACATTTTCTAAGTGTTCTGCCAATAAAACCAAGTCCTTGGTTTGTTTTGCCCACAACATTTTATGTGTGTTATTTCCAATTTTAATTTTTCGTATTTGTAATTCCGAAGTACTTAGTTGAATTTACGGCTTTTAGATTTGGACTGATCTATCGTGTAACCATAGTTTAACGGATTCCTTTTAGCACTCATGTGGATGACTCCTCACTTTTCAATATTCAGGGTTAATTGCCAAATTTCCAATCATTCAGATACCTTTTCTATATCGATTTGCAATTTGTTTTGGTCTTCTGACGAGCTTACTAAAAGGTTAGATTGTCTCCTTAATCGTTTATAGAATATAGATAAGGGCCTATAACACTACCTTTGGGAACGTCAGAAATCACTTCTGTTTTACTCTATGACTTTCCGTCAATTACTACGAACTGTGACCTCTCTGACAGAAATCACGAACCCAGTTACATAACAGAGACGATATTCCATAAGCACACAATCTCACTACAAACCGCTTGTGTGGCACAGTGGCAGAAGCCGTCTGGAAATTTAGAAATACGGAATCAATTTGAAATCCCTTGTCAATAGCACTCGATACATCTTGTGAGTAAAGAGCTAGTTGTGTTTCAGAAGAACGATGATTTTCAAATCCTTGTATCTGTGTATCAATAGAACGTTTTCGTAGGGGTAATTGATAATGTTCGAACACAATATATGTTCCAAAATTCTGCTACATATCGACGTTAATGATAAGGGCTTTTACTCCTATACCTTTCTTGAATATTTGTGTGACCTGTGCAACTTTCCAGTCTTTGAGTACGGATCTTTTGTCGAGCGAACGGTTTTATATGATTGTTAAGTATGGAGCTATTGTGTCAGCACACTCTGAAAGGAACGTAACTGGTATACCGTCTGGACCGGAAGACCTTTTGTTACGTGATTTAAGTTTCTTCACTACTCCGAGGATATTTACTTCTACGTTACTCATGTTGGCAGCTGTTTTTGATTCGTATTCTGGAACATTGTCTTCTTTGGTGAAGGAATTTCGGAAGGCTGTGTTTAGTAACTATGCTTTGGCAGCACTGTCGTCGATAGTATTTCCATTGCTATCGCGCATAGAGTAAATATCTCTGGAGTGAGCATTCACATGCGCAGAACAGATTTTGTGTTGTCAACCTACATTGCCGGCCTGGTCACGTGTTCTCGGGACGTAGTGTGTTTGTCCGTATAGCGCCCTGTATATTTCGAATGTCACTACATCCTAGTACAGACGGATTCTTTTCGTACGTGTCGTGGATTATTTATATATGTTGCGCAGACATTTTTAACAGTATCTAATTGATACCGGGAATAAACCAGCTTCGTAACTTTTACGGGCAAGTGATATTGCATTCTGCGTCTTTGCGATAGGTGTCACAGTTCAGATGCACTCTATTTTTGGTAGTCTTCGGTATGATACGGCACTTTATAGTATTACAGAGCCTGACGTACATTTTTTCAGTGATATTCTTGCAAAACGACTTGACAGTACGCTATACTTTTGCAAGTGTCCGAAAAACACCGAATTTGCCACACATTAGCGATTATATCCCTGCTAATTCGTCCTTTTTTCATGCTATTTCTGCGTATTTATTTTCTCGTTTTTGCGACCTAAAGCACAATTTTTCTTACTGGTGACACTTTGAAGTGTTTATTTAACGCATTTTACGTACTTAATCTCAGTTTATTAAATAAATAGTAGACTGAGTAAGAAGGGGGAAAAAAGGCGATCGGAGAATAAATGTACTGTAAAGCAAATACAGTTGGTCATGTAACAGTCAACCCATATAACACTATTAAGGGAAGTGGAAAGTGACACAAATGAAAGAGTTTGGGGACATGTTTACTAATATTTTACGCTTCTTAATCAAATGGCGAAGAAAATAAATTGAAGGCAAAATACACCAAAGATGATGAATGTGTACTTTGATTAGCTACACTATTGTGTTTTTTACTTCAGTTGTGCAGAAAATGTATTTAAGCTGAATGCAGAAATTGGTAGTAGGTGCTGTGCAAAATTAAAAATAGTTGGTATAGCATCTACCTTCAGCCACACACTTCCAAATTTTCCTCTGTCTAAACATTCCTCTTCAAAGTGTTTTGAACATACTTCGGAATACTCTGTGGGGACAAAATTACTCCTTCTTACTTTCTGGAGCCACATCTTTACTCGTTGTTCAGCCTTCGGAAAACTAAAATATAAATCACACATAATCATTCTCCATGTCCTAGACACACTTAACATGGTCTCCTACTGTAACTTTATAGTAAACAAAATGGTTTGGACACATATTATACGAAGACAATTAAAGACTCCCACTCTATTGAATTTATCTGTCTCCCGTCTTTCATCTATATACATAATCGACAAGTCACTCATAAATGCATGGAGGATAGTATTTGCTGAAACAACTAACCATTCCCTTTCCTGTTCCACTAGCAAATTTACGAGAGGAAGCGATTGTTTGTAAGCTTTTGTACGAGCCGTAGTATCTATTATATAGTCATAAAATGGTAGAAAAATAGGTCTACAGAATCAAGCCTTAATTATAATGGCCGGCCGGAGTGGCGGACAGTCCGCTGTTAGCAGCGGTGGGGCAAGGTCGTCGTGCCTGTGTCCCCCTGTTAGCGTACCGCGCGCGCGAGTGTTTACTGTTAACCTTCCGCTGCGGCGAGTGTCACGCGTCCGTGTCTCGGTAGTGCCATGGCCCACTCGTACCGCAAGTCGACAATTAAGATCACATTTCAAGCGGACTACGCAAGACCTCGAGCACTTGACATTGAACGTTTCATCCGGGAAGAACTTCATATTGCACCTCAAGACATCATTGGGATCCACTTTTCTATAACACAAAGTGTCGTCTACATCAAACTGATCAATGAAAAGCGTGCACTGATGTTGTGTGCCGACACACTCGTGGACTTAAATTTAAGCATCCTGATGACCACATAGGAACTGTCACGATCAACCACGCTGGATTAGGCCTTGCACTCTGAGGGTCTTCGAGCTGCCATTCGAAGTCCCGCCAGATGTTGTGATGACAGCTTTCAAACCGTACGGCAACGTGCTAAGCCACTTGGCTGAAAAATGGCAAACCTTTGAGACGTACCCCGTCTTAAACGGAGTGCGACAAATTAAGATTGAACTGACAAAGCATGTGCCATCCTATTTAGTAATTGGTGGATGCAGAGCCATTGTCATGTACGACGGACAACCGCGTACTTGCGCCGGCTGTGGCCAGGAAGGACATGTCCGATCGGCCTGCATTCAACGCCGACTGTCTCAGACACCGGTTGGTGAAGTTCCATCCCCAGTGACGCCTACTTCACTCCCCATCACGTATGCAGCGGCAGGATCGTAACACCATACTGCAATCAGTAGTCGATGACGGTGTGGCGGACAGCATATCCCCCTCTACGACTTCATCGGCAGACTTGCCTCAAGACGGTGATCAATTGTGCCACCGAGACGAGCCTAAAGAGAAGATGGAAGTAGAAACGGAAATTGTCCCGACTTCTGCCTTCCTACCAATGGAGACCGCATCAGATGATTGCCTCCCGCACTCTGACACAGACCATGTCCGGAAACAACGGTCCCCTCGAAAACGCGAGAAACGGCGCCATACGCCATCCGATGATTGCCTGCTTCGGATGTGTGACCCGGACGAACATCCGGCGTCGGACGACACTCAGGACTCTACCACCACAACTCACCCTTCCCATCACGATGCTACGGCGGATACAATTTCTGAGCCTCGGACTGACAACATCACTTCTGCTACTGAACATGCGCGCGAGCGCTTTACTGACAGCACTAATCAACAGTTACCAATTGCTGCATCTGATTATTGGGCGGATGATTTCGAGGATGAGCCACAGCACCAGGAGGATGCCGAAGGCAGAGATGCTCCCTCGGCTGTACCCAGCACCGACCAACCACAGTGACACGGCTGTATCGTCAGCCTCTGTGGGGCCGCCCCTGCCGCCCACACCTGGCCTCCTAAACAACCCAGTTGCCGACCTGGCTGACCAAACACATCGTCTAGCGACGATTAACATCAACAACATACGTGCCCAACATAAACTAGCGATGCTACAGGATCTGCTCAACGCAGCAGATATCGACATTGCGCTCCTTCAAGAGGTGTATGTCGCAGACTTCAAGGAACCCTATGGCTACAAGACTTGGGTCTCACATGCGTCTGCTAATGGCATTGGTGTGGCGATCCTCCTCCGCGAAGGTATATCCGCAGAAGAAGTCGAGTATCTCCCTGACGCCAGAGGCATGGCTCTTACTATCCAAGGAGTCAAGCTTATTAACATCTATGCACCGTCAGGATCTGGTCGGCGTTGCGAACGATCCACCTTTTTCGCTCATACAATCACGCCCCTCTTTATGGGCCGTCAGGACGCCTTGATAATCGGAGGGGACTTCGACTGTAGCCAAGCACCTAAGGATCAGTTACCACATCATTCTCCCTGCGCAGAACTTGCGACAATTGTAGATAATCTTCAATTGGTGGACTCGTGGGAACATGTTTGTGGCGATCGGCCCGGATCTACTCACTACACCAGCCATTCCTCCAGCCGCATCGACCGGATTTACATCTCGCGCTCCGTAGCTGTTGGGACAAGAGCTGCCGAAGTTTGACCCACAACTTTTTCTGACCACGAGGCCTACATCTGCGCTATTACCCTCGGCCGCCAGAAGGTTGGGCACAGCCGTGGTCCTTGCAAGTTGTACGCGTCGCCCACCTAGCTTCTCAGGAATGCCGCCGCCTTAAAGAGAACACGTGGGACTCTTGTAGCCGCTGGTGTGGCACCTACCGGTCTACACTGTCGTGGTGGTTACTCTGCACCAAACCAAACCTCCGGAAGACCTTGATAGGCTACGGCCGAGATGTTGCAGCATGGAAGAGACATACCATGGACTTTTACTACAGCATGTTAAGGGAATGTACAACACTGCCGTACTCACCTGCACGGCAGGTGACGGTGAACCGTGCCAAGGCACAGATCATCAGATTAACACTTGCCACCTTGACGGTGCGATGGTCAGAGCGCGCACTCAAGACAGAGTGGTCGAGGAGGAACCGTCCATGTACCACGTCATTGCAGAACGACGGCACCGACGCATGACACTGATCCAAGCTATCACGACGGGAGACGGACGACGCCTTGATACCCAGCGCGACATAGGAAACGCCCTTCATGCTCACTACACTAGGCTGTACTCGGAACATCGACATCCCCCAGAGGTGATCGCCGAAGTCTCTCAACTCACTTATGGCTCGATCTCTCCGACAGCGGCGGCGGATTTTACTGCAGATGTAACGGAAGAGGAAATCATTGAAGCCATACAGGCTGGGGCTGCTCATAAGTCCCCGGGACCTGATGGTCTTCCTCTGGAATTTTACCGGACATATCAACAACTGCTGGCACCAGCATGGACTGATATTTGTCGTGATCTTATGTCTCCCACGACGCAGATCCCTGGGGCTTTCCTAGACGGACTGATTGTGCCCATACACAAACCACGAGGCGGATCCAGGATCAGTGACAGTCGGCCCTTGACCTTACTCAACAGTGACTTGATTTTCACCCGGCTTCTGGCGGCACGCCTAAAGCGATCAGTACGATGTGTTGTGTCGCAGGACCAGGCATCGTTAGGTGGTGACCATAATATTCGCACTGCACTGTGCCGATATCGAGATATGATCGCGCTAGCCAAAGCTCGCCAACTGCCAGGACTTTTGGCCTCACTCGACTTTAGCCAGGCCTTTGACAGAGTCGACCACACATTTTTGATGGAGGTACTGCGACACATGGGTTATCGGGACATCATAGTTAAAGTACTGATGCGTCTCCTACGCGGCGCGACGTCCAAGGTGTTATATAATAGCCGTCTCACGCCGCCGATACAGATCCAGCGATCGGTGCGACAAGGCTGCCCTCTTTCGGCGATATTGTACGCCCTCGTCTTGGAACCACTCCTCTGCGGCTTCCGACAACGCCTGACTGGGATGCCCCTTGGTGGACACACTTTTTGCTGCACTGCCTATGCGGATGATCTGGTACTCCTTCTTCGCAGTAATGACGATGTTCGTGCAGCACTGACGTGGGTGGCGACCTACGGCGCGGCATCGGGGAGCCATCTCAATCTCCACAAATCACACGCCCTGTCTATAGGCAGAGGCCTACCCGACGAGCAGCTACTGCCACTGAGGCTCCAGGTACTCTCGCATTTATAGAGCGCATAGAGGGCACCACCATTCGTCACGTGATACAGACGGTATGCCTATCTTTGGAAGGCGTCATCATTCTCGATTAAGAGTTATCGATTGTCATTCTGCTGGCGCAACGTCCACATCCATATCACTCAGTCTCCTGGATGTGTCGGCAGTTAAACACGTGGATGGGACGCTGGGCCACAAGGTATATAGAAAGAACACTCACGCGGATCGATACCTCCACAAGGAATCTAACCATCATCCTAGGCAAAAAAGAGGTGTCATGAAAACCTTGGTGGACAGAGCCAACAAAATCTGCGAGGCGGCTTACTTACAAGATGAACTGAATCACCTACGGTCAGCCTTTATGAAAGACGGATATACCAGCAAGGAAATTGATCGAGCCCTCCATCAAAGAAGAAAAGAAGCCAGAAGTCCAGAGCAACAACAGTCACCTACTGGAAAAGTTTTCCTACCGTTCATTAATAAGGTCACGGACCGTATCGGGAAAGTTGTGGCCAAGTATGGGATCGAAACAATCCTCAGACCCACCAAGAAGGTTAAGGAATATTTAAGAACTGCAAAAGACGCCCGACATCCCGTAGCAACAACTGGGACATACAAAATTCCATGCAGTTGTGGACAAGTATATATTAGAACAAAGAAAAAAGTGTACACACCCGCTTAGCCGAACATAAAAGAAACTGTCGCTTAGGACACATCGAAAAATCGGACGTAGCTGAGCATCTTTTTCGAGATGGGAATCACGAAATAAAATTTCAAGAGACAAGCGTTCTAGCACGAACATCCCATTATCATGCGCACATGTATAGAGAAGCAATAGAAATTCACAAACACCATAACAATTTTAATAGAAAAGAAGAAGTTTTAAAGTGGGACAAAATAAGGATGTCAACGTTGCGCCAGCAGAATGACAATCGATTACTCTTACTCGAGAATGATGACGCCTTCCAAAGATAGGCATACCATCGGCATCACGTGACCTATGGTGGTGCCCTCTATGCGCTCTATAAATGCGAGAGTACCTGGAGCCTCAGTGGCAGTAGCCGGACGACCTCAGAAGATGTCTCCTGCAGATGGAGACGAAACGTCAGGTGGAAATCTTATACATCGACCATGGCCTCTCAGCCCGGAAGTTTCAACTCAGTACTAGCTAAAAATTTTGGAAAGGTATCACAGCTTAAGAGTGTTGGAGAGCTCACTATGCAAGAGCTTTCTGTTAGTATAGTTATTATAGCTAGAAATTAAAGCCAAATTAAGCACTGAATGAAATGTACGAGATGTTCCAGTTTCGATAGATGTCACTGCAAATTATAGCCAACTTATGCAGGACTCTAAAAAATATGAGTATTTGGTAGCTGTGATCTCCACTCTCTTCATGGTTTTAAAGTTAGATTTTCGAAGGTATCAGCAACGCTCACTTTCACACAATGTAGTTGCTGTTTCTCTGCGCGACTGGACAAAACATAATGTAACACGGCTAGAATGTAATTTTATATACGGGCCTCTCTCGATTATGTGGGTTAATGTAGGCTCGAGATTGTACGGATAACCTAACGTCAGTTAATTTCATGTTCCGTGGATCGTTTGTACTGTTGATCATAATTATGTGGAACAAATAGTTCTATATTCAAATTACACATTCATTTGTCAACATGGATACATGCTGATTACCAACGTTTTTTAAAGTTCTGAGTTGAATTACTAATTCCTACCCACCACCATCCACACATACCAAATACAGAAATTCTTCTACGGAACAGAAGTTGCAAATAGGAAACTTTTGACTTGTATTCAGACTTAACTTTGCTGTCACTCAGTCATTTTACATCCCAGGGTGATCAAAAATTTTGGTGGCGGCATTGTTCGCCGTTTCTGTGCTAAAGACAACCTTTATGTGGAGCAACAAATATCATTTTTCCTTCTGGTACTGTAGTTATGTACCTCAATGTTCCTTTTAACTGCAGTGGATTGTTTACAACATCACTAGGGAATAAATATACAGTGAAGCTATAGTCAGCATGTCAAATTCCTTTAACAGATGTCTACCAGATGACATTGGGTAAGCACATTTTATTCTTACAGTACATTTTTGAGCAACCAAGACTTTATTAAAGAAGAGTTTACCCACACCACTGTTCAATGACATTATGAATAAAACCACGGAAAGTTTGTCAGCTTATTGATCTGTCTCTCCCCAAGATCTGCAATGATTCCAAGTGCAAATGTGGCTGAACCAGGTTTTTGTAGGAATTTCAAGATTAAGTTTTTTTCCTCTTTAAATTCTCATCAATATGGACGCCTAAAATTTTTGACGTTTCCACCACAAATATAATCTTCTCACTGCGTGTTACATCTAGTAACTCTAGATGTTCAGAACTGAATATGGAACAAGTTATATACCTGTACCTACTGTAAGTGGGAAAACAAAGGCTTTTTTATTTATTTCTTGATTAGCCTACGTCTGAGTGGTGGGAGAGGGAAATATCTAGCCACAATGCATGATGGCATCAAAATGGTTGGTTCAAATGGCTCTGAGCACTATGGGACTTAACTGCTGAGGTCATCAGTCCGCTAGAACTTAGAACTACTTAAACCTAACTAACCTAAAGACATCACACACATCCATGCCCGAGCCAGGATTCGAACCTGCGACCGTAGTGGTCGCGCGGTTCCAGACTGTCATGATGGCATCATCAATGATGTTATGAGGGGGGGGGGGAGATAGGAAGGGCGAAAATATGGAAACAATGTAAGCTACACTAGTACACGCTCAGCCCACTACCGATATGGCCCGCAAAGAAACCAAGGTGCTATACCTGTAATTACCTATGGTACACGGTAATGCGGAATGCATGTGCTGATGCTAGAAAAGTTCATTTGAAAAGCTCACTGCCGATTTCGTTCAACACGCTTCTCGAATTAGTGTTTATCCACTGACTGGTGACCTCGTTGCCGACCAGACATCTATTATTCCGTCCCTTCTTGCTTGCTTCCTCCCTTCTTTCAGTCATTCATTCTTTCTCCATGCATTTTAAAAACCATCATTGATAAAACTGGAGCACTAGCCCAGCCGTACAAGCTTGAGAATGGAAGTCAGTCGAGATCTGTTAAATGGAATAACTCCATTACATTCGTTTAAAGTTGGTTAGAGAAATCACAATAACGGTTTCGTCTTCCTGACTCCAACGGTTTAACCACTGTGCACTTGGCTTGATAACAACCAAGATGGGCAAACCAAGTACATGTTGTAGGACTGTATAAATTACAACACAAGCCCAGTATACTAAACAATTCACTTGGAAAAGAATGGAATAAGTACGTGGATAAAAAAGCCGAGCTTACGCGAAAAAGAAGCTCACAGAAATTTAAAAAAAAAGATTATTTTTGGACCACATCTCTTAATTCGTCGCTCCGACATGAACAAGTGACGCATGAATTTGCTGAAGTGGCCCAAGGACATGGATCCAGTCTTCTGAATCTGCTGAGTCACGAACTTAAGGACATGGATCCAGGCTTCTGAATCTGCTGAGTCACGAACTTGTGGCCTCACCTGCGCGGCGATCTCCAAACGCTGATCTGGAATACAGTTAACACACCGTCCAGGCAGCTGCACAAGCATTTACTTCTTTAGGCTTCGGCAGATGATCTGACAGAAAGAGGATTGGTCGCTTCTCATTGAAGACAGTCGACGGAGTCACTTTCTAAGCCTTAGCAAATACCAACTATGATTTCCGCTTGTCTATCTAGCAGTTCGGATTATTAATAAAAACTGCGAATAGCCATTGCTCCTTGCAGTGTTCATAGCCTACGTCCTGCAACAGCAACAAAGATTATTTGCCGATTAAAAAACTGCCGGCTTCTCAGGTGTGAGTGCGCGTGGAGATGTGCTATCGGTAACCGGTTCGGGGGTATTCCTGGTGTACTCTATCTTGCACATTAAGCAAGTAATAAGTTAACATTCTTGATTGAACGGCGAATGGCAAAGAATATCTTTATACTTCATCTAAATTATCTCTCTCTCAATGTCGTCGCAATAAGAAGTGTCTTTTCTATACTCAAAATTGATTTTCAGAATACGAAATTGGTGATTGAAAAGCGTGCGCGTCTTATTGCATTTCTTCCAACTCTGGCGTTAAACTGTTCGGAGCTGTAGTCAAATAAAGGGGACGGGATCATAATAAATAAACGACATAATTATGAGAAAAGACGACTGTCTGTGTTTATCATAAGTTGGTGGTAGAGTATTCGAATTTAACATTATCTACAGGCATGCTCTACATCAAAAAGTATAAGAAGTTAACTGTCTTAAACATATAGGGAACAGCAGCTGTTAAGTGGGGTGTTATTGGCGTGTGGAACAATCAAGAAAAATTTGCACTTATCTTTTCCACATAATGTTAACCCGATGTAAAACGGCAGTGGACACGGCAGCCTTAATTTTAATGTCTGTCTATATAATGTCGCGTTCGCAACCATGCCTAATGCTGTTTCCTGTGCCAATAAAGATTTTTTCATCGTCTGTAGAAGTCATAAGCAAAAATTAGTAAATAAATAAATATGTTTGATGCAGACAAATAAAAGTTAAAAGAACGGTCATTTATTGAACGGATATATTTCCGGCCACTGCAAAATACAATGAGAAAGTAGATTTGGGTTTCATATTGCAACTCTGATGCCACGTTGAGCGATAATCTTACCTTTAATATCTCGGGAGCTTTAAAAATATTAAATTAATCAAATCATCTTGCTCGTGTCATTCTCTTTTGCCACGAGTCAAAATATTCGTTTCTTTTAATACGAATATAAGGCGTAGCTTTTAAGTGCCTTGTGTAAAATGTCTAAATCGTCTTGTGTAGGGCTTTTTTTTATGTTCATCGACGTTCATATGATTACCGAGGGCAGTGTTGTTCTGATCATTTGTGCGCTCTCTAAATCGAACTGCTTAGTTCCTGCCCGTCTAACCAACATAACATTTATTTCGGTCTTGGCAGACTATTTTATAAACGCTCGAATTCACGAATTTATAACGTTTTTCGCCGATTGCGCTGCGTAATCTTGCTTCCCAAGTTCCTATAGTGTGAAAACCTACCTTCACTTTAGCCTAATGTTGTGATGTCTCTTTAAGACTTGCCGCTGGGTCTTTGAGTATCTGCAGTGCCATACATCACTCCGTGAGTCACTGATGACGGGCTTGGTATTCAGTTCAGGGCTTTAGCGTTAGGACAGGCGGTCAGTAACCATGCCAACACGCACTTCGTTCCCATTGTCGGCTTTTCTTCCACTACTAGGAATCGAAGCGAATACTTCGGGGTGGAGCTACAGTGCACTAAGGCGCGATAAGTGACTGTTACTGCTACAACCGCCTTTTCTTGTTTCGCTATATTTTATTATTCCCAGTCGCGTCTCACCTTTTCCACTTTAAGGCATCTTCAGTGGTATCTAGAATGATATATTTTTCATGTGTGTTCTTTGTGTGTTTTTTATGGAAATAAGTGATCGCATTTTTTGGTTGGCACCTGCGTTTCCTCTCATCTTGTCGCATGTTGGAGGTCGCATATAATTTCATATACGAAAATAAGTGCGTTTTTATGTTTCGAATTTTTTCTTCAGAATTCGAATGGTTTTCCCTTGTTGTGGCGCAGTATTAGTCTTGTGTCACTAGTTGCAGGTATTTGATCGAAATTTGTGATGTAAAGACTTTACTGTAAGCTCACTTTATATCTCACCCTGTTTGGTTTGTTTACGGTTATTCAGTGCGAGTTTTATGTAATAACTGTCAGACAGTGGCTGAAAGTTTTGGTGTTTAGCTGATTTGAGTTTTGGTTCAAATGTTTTACGAAGTGATTCATGGACAACTGAGTTGAAAGGGGTTGAGTGGTATTATTATTATTATTATTATTATTATTATTATTATTATTATTATTATCTTCTTTCCTTTCTCAGACCTTAGGTCTGGTTAAAAATGGAAAGTGACGCGGATCTTCATCAAGCGTGACTTCCTTTTAACTGTACGGTATATGTTACATCGCATTTAGGAACTTTCAGGTCATTGAACATGTATCAATAATTACAAATTTTTGAAGTTGTATATATATGTTTGGATGTAGCTGTATTGCGTTGATGTACTGGTGGATATTGTGTGGTATGACTCCTGTAGTTGATAGTATAATTGGTATAATGTCAACTTTATCCTGATGCCACATGTCCTTGACTTCCTCAGCCAGTTGGATGTATTTTTCAATTTTTTCTCCTGTTTTCTTCTGTATATTTGTTGTATTGGGTATGGATATTTCGATTAGTTGTGTTAATTTCATCTTTTTATTGGTGAGTATGATGTCAGGTTTGTTATGTGGTGTTGTTTTATCTGTTATAATGGTTCTGTTCCAGTATAATTTGTATTCATCATTCTCCAGTACATTTTGTGGTGCATACTTGTATGTGGGAACGTGTTGTTTTATTTGTTTATGTTGTATGGCAAGTTGTTGATGTATTATTTTTGCTACATTGTCATGTCTTCTGGGGTATTCTGTATTTGCTAGTATTGTACATCCGCTTGTAATGTGATCTACTGTTTCTACTTGTTGTTTGCAAAGTCTGCATTTATCTGTTGTGGTATTGGGATCTTTAATAATGTGCTTGCTGTAATATCTGGTGTTTATTGTTTGATCCTGTATTGCAATCATGAATCCTTCCATCTCACTGTATATATTGCCTTTTCTTAGCCATGTGTTGTATGCGTCTTGATCTATGTGTGGCTGTGTTAGATGATGCGGGTGCTTGCCACGTAGTGTTTTCATTTTCCAATTTACTTTCTTCGTATCTGTTGATGTTATGTGATCTAAAGGGTTGTAGAGGTGGTTATGAAATTGTAGTGGTGTAGCCGATTTATTTATATGAGTGATTGCTTTGTGTATTTTGCTAGTTTCTGCTCGTTCTATAAAGAATTTTCTTAAATTGTCTACCTGTCCATAATGTGGGTTTTTTATGTCGATAAATCCCCTTCCTCCTTCCTTTCTGCTTAATGTGAATCCTTCTGTTGCTGAATGTATGTGATGTATTCTATATTTGTGGCATTGTGATCGTGTAAGTGTATTGAGTGCTTCTAGGTCTGTGTTACTCCATTTCACTACTCCAAATGAGTAGGTCAATATTGGTATAGCATAAGTATTTATAGCTTTTGTCTTGTTTCTTGCTGTCAATTCTGTTTTCAGTATTTTTGTTAGTCTTTGTCTATATTTTTCTTTTAGTTCTTCTTTAATATTTGTATTGTCTATTCCTATTTTTTGTCTGTATCCTAGATATTTATAGGCATCTTTTTTCCATCGCTTCTATGCAGTGGCTGTGGTTATCCAATATGTAATCTTCTTGTTTAGTGTGTTTTCCCTTGACTATGCTATTTTTCTTACATTTGTCCGTTCCAAAAGCCATATTTATATCGTTGCTGAATACTTCTGTTATCTTTAGCAATTGGTTGAGTTGTTGATTTGTTGCTGCCAGTAGTTTTAGATCATCCATGTATAGCAAATGTGTGATTTTGTGTTGGTATGTTCCAGTACTATTGTATCCATAATTTGTATTATTTAGCATGTTGGATAGTGGGTTCAGAGCAAGGCAGAACCAGAAAGGACTTAATGAGTCTCCTTGGTATATTCCACGCTTAATCTTTATTGGCTGTGATGTGATAGTATTTGAATTTGTTTGGAAATTAAGTGTGGTTTTCCAATTTTTCATTACTATGTTTAGGAACTGTATCAATTTAGGATCTACTTTGTATATTTCCAATATTAGTAGTAACCATGAGTTGGGTACACTATCAAAAGCTTTCTGATAATCAATGTATGCGTAGTGTAGCGACCTTTGTTTAGTTTTAGCTTGGTATGTCACCTCTGCATCTACTATCAGTTGCTTTTTACATCCCCGTGCTCCTTTATTATTATTATTATTATTATTATTATTATTACTATATTATTATATTACTATTATTATCATCATATTGTGTTGGATTGTTACTCTATTATTTTATCTGTTAGTGTAAAACAATGAGTTGTTTGGGATGTGAACTTTGTCATTCAACAGGGTTTTCTTTTCTGCTTTGCTTTTCTGTATGTGGTAATCTTCTTGTAAGGTTAGGAGGTGTTTTTATGGCTGATTGTAACTATTTTCATGCCGTATTCTCTAGGGGTTGGTTTGTGATTGTTCTCTTAGGTGTTCTGCTCATGCAGAGCGATTTGTCCCACACTTCCAGGCTCTCATGCGTTCCTTGTATCTGACATCAAATGTTCTGCCTGCAATCTACACACCTGATAAAAAAAAGCTATAATTCTGATTTGTTTGCCTCGGAGGGGAGTCCTCCAATGATATTACACTCGATCCCCCATAGCATCCCGGGGCTGGTTGGAGGGGGAGGAGGACAACTTTGAAATCTTCAACAGGAACCCCGCTTTTTATTGCAGATTACGATCCTACGGCAAAACATACGTAAGTTTTGCCTGACATTTTTTCCTTTCGCCACAGATGGCGCTGTACTCTGAGGAATAGAGACGGGTACGCAATAGTAATTTACGAGATGCCACTCAATGGCCCTTTAATATCCGATGGCACGTGGACCCCACTTCCAAGCTGCGAGGATAGAACAGACCAGTATTTCATAATTTCTAATTGGAAACCCTACTCGCAACGTTGTATTCCTCCGACGTATCGAACAGGGGACCACCCGATGAGCCACTGTGCCACGTTTTAACCACGTTTTCTGAGCAGCATGCTTTGCGTTTTGAGCGCTCAAAAAGCATATATAGTATCATTTATATTTAGAAGTTCGTTAGTATAGCAGGAGGCGCAACCAAAAACAAATAGTTCCTAAGTGATTTTCCATAGTAACTGGTGATTCCACAAATATATTTACGACAAAGAAATGGTTCATTTAACATAGGGTTTTTTCGCTGTCCTTATCCTCTTTCTTTCCTCTTTACTACAATTGTGATCAACAGGAAGGTGAGTATCTTGACCTGAACAATGCAGTTCATTTCAAGTCGATGTATGACATGTTCCACGCATGCATCAGATTGCTGCCTTCAATATTTCGCAAAAATTTCAAGACGAACAATAACATTCTTGGCCAATAATATTACGGAAAGGGACAAACATCTTTTTCTATTTCACTGGTGCTCACAAAGAGAAAATACAACAAAATTTTGTCAGTGGAACGGTGCACCTTCAGAACTGCAATCGATATCTCGTGAAGAGAGGAACACCGCGATCTAGCACAAGGCAATGTCCGCAGTGAACACGTCCGCTAAAATAGTTGGGAAACGGACTTAGTAAGAGACCAGGCCGAAGCGTCATAAAAGCAGATTTTCACCTGTCTCGCTACGTCAACAAAGCATAACGTGGCTGAAACTGCGCAGACGCCTGTTTCATGTTTAACACGCTCCTAGGCTATTTTTGCGAGGAGTGTACTGCGTGCGTTGACATGTGCAGAGCCAGTTTAAGGGCCAAGCAGAGAGGGACGGCGAAAGAAGTGCATACAGGGACCTACCATAATTAGTGGCGAAAACTGACAGGAGCGGAAGTATAAGAGGGACACGGGACTTTGAGGGAACAATGAAATAACATATTGCTTGCGTGGAAAAATGTTCTCTAAGTAGCCCCGACACAAGCTATACTGTTATACTTTCTTTTCATGAGATCCTGAATGCGGTTCAAACAGAATATCGTTGACATTCTTAAGTTACCGGATGTATTGGTGCATATCGCCGTCTTCCTTGCACTACACCCGACAACTCAAAAATGTCAGCAAATCGCCGGGGTAGCCTCACGAATTATTGCATTTGTCCCATTACACTGAAGCGCCGAAGAAACTGGTATAGGAATCCGTACTCAAATACAGAGATACGTAAACAGTCAGAATACGGCGCTGCGGTCTGCAACGCCTATACAAGACAAGTGTATGACGCAGTTGTTAGATCGGTTACTGCTGCTACAATGCAGCTCATCAAGATTTAACTGAGTTTGGTTGGTTCAAATGGCTCTGAGCACTATGGGACTCAACATCTGAGGTCATCAGTCCCCTAGAACTTAGAACTACTTAAACCTAACTAACCTAAGGACGTCACACACATCCATGCCCGAGGCAGGATTCGAACCTGCGACCGTAGCAGTCACGCGGTTCCGGACTGAAGTGCCTAGAACCGCATGACCACCGCGGCCGGCTAAGTGAGTTTGTTTGCTCAAGGGGACGCACGAGCGATGGGACAGAGCATCTCCGAGGTAGTGGGGATTTTCCCGTCCGACCATTTCACGAGTGCACCGTCAATGTCAGGAATCCGGTAAAACATCAACGTGCGACGTGCTGTTCAGAAGAGATCTCCACCCTCTCGTACTCTTGCGGATTTATGGGCAGCCCTGTAGGACTCATGGTGTCAATTTCCTCCAGCATTACTTCAGACATTATTCGAGTTCATGTCACGTCGGGTTGCGGCACTTTTGCGTGCTCAAGGGGACGCTATACGGTATCAGTCAGGTGTACCAGTTTCTTTGGCTCTTCAGTGTATAAACGGAGGCCATGGCACGTGGATCGAATTTTATTTAATCAAGGTTTAGATAAAATTCTGAGCTGAATGAACTGTAGTCAAAATAGTGACGGTATTTTCTGTTACGCTTTCGGGCAATGAGGATTTTCTAGACAAAAGATGACAGTGGAAGAAAACAACGTAGTAACGGAATGTGCAGATTCCACGCCAGGAGTACTTGCTTCGAGTAGCCTCCAACAGTATGTCGCATGTGCTCGTAATTAGTGGAGCAATTACCAGTGCGATGAAGGAATGCGGAGATGAATTGTCATCTAACCGGCAAGTCTCGCAATAAAACTTGTTTCTGTGACGGTTTTACATAACCTGGTGAGGGAACGACATATCAGTGAAACAGCAGGAATTTTATGCTCTTGCAGAGCAGATCCCCTACACTTCAAATTCGGCAACCTCTTTACTTTCTCAGGAAAGAAGAGTCCTTTATTTTTCAAGTTTTTGGCTTGGTTAGTCTTGTGGCGAATAGACATGATAAAAAAAGGAATGATGCGTGGAGGTGCAATAATTATAAAAGCTGGATGCAAGGTAATGTAAAAGGAATTTACAAAATCATTTATAGAAAGTCTGTGAAAGGAAAAAAAGTCTCAAAAACTGGAATAATGTCGTAATTAATCTACTTCATGCGAAAGGTTACAGTAAATTAAAAGTACCATTGCAGACCTTTCCTTCCCGTACTGAACAACATATACTCTGAGTAATGTTACACATCATTGATTCTGATCACCCAAATCGAACAGGCGTCTTTAAAAGTGAATGCAGCATAACAAACTATCCCAAGTCGTGAATCAAATTTTAGAGCGGAGCACTGATTATGGATGATCACTTTCTCTAGGGCTTCGAGATTTGTGGAGCTATGTGAGGACTGCCTTCGAGATACCTACACAGTCGGAAGGAGACTTAGTTGCACGGGTTGTGACTGCGGCAGGAAAGACGAGCTGCACAACATTCATTTTCGACCGAATAAATTATTACAATTATTTCGTAAATGTAATTTATTTAACTGCGCCGTGCTAGTTATACTGAGCAGTTTCTACACTTAAATACCTGATAACCCGGCACTGCTCGGACATTAGTTTTGCCAATTTTCTATTAGAAACGAAAACAAAAACAGAAGTGTTTGTAGCGTAATATGCAAAAAAAAAAAAATTCATTTCCATGTGTTCATGAAATTTCGAAACATTTAAATAAGCTGTTCACATTTCGTCTTTTAGATGCTGCGTACGTTTTTTGCGTACACGTACTTGTCTTTTAAAAATAGTTGTGCTAGAAGTATTGGGTCTACAATTGTAATTAAATAGTAAATTAAACATTTTTACACCATTTACATACAAAGGTCACTGCTCCATAGGTTGTAGCAGTGTCACTAGACTCGTGGAGGCTGACAAGAAATTTAATCCAGGTAAACGATTAGTTGATAGTCTCAAGACTTCACATCGAGTACTGTGTTGGCGATCGCACGGACTGAAGGCGATGCAAGGAAAGCGAAGGAAGATAGTAATGCCGCGCACGTGTGAAGCACGTGGAGACAATACAGGCGAGCGGCTGAATAGCAAATGATCGAAGATCCCAGTACAGCAGCGTGTGAAGTCAATGGGTACTCCTTGCCGTTCTTTTCGCGAAGAATCAGCTAATGTTTAAGTTATATAGTGACGTTATCTAGTGACTACATTGGCTCCATCGTCCATTAGCGCACTGAACTGTCCTTAACTGCAGCTACTTGTTTCCTTTTACTCTGGTAATACTACTAGCGCAAAATTTACTTTCATTTGCCACTAAATTCTTTATTTAAATTCCTTGGCGTCCATTTAATCGGAATTGATTACGTTGATCAATAGTTTCGATCTGCACACGATATGATCTACACACACCACTCCTGTGAGTTCAGAGCGTCACACACAGTAAGCAGTCTCATAATATTGCGGTATTCGTGGATGTGGCCGCCAGTGTTTTATCTTGCTAGAAGCTCGCCTTGGTGCAGTTTGATACACGTGAAGTAGCATGTGGTACAAAAGTGGAGTGCGGTACAAGCAGCAGATGGTACAGTATGTACCATTCCCGTGGGGGAGTCCGCTAATTGTACTGAACTTGCTTCTGGTTTGTCGGCACATTCGGGCGTCAGGCGCCAAAACGCCTAATTTCTCTTATTAATTATTTATATACTTTTCATTGTAATTAACCCAGTTTTCAGTATGATAATCTCTCATGGTTTTCCTACGAGACTACCGGATTTGTTTATTAAATTTCACTAGTTGTGAGAAACGTAAGGGTAAGATATTGCAAGGGAAGTGCTTCGGACACCTTGGGGTCGCTTTGGCGCGCCCGGGTGACTAAGCACATCGGCTGCGCTGGTCACTCTGTTTCGAGTGTTCTTCAGAGCCGGACGTGTATCTCTGTTTCCGACTGACATGTCGTACTCGGAAGTTATCAGAAAAGTAACCATACTGTTAAGAGAGCTATGTCGAGTTTTGTAGAAGACAGTGTAAAAAGTGATATTTTAGAATATAAATAAACAGGATACATTAATAAGAGGAGTCGCCTACCATCGTATCAGTGCTACAGATCTTCCCCTCTGTAGATACAGAGACTAACCTGGGAAAATGCCATCCCACAAAAAAAAGCACAAACCCAAGTTCAATTTCGAGATCAGATTATAACAGCCTCCGCCGAAGAAGATCTCACGACCGACGAGCTGTCTTCTGTGCTGGGGACACAACTTTAGAAGACGACAGGTTGGTGGAAAGAACGGTTAGTGACTCTCATTCAGTCTCTACAGATCTCTCCAGCTTCCAGAGCTCACTTCCAACACGACAATGTCTAATTTTATAATATGTTCAACTCGTGTAGGCCCATACTGTGTACAGACCGAAACTGGTAATCATTGTAATGGATTGCGGTGATCTAAAGGTAATTTAATTTCCATGATTAGGCTGATGGTGGTTTCATTGACATTGAGTTTCTTCTTGGACTATGATCCTCTTTCGATAGGTAGAAGTGTCGGGCAAAAATATGGAAACATCGTGAGAAATGCTTGCTTGGACATAAATGCAGATGCTAGCAAAGCCTGCAGTTTGCGCTTTTGTATTTGACCACGAACGGCGCATGTGGAATGAACTGAACACGTTCCGGGTGTCAGTCGTGGTCAGAATCGTTCTCTGTGTAGTCGTAGGAGCAGTATGTCGAAGCCAAGTCAATTCTAATGTGGGCGAATTGTTGATACTTCCGCAACCAAGATAGCAGAAGTGTTCGGTGTTCCAAGAGACATCTAAAGTTTATACCGCGTAACGGGAAAGCGAAACAAAATCCGCTAAGACACAACACAGGCGAAAGTGTGCGTTGAACGATTGTGACAGACGGTCGTTGAATAGGACTGACGAAAATGAAGAGGACGACAGCTGCAAAACTTAATCCAGAACTGAATGTCGCACTCGTGAAATCTGTCAGCACCAAAACAACATGACGGCAGCTCCGTAAGTTGGGAATTGCGGGGTGGGCTGGAAGTGCAGAACCACTCATCAGTGATCCAAATGTTCGTAACAGGAAAACGTCGTGCCGGAACCATAAAACATGGACTGTGGAGCAATGGAACAAAGTAATTTGGTCGGATGAGTCTTGTTACACACTCTTTCTAATTTCTGGCCGAGTTGGGTTCCACGAGCCAAACATGGCGAGGGTTCGTGATCATTAGGGCAGCCTAATCGGGGTATTCCATGGGCCCCATAGGTACCCTGCAAGGTAACATTATTGCCAAGTACTACGTGATCGCCGGCCGGGGTGGCCGAGCTGTTCTAGACGCTACAGTCTGGAACCGCGCGACAGCTACGGTCGCAGGTTCGAATCCTGCCTCGGACATAGGTGTGTGTGATGTCCTAAGGTTAGTTAGGTTTAAGTAGTTCTAAGTTCTAGGGGACTGATGACCTCAGACGTTAAGTCCCATAGTGTTCAGAGCCAGTTTTTTAACTACGTCATCATTTCGGCTGATCAGGTCCATCCCATTGTATAATGTTTGTTCCCAATGACGACATTGTGAGCACGGGTTTTGTAAGCACGAAGATGAATTTTCGTATCTCCTCTGGCCACCACATTCGGCAGATATCAATTCGCGTTATTGAGCCTCTGTGGTCTATTTTGGAGAGAGGGGAACATTATCACTATTCACCTCCATCGTCGTTACCTGAGCCTGCCACTATTTTGCACGAAGAAAGGTAGACGTTTTCCTTGAAAAACGGACAGGACATTTCTTTATCCATTCCGAGACGTCTGGAAACTGTTTTGTATGCCAATAGTTTTGCTACACCGTTCTGGGCTTGACAAAGTGTGTTGTTTTTGGTGTTTACATATATTTTTCCACCACATGTATTCGTATGTGCCGTAGTGTGCGACTAAGTAAATATCCACAGAGACAGAATGAGGTCTTTGAATTTCGTACCAACCTGCAGTTATATACAGCGTTCCCAGTCCTACTTATACGGAGAAACTGGAGTAACAGGAATATCGGCTTCGTGTGAAACAGTCTCCGCAAGCACCAGGCAAGCGATTTCGATCATGAATCCGAGTTACTAACGAACGGGCTACGGCTGTGAAGTTTGTCTAATAGTTTGCGTATCAAGACATGCAACATTTTATAACGAGATTAGATAGTTCATACTTTTTGAGTTGGTAAATTACATTAACATCGTTTCAAATGTGATTGCTCCATCGAGTAAATTAGCTTACGTCCAACGTCCACTAATCGCCATTGGTAAATGTTATTGCAGTTTGCTATTATATTGACGTAGAATTTGCATCTTTGTATCGGCTTCTGACGTTCTTTATGCTGACAACAATTTATCTTTTTGAAAATTTTGCAATTTAAAGGGTTTAGTGGGACAGCTTGACGTCTGTCCTAATTTCACTGTTAATATTCCAAAATTTATTCCTTTCGTTCGAACCCAATATGACAATTTTTTCGTTTACTATTTTCAGACAATTCTTCTAATCTCATTTACTGTCTTCTTACTTGATTCTTCAATGACTGTTAATCCCACCATTCACATTTCTTTCTGGTTACTAAGTTATTAATTATCCTTGATTCTTTTGTTTTGAACCGATTGCCATCTCTACAAATCGTTACTGGACAAAGGTAAAACTCGTGACCGGCCTACTGACCACAGCAGGTAAAGTGCAGTTTTTCTTCGACACGACACTTGGAGGGGGAGGGTAGACGGCCCATCGTTCTGGCCACCTTTTACCACCAGGAAAGATCACCGGTACTAATTTGATAGCTGGCTACGTGCATACCCAATACTAAACCCAGGACCTCCACAGCCTGAATTTAGTGCTCTCCTTGCTAGACCACGACGGCCCCTTACTGTTACAGAAATAAAATAAATTTGATTTGACAACTATTTCAGTTGCAAAAATCAATTTATACCACCAGCTTACTTGTGCGGCTCGGTGGTAAAGTGGGTAAGCATCTAACTACAAATCCAAAATATTGTGATTCAGTGCACAGTCTGTCCTAGGAATTTTGCTGTCGCTTCATCTCAGGTGATGATATGTACTTGTAAAAAGTGCCGTGCCGAAGAATGGATTCAAGTCCACTATAAATTAAGGGTCCACGTAGAGCTAGCTGCGTCAGTCTGTTCAAAGGTCGCAGGAGGGCAAGAGCATGCATACATAAATATATGTCTAATAGGAATATTTCTAATGAAGCAATCTTGAGGGAAAATTTACCTTTAAAACTTTCGTAATTTAGAATGAGCGAGATACGAAAGCTTGAGTGTGTCTCTCTATTACTCTTGCATTCTGCACCAGCACACCCAAATTGGTTTGTAGAATCTATGAGACTGGAGATACACCACAAGACTTTAGCAAAAACCCTAAAGGTAGCAAGGACAAATAACTGCGAAAACTATCATAGAAGCAGCTGACAATAATAACATACAGAATGGAAAAGAAAATTGGGAATCTGTTAGATGACAAACAGTATGGCATTAGGAAAGATAAATGCACCACACAGGCAGTTCTGCCATTGCGATTGGTAATGGAAGGAAGACAGAAGAAAAATCAAGATACGTTCATAGAATTCATTGACCTTGAATAAAAAAAATGTTCAAATGGCTCTGAGCGCTATGGGACTCAACATCTTAGGTCATAAGTCCCCTAGAACTTAGAACTACTTAAACCTAACTAACCTAAGGACATCACACACACCCATGCCCGAGGCAGGATTCGAACCTGCGACCGTAGCAGCCCCGCGGTTCCGGACTGCAGCGCCAGAACCGCACGGCCACCGCGGCCGGCTACCTTGAATAAATTTTCGATAGTGTAGAACGGTATAGTATGTTCGAGATTCTTAGAAAAATAAGAGTAAGCTACAGGGAAAGACGGGTAACACAGAATATTAATAAAAACCATACGGAAAAACAAGAAAGAAAGAATAAGAAGCAAGTGTTCGGGTTAAAGATTGTGCAGGACAGGAATGCAGTATTTCGCCACCACTTTTCAATCTATCAAACAATCTAAGAAGCAGTGTCGAAAGTAAACGAAAAAGTCAGAGATGGGAGTTAATTTTATGATGGAAATATATCAACGAAAAGATTCGATGCGATACCTATCCTCAGACAAAGTTAAGAAAAATTATTGTAGGACGTGCTGAATGGAATTACCAGTCTAATGAGCAGAGAAAACTGTTTGAAATTATACCGAGGAAAGAATAAAATAATGAGGAGTAACAGAAATAAGACCAGCGATAGACTAACAGGAAAATTGGTGACCAAAAAGTGTAAGAAATAAAGGAGTTTTGCTGTCTTAGAAGCGAAATAAAGTATGGCGGACGAAGAGAGGGGGACAGATTAACGCAGGCGATAAGGGCATATCTAGCGATATCGAAAATCGGCCTTAACTCGAGGAAGAAATTTCTGAGAATGTACGTTTGGAGCCGAGCGTTGTATGAAAATTAATCATGGACTGTGGGAGAACTATAAAAGAAGGGAATCTAGACGATGGGTATGTGGTGCATTAGAAGGATGCTCAGAATTAGGTAGTCTGGTAAAACAGAATGAAGAGGTTCGCTACACAATCGGAGAAGAAAGAAACATTTGGTTAACATCGACAAGAAAAGATTGGATGAGAAAATAGGCGTTACGACACCAGGCACTAAGTTCCGTGGTATTTGAAGGAGTTGTAGAGTTTAACAATTGTTGTGGAAGATATATTTGAATATATCCGACAAATAACTGAGGACGTGAGATGAACAGGTTGGACACAAGAGCCGCATCAAACCAGTCTGAACACTGGTAACAAAAGACACTCTTCACCTATTGCCATATCATCGCTTTCTCATTTTATGACATTTCTCTATTTCTACATGCGATAACCTCTATCTACTACCGATACATATTCATACATTCTACGAACCTGTTTCGGATGTACGCCCGTAGATGCCATTTAACTTCTATGTACTGTTTCGGCAGACCTCACTCCTGTTCCTATAAATACCAACAACCCCGTTATACTAAGAAGGCTCACTTTCTTCTCGCCTGATCCGTCTGTATCCTACCTATAGTGTGTCCAAAATAAAAGCGGCAACGCTCAGCAACAAATAAGTTGTGATTTTACAGTTTCCCACACGCCTTATCTACAATCACATAACGGGAATGGTTATTTGTCACCGCTTCGTTTGTTGCTGGTTGCTTTCAGCTGCTTCGAGTTTATTTTCCTCATTCTTTCAGTTTTTCGAGTAACGTATGTTGGATTACGTGTCTATAGTTAAAGCTTATATCTGTTGTGGTTCATTTGACTCGTGAAATTATCCTTAAACAATTCCCGAGCTCCAGTATTCCTACAAAAAGTGTTCAGAAGTTGATAAAGTGGTGGCTCAGTGGCGATATCTCTAATTCCATGCGTAACCGCAAGCTTTCGTCTAACTCCGGAACTAATTGCACGCATTTTGCAGGAAATAAAAGCTAGTCTGAATACAAATTAACTGCCATATGTACAGATGTACTACCTAAAGTAACAGGCGAAAATTTGTGCGGGACCGGTACTCGAACCAAGATTTCCCGCGAGCTGTTGCCTCACGACTTAGGCCATCCGAGGTCGCACATCTCTTACAATTAATCTGAATTTCATTATTTGAAAACCGTAGTTTGTCATCAAATACGAAAATGAACTGTCAGGCAGCTTTCGCAACAGAATGGCGATAAACGTACTAAATCCTTACACATGAAACCCTATCGCGATGCATGTGTTCAGGCATTACTTCGAAATGATCGAGAAGGTTAGGTATTGCGAGTATTTTCTTAGAAAGACTGTGGATGGCGAATTGTACCTGCTAATGTATTTTACGCGTGATGAAGGTGCGTTTCACCTTTGCACACATGTGAATGGACAGACTAATCGACGCTGGGGTCACTGAAAAGCCACACATTGTACATCAAATCTTCTTCACGATTTAAAGAAAGAAAAATAGAGTTGCTGCGCGGTTTCTGGCAGGCGAATTATCGGCCCGATATGTTTTACAAGTACTGTCGATACAGTGGTGCATCTTCAAATTTTCAAGAATTTCTACTCTCTATTAAAGGAAAATTAAAGGCAGTACTGAGTTTTCCAGCAAGGTGCAACTACATGTGATACGTCTCGTCTACAGCTGTGTTAAATTCGCGAAGAGTTCACTGGAGACTGTCCAATTAGTGAAGATGTGTAGCCGCCTTTCACCAAGCATGTCTGCTTGCGCTTTTGACTGCAGGAACATTAAAAATACCCAAACTATACTTAATAATCCTAAGGCTGTAGAGTAACTAGAAGAAAACTTCGCCACAGTGTTGGAACAATGCTGCTTTTATCTTGGACGTAGTGTATTACGCATGCAGGCTACGGAAATGTGAGTAGTTAGAATGTGTCGTCAGCTTACCTGAACGCGAAAGGCCCCACTTCGTTGACACGCAGCTTCTCCGCATTCCCGGCTTCGAACTCGAGCGCGTTGCTGTAGTTGAAGATGTAGACTCGCACCAGCGGCTGCACCGGGGGATCCACCCACCACTGGAACGTCTGCGTGTCGTTCCGGATCACGAGATTCTGCGGAGACACACGCAACGAATGCCTGTTAGGCAATACAAGAGTGAACATGCTGCTCCAGATACGTTTCCAGAGATCATCTAATGACCAGTTGAATAATAGACGTGGTAAATTTAATAGTCAATAAGGACCCCTATACTCCGACTTAAAATACATACATGTACAAGCATATTTCATTAAATTATACATTGCTGTGTAAAAATTCGGGACGAGATGGATAAAGTAAACATTAGCAACTCGGTGGAAAGAAATGTAAGTGCGGTCTCCCTGCTGTGCACACGAAGCTGGACGCCACACGGGCCAAATGGGCTATAGCGACGCCACAGGAGGTGGTTGGGGATCGGGACACGGCAGTGTGTGTCAGTCAGCGAGACGTTGCGATGCACGGTGGTGGTGGTGGTCTTCATTGCAACATGACCCGGAAAAAAACATTTGAATGCTCTCGCACGAGGAAGACTCATCGGAAAATTGGAAGAATGACAAAGTGTGGTGAGTGTAACCCTAGAATTTGGTACTGCTCACACCACTGTTTCACTTGCATGGGGAGCGTTCCGAAACACAGGCACTACTGCCAGAAGGAGAGGAGATTGTCGTCGGAGATCAATTGCACCCGCTGATGACCGATGCGCTGTGCAAAAAGCAAGAAAGGACCAACGTCAAAAAGCGAGTGCAGTTGCTACGACATTTAATAGGACTGCAAGGCACGAAGTCTCACTTTCCTCAGTGGCAGGGCATGGGGGTGGTCTTGTTGCCCGACGACCAGTACGTTATCATTCATTGACGCCCAAGCATTGGCGCCACTATTTGCGATGTTGACAAGCGGATAGGGAGTGATCCAACAATGGGGGGGGGGTCGCATGCTTTTCTCGGATTAGAGCAGGTTCAGTCTGAGAAGTCATTCTGGATGTACTCTCGTATGGCGAAAGATGGGACAACGTCATGCATTCAGGAATATTGTCGAAAGCGATCGATTTGATGGTCCAGGGGTTATGGTGTGGAGAAGCATAATGTTTCATGGGCTTACTGACGTGCAAATCTTGCTGACGATAGTGATCACACGTCCTATTGAAAACCACGTCCCGCCTTTTATAATGCCTTGGAGACCACCGTAACTTGTGGTTATTTCTGTGTCATTGTCTTAGGATAAAAGTGTTATTTCTGTTCCTAAGACAAAGACCGTGCAGATATCGGTACAGTCTCCGAACTTTAGCACTCGTAGCGCTGGGATAGCTGCTACCTGCCGTCAACTCCAAACTTTCGATACACCAGCGCCACTGCCCACAATAGTGCCCAACAAAGAAAGCCGTCGCAGGCCGTGTGTCTTGCGTGTTTACCCTTGTTTTTCTACAAGGTTTTAGCAAGCATAAAATCAGAATCTCTGTGCGTATCTGCCTCATTTCTGAAGCAGAAATAAATGAAAATTTTGTCTGTGTTCTCTGTACGTCATTCTGTTGAACAAAGAGGAAGAAAAAGATTTGAAGCTGGTCGTACGATATTTACGGAAATAATCAGCTGTTATTCTGTCCAGTATTGTAAGCATGAATGTTTCCTACCAGACCACTGGAGCATCGAACAAATATTTGTCTATTGCCCCAAGACATCTCTTACGTTTCACAAGCTGTGGAATAACTTTGCAGTTCCTGACCATTTCATTAAACATTTTTCGTAGAGATATCCATTATTTACAGCTGCAAACTTTGATCCCTCAATGCCCTGCCAAACTTTGGGCGTTCAGTAGAATGCCCTATTTCTCCGTTTGTCTTTTTCACCGTATTACGCAGCTGCGCAATTACTCTTGAGTAGACTTTCCATATACTCCCTAAATCTCTCAGGTTTTCTTCCTTTACTTCTGAAGGCAGTGCCTATAAGCACTAACTTCGGTAAACTTCTTCCATTTCTCCTGTACTCAGGCCATTCACTGACATTTCGCATTCGTTTCTCTCGCACTGTGTTGAAAGAAGGAAGTTAAATAAATACATTTACACACGTAATTCAGGAGTATAACCGCTGCCCTCAGGAATGTGACCACAAAATCTCTCGTTGCTGTGTGTTGATAACTGGTAACAAATTAGGCGGCGCTGAATAGAATCTAACGCCAAAGAAATGTATGGCTCAATTTAGCTAACAAAGGATCGATGGCAGAAAAGTCCTGTGGCATCAAGGAATAGTCACTTTGGTAATGGGGGGAAGTGTGAGCGGAAGAAATTGTAGTGGGGGAAATTACGGTTTGGGTACAACAAACAAGTTCATGTTGGTTGCTCTATTAATACAGTGTAACGTTTCTCATGTTTACTTTTGTGAACCGGAAGTGGAGGAAAGTGAACTGCTATTCCTTATAGCTCGTGTATCCATATTGTTGTCCTGAACAATGCGAGGGCTGTTTCTCATGTTTACTTTTGTGAACCGGAAGTGGAGGAAAGTGAACTGCTATTCCTTATAGCTCGTGTATCCATATTGTTGTCCTGAACAATGCGAGGGCTGTAACTACGAAAACACAATCTGATAAGGTGAGTCGCCCAAATTTAACTTGTGTAACGGTATTTTTAATTAACTTTCCGAAAGTGATTACGAATGAAACATTAAACAAATCTTTCAGCGTGACGTCACAATGCGTGACATACATAGTCCAACACAAAAGCTAAGAGAGTAAAAATATTACATGAAATACGAATTGAATTTTGAAACAACAAATAACCAAAATGTTTCTACAAAAATGCCCCGTAAATTTACTGACTCAGAACTAACCGTTAAATTTCTAAACACTGAATAACACACATGTGAATGCAACACTGCCCTGTGAGAATACTGACAAGAGTTGTAATCCTAACTGAACTTTACGTATACTGAAACTAGTAATTTTGGAAAGCGACACCCAACCATGAATGGTTTCACTGTGCCTTCTGTCCTGTAACTCCCCGTACTAATTTTTTTGTGAAATTACCTGTGACAACAGATACTTAATACTGCCCAAAGTGATGAACATAAAATATGAAGCGCAACACAAAGCAAGCTAAATACAAGGAAAGTCTAATAGCGCAAGTGCAGGGACGTGCAACTACTGTAAGGAGTTTATGTCTGAGCTTCAGCCACTGTGTTCCGCAAAGTGCGATGCAGGGACACACACATTCATAAAATACGAAATTCTTTCGGGACGAGACGACGGTAAAACGAACTTCCTACATGCCTGAAGGAAAACTAGTCTTCAAACAACTGCATTACAGAAAAACGCATTGCCTGACTATTACAGTCATCTTTACAAAACTGATTTTTGTAAGAAATATTTCTCCGATACGAAACTAACCACTGAAAATGATAATGGAGTGCAAGCTATGTGAATATAAAACTTCACTTATTCTCGCTTGGAATAGTAAAGAAAATTGGAATAGTAAAGAAAAATGGCATTCTAAACTTTTCGTTAATGAAAAACATCATAACTTCGCGCAAGCAAGCAGTGCAGAAACAACATTATCTGATAATCTTCACTAGTGCAAATAATGCTTACTAAATCGTAATTCACAATTTATCCATCTCTCTATCTCTGTGCTCTGAACGCCATTTCCATCCGCTCAGTAACATAGCAAACATCTGACTCTCTCACTTACTTAGAATGCTTGCTGAAACAACAACGCTACTGACAACCACTGACGCTACTGTGCCTGTACTCACGAGGGAAACTTCCTATCACAATCCCCTCAGATTTATTGGTAAGATGACACAATGGATAGCCCGCCAAAAACTGAACACAGAACACTGATCAAGCACGAAAACAGGAAGAAGATGTACTGAACTGTGGGGGAAAAATAGTAACTTCGTGGGACCGCAAAGCGGACGAGCCTCGTTGAAAACTCCCCAGTGCCACTTTTATTTATTTTTATTTTTTAAAAAAACATTAAGAATTGTCCGCTCGTTCTTTGAAATGTTTGTTCTCTTTCGGCTGTCTTGGCAACAGAATATGCAGCATATGGTAAAAACGTTTTCTTTGACAGAGCACAGAGAAGCTGTGTGATCGTGAAACTGTTGCGTTCATACGTTGCAGCTTATGGGATACACTATTTTGTCTTCATCATTTCCTTGGGAGTATTCACACTTACATTCGTACCAACACTTAATGGAGCAAGGGGGCATACCTCACTCACTCACTCACTCACTCATAATGCCAACAAATTAGGTGCGTCGATAAAAGAAGCCTATCATATGACACATGCACTTTCACTAATGCCGTGTATGACACACCAGACGTGTTTTCTGGTGGAGGATACAGTTGGCCTGCCGCCTTGTCATCAAACGTTTGCGTTTCTAACTCGAAAGTCACTTCTTTTTGGCTGCTAATAGAGTAGCTGTGCAGAATCAACTTTCATTATAGGTCCCTTCCTTACACCCCTCGCTATTGCAAACGGACGTTACGCCACGACAGTCACAAATTTGAATATAGTGAACAGCGCGGAGGAAAATAATAAAAGACTGGTGCGAGTGAGCTTTGCAAACCACGACGCCACTTTTTTTTTCGCTCTGCTCTATGTTGCACTTCTTGTGCTTGCACCGTTCATATATATGTTTCACAGTTTAGTGCACCTTCTCCTTGTTTTCATGCTGGATCTGAGTTCTGTTTTTGACGGGGGCTCTCCACTGGGTTCTCTCGCCTAAGACCGCTCGGCTAATCCTGCGCGGCTCTGTTCGATGTTTTGATATGCCTACGATCTAGTGGCTTTTGTTGGTATTATCACAACGACCTGTCTTACAAAGCATTTTTAATACACTGAGGATTTTAACAATAAAAAATATCTTGCAGGTGCAGGTCACGCGTAATAATGGCAACTAATAAATAAATAACAGGTTGCAATCACGATTGTGTGTAATTCTGGAGCTTACGCTCGTCCTGCGATATAGTGAGGCCTGATCGTACTATTTCCAAGGCCGATCATCCTCAGTAATTTACTCTCGCGATAAAAACTGTAGTCACTTTGTTGCGATACATTCCGTTTGTTAGGCGTTTATTTCTCGTTTAGTTGTCTTAATTGTTTCGTTAGAATGTTGTTTTTTATTAACATCTGGCAAAGTTGTTTCTGTTACTTAATTTGTGATCAGGGATCGGATTGCTCATTTTCAACCTACTTGGTTAATCATTACCGGCTCTAATAACAAAATAAAAAAAAAATAAAAACTTACTGGCAGATTAAAACTGTGTGCCGGACGGAGACTCGAACTTGGAACTTGTGTCTTTCGCGGGCAGGTGCTCTACCAACTGTTTCTTTCTTTTTTTGTTGTCTAATTTTGTTCAATATTGTTCGTTGAATTTGTTCGGGGCGGACGTCTGATGACACCGTTCAAGTTGTTCGTCGATCCGCTCACTCCGTTTTTTTATTACAGAGGGTAGGTCACCCTCTCAGACATAAGCTCTTCTGCGAATCTTAATCTGCCAGGAAGTTTCATATCAGCGCACACTCCGCTTCAGAGTGAAAATCTCATTCTGGCATAAAATAAAATATTATGCAGGGTTCACTCAAGTAGTATTTTTTTTACCTTTACTTAAAAACCGGCATAAATGTTTTCATATACATACCGGTATATAATGCACGAGACATCATACTGCAGATTTGTTTGAACACAGTAAGAGTTTGTACAGTAGTAGGATTTTATGCTGTTTCCTCCACTGTTTCACGAAAGTGTAAAAATTATGCAGTACTAGTTTATTGTAATGCAAGTTCGCAGTTTCTTGCGTATCCCTTGCACAGGCGCCGCGTGAGTGAAATATCACGTGATAGTCCGTACAAGCTCGATACCGTATCGGACGCTGCGGTGTATCGGAAAATCTCGATCCCGTTCGAACTCTAGTATCGTTTGCCCAGCCCTATAGAAAACTACTGTTAGAGGAATGTCCAGTAAATACATATCAAACGGCACTTCAGACTGAAAACAGCAGCAGCAGCAGCAAGGACAGCAACAACAACGTAGAATGTATTCAGATGTATAAACAGCAACAGTGGGTAAAACTGAGGAGGGAGATACGACGGGAATGGAGTAATGTAATATCTGGAAAACCCCACAGTCTGAGAAGCACCTGTTGCCAGTTGCCACTCTGTCGGAGTCACTGTGTGCGATACGGGAGACAGCGGATATGTTTACGATCTTTGAAGGTGCTGACAGCTACGGCGACGCGCTGTTTCGAAAGAGTGACGCTTCGTCTTCGCCCAGTGGCACAATCCCGTACAGAGTCCAGGAACTGTGGCGATGGCCCCTGCCCCGACCCTGATGACGTACAGCTGCCGTTACGGCGCTTATCGGGGGCACTTTCTCAGCTACAGCTGGGAAGGCACCTTAATCTCCCTGTGGGCCTCTGTCACCCTCGCGCTTATCAGTAACTCAGTTTTTTTCTGCTTACCAATATGGAGTTCGATAGTCCCTTCCTGTCTCTTCTTGCTCTTGTGATTACAAGAACGCAGCACAACATTCTGTTTCAATTACAGTAACAGAACGCGAAAAAAAGGAAACAGTTTATAGAGGGACGAAGGAATCCGTTACTATAACTTTGTTAATGTATGTCAAGGGGTTGGAAATTCTGCGCTAGAAAGAGAATTTCAACAGGAGCTTTGCTTCTGACTAAAGCTGCAATATCCGTTAAAGACAAAATAAGCACAGCAAACAGTCAGCCATAGGGCGCTTCACGCTAATAACGCTTAACAACGCCTCTGTATTGGTAATGTGAGGAAGTTTGTTCCGGTAAGCCGTAAGCAGCTGAAGCCTCTCAATGGTTTATTTAACATTGTTGTCGATAAATTAATGCCGGTCATTGGTGATCAGATCACCTAGAGCTGTCCTATTACGAGAGTGCTGATTGCCATGTTTCAGCTGCGGTTCAAAATGGTCTCAGGGATTTTCCATGGGATTAAAATCAGCTGATCTGACGCGCCAGTCGATGTGCGACAGCGTGCCAGAAACTTAGCTTGTAAACACGACTATGCTGTCTTCATCATAAGAATAAACCTGATGTAAACATTACACCATGTGTTGTTCTGCGTTTGGTTTAATCTCGTTGGGTTTCGTTTCATGTGGATCGGGAGCCAAGCTTTGCCCAGTACGGTCAAGTACGATCATAAGGATATGTTTTATGCTGTGTTACACGCACACAGACAGAGCGATAATGGAGGACAACAGCTTGTCCGGCTCATTTAACTAGGACAGCAATTGTCAGCCAGCTGGTCCAACTAACCTTCAATGATGTGAGCAGTTGCAGTTCAGACGTAGAAAGAGACGAACAGAGAAACAATATAGCTTCGAATGCCATTTAATTTTTGGAGAGAATAAAATAAGAATCGACGAAACTCCGGTACTACCCCGCGCTTCATAGGTGACCAGACGGAAAGCTCTCTTTCTCACCTAACATAGTATTCTAATCACAAACAAGAGTGATGACAATTCCTAACTAAAAGACAGGATAACTGTTACTATCGAGGTATGTGTTGTGCAAAAGCACACTGCAGGGATTTCACCGTATTGTTGAATACCGACGCCACCGACGGTATGAACTGCAGTCACTCGCTCCTCCTTTATCCAATCCGAAAAATACATTTCAGTTCTGGAACTGTCATCTGCTACGTTGATAATGAGTCGATCAGCAACAGAATCCACACGAAGCTACCCAGGCGCCCAATTTTCCCCCTTCTTTTACGACGTGCCGTTCTATATACCATCAGCGTTCGGCAGGAACATGTGAAGAAGCTGCGTGCGTTAGTTCCAGCAAGTCTGGCAGCTTAACAGTCTTGTTAACGCGACAGATCCGTTAACTGGGATCCAGATCAGTTCTGCTGGATTTATATTGTAATGGTACAGCGACAAATGTAAAAATGGTTCAAATGGCTCTGAGCACTATGGGACTCAACATCTTAGGTCATAAGTCCCCTAGAACTTAGAACTACTTAAACCTAACTAACCTAAGGACATCACACACACCCATGCCCGAGGCAGGATTCGAACCTGCGACCGTAGCAGCCTCGCGGTTCCGGACTGCAGCGCCAGAACCGCACGGCCACCGCGGCCGGCGACAAATGTAAAGATGCAGCATTTGTACGCTGCGCTCGATGCTGTGAAAATGACTGTTTTTCATGTTTCTGCGACACTTCTCACTCTGGTTCGTGTGAGACTACATCTGTGGTGTAAAACCATGGACATAGTCCAAATAAAAAGTATTTGGATTTTTATTTTTGTTCTAAAATTAAATTGTTATGTTCTCTTAATTTAAGCAACCTTTAAAACAATCTTTCGTAAGATATCGATAACTAAGAATTTATATTTGAAATAAAAACAGGAACTTCGCGTGGTATATTAATTAGAAACAAGACGTGCATTATTCATAAATAATGATGGTGAAAAGTTTAACTATCTACTACGGTACTGATTCCGCTATACATCCAACGTGTATTTGTAATTTATCTACATTACACACAGTTCCTCGAAAACATCAAAACCTATTTTTTCTGCAGATTCATGAGGAACATTAAGAACAACCTATTTCGTGGCACTTTTTATCCGTGTTCCACACAAGTTTTTCACTTCGGAGCAGGAAGCAACCGCAGCCATTTTCATACTGCGTACTAACTGTTTGACAATCAGAGTACAACAGCATGGAAACTGACTACACGAATTTTGAAATAAAAACTACATAGCTAAAACATGATTAATGAAAACGTTGATGGCTGGTAACATATTAGAATATCTTTAAATTTTCATTTAACGTAACTTAGTAATAAGATATCTAAGGTATCTTACACAAAAGTAGAACCTAGTTCCAAGAGCGTAATACCACCAGTGTACGTGTGCTACGGTTTCTGACCAACCATCACGTTTGTGTTTCCGTTTGTTTACGTCAGGTTTATTCGTAAGGTGAACAGACTATGGTCATCGTGGAGGACAGGGATGTTCACAACATACTCGTCATGAATATCTAGAAGGGGCAACGCTTGGTCACTGAGGAAAAAAAAAAAAAAGTTCAAATGTGTGAGAACTCCTAAGAGACCAAATTGCTGAGGTCATCGGTCCCTAGAATTACACACTACTTACACTAACTTATGTTAAGAACAACACACACACACACACACACACACACACACACACACACACACACACACACATGCGCGACTGAGGACTCTAACCTCCGGCGGGAGCGGCCGCGCAATCCGTGACATGGAGCCCCTAAGCGTGCGTTGACTGAGAATGTTTGAGTACACACAGTTCCTGTTCAGGGTACGAGTGAGTCTAAGCCAAGGGAAAGAAACACAGCCAAAAATTACAGACTCAGCTCCGGCCTGAACTACATCCTCTACACGCTACGGCTTAAACATCAAGTCGTGGAGTAGGTGTCCTCGACGCCTTGCTGAATTTGAAAGAGAGGCAAAATCGTGACCCGTCGGACAACTTTACTCGCCTTACGTCAGCTAGTGTCCAGTTCCTGTGTAGTTTGGCCCACTGATACAGGTCTGCGTGGATAAGAAAAATGCTGTACACAGCTGCAAGATCCTTACCCGCGTCCTGAAGAGTTTTTTTATGCGTATCCGCAACCGTATCTGTTGATATTAAAAAGTCTTACAAAGCAATTTAAACCGCCACTGCTTTGACAAAAGCCTGCCTACCACTTTGCATGCGGATGCAATATTTCTACTTCTTCCGCCAGCATTTAGGTTTATTTCATCAGTGAAGTTAGAAGTTTCTCTTTTCGGTCTGTAAAATTACTTTCTCGATAGAAGGAAGTATTGAAACTATGGAAACATATGTGAAAACAGATTTGATTCAGGAAACTCGCGATATTTTTGGGCTCATGTGTTCGGATAGAGGACTACCAGCAAAGAGATCGATAAAAAGTATGTATAAAAATTGGCGCACCTACGGATCTGTGTAAAATGTGAAACGACGAACAATTCCTTCAGTTCGCACACCAGAAGTTATTGCAGACATTCGCCGAAGAAGTCTACACGTAAATTGGCCCAACAGGCTCATGTAAGTAGGAGCTGCCTGCAGCTATTGAAAGGTCTTAATGTGAAGCCATATCGTGTGACGGTTGTGCAACGATTACGGGACGATGACAGAAACTTATAGATTACTGCACGTGACTTTTGAATAACATGAACGATGGTTTGTTGAAATACTGTCCACTAGATCATGAGCCGTGAAGCATGGTTTCATCTTTCCGGTCATTTGAATTCACAGAACACGAGGGAGTGCGTAACGGACTGTGTGTCAGCAACATCTCTATGATGAAAAAATCGGCGTTCGGTGCTGTGTAACAGCAACGCGCATCGTTGGACCGATGCCTTTTTACATTATCGTCAACACAGTTGCATACATGGAAATTTTTGAACTATTTTGTGCTCAAATCAGTGAATATGAAAGACAATACTGCTTCTTCCAGCAAGATGGGACAACATGCCACACCCCCTGTGGTATCCTTGGAATGCGTCCGGACTGTCAGGAAACATTTACGGCCACAACGGTTGCCGGATCTAATAGCATCTGATTTTTCCCTGTGAGGACATTTGAAGAGCAAAGTCTATGAAATAGAGCTACTCACAATACAGGAAATGAAAGACAACGTCATCCTTGAAGGCGGCGCCATCGGTAACCGAACTTTACAGTGGGTGTATCTGAATTTGCTTAGACGCGCACAGTTGTATATTGATGTTGGAAGGGGTCACTTTCACTATCTTCTACAAATGTACTTTTCACTGCATTTTTCATTGTAAATAAACGATAAGCCCATTTCATCTCTTCATTTATACAATTTCACTGCATTTCCTCTCTACTTACACGGGATAACTTTATTTGCGTCACCTTGTACTCGTGAAAGCTACATGAAACTTTGTGACCTGTTTTATTGTAACACACTACAACTGCTAAGCATAGTAATGGTAGTGAGTTTAATATGTATGAATCTAAGGGGGGCCGGCCGCGGTGGTCTAGCGGTTCTAGGCGCGCAGTCCGGTACCGCGCGACTGCTACGGTCGCAGGTTCGAATCCTGCCTCGGGCATGGATGTGTGTGATGTCCTTAGGTTAGTTAGGTTTAACTAGTTCTAAGTTCTAGGGGACTAATGACCTCAGCAGTTGAGTCCCATAGTGCTCAGAGCCATTTGAACCCAATCTAAGGGGTTGTATGTACAAATATTCATAATAAAAATGGCATAATTTTTTTAAAAAAGTACGTCACTGGTTCATTTGTATCTTAACTCTTAATTCTGCTTCAGTAAACATGAATAACATGCACAGGTTACCTGAAAAATTTTAGATTGTTATCTTCATCGGTTTCGCAGAAAAGGTATATGATCTTTGCTTATTAACACTGACAGCATAGGCCCTGCAAACTCCCCTTTGTTCTGGTTGGATTGACAGAGAAAGTTATTTCCGACGCCAACTCCCCAGTGTTTCCATCCTCGTCCCTGTGCTCTTCAGCGGCCTTTGACCGGTGAATTGTATCCTCTGATACGTTCCGCGATTAACGACATAGTCTATTCATTCCATTGAGGCTCGAGTAATTAAACGCGGTGTGTACCGCCAAATATACAACAACTCAGTAACTTACGACGATGTCTCCAGGAAGACAGTACTTTCCCTATTCCATATAGCGGTATACTCCCATAGTGCAATCAATTCGACTAAGATGCTTGACAGTAGCTGAGCGACAATCGTAGACTACAGCGGGAACATCTAAAGAATGACGTCTTTCTTTGCGAACTGCAGCAAGAATTTCTCATGGTCGATACAAGAGGACAACACGGATCTGGAAAGCTACATTCAAAGTAGGTGTGGACTTGGCAACAACTCAGTAAAATATACTCGTATTCCCACTGCAGAGAGCAATAAACGACCAGAAACTGTTTGGTATTCACACACTGTATTTGTTTACCTACTCGTTGTTGCGCGACCTGTGTCCTATTCTGACATAAACGGAAGTAGAAATGTATGCTAAGCAAGGGTTTCCCTAGGAGCAGCAGTTTTGCGCCGCGTCGTTCGTATGCGGCCTGTGTAGTGCGTCATCCCCTCGACAGTGAAGAAAGAGAGAAGGTGTTTTCCCTGAACGCAATGCGTAGCGCGCCAGCGCTTTACATCAGGCGTACCAGGTCAACAAGTTCCGGAGTAGTCCAATGCGTTGTATGATGGGTTTTAGTGAAACAACTGTGACAAGTATGTTAAGTAGCGCGCCACCACTGTATTTCAGGCGTGATAGGCCAACTGTTTTTGAACGCGTCTCATGCGCTGTATGCTGCATTCTAGTGAAACAACTGTGGCATGTCAGATTAAGTTCGTGTGCAAGATGGCTGCGAAGTGTGCTAAAAAGCTACAAGTGCAATTCAATGCAAAGGAAGATGAACTGTTAAGTTACGCAACGTCTCTACATACCTGTGGTATGATTGATTGGTTGTTGGATTGTTTGGTTTGGGGTAGGGGATCAAACAGCGAGGTCATCGGTCCCATCAGATTAGGGAAGGAAGTCGGCCGTGCCCTTTCGAAGGAACCACCCCGGCATTTGCCTGGAGCGATGTAGAGGAATCACGGAAAACCTAAATCAGGAAGACCGGACGCGGATTTGAACCGTCGTCCTCCCGAATGCGAGTCCAGTGTGCTAACAACAGTGCCACTTCACTCGGTTGTGGTGTGAGTAATGATGAATACAGACTTTAAGAATATAGTGAAGAAAGGCGTGTTTTGGACATAAATTGGGAAGGTTCTCAAGAAGAGAAGTATCAAAAATGAAATAGTGTTATTATGAATTTTTACGGACAAAATACCATATTTCCTCCTTAATTATTATCGTCTAAGCTTTTTTTAACATTTTCGCTGGTAATACTTCAGTAGTTTGGTTGTTGTTTTCGTGGTGTTCAGTCCAGAGACCAGTTTGATGCAGGTCTACATGTTACTCTATCCTATGCAAGCTTCTTCATCTCCAAGTACCTACTGCAACCTACAACCTTCGGAATCTGCTTACTGTATTTATCTCTTTGTCTCCCTGTACGACTTTTACCCTGCACACTTCCCTCCAGTACTTAACTGGTGATCCCTTGATGCCTCAGAACATGTCCTACCCAACCGATCCCTTCTTCTAGTCAAGTTGTGCCACAGATACCTCTTCTCCCCAATTCTGTTCAGTGCTTCCTCATTAGTTACGTAATCTACCCATCTAATCTTCAGCATTCTTGAGTTACACATTTAATAAAACATTATTCTAATACATTGTAATACAGAATTGTCATCAACTGCAAAGTTAACAAAAACATTTTTATGCCTTTGTTACTAATAGTTTAGGTGATTACCTAGAATTATCCATACATTCACGAGTTCAGTTATTGATTAATTAAATTCAGTAACGCTTATTTTTGTGGTTCATCCCACGACCAAATTCACTATCGACGATATGAAAATATATTCTCGTCGTGTAAACGTTAAGACTGCATTTCTGCCAAGGATCTTACGTTGGACCGCTGGAAACAGTTCCACGTGGCAAAGAACAGCTTACTATTCGGAAGTAGTTCACATCTGCCATATACCAGTCTTCCGTGGCACAGCTTGCGAATACTACCATTGCTGTTAGTGTTCTATTACCAGGTTTGAGGTTTTTATAGTGAGAGACGCAGATAACCTTCACCAGTCACGCAAATGTAATTCGTTCACACCATGTTATCTCTCAAAGTGACGCGCACATAATTCAAATGCCTTCGAAGACCGCGGCAGTTTGTAATCCAGCTGACGAAGTCAAAACAGTTGATCATTTTTTATCCTTACTGTCACGATCGAATAGTATAACTGCCGTTTACGCTTGTTCTTCTACATCTGGAAATACTCTCGTATTATTAAATGGAACATTTTGTATAAAAACGCAAAACGCAAGCGGCCATTTGTATATCCACTCTGACAGCTGTCTTACTGTAGCTTTGTTACAACATATTAACCCAGGTTTGAACGACGAACAGCAGGTGGCGCCCAGGCAAATTATGCGATTAGATTTATTCCTTTTGCAAAAGATGTTAATTGGGATGAAAGTAATGCTCACTAAAGGCACCATTCGTATGTGCAACTTTCACTTTACGTGAAAATACGTGATAAGCACCTTTTTCTGGGTGGTTTTGGATGAGCGACACTTCTATCCTTTAAACTTGTACGAATCGGCTCAAACTTCGCACGAAGCTACATAATCAGATGAAGTTAAACGAACTGTTTTTATCGAATAATCTGTATCCGTTGTCCAGATACGATAGTTTAAAGTTAAACTGAATGTAGTTCGTAAAATTTATTCTAACATGAACTGAATACGCAGAAACAGTTTAAAGTGAATCAAATAAATAAAAAATGCGTTCTTAGGATAACATTGAAAATTCGCTTTCAAATTCTAGCTTCATTCGGTTTTTGTGAGCATTAAAAGGCGTTTTCTGTCCGTCTTTTTATGTGCGCCACTTATATGTCTCAAACTATTGTGCGAATCGGTTCAAATTTCGTTAGAAGGTAGGTAGATTGACGCATCAGAAAAGTTTTGCATCACCGCGGTTCCCAGTACTCTTGAAGACAGACCGAGCGAGGTGGCGCAGTGGTTAGCACACTGGACTCGCATTCGGGAGGACGACGGTTCAATCCCGTCTCCGGCCATCCTGATTTAGGTTTTCCGTGATTTCCCTAAATCGCTTCAGGCAAATGCCGGGATGGTTCCTTTGAAAGGGCACGGCCGATTTCCTTCCCCATCCTTCCCTCACCCGAGCTTGCGCTCCGTCTCTAATGACCTCGTTGTCGACGGGACGTTAAACACTAATCTCCTCCTCCTCCTCCTCTTGAAGACAGATGTTGACTGTGGATATTGTATCACATACACAGTCCCTTTGACTATTCAGAGATGCCACTAAACCCGCCCAAGATGTAGACAACCATGCATAAGCAGCGCCTATTAGACAGCGGGGGTCCGACAGCCGATCAGTTCAGTCATTCCAGCAGGAAGGAGGTACACGGCTCGTGTTGTCTGTAGTTCAACTATGCCTAGACGGTCAATACCGCGGTTTGATCGCGTCCGCATTGTTACTTTGTGTCAGGAAGGGCTTTCAATAAGCGAAATGTACAGACGTATCTGAGAGAGTCAACGCGATGTTGGTCAGACACGGAGGAGATACAGAGGGACAGGAACTGTCGATGACATTCCCCACTCAGGCCACCGAAGGGCTACTAGTGCAGTGGATGACTGCTGCCTGGGATCTCTGGAGGTACTGCAATGCTCTTTTCGAGGAACGCTATTGAGAATCAACATTTGAAGCTGGGCTCGGAGGAATCCTGACAGCAATGCAACCATGCTGAATAATGCTTTTCGCGCAGCCACAGGACGTCGGCTCTAAGCACTATGGGACTTAAACATCTGACGTCATGAGTCCCCGAGACTAAGAACTACTTAAACCTAACCTAAGGACATCACACACATCCATGCCCGAGGCAGGATTCGGACCTGCGACCGCAGCAGCAGCGCGGTTCCGGACTGAAGCGCCTAGAACCACTCGGCCACAACGGCCGGCCCACAGGACGTCGTGTTACGACTCAAACTGTGCGCAATAGGCTACATCATGCGCAGTTTCACTCCCGACGTCCAATGCGAGGTCCATCTTTGCAACCATGACAGCATGCAGCGCGGTACAGATGGGCCCGGCCCAACAATATGCCGCATGGACCGCTGAGGATCAGCATCACGTTCTCTTCACCGATGAGTGTCGCATATGCCTTCTACCAGACAATCATCGGAGACTTGTTTGGAGGCAACCCGATCGGGCTGATAGCATTAGACACATGGTCCAGCGAGTGCAGCAAGGTGGAGGTGCCCCGCTGTTTTGGGGTGGCATTGTGTGCGGCCGACGTACGCCGCTGGTGGTCACGTAAGGCGCCGTAACGGCTGTTCAATACGTGAATGCCATCCTCCGACCGATAGTGCAACCATATCGGCAGCATATCATATTTTATCTCATTTTGTTCTTTATTGTTCGTTCTAGTTTATCGGGGCGGACGCCCCATAACGCTTGTTCAAGTTCATCGTTGATCCATTTACTCAGTTTTTTATTACAGAGGGCAGCTAACACTCTGACCAAACACGCTGAACTACCGTTCCGGCATAACAACTAAGCTACCGAACAATTTATGTGCACTTTGATAAAACGACAATTTTCACTAAGAGATCAGGTTCGTTGAACGACGGTGTCCTTGTTCGTAATACACAAAAGAACTTTCCACGAGTTTTATAGATGTATTCTAAAATAAGACATCACTGTGGATTGGCGTTATGACAGTAAGAGCTGTGAGCTAGCCAGTGACGTCACAGACATCACATGACTGGAATGAAGCGTTTTAGCGGGATTTCAAATTATTTGTATTTCATTTGAGTTTCTTTATAAAAGAATACAAACATTCAAGAGGCAAAAATCACGTTAGGTGCGTAAAACGACATAACTAATTGTTTAAGACAATTTCTAGAAAACAATCAACTACCCTACTGCTTACCGTAAACTTACTTAACATATTATGATATGAAATTCCCCGTTGACTGCATTCACACTGCCCTAAAAATTTCTCACGCTAGTTCGTACAGCGTTTGTCAGTATACCAATGATCTACATATTTATTTCAGACCACATTCACGCATCATTCACATTGCTAAAAACATTTACAAAATTGTACAAACGTAAATACACAAAAAAGCCTTCAAGAAATAAACAGAACAATTCACAAAAACATTCTCTTGACCTGTTTCTTTAATGCCTCTGTCCGCTACCGTACACTGGTGGATGAAAATTAGAGCTACGTACTCGGTTGAACTCGCTTCACACCATCTGTCACTGTACACGCATAAGTCATTCTCCCGATATAGACTTCAGACAGGAGCGATATAAAGGCCTCAGTAGGGACAAGGTTGACTACCACTGCTCTATAGGGTTCAGGTCCGGGGGGTACGTAGGCCATTCCATACAATCACTATCTTCACTTTCCAGTGTGTCGGACACCTCAGTGGTCCTGTATGGGCGGGCATTGTGGTACGTTACACAGGAAGTCGCGACCTGTCGCGCCTCTAATCTCGCCGCAGTACCGCTGTGCTGTAATCACCCCGCGCAAAGATACACAGCGGTGTTCGGCCACTGTGAGTAATGCATGCCCAGAGCACTGTCCTTAGTCCGTGCCGATGACGTTTATGAATATTTTGTGGTGTGTAACGTGTTTCTCTCTCACTCTCCGCACCAACTGGTGGCCGGAATCACTTGCCACAGTGAAGCGGTATTCGTCGGAGATCATCACTCTGGATCACTGCTGCTGACCCCAACCAACTGCTCCCTGGACCAACGAACTATTTCTTGACGATGGTGTGGTTGAAACGGGATGCATTTAGGAGGCTTCTGAGCATACAAACCAGCGTGCTTTAACCGTCGCTAAATGGTTATGGCAGATACAAGTGTACTATCGGAAGTTGCAAGGTCTACCGCGATCTGCCTATGAGTGATATGTCTGTTGCTTTTCGTCACTAGGGCTGCGTATCGATCCTCTTCCGGTGTGGTGGTTCGTCTACAACCACCGCCATGCATTAGTATAGCATTTCTACAGTCAGTGACCCCCTTTTCTTTTCTTTTTTTTTTTTTTTTTGTTGCAAGATGACAATTTTGGACACACTGTCACCGCGACGTCATTAGTGACACTTTGACATGCTTCGAGCCATTCAACTGCTCCTCCACGATCGTAAGCACTCAAACATTGCCGTGCAGACATGTTGCCGTACCACATCGAATGTTGCACTAATCGTTTCCACAAGAACCTTCGTCACTGGTCTAGTGTTCTGTAGCAATTGTCGGTTGCTCCGTAACACGTGTCAGTTGCTCCTTAGCAACTGTGAACCAGTGTGTAGTGCGCTACTTTTCATCCATAAAAACAAAAAATCACAAAATTACGACAAACTTCTTGAATAATACGAATCCATCTGCACCTAACTTTGTCTTTGTTCCTAAACTTGATGGATGCTGAAGCTTCTCCCTCCGCCGACGAATGAATAATTATTATGTATGGGCTCAGCTCACTAACCTGTGCTGTTTTCAATTACACGGCTGTCTGACCTGCGTAGTGCTACCGTTCCCGGTCCCCCCTTGACAAGGCCTTAATAAGTTCGCGTCTTATGCGCTGCAACTGGTTCATAAAGACGCCGCAAGTGTACCGACATTCTGTAATCAACCGCGGCGCAGTGTTGTTATTCAAAATAGGTTACCCTTCCGCTCGGTTCCTTTGAGGAAAGTCAAAACACGAACTGACGTCCTGGTCGCTTACGTTTGTTATCGTCTCCGGCTGAACGATGACGACATGGATAGCGGCAAAGGTCACGTGACGGAAATTCCGGAACGTAGTTGCACATAGAGTTTCCATTACAAAAATGATTGTTGCTCTATATGTGTCTCAGGAAATTAATATTATTTATTAAGGAAAAAACTGCTAAAGAGAGAGACTGCAAGGTTGTTTTGTCAAAACTGACAATCCCCAAATTTTCGAAGTGCCAACAAAAAAGAGTAACATTTTTCATACGATATTTCGACAGCATCCCTAGCTGTACTCCTCAGCTGCGTCGAGCGTAGACATAAGTTGGCCGCTGCTGAGACTCCAACCAACTTCCGTACCTCAATCGGCAAAAAACGGAATCCTAAAGGATTACTTTGTTGTCTTTCCGTCTGTTCGGCTGTCCCCCTGTTAATGACCCTTTTCCCTTCGGAAGGGTAGACGCGTCAAGTTGAAATTTACGTCACATACTAAGGTCTGCATTCCCTTGGTTGAGTAAACCAATTGAAGCTTCTAAGTCAATGTAGTCGAAAGATACGGCCGTTTACGTTGTATATTTGATACTCTAAAACTCACTGCTGAAATCTTGAAGGATACTTCCCGTTCACAGACTCACGAAATTTGGCAAGAAGCAAGGTTTCACAGTAGAACCGAAAGAAAAAATCCGAAAATTGTTAATTTACAGTTACATCACATGAAAAGAATATTTGTCACTTGTTATGCGACTTTAAACTTAAAATTAAAATATTCTCAACTGTAGTGGACTGTTAAGGCAGCCAGTCCACAGAGACGGGTAGCCGAAAGGGCACACGTACACACACGCCGACTGGCGCGAAGTCTGGAACAGGATTCGTAATGAATGTGATAAAGAAAAGAACGTAGCTACTAGAACACTTAACTTTTATATCGTCCTTTGGTATACAGCATTCTTGATGATACAAATGAGACTATCTTGAGATACATGCAATGGTACAAATGGCGCCTTGCTAGGTCGTAGCCATTAACTTAGCTGAAGGCTATTCTAACTGTCTCTCGGCAAATGAGAGAAAGGCTTCGTCAGTGTAGTCGCTAGCAACGTCGTCGTACAACTGGGGCGAGTGCTAGTACGTCTCTCGAGACCTGCCGTGTGGTGGCGCTCGGTCTACGATCACACAGTGGCGACATGCGGGTCCGACATGTACTAATGGACCGTGGCCGATTTAAGCTACCACCTAGCAAGTGTGGTGTCTGGCGGTGACACCACATCAACTGTCTCTGGATTCCATGACCGATACTTTGCCAGAACCATTTTCTCGATAACAGGCAGAAATTGTTGAGATTTTCGACTTCCGGGATGGATGAACTGTCTAGATACGTAATTAGGTTTGTACAGAAACCTCAAAGTGCAAGCGCTACTCGCTACTGGCCAATTTTTTTACGTTTCTTTTTATTTCCCGCAAACAGCAGAATTAGTTGGCAAAATGGTATATATACAGGTATGTACTCTAAGATAGAGAAACAGGAAAAAACTGAAAGAGCACATTTTTATAGTGTAATGTTAAGGAGGAGGAGGAAGTGAGAGTGAGTGTGTGTGTGTGTGTGTGTGTGTGTGTGTGTGTGTGTGTGTGTGTGTGTGGGCACGCGTGACGTTTGTCGAAAGCTGAACATAAATTCAAAAACAGTATGAACAGATATGGGGAAGTAGACGAAATAATTGTAGAGCTGAAGAAGTAGACGAAATAATTGTAGAGCTTTACAGAAATGCAATGAAATACTCCTAAAGCGGATTTACGCACCACCAGACGAGCATTAAGGATACTTGGCGGCAAGCTAAGTAGTGTAAGCAGAATGAAGCTACTGTAGATACTAGGAGAGACCTAGACCTAGAACATGGAAACGAACTTATAGCAACGTAGTGGGCAGACAGGGTGAGGACGCTTTGGATTACGATGGGTAGATGTTGATTGAACAGTGGGGATGATGCTCATTAAAATTTACGAATCGATTTTTCCGATATAGGTAAAACACATCATTTTATGGGGACTTAACTTCCATACGAGATGAATAAACACAATGAATAACGTGATTCAACGTAAAGTCCATGGAGTGTGAAATTGACCGCCACGTTGTACTAAGTACCGCAGAAGGGCTCCCCAATATAATATGAGATTAACACTGCTGCGAGGAAGTGTGTGGACGATTTGAATAAATCGTAGCCTCAGATTTGGGGGCAGGAATGGAAGGAAACTAATGCTAAGTTAAAGGTAGGAGTTGGTGTTTCTGTGGCTTTCATTTGAAGGAAACGACACGCAAGAGACAGGTTCCCTGGTTCTAGTTCTCGTCCAATACACAGTTTTGAATTAGCGAAAATGTTCAACGCAGCAAACATTTGGGCCAATATTAAGTCATCTCGTTGTCAACAATATGTTGCGAGCGCCCGTCAAGGAATAATGGTACGTCTGTGATTTGTGATAGTTTTGTTTCCTAGCCTGAGAGTGATTTTGAGCTTGCAGCATCTATGGAGAACAGTTTCATGCACGCAGAGGAGAAAGTGACGGGGGGGGGGGGGGGGGCACCTAAGTTACGGACTCAGCAGCATATGAATAGAACATGGCCGAGTCTCATGAGCTACTACAAGGTTTAAATGCAGAGCCATCGCTGCGGCAACCATTCTTACTCTAAGTTTGCTGTCTCAGGGTTTCCACTATACAAATCTACGAAATGCTGGGCTGGCTCTTACACCATGGACTCTCGCTGGTGGTACCTGGTTAAGGATAGACCGAGTGGCTGGTTAAGTCTATTATGCGCTCGGTTTCTCGTGAAGTAGAACTATTTACTTCGTAAGTCGACTAGTATATATTAGTCATCCACATTTTCGATTGCCTGTACGTATATTGTGGGTAAATAAAAGTTTGCAGAACAGTCAGAGAAGATTGTACCTTACACGAAGCAACTATTGCGCAACCCAGATCAATTTGAAGTGCGCGCAACTATCATGTTGCAAAATCTTAAACACTGCGGGAAACGAACACTGATAAATGTTGAATCACTAAATTATGAGAGAAACGGACCTACGCTATTTTTGCACACTTGTTGGTGGGAGATTAGCCCTTTCCGTACCATATTCTACGATTCTTGTTCGGATGCCTCCACATACTTTTAGGACATCCGTTTGTGTAATTTCAGGAGTTATTCTTTAGTGTTAACTGCTTTATTACCAAAAGTGATGAAATTAGCCCCTTTCCCAGGATCTTCCTACAACTCCATGTAAATATTTTTGCTTGGCACTGGCACACGATACGTTCGTTCTCGTCAGTCATCTCGGAGCTTCTGAAGCATCTGATTAAGTCCCACGCGCGGCCGCGAGCAGAATTCACGAACTCGTCGAACAGTGTGGTGTGCGAGAGAAATATCCAGACTTGCTGCTCTGTAGACTTTTTCCGAAAAGTTTGTAGGCGGACGTTGATAACGTGTACGCACTGCTACACACATACTATCAAGCTAATTTTGCAATGCCCTGTATCAATCTGACTTCCAGAAGGCTCCTAAATCCGACCGATGGGTTGGTCAACGAACATTGCAACCAGTCTCCATAGCGTCACCGAATGGTTTCTACCATATCCTTTAACAGCGACATATCCTCTATAAACAAGAGAGGGTCACAGTCTAAAGTCGAGGAGGAAAAGGACATACACAAAAACTCCGCACTTCAAATTTCCATTGGATTAAAACGCAATTTATTATCTTCTAATAACTCTCGCCAGGTCCACTGCGATCGTTAGAAAACACCTTCTGCTAGCCAGTGCTCCACACTGTGTTAGGCAGCCCCTTCCTGAACAGGCCAACAGCGAGGATACACCTAGCACAAATGGAACTGAAACTTTTCCCACACCGTCGCATGGGGACGCACTTTCCAACAATCCCAGAGCGTTTGACACATACTGATAAAATTCTCTCGAGCTTCCGGCCACGTCAAGTGGTTTAAAATCTACGAGCTTTCGGCCGAGTACTCTTCGGCTGTTGTCAAGTGGTGACTGTCTTGGTTGCTGCTACCGTCCTAATACAGCCGCGCTGCCTTCTGTGATGCAACTGGTGCTCGCTCCAGCGTGATATAAGGTAACGTTTTAGCTGCGCGCCCGCTTCATCCTTCCGGTGGCCGGATCCCAAGCCATGCTTAGCAGCGGGCCGCCGTCTTTATTGACGGTGTTGTCACAATTTTTTATCTCGATCGCTTCTTTTATAACGCTATCCCACAAACTATCAATCCGTGCAATCACAGGTTTCTCTTCGAATATGATGTCCGTTTTCTAAAGAGTTTCTACTACCGCTGATTTCTCTGGGCACCGAAGCTCAATGGTACGGACATAAAACAGTTCGCATCCACAAGATATTTTATATGTTTCTGGCATTCTGAGGCTTACATCGTCTTTCACAGGCTGTCGAATTTTTGTTGGAGTCCTGAGGACCGAATCGCTTTTATGTCTCTTTAGGAGTTGGCTGATCTCTGAGCCAAAGGTCGGCAGAAACGCAAGCTTCTTTAAGTCTCTCTGGTGGTACTTCTGTTTACGTGTTCTGGAAATATGCCTTGCGAAATCTGGCGGTTGTTGCAGCCGTTTGCCTTGAATACTTTCCTTAAGCGGCTCAGTTTCTTCGGCAGGTTTTCAGCGACTGAGACGGCTTCTGCTCGACGCACCAAGGTCCTCAGAACAGAAAGTTTCTGCGACGGATATAGCTGATAGCTGTTAGCGTGCAGATATTGGTTCGCGAGAGTGGGTTTCAGGTAAACACTAAGGCTGAGACACCTATTTACTTTACTGCAGACGAGGACGTCAAGGAACGAAAATGCACTAACTGTCTCTTCCTCCATCGTGAACTTTATGTTGTCGCGGATATTGCTGACAGGGTCCAAGAATTCTCCCAATTATTCACGTCCATGAGACCAGACAACGTGCGTGTCGTCGACCTAACGATAAAAGCAACTAGACTCTGCGGGAACCATGTACAGGGCGATGTCCTCAAAGTAATCCATAAACAGTTTGGCTGTAACTGGAGGTAATGGTATCCCCATCGCGACGCCGTCTGTCTTATGGATTTTAAAGCACTTCACGCGGCTGGAAGGTCGAGAGAATTCTGTCAGTACATATCGCCGTGAAATCATTCATTCATACATTTTGAGCCGCGCGGGGTAGCCGAGTGGTTTCAGGCGCCTTGTCAAGGTCCGTGAGGCTCCGCCAGTCGGAGGTTAGAGTCCTCCCTCGGGTATGGATGTGTGTGTGTCGTCCTTAGCGTAAGCTAGTTCAAGTTAGATTAAATAGTGTGTAAGCTTAGGTACCGATGACCTCTGCAGTTTGGTCCCATAAGACCTTACCACAAATTTCCAAATTTCATATATTTTGACACAAGGAACACTAATCCATGATTAATATCTTCCGAAATACGCACCCCCACACCACCTCCGTCCGAAAGGGCTCAAGACTCGCCTCCTGCTCCCACCAGGGCTGTCCAACGATTTCTCTGACCTCGCCCGCTCCCAAACGCACTACTAAATTACAGTAACATGCATGCCTTTGGGCCAGTCAGTCTCAAGAGCGTCAAGAAAACATTTCGACTGACCATTTCATGTCATCGCTCTTAGCACTGTGAAGTGCTGCTACCTGCCAACACTGAGTAGTTTGTTTCTACGGTGGACGTTCAATTCTTTTTCTCGGCTAATTTTAGTTAAAAAAAATGCAGACTTTGTGTAATATCGTGGAAATTCCCGCTTCAGCCCCTACAGTTTCATGAAATTCCCATACGTTGCGGGGCTGTACGTCGCCTCCAAAATGGCTTGTGTACCGAATGTGCGTTCCAAGCACAGAGCTGGAAAATCAGGAGCATCGCAGATATTCACAGGTGCTTGCAGAATGTTTACGGGGACTTGGCAGTGAACAGAAGCACGGTGAGTCGTTGGGCGCGGCCTTTGTCATTACCGTAACACGGTCGAGCAAACGTGTCCCATCTCCCACGTTCCGGCCGGTCGCATGTAGCTGTGACTCCTGCTGTGTTGGAACATTCGGACACACTCATTCTAGATGATCGACGGATCACAGGCACCTCGTTACTCAGGTGGACGTCTCCGTTGGTAGTGCTCACGAAACATTACTGGACTGTTCTTCCTCATCCACCCTACAACCCGGATCTCGCACCTTCCGACGGTGGGGAAGTTACTGTTGCCGCAAGACGTCGACTAGTGCGGTGGGACCATGTGGGCATGCAGAACCTTGCCGTAAGATGGCGTAATGCCGTAGCACTGAATGGAGATTATGTTGAAAAATAGGGTTGTGCTGCCAAAAAGTTGTGAATAATATGGTATACTGGAATCCTGAATAAAACCAACCTGATTCCAGAAAAAAAAGTTACATTATGTATTGAACGCCGCTAATAGGAGATAGAAGGGTATTAAATAACACCCCCTGGCCTGTGGGAGATACTCGCCTTTGGAAACAGATAGGTCTTGCAGGCCACCATCCTTTAGCCGGATTAAGCAAAACAGACGGAAGAACAACAGCGGTGCGCAGGAAGCCAGGAAACCGGCGCTGTTGTTCACAATAATGACCGGCACTCGCCGACGTTCGAGGAATGGAAATGGTACAGTACACAGCGAGGTACTCTCCTAACTATGGTACTGAAACATGCCATCACAGCCTAACAGTTTACATCTCACCCTACTATCAAATTCTAATTTTTTTTTTTTGACTTCGAACAGAAAAAAAGCCTTAGTTCTCCGATATAATCCCTAGGTTAGTTCTCTACATAAATGGTAACCTCTACAGTTTCTGAAAAAAAACTAACTTCAAAATTTTCTAAATATATTTGTACTTAGCGATGCTCATTGAAAATAATCTTTCGTAAATTACAGTTTAGTATTTGTTGAATTCCTCTGCAGTTTTCATATAAAGACAGCCTGCTAACGTTTATGCCAATGTGATCTCTTGGCAAGGAACGATCAAACTGTTTGTCATTGAGATGAAGCCATGAAGCATGATGATGAACAGAGGAATCCTCTAATGAAAAGGATGTTGAGATTTTGCTAGTATAATAACTTCATTCGCTCTTTACTTTTCCGTTCTGCTGATGATTCTTTCATTGCCGTATTAACTGCTAGTTGCTTCTTCGCCCCACATCCGAATGACTTCCCAGGAAGTAACTATTTTTACCCTTCCTTCTAGTATTCCATTTCCCGCTTAGTGGATCAGCCTAATTTGTTAATATCAGTAGTAGGAGTACTTTGTCAGTGAACCACTGATCGCTAACATCTATTAAAAACCAGTGAACACAGCAATTCTTCGCAATTACTAAACAAGTACGGGAATTCCATATGTCATATGTTCTAAATTCCTTGCCACCTCTCCATGCCCAGCTTTTCATACCTCCTCTCTCTCTCTCTCTCTCTCTCTCTCTCTCTCTCTCTCTCTCTGTGTGTGTGTGTGTGTGTGTGTGTGTGTGTGTGTGTGGTGTGTGTGTGTGTCTCCATCTCCTCCTCGCTCTTCTCTATGTCGATTTCCATTTGAATGTTCAGTAGAGAATTTGAAGTAAATTGGTGAAGAACTTTTCAATGTTTGTTGTAACTACACTCCTTCTTTATATATTAGATATGTATGTAGATATTATAGATATTAAAAAAATATAGGGCCTATGCTCATTAGTAGTAGGGCAAAGCCGATACAAGCATACAGTTTGCATTGTTGCCATATTTCCCCACCCTTCCCCAGCATGGTACAGGGTTTTAGTGGTAGATGTGGAAATGTCACAATTTAATTATGCAAATTAATTAATTTAACTTTGAAAATTAACCCTTCCATGCCACATCCCTTCCCCTCCACCTCCAGCCCTATTGGTGGCAATTTTGAATTTTGGTAGGAAATTCAAAAATGGTGGAAATTTCAAAAATAGCTGAATTTTTCTTTGTCCTAAGGCTGTGATGACGTCACACCTGGGGACTGATGAGTAATTTTAAATGGCTGGTGCCCATTCTGGGACTTGAATCCTGGTCCTTCAAGGTGGAAAGCCCAGGTGTATCACCCTACACAAGGAAACAGTCAGTCTCTTTCCAGCTGCAGGAGAGGCAGCTTAGGTTAGGGAACTTTATTTATTCTAGGTGGGAAACTGAAGAAACGGTCAGTCCTAATTACGTTATTAACCAAACAGATTGGTCCTAATTGTAAATCTATACGCATAGTGCTACACAAGGAGCGCCTAAAATCACAATATAGCTTAAAAATTGACGATGCTATACAACTGGTGTTATCCTGCAGGTAAAGTTCACTATATCATTCAAAACTAGCAGGAAACATACTCAACATAAATAGTAACTCTACGCAGGATGATCGCTTTACCTACAAAGTCGAAATAAATCCTTCGGCTCCACTTGTGTATTGGCGAGAAAAAGGCTGGAGAGGAAGGTACTATATTGTTGGCAGGAAATGTGTTCAATTGACTAAATGTTGGTGTTGGACATAGAGGAGTTTAATAAGTGTATCACCTACAAGCATACAGTTGAGGACTATATCTATAACCTCTTACATCAGTAATGGAAGGAGGTGATAATGGATGAAGGAAGAGGAATACTTTTCAGCAAATAATGATGGTGCAGTGGGATGGACTGAAGATGCATTTCACAGCTCATAGAGGCTACTGCCTGTGCTACGGTTGTTCATGTTTCTGAAAATGGCTAATCAGTCTACAGTGCAGGAGACGACTTCAAGCGCTCACTGCCATCCCTTTGTATCTCACTGTTTGACGTCTTTTTCGCACTGATGGAAAATGCTTCACTGTTCTAATGACACATCGAAATTTTAGTGAAAAAAATAGCACTCAAACAATGGCCCATAAAGCAACACACGTAATGGGAATTGAGAAAAGTCATTGTCATTACGCAACTACCGCAAAAACAGACTCCAAAAGATGGCGCCAGGAGAGAGCAATGGCAGCTGGATGCATGTTCAGTTTGATGTGGGGTCACGGACTAACCAGCTCAGAACCAGTCTTATCTCTCCTGCTATCACTCCTCATCCCTCACTCCGCTCACCATAGGTAGGGTTACAGGCCCGTTCTATCTTGTCGTTAATGTAAACAAAGAGATACATCTGGTGGCAGTGATACACTGTTTCTAATCTGTGGAAATCAGTCACAGATGGACAAAAGACTCAAGAACAGGATGCTTCCTGCAAGCCATTAAACGTCCTTGTCAGACTGTCCCTCTTGGAACAACAACGAAATTCCGGAGAGCTCTCCAGAATCCATTTTATGTTCGCTGGTGGCTGCACGAGAAGCCGCAACCGCAACCAGTGCCACCAAGCCTGCTCCAGCAAGCAAGAGTCTTCGGCAGCTGCGATCGGAGGCAGCAACCCCAGCGGAGGATGTGGTTGTCGATGCAGGCAAAAGCTACTCATACACAATAGGTCGCGACTCCAGTGGGCTACAGAACAAACCGAGATAAATGATGGCTCTCCCGAAAAAGAAGCGTGCTGTTTACCTAAAAGTGCAGCTGTGACTGTCTAAGGAAGACAAGTTCCATACCACCAGCAGATGCCCCTATAAGTGTATACCATTCTGAGAGAAACATTTCAGTGTAACAGTTGCATTTATAAGCGAGCACCTATTAAAAAACACAGTTGCAACGACAATAAGTCTGGTTTTCATGAGACATTTTATTTTGTTTTAGTTTTTGAGCAAAGTCGGTATAGTTTTTGCGTTTGACTGTAGGATACAGTTCACATCTCTCTCTCTCTCTCTCTCTCTCTCTCTCTCTCTCTCTCTCCCACCTCCTGATATTTTGTGACATCTAAAGACGTGAAAAACAAAAATCTACAGCACTGCAGCCGATTACAGATTAGCAAACTGGAGAGGTCGGAGCGCTATAGGGACACATCTAACACAGGGCTTCCCAACCTTTCCAGCTGGCGGACCCCTTCTTCAGTCGAAAATCCATGGCGGACCCCTAGTCAGTCAAGAGCACAGTAACTTTAAATTTCAGAGCGAAACCCATGGGAACTGAAAGCTTCTTAATGCAAGTGCCATGTTCCCAATGACACCCCCCCCCCCTCCACCGAAGTATCAATAGTCTTTAGTTTAGAGATGAATGAAAACAACTTGAAATTAACGATCCAATTATGAGGTTTTCTGCAATGGTATGAGCTTTGCCTGTTTTTGCCACTCGATAACTAACCAAGAAAGAAGCTTTTAATGAATATTCATTAATTGTTTTTGCAAGAGTTTTCATGCAATGCTGAGAAGCTGATAGTTCAGCACTCTTTCTTTTAAATAAATCGATGTCTTTAGCCTGGAAATCCGGGTGAGTACCTTCAAAATAACGGCGCAATTTAACTGGAAGCATTGAACTGTTCGGAAGGACAGGCGCACAAATTACACACTGAGCTTTACCCTCCTTTGTCTCCATAAAGCCCATTTCTAAATAGTTTTCGTTGTACTTACGCTTCTTGGTTATCCCACTTCAAAACAAATGGTTCAAATGGCTCTGAGCACTATGGGACGTAACTTCTGAGGTCATCAGTCCCCTAGAACATAGAACTACTTAAACCTAAATAACCTAAGGACATCACACACCGCCGGCCGAAGTGGCCGTGCGGTTAAAGGCGCTGCAGTCTGGAACCGCAAGACCGCTACGGTCGCAGGTTCGAATCCTGCCTCGGGCATGGATGTTTGTGATGTCCTTAGGTTAGTTAGGTTTAACTAGTTCTAAGTTCTAGGGGACTAATGACCTCAGCAGTTGAGTCCCATAGTGCTCAGAGCCATTTGAACCATTTGAACATCACACACCTGCATACCCGAGGCAGGATTCGAATCTGCGACCGTAGCGGCCGCGCGGTTCCAGACTGTAGCGCCTAGAACCGCTTGGCCACTCGGGCCAACTATCCCACTTCCACAGGTTATTGCAACCAATGGAGTACTTGCAGCGTTTTCACATAATAGATCCGGCTGTGGAGCTTCTTGTGATTATTCTTCATTTGGTCGTCCTCCCTCCTCATTCATTTCAACTGGAAACTTCCCTTGTTGTGAAGGCGATGGAGAAACTGCACCCTTCTTCAATGATCCTGACTTCAGCCACCGATCCATGATAGAAGTAATAAACTGGTCAAAAATCGACTTATGAAATGCGCAGTGCACTGACAAAGCAAGTTTAACATTTAATGATGCCTGGGGACGCATACGTGCCAGCGAGCGCTGTGATTGGTCTACAAAGCTCGCTCTGCGCATGCGTAAAAAGTTTCAGTGCATCTAGCGCCGTGAGCCGGCGCACAAACGACTCCCGTATTCTTGCGAAACAGTCGATCAGAGAAGCCGCATTCTTCGGCACTAAACTGTGTATGCGTTCTCACTTAGGAACCGCAGAGGCTGCTTGGTAATACGACCTGAAGTAAAAGTACACATGTTTTTCACACGAAAAAAAATAGTGATGAATTTGATTTTCACATTTTTATTCAATAATTTTACTCATTATTTTACACGATTTAGTGAAAGGTGGCCGCGGACCCCCTACAAAGAGCCGGCGGACCCCTGAGGGGTCTGCGGACAACGCGTTGGGAAGCCCTGATCTAACAGATACATTAACTTAGCTCACATCGCCTATACATGTCTACCCTATGTAAAATCGAAAAGACTTCTATTTCGCTGTGAAAACTACGGATCACTGCAGAATGTCCTCATTACGTCGAAACTCTCGCCGGGGTAAAGAAAAAGTGAGAAGTTTAAACTCTGAAGAAAAAAAGAGCTGTAGTCTAACGAAACATCTACGTTAACCTATTTCTTTCATATTGATAGACAAAATTACGTTGTTTGAGAACGTCCCTGGTGTTCATATCAGCCTGAAATCACATGCATCACAGACACGTGAAGTAACATTACAGAATACAGCCTTTCACGGTATCATTTTACGTCTGGCAACAACAAGCTATTATTCAAGAAGAGTGTTGTTTTGTACTCTATGGCAGGTCCCGTTTTACCAGTGCGATGGTAAAAAAAACAAGTCGTGAGAGCATGCCTTGTAATAGAACCTCCTGACGTCACCTGGTAAAGAATCTTACACGACTTCAACGAAACATCGGGAATAAATTCCGTCTGCGTGCTGGCATCGAAAATATTTGCTCCATAACTCGCCTCTACTGACCTGTGCGGAAAGCTTATGTAACATGTACTTTAAGAAAAAGACAATATCCAGCAGGCCACATTTGCGGTAGCAGCAGATTCTTGTTCTGTAGTTTTGGAAGCAATCTGGTCATCACAGAAGTGCCTGTTTCACACAATCTACTTACATGCCAAGAAAAACACTATCATTTCTAGGTTCCACAACAAGCTGTAATTCAAGTGGTGGCTACTTTATAAGTAGAGATTAGGAAGTACGAAATAATACAGGACTTGTGGTAATATTTCCCACTCAAACCTCCCTGATTTAAAAGACCCAGGAAAAAAGCACAGTAGATACGACAATGAAAAATGCACCACACTGTAGAGCATCTCAAAGATTTTTTTTTATCATCAATACACATCTACATTGAAACATTTGTGGCACGAAGAATATCAGGTCTATATTCTATTTCTTGCCAAGTTCTTTGTAAGATTTCCTATGCTAATTTTGCAATCACATTAGTGATACGAACGTCGCAAGGTAGGAATATCGTACACTTTGGTCGCATACAAGCGGTCCTTCACAAATCCCCACATGAAAAAATCAAGTAGCGTAATGTTGGGTGAACGTGGTGGCCAGGCAATGGGTCCTCCGCGTCAGATCCAACGACTGGGAAATTTCCTATCTAGGAACTTGCGAAGAGCCGATGACCAAAGCGACGGAGCTCCATCTTGTTGAAAAATGATGTTGGGTTGCCAGTCTTGTATCTGACGGTACATAAACTGCTCTAACATGTCCAGACACACTGATCCATTCACTGTTTTTCCCGCAAAGAAGAACGGTCCAACAATCCTGTCGTGCATTAGCCTACACCAGTCGTTTAGTTTATGGTTATCAGGAACATTTTCAGTGACAATGTGCGGATTTTGGGAACCCCAAATCCGAACTTTATGCCTATTAATCCTTCCTGATAGATGAAAGGTTGCCTCATCTAAGAATGAACATCTTTCCAGGAAGCTGGCATCCATATGTTGCAGCATATCCACAGCAAATTGTTGTCGGGGTGGTTTGTAGTTCGGCGTCAGATGTTGCAGAATTTACACTTTGTAAGCACACATACGAAGACGCTGGTGAACTACACAATCCAGTATTGAAGAAGTACATCAAGTTGCCTAGATGCTTGACGAATTGACTTACATGGGCTTCTGAGAAACGTTAGATGTCCTCCACTGTTTCTTCTGAAACTCCGTAACGTGCACCACTAGAATGTTTCAGAACACTTCCTGTTGCCAGAAACTTCCTATACCATTCCTTAATTGTTTTCACATCTGATGGATCACATTCATACAAACGACGATAATTTTTTTACACCAGTAATCGGCGATTTTGTTTCTGCACACCACACTACTGCTTGCGCGCGCTGCTGCGGAGTCGCCATTTTTTCTTCATGCGACCATACTGCACTCTGGCGACGATACTAGTCACTTCTGACGTGGGAATATAAGTTCTTTGAGATGCTCTTCAAGGTGGTGCAATTTTCATTGTCCTACTGTGGTTTTTCTCTCCTGGGTCCTTGAAATCAGAGGTTTGAGTGGGACACCCTGTATATTTTTAAACACACAATCATGACGATAATAATAAAAACAGTCATTATTCCGTTAGAATAACACAGTCGATTTATATTTGTTTTATGAGCAAAACCGGTATATTTTAGAGCATTTCTCATGTTTAAATTACAAATTGTCATGCATGAGAACATTACATGAATTTCATACATATGAAATATCGATGCAGATCAGTATCTATACAGTCATTTATAACGTTCGAGAGCATTCCTCTTCGTTATTTTGTAACATATAAAATAGGTAAGAAAACTACGAACTATCTGCGTCCAAACTTTAACCCATCGTGTCACTCCTTTTAACAGAACGTCCTAATATCACCCTGTAACATTTTACCGCGTCTCTCTTCAGATATATCGAAAAAATATCGTCAGCACGCTCAGATCCATCATATTTGTTCCGTAACTCGCTTACACAGACCTACGTGTGTGTGTAAAGTTTTGTCACCTGGCCAGGAAAGAAGACTATATCGAGCAGGCTATCACTTGCAATAAATGATTGTTTTGTTTCAGTGACAGGTAACAGATATCCAGGTGTTCTGCCTGTTCATGCCTCCTCATGATCACTGTTCTGATGTTGAACGTCCTCGGAAGATACTGCTCACAACACGCACGCGGTAGTAGAAATAAAAAACGTTACTGTTATCTTACTGGCAAATAAATAAATACAAATAAAAAATGTGGCAGGCATCGCAGCATATGGAAACATGAGTCAGTAGCATTGAGGAACACCTGCAAGCAGCTGTCTATTCATGTTATATGGATGTTTAAGTATTGTGATGAGAGGATGGACCTAGGCTCGCCCCATCTTGGCTGCCAGCAATCAGAACCCAACAGACCGCACTGTCAACACGAGGTACGAGCACTACCGGCGAGTAACTGCCGACGCGCGGCCTACGTCCGGCATTTGGTAAACAGCAGCCAACTTTTCATTCGACGGCGACCACCAATCATGGCACACAACACAAGAGACAATAGACAACAGAGGTGACGTTCTTCTTCTTCCTCCGCAATAACCTATTAAAATAAAGTTTCCTCTCCTTCCTCCTTAAGTGACCAATGAAACGAACTATCTTTTAAATTGTGACGTAATGAAATGCGCAGTGAACAGTAAAAACAAAATAAGAGAGACACTGCATAGCTAGAACACACCCGTAGACCCAGAAGAAGGCCGCAGCAACAGTGGCAGAAACGTCGGTTTTTCTCCAGCAGCAGTAGTTTTATGCATTATGACGTGGTACCATACCCAGTAAACTTTTATGACGACTGACTCTGGTCGCGGAAGCCTATGAAATTAAAAGAAACATGTGGTTTATGCATGATGGAGCTCCAGGCAAATGAAACATTTTCCGTAAATCATCTGTGCAATGAATTCTGGAGTGTTATTCCAGTGTCTGGAGTCCGTACTAGGAAGGCACTGGCAAGAGGGAAATGATAGAACAAACACAGTCCTAAGTCTGCTCGGTTCTGCTCTTAAAAACACTATAATCTTAAAGCCATATGGTTTCCAAAGTATTAGTCGTGTGGAATGTAACGCTCTTAATACAAAATCTGACATACAACCACCCTGAAAGTTTTCTACCCGAATCACTACGGTGACAAATTTTAAGATGACAAATTTTAAGATGACAAAATTATTTCCTCTATTCTATTTTTGTGTCCTAGGAAGAGACCGAGCTGTTCCGATGCCACTCTAACTGCTTGCGAACCAACTAGAACAAAGTCGGGAGACTTCTGTTCTGTGACTAAGGAAATTAACGGATTTTATACGTCTTTTTTATGTCAGAAACATACGTACCCTCGCCGGCCGGGGTGGCCGAGCGATTGTAGGCATTACAGTCTAGAAGCGCGACCGCTACGGTCGCAGGTTCGAATCCTGCCATGGGCATGGTTGTGTGTGATGTCCTTAGGTTAGTTAGGTTTAGGTAGTTCTAAGTTCTAGGGGACTGATGACCTCAGAAGTTAAGTCCCATAGTGCTCAGAGCCATTTTGAACCTAAAAACCACATCCAGGCTGGCCGGCATACAGGCCCTCGTCGTTAATCCGCCGGGCAGATTCTATCCGGGGCCGGCGCGCCTACCCGAGTCCAAGAAACAGCGCATTAGCGCTCTCGGCTACCCTGGCGGGTATCTCTTGTAGTACAATAACCAGTATTATTGCCGCGGTCGAAAAAAATAAAACGGCGTTTACTAGATGTTAACATTTTTTATGCATTTCTATAGACCTGATCCTGTTTTTGGTATCTTTTCAACTGTATATTTTCTCTAGTAGGTTATAACCTCCCCACAAAATAAAATAAATAATATAAATAATATCCTCATTTAGTGTAACCTCAAAACAGAATAATTCCTTAACCTGTCAACAGTAAAAAATTATAATTATGTCCTAACAAAAAATAAGTTCAGTAACCTGGTAATAATACAATGTAACTAACCTCTCAATTAAATTGTCGCTCGCTTATAACTTTTCAATAATTGACTGTGAATTTAACCTGGTAAATTTTGGACGTCAGCAGTGCTGCGTCATGGCCCTGAAAGATTATTCTGAATAAAAAAGAAAAATTCTTACCTCAGTGAAGTCGCTGGATAACGCATATATATCTGCTCTTACAATAAATTTTTCTGGCACAGCCCTGTGCAATGCTGGCTGATAGATTTGTCATGTATGAAAGGAAACAACTGATTTTTCTTTTGCAATAATCGGGATCATCATGGATTGGAGAAATTAGTAAATTCTTTAAATTGAAATGAATGGTTGTTAAAGGTTACTTTTTATGAGAAAGATTATTATTAGGAGATTTTTAAACATTTACATGGGACTTGAGATAACAATACTACATATGCACGAGGCTGCTTTTTACCTTATACAATAATGCTCAGGCTCCGGCATCGCTGCACCACGACCGGCCCAGCCAACACGATACACGAGACTGCTCGCTAGCAACAACTTACTGCTACAGCTACACAGTTCCTACTGCAGTCAACGCTGTTCTCTGGTCTGAGATTCTCTTATACCTTGCATATCGCAGGCAGCACGTGAGCAATACATCGAAATTACATCTGCTCGGACCTCTTACATAACCTTCCACTGGGGGTGGGGGGGGGGGGGGGGCAAAAATTTGGCAGCGATGGTGAGTCAATTGGACTTGCCATGAGCAACAAATTTTTGTATAATCTACTTAATTAACGAAGTCTACAGAGTATATACATTATTGATAAGAGCAGAACATATTAAGTAATGAAATAGAGTGCACACGCACTGAGTATAGAATATATCAAGAAATGACAAAAAGTATACGCAATGAGTACAAAATATATTAACAAATTACATAAAGTGCACACGCACTGTAGAAGTCTTTAGCATATTTACAACATACCATGGAGTGAAATAAAGTGCACACGCAATGTAAAAATCTTTAGCATTTTACAAGAACTAGGAAAGGAATGGGAAGGATTGCATCATGGTTGTAGCACAGTAGGTTGCACGTAGTTGCACCGAAAGTCCATATCGTTCTACAGAAGCACAACACCAAGTGAGACAATCTGAAGTTCTCTTCCCTGAAGTATTTATCAGTAAAGCCAAGACACTGAAATGTTGTATTAATATTCAATGTTATCATTTTGGTAGTACATTAGGTACACCAAACAGTAGGACCATAATGACATCTCAATCGTTCAAAGTGGTGTACAACTTGATATGTCAACACCACATTCTTGTAGAATCCATACTCTTACATCAACGTAGAATTAGTGCAAAAACCAAATATAGTGCTCCATGTTCATGAGGATGGACACGACAAACGGATATTGCAGTAATTTCTGGTAATTAGGTCAGAAGGTGAAGGACATTAAGTCTTATGCTAGTCATAATTGAGAATTACACTAGTCTATCAACCGATTTGAGTAATTATTGGCATTAATTGGCTATTTACACAGCATTTAAGTAGTATGTATGGATTATTACAGAAAATTATTCATAAGTCGTCTGATTACAGTAAATATTGGCACTCATTGGCCAGTTACAAAGTATTTTTATGCATTATTCAGAAGTCATCATTCAAAGTAAGAGTTAATTAATGGCATACTATTTATACATAATTAATCTAATTATAGTAATCATTGGCATTCATTGTCCAGTTACTAAACATGTAGCAAGTATTGAGTATTACAAAACACTATTCATAACTCATCTGATTGCAGTAATCATTGGCACTCATTGGCCAGTTTCAAAGTATTCATATAGTTTTACAAAACATTATTCAGTATTATTCAGAAGTCATCACTCAAAATGAATTAATTATTGGCATAGCATTTATAGAGCATAACAAAAATATTATTTATAGAAATTATTGGCATAGCATTTATGCATTATTACAAAACATCATTCAGTATTACTCAGAACTCATCATTCAAGTGACATAGGACATATTTAAAATGTAACACACTGTAACTATTACTCAAGGTCTGTAGTCCAATAATACATAGATATAATGGATTCAATACATCTGAGAAATTTGCATTATATTTAGAACTAGAAATATCTCTTAAACTGGTAGCATTATTTGGTTGTATACTGGTAATAGTTGGGACTGGTAATAATTTTTTTTGCTAGCAATGCATTGCGTTGGGATCGATAATTAATTGCTGGGGCATTAAAATATTTGCTTTTGACTTATTGCTGGAAATAAGGATTAATAACGTCATTCATCATGAGTCAGCTGTAGCAAGGTTATGAAACAAGTAGAGTATATGTGATCACATTCATGAATGATACACACAAATGGGTAAAAAAAAATGCAAGTACTAGAACAGGTTTAATGACTAACTGCTTATAGCACATTAATTTCATGAATAGCTTCTCCTGGAAAAAATACAAAAAGGATTATTGAGCTGAAAGAAGAAACGCATATTATGCTGAAAAGTAGTGAACTTCGAATTAACAGGTAATGAAACGTGTACTCAATATGTATGTACTCTAGCTGTCCTTTCCAAAACATTCAGTCATTATACCATGCAACATAAGACCTACTGTCAAAACGAACTGCAACAAATACTTAAATAACTACATAGCATCTCTTAACTAACACTAAATATACAAACATCATTATCATCATCATCTGCAAAGAAAAACTTCATTATTCACATTACCATAACTTCATCACTATCATCACCTGCAAAGAAAAACCTCATTATTCATATTAGCATATTCTTCATATAATTATTCATCATCATTTATTATCACCTGCAAAAAAGGGCACTTCATTATTCATATTACCATTTACGTCATACAACTATTCATACTATAGAGTTTCTTATTTTTAGCATATTTCATCACTAAAACTAAGATGTGTAGTTCTCTCTGACAGCTTGCTCAATCACCTCGTATTCTGAAAGAAAAATAATTAGTCAAGACTGCTATCATACGATGTGTATAGTATATTCTGGTTAATGCTTGTTAATTCTGATCCATTTACTCTTCATGACAAGATATTGCATTTTCTTTTGTTCATTCCGATGGTAAAATTTCCATTTCAGAGTAAACCACTGTGGTTTGTTTAATTTATTTCTTGTACACTTTATTGCTTTCTGAAAATGATGAATAAGGATTAATATCTTGCATTTTAATCATATACCCATTAGATAAAAACTTGTTTCTAGTGATACAACTAAGCATACAGCATAGCATGACAGAAAACGTATTAGGTCAAAAACATAGACAGTTTTCAAGTGCAAAAAATGTACACACAGTATCATAATGTAGTGGCAAAAAGTGTAGAATAGTCAAGATATTGAGATATCATAAGGAAAATGTCAAAGTCAACTGGTGTTTGTTATATCTTAAAGATTACATAGTGATTACAGACAAAAATTCTACTTTCGATACGAAAACAATCATATATACACAAAAAATGGAAAATGTGCACTGTCTGATATATAACGAAAAGAAAAGCGACATGCTAACCTTACCATGCCGGGCACTTGCCAAGAAAAAATACGATCATTATCAGTAAGTAGTCACATAAATATAATTGCTTAAGTGGTCATATAAATATCATGAAATAGCATTACAGTGTGACAAATCATAAAGTATGTTCATTCGATAAAGGGTTTAATATTGGAGACATGATGATTGCCTTTGCTTTTTCTGGTTCTCAAAGTTTCGACATGTACTACATTGGGGTGAGGAATGCTGCGAATTCTATATGGACCTGCGTATAGAAGCTCAAATTTACTGCATCTACTCTTTCCTCTTTTGGATAAATAGTGTGTGCGTACTAATATCTTCTGTCCTATGTGAAAGTCACGGCGTGTACAAACCTGTTTTTGCTGTCTTCTCCGGCGCTCTGCGGCGCGTTTAATGTTGTTGAGCGCAATGTCAATTATTTCATGGTGTCGTAGTCGACGAGATGTAGGAAAGGATACTAATTCTTTAATTTTGTTAGATGATTCAACATTTTTCAATATAACAGTCGGAGATAGCATAGTAGATTCATTTGGTATGGAGTTAATTACATCCTGGAATGAGAGTATGTGTGTGTCCCAATCAATATGTTTTTTATGGCAGTATATTCTACATAGTTTACCAATTTCTTTCATTAGTCGTTGACAAGGATTCGAAGAAGCGTGATACTTGGATATATAGATCGGATAAATGTTTCTAGCTCGCAACATACGTGTCCATATAGCAGATCGAAACTGTGGTCCATTGTCGGAAATTACTTTCAATACATGCCCAACATGAAATAAAAAATGTTTTACAAATGCATTCGAAATCGATTTAGCAGTAGCTTTGCGTAACGGAGTGAAGGTAACAAATTTCGAAGTGAGTTCAACAGCGACAAAGATGTAGCAAAAGCCTCTACTAGATCTGGGAATCGGACCAAAAATTTCTACAGCGGCCATGTGTCTCAATTTAACGGGTACAATGGGATGTAACGGAGGAATATGTGAAGTCGTGTCTGATTTAGCTTTCTGGCAGATTTTACATGACGCTAAAACTCGTCGTATACGTTTCTCCATGTTGGCAAAATAACAGTTCTGTCTCAGTATAAGAAAACATTTTCTGGTTCCATAATGTGCGTAACTTAAATGAGTATACCAAATTAATTTGTTAACAAGCTCGTCAGGAATACATAGTAACCAATTGTTGCTGTCAGGGTGAGAGCGGCGAAACATAATATTATTGCGTACAGTGTAATGGTTTCTGATGGTAACATTATTCCTATCTTGCCAAAGGTGTTTCATTTCTTTCCATACGTTGTCTTTGCTCTGCTCCTGTGCTATGTCTCGTAATGACGACGAAATGAAATTTTCAAATGCGACTTGTTGAATATACATGACACTAAAATTTGCTTGGCAGAAGTTGGTTGCGATGTCTTGCTGATTGTTGCTGAGAGAACGGGATAGTGCGTCTGCTACAACATTTTGTGTACCGGGAATGTGAACAATTGTAAAATTAAATTCCTGTAAATAAAGTTTCCATCTGCTTAATCTGTCATGTGTAAATTTTGCTGAAAGTAAAAACTGGATAGCTCTATGGTCTGTGTAAACGGTAGTATGTCTTCCATAAAGAAAATGCCTAAATCTCGTAAATGCCCATACAACACATAATGTTTCAAGTTCTGTAACAGAATAATTGCGTTCAGCAGGTAACAGAATGCGACACGCAAAGGCAATGTTTTTAATTACTGTAGAACCATCTTCTTCAATTTCCTGAAAAATGTGTACGCCTAAAGTGGTGTTAGAACTGTCGGTGGCAATGGAAAAATTTCTAGTTAGATCTGGGTGTGATAAAAGTGATGCATTCAACAAAGCATGTTTTAGATTGACAAATTCAGAATGTACTTGGCTATACCATGACAAAATAGTGTTTTTACCCGTCAACTGGGACAATCTAGGGGTGTCTAAAGCAGAGTAATGAATAAATTTACGGAAAAAGTTAATTAATCCCAAAAAGCTGCGTAACTGTTTCATCGTCGTAGGAACAGTAATGTCACGTAAAGCCTGAAGTTTTTCCGGGTCAGGCGCAATGCCTTCTGCTGAAATTACATGTCCAAGAAATTTTATGGAAGTTTTATCAAAGTGCGGTTTGCTAAGATTAACCATGAGTCCCTGTGCACGAAAAGTTTGTAACAGTTGTTTAAGAATCAGATTGTGTTCAGACCAGTTAGCTTCTGCGATAAGGATGTCGTCTACATACGTTGTGATTCTGTCTTTCATGCAAAAGTGTGTATCGGATGTCGTCAAAACTAATAACAATTTCGTGAACAAGACTCTCTGTGTCAAAAGTACTCCTTGCGTTGCTGGAAGATGCAACCTGTACTGTATCTAGTCAAATTCTTTCTGACGTGCTGTTATTTGCGGGAGGATGCTGTGGCATTTCGACTATTTGTACTGTTCTGTCATTTCGTCCTGACGTATTACGTTCGGGATGATATCTACTGTCTGGTTCATTCATGATAATCTTTTGTTGCGGTTGATTATGCTGCTGGTAAGACCGACTGTTATTAAACGTACACTGAAAATTGTGCTCATTACTTTTACGTCTGTCATGATAGTCATTGCTATACGGCACGTTGCGATAGGAATTGAAATGATGTGTCTTCTGTACGTAGTGATTTCCTTGTTGCTGTGCGTTACTATTTGGCGGAGCCGACGCTATACGTGTAGGCGGCGAAACATTAAAGCTTGGTTGACCTTGCACATTACATTGTTGGTTAGGTATGCTAACCGGTTGGTTTTGTTGCTGTTGTTGGGAAAAACCTCTATTGTTACCAAAATGTGGTTCCTGTTGCTGATAATTTTGACGATACTGATAATTAAAATTTTGTCTGTTATTAAAGTTCTGGTGGTTGTCGTTCCTGGAGCGTATATTACCTTTGCTATTGAAATAGCGTGGCTGATCGTAATTACTGTATGTTGGTTGGCCTTGGTTATGATGTGAAAAATTTTTGTTTATGAAGGAATAATCTGATTGCTGAACTTCCAAAAGCTGTAACAGATCTCTGAATGCCGAAATATTTTCTTTCTGCTGACCTGTTCAAAGTGATACTCTTAACGATCGTGGTAATTTATAAATACATAATTGGATAAGTGCAGATTCACTGTATGGCTCACTTAAGTACTGGTTTTGTTGGACCATGTGTTTTCTCATAATTCGGTAAACTAATTAATTGATCCTTGTCCGCAGCCCGTGTCGTGCGGTAGCGTTCTCGCTTCCTACGCCCGGGTTCCCGGGTTCGATTCACCGCGGGGTCAGGGATTTTCTCTTCCTCGTGATGACTGGATGTTGTGTGATGTCCTTAGGTTAGTTAGGTTTAAGTAGTTCTAAGTTCTAGGGGACTGATGACCATAGATGTTAAGTCCCATAGTGCTCAGAGCCATTTGAACCATTTTTGATCCTTGATTCCGCGCTGTGTCGTCTTCGACCAATACGCTGACAGAAAAGCATTCTGAAATTCTTCTACGGAGTAGCATTGTCTCGCGATCGGTCTCATACGAGTTGCCGGTTCGCCTTCCAAAAAACTGCGAATAAATTCAAGTTTGTGTGTTACGGGCCAAGTTGGTGGAAAAGCAAAGCTAAATTGTTGTATCCAATCCAAGGGGTGAATCTGTGTTCTGTCATTTTTAAATACCTTAAATTTTCTCAAGGATAGAAAGTGCTTGTAATCAAAATTATCGTCTCTGTATGTATGAAGAGGTTCAGGGTTGTATGATAATCTGTTTGTCTGTGACTGTTCGGAATCTAACTCACGTACTCTCTGTAAATTACCTAAATTATACTGGCTGTGTGAGTCTGACAAATGTTCGGAAAGTGGCGTATGCTGTGATGTGTTAAAGGCTGAAATATTTTTCATCTCAGTCAACTCGTGCTGTAAAGATGACAATTTTCTACATAATGTATTATTGGACGAACCTATCTCACTGATTGTCTGCTGTAAATTTTGGAATTCTGGTGTTTGATTAAGCGAAACTGGTGACGTATCGTCTGATTTGGTGTCATTATTATTTTCGATAACATCAATACGACTGGCCAATTCATCACGTTTTTCAGTCAGTGCTTTTACCTGATCATCGTTTTTAGTATCACAAGCATTAATTTCTTTTTGTATTTTACGTGTGGTTTTGTTCAATTTTTTAACGTCTGCTTTGATGGCATCGGGATCCTGTATTAGTTCCAACTTTTCAAGTCTGTTGGTCATTGTCTGAAAGGCTAATGTGTGTGTGTCTGTTTTTGTTTTAAGATCGGAGATTTCATCATGCAATTCGGTGTTCAACTGTTTGATTTCGTCCGATACTGTAGCAATATTGTTGTCTACGTATGTTTTTGCTTTCGTAAACAATTTACGCTTATCTTCCTGTCTCTGTGCAGTAATTGTTTCCATGACTTGTTGCTTTAATTTATTCTGTTCCTGTATAAATTTACGGTAACGCGTTTCACTGTTTTGTAGGTGGTGATTAAAACGTTCGTCAATTTGGCTGTTCTGTTGGTCAAATTTCGTGTCTACTTTCGCATCCAGGGTGCGTGAAACTTCTGCTGACATTAATTTAAACTCGTCGCGTAACTGTGTTGCGTTTTCAGAACATTGTTTAGCGACTGCACTAAGTTCATCTCTAAGTAATTTAGTTGTGGCTGCATGTGTATTACTTAATTCTTGTGCCACAGATCTAATTTCTTCACTACTGTTCCTAGCACAAGCCTTAATTTCCTCACGTAATTGTTCTTTAGTATCATGAGATTGCGCGGCAACGGCTGTAATCTGTTGACTAAGTTGTTTGAAATTGTTGTCTTATCATTCGACTGTTTGAAATTGCTGTCTAGTTTTTCATTAAGTTGTTGTTTGAGATTTTCATTATTTTCATGAATTTGTTGTTTGAGATTTTCATTAATTTGTAGCATTAATGCTATAACTCGATCCATGCCAAAATTAGCTGCTGTATTCTCGGTGCTGTGTGATGATGTATCTGCATGTGTCACGTTTTGTATAACCATTTGGTCATTCTGTGATTCTTGAAAAGGTTTGCCAATCGGATGTGCACTGTTGGCCACTACATCGGAATCAAATAAATCTGATGTATTCTGACTACATTGTCCATCTTCGTGGGAAAAATTTATCTGTTCACAATGTAAATTTTGCAAACCGGGTATGTCAAACTGGGCAGCGTTCATTGTATCAGAACGTGCCGCGTCATCAATTGTTACATTTACTGTGGACATAATTGAATTTGTTTGCTCATCATTAGAATTAAAATCATTACTAGTGGTCGGTACGCACTGATTATCAGTAATTTGAGGATTATTGCTATTACACTGAGTGTCGCAAGTATTACATCGCGATGTACTGTTAACAGTTTTTCGCGGCATTTTTCACAAATCAAAATTAAGCACAAAATGAAACAAAGACGAGGCAAAAATGGAACAAACAATTACAACAAAGAGCAATAAATTGCCGATGATCTGTGAAAGAAAGAGTGACAAATTAGTAAATGCGTTGCGCCAGATGCAAACTACATTTAAGTAAATAAGAGCAGATATATAACTGACTACTTCTCAGAAATTCACAAAGAAATACGATCCTGGCCGGTTGTCGCCAAGTGTAATCTCCCCACAAAATAAAATAAATAATATAAATAATATCCTCATTTAGTGTAACCTCAAAACAGAATAATTCCTTAACCTCTCAACGATAAACATTATAATTATGTCCTTCACATACAGTGTAACGTCCTAACAAAAAATAAATTCAGTAACCTGGTAATAATGCAATGTAACTAACCTCTCAATTAAATTGTCGCTCACTTATAACTTTTCAATAATTGACTGTGTATTTAACCTGGTAAATTTTGGACGTCAGCAGTGCTGCGTCATGGCCCTGAAGGATTATTCTGAATAAAAAAGAAAAATTCTTACCTCAATGAAGTCACCGGATAACGCATATATATCGGCTCTTACAATAAATTTTTCTGGCACAGCCCTGTGCAATGCTGGCCGATAGATTTATCATTTATGAAAGGAAACAACTGATTTTTCTTTTGCAATAATCGGGATCATCATGGATTGGAGAAATTAGTAAATTCTTTAAATTGAAATGAATGGTTGTTGAAAGTTACTTTTTATGAGAAAGATTATTATTAGGAGATTTTTAAAACATTTACATGGGACTTGAGATAACAATACTACATACGCGCGAGGCAGCTTTTTACCTTATACAATAATGCTCAAGCACCGGCATCGCTGCACCACGACCGGCCCAGCCAACACGATACACCAGACTGCTCGCTAGCAACAACTTACTGCTACAGCTACACAGCTCCTACTGCAGTGAACACTGCTCTCTGGTCTGAGATTCTCTTATACCTTGCATATCGCAGGCAGCGCGTGAGCAATACATCGAAATTACATCTGCTCGGACCTCTTACAAGGTGATCAACTGCCTCGTTACCCTCAAGTGGCAAATGTCATGGGACAGCGATATGCACATATAGAGATGGCGGTAGTATCGCGTATACAAGGAATAAAAGCGCAGTACATTGGTGGAGCTCTCTTATGTACTCAGGTGATTCATGTAACAAGGTTTCCGATGTGATTATGGCGACGGGTATTAACAGACTTTGAATGCGGAATGGTGGTTGGGGCCAGACGCATGGGACATTCCATTACGGAAAACGTTAGGGGATTCGACATTCCGAGATCCACAGTGTCAAGAGTGTGCCGAGAATACCAAATTTCAGGCAATATCTCTCACCACCGACTACGCAGTGGCCAACGGCTTTCACTTAATGACCCAGAGAGGCGGCGTTTTCGTAATGTTGTCAGTGCTAAAGGACAAGCAACACTATTTGAAATAACGGCAGAAATCAATGTGGGAAGGAAGACGAACGTATCCGTTAGGACAGTGCTGCGAAATCTGGCGTTGATGGGCTATTCTAGCACACGAGCGCCAAGAGTGCCTTTGCTAACAGCACGACTTCGGCTGCAGCTCCTCTCCTGGGCTCGTGACCATAACGGTTGGATCCTAGCTGGGGAAACCGTGGCGTGTTCAGAAGAGACCCTATCTGAGCTGGTAAGAGCTGATGATGAAGTCCGAGCGTGGCGCAGTTTCCACGAAGCCGTAGAACCAAGTTGTCAACAAGGCACTGGGCAAGTTGGTGGTGGCTCCTTAATGGTGTAGGTTGTGTTTACATGATGTGGACTGGGTCTTCTACTCAGAATGAACCTATCATTGACTGGAAATTGTTATTTTCTGCTACTCTGAGACTATTTGTAGCCATTCATGGACTGCGTGTTCCAGAACAGTGATGGGATGTTTATTGGTTGTAACATTCCAGGCTTATGGTTACCGCCCGTGCCGGCCGGAGTGGCCGAGCGGTTCTAGGCGCTACAGTCTGGAATCGCGTGACCGCTACGGTCGCAGGTTCGAATCCTGCCTCGGGCATGGATGTGTGTATTGTCCTTGGGTTAGTTAGCTTTAAGTAGTTCTAAGTTCTAGGGGACTGATGACCTCAGAAGTTAAGTCCCATAGTGCTCAGAGCCATTTGAACCAAGCCATTTACCGCCCGTGCATTATGTATTCCTAGATCAATAGTATTATATCTCCAGCTACAATTAAATTCAATTACTTTTCCATAATAGGAAAAGGATTTTAGAAGAATAATAGCAATTCCAAACAATCTTAGGTACAGTACCCTTTGCACCATAAACAACGAAAACAGATTTAGGAAATTAATATATGGAAAATGTTTGGATTAGAGGATAATATATTTCGTTATCATCTGTAAATGGTAGGAATTAAATCTCGAGCCTAATCAACGAAATACAGATAATTGATCATTTAGCATTATTAGAATGCTTATTTCTGCAATTTCAATATTAATGTGATTTTTATGTGTATAGAAAATGTCTTAAACTTGTTCTAGCAAAGTACGGAATGTTAATGTGTGTTTTATAACGTTGTTAAACTATTTCATATTATAAATTATGTTTTGCATTATTATAACCAGTAGTACATTGTGGGAAGAGTGTAAATACTCGGCCTCGAGTATTGTTAGGCAGATGAGTGTTGGACCCACTGGAGGACAGATCTGTGCGTACAGTTGAGGTAGATTCTTGGTGCATGATTCAGGTTTGGATTTACAAGAGAGCAACTCGTTTGTTGGACATTGTCTAAAACACCATATTAGAACAGTGCAGTGACGGATTATTTCGGAGTGTTAAACAGTTTGATTTAATGTCGCAAAAGGCAGAATGATATGTGACTTAATATTCGTACTTTGTTGAGTATTAGTGTTGAACAATGCAATGGAGCTCACACACGCATTTCTATCAAATTACTGCATCTGGACTGTTTAATATCGCCAGTGTAGTATGTACCACCATCGGTTAGTTGTAGTGGTAACAACGAGGCTTATTACACCGAAGATTGACCATGAGCTCATAAGATACAGGTTTTGAAGTGAATAAATATACATACTTACTTTACTTCAGTTGTGGCCTCTATCATTGTGGTGAAACCCATTATGGTATCCTGTATTTATTGAACAAGCATATTTTAGCTCATGTATGCAGTCGTCGAGGGACACCGAAGGCAAAATATTCACAGGTATTTATACCATTTTTAACTACTCACTAACCGGTGGGACGTTACAGAGAGACAATGCACTGTGTCACTGGGCCACAATTGTTCGCAATTGGTTTGAAGAACATCCTAGACAATACGGGCGAATGTTTTGGTCACTAGCAACACATTCGCAATTGTGGACGGCTATGAAGGCAGCAGGGCTCAGTATTTCTGCAGGGGACATCCAACGACTTGTTGATTCTATGTCACATCGGGATGCTGCACAACGCCTAGCAAAAGGAAGTGCGACACGATTTTAGGAGGTATCATGTGACTTTGGTCACTTCAGTGTCTTTTGCAGTACTTAGCTTAGAGGCATAAGCAGATTACTCACCTTGAATGCTATTTTGGCTACCTTTTGGTTCATTTTACACTCCTGGAAATGGAAAAAAGAACACATTGACACCGGTGTGTCAGACCCACCATACTTGCTCCGGACACTGCGAGAGGGCTGTACAAGCAATGATCACACGCACGGTACAGCGGACGCACCAGGAACCGCGGTGTTGGCCGTCGAATGGCGCTAGCTGCGCAGCATTTGTGCACCGCCGCCGTCAGTGTCAGCCAGTTTGCCGTGGCATACGGAGCTCCATCGCAGTCTTTAACACTGGTAGCATGCCGCGACAGCGTGGACGTGAACCGTATGTGCAGTTGACGGACTTTGAGCGAGGGCGTATAGTGGGCATGCGGGAGGCCGGGTGGACGTACTGCCGAATTGCTCAACACGTGGGGCGTGAGGTCTCCACAGTACATCGATGTTGTCGCCAGTGGTCGGCGGAAGGTGCACGTGCCCGTCGACCTGGGACCGGACCGCAGCGACGCACGGATGCACGCCAAGACCGTAGGATCCTACGCAGTGCCGTAGGGGACCGCACCGCCACTTCCCAGCAAATTAGGGACACTGTTGCTCCTGGGGTATCGGCGAGGACCATTCGCAACCGTCTCCATGAAGCTGTGCTACGGTCCCGCACACCGTTAGGCCGTCTTCCGCTCACGCCCCAACATCGTGCAGCCCGCCTCCAGTGGTGTCGCGACAGGCGTGAATGGAGGGACGGATGGAGACGTGTCGTCTTCAGGGATGAGATACGCTTCTGCCTTGGTGCCAATGATGGTCGTATGCGTGTTTGGCGCCGTGCAGGTGAGCGCCACAATCAGGACTGCATACGACCGAGGCACACAGGGCCAACACCCGGCATCATGGTGTGGGGAACGATCTCCTACACTGGCCGTACACCACTGGTGATCGTCGAGGGGACACTGAATAGTGCACGGTACATCCAAACCGTCATCGAACCCATCGTTCTACCATTCCTAGACCGGCAAGGGAACTTGCTGTTCCAACAGGACAATGCACGTCCGCATGTATCCCGTGCCACCCAACGTGCTCTAGAAGGTGTAAGTCAACTACCCTGGCCAGCAAGATCTCCGGATCTGTCCCCCATTGAGCATGTTTGGGACTGGATGAAGCGTCGTCTCACGCGGTCTGCACGTCCAGCACGAACGCTGGTCCAACTGAGGCGCCAGGTGGAAATGGCATGGCAAGCCGTTCCACAGGACTACATCCAGCATCTCTACGATCGTCTCCATGGGAGAATAGCAGCCTGCATTGCTGCGAAAGGTGGATATACACTGTACTAGTGCCGACATTGTGCATGCTCTGTTGCCTGTGTCTATGTGCCTGTGGTTCTGTCAGTGTGATCATGTGATGTATCTGACCCCAAGAATGTGTCAATAAAGTTTCCCCTTCCTGGGACAATGAATTCACGGTGTTCTTATTTCAATTTCCAGGAGTGTATTTTAATAGGGCACTGCACGAAGCCTCTTAAAACTCGGCAATGCTAAATAACTACCGATTTCTGACTTTTCCTGTTATTTGGACTATCAGACCAATTGTGTGATTGGATTGAAGAGCTCCTAGATAACAGAACGCAGCATGTCATTCTCAATGGAGAGAAGTCTTCCGAAGTAAGAGTGATTTCAGGTGTGCCGCAGGGGAGTGTCGTAGGACCGTTGCTATTCACAATATACATAAATGACCTTGTGAATGACATCGGAAGTTCACTGAGGCTTTTTGCGGATGATGCTGTGGTATATCGAGAGGTTGTAACAATGGAAAATTGTACTGAAATGCCGGAGGATCTGCAGCGAATTGACGCATGGTGCAGGGAATGGCAATTGAATCTCAATGTAGACAAGTGTAATGTGCTGCGAATACATAGAAAGAAAGATCCCTTATCATTTAGCTACAGTATAGCAGGTCAGCAACTGGAAGCAGTTAATTCCATAAATTATCTGGGAGTACGCATTAGGAGTGATTTAAAATGGAACGATCATATAAAGTTGATCGTCGGTAAAGCAGATGCCAGACAGTTTCACTGTAAGAATCCCAAGGAAATGCAATCCGAAAACAAAGGAAGTAGGTTACTGTACGCTTGTTCGCCCACTGCTTGAATACTGCTCAGCAGTGTGGGATCCGTACCAGATAGGGTTGATAGAAGAGATAGAGAAGATCCAACGGAGAGCAGCGCGCTTCGTTACAGGATCATTTAGTAATCGCAAAAGCGTTACGGAGATGATAGGTAAACTCCAGTGGAAGATTCTGCAGGAGAGACGCTCAGTAGCTCGGTACGGGATTTTGTTGAAGTTTCGAGGACATACCTTCACCGAGGAGTCAAGCAGTATATTGCTCCCTCCTACGTATATCTAGCGAAGAGGCCATGAGGATAAAATCAGAGAGATTAGAGCTTACACAAGGGCATACCGACAATCTTTATTTCCACGAACAATACGAGACTGGAATAGAAGGGAGAACCGATAGAGGTACTCAAGGTATCCTCCGCCACACACCGTCAGGTGGCTTGCGGAGTATGGATGTAGATATAGATGTAGATATTTGTATTGGCCTCTGTGGAGGACAGGATCAAATGCTTTAGGCTATCGTATCCCTTTTATTTTAATTTTAAAGGGGCACCACGCAATGTTCTTGAAATATTGACAATGGTGTTTGCCTGTAAAAAATTTTCATGTGCGGCAGCCTATGTGTTTAACACCTGTTTTGCCAGTAAGTTAGCTTTCGTATGTTCCTTGGTAGTCCAAAGTTTTAGTAAATGTTAGTCATGCGGTTTTTAAGAAAGTTTGTATTTTGTTTGTAGGCAAATCTGAGAATGCCTTAGACAAGGCGAAACGCATTATTGGCGTGACATAACATAATGAAGCCTCTTTTGCAGCCAAGACTCACTTCAAAACATTTATCACTGGTTACGTATCACGCCGCCATGAACTGGATCAAGTTCATTCTGTTACGGCAATTGCACATGTGCTCAAAACAAGAATCACGAAACTCAAAGAAAATTTGCGTGTAAACCAGATGCACATCGCAACATGTGAATAATAGCCGTAAATCTAACAAAAATTAGAGATGGCCTACGCTCAGCCTAAAAGAACAGAACGCACTTCATGTTTCATATCAGCCGGAAGAAACAAGTACCAGAGAAACAATATATCCGTTACAGAAGTGGCGCGAACCAACCACTTTGATTCGACATTGATCAAACTACTTGAATCGAACTATGCTTGAAATATAAAGGCGAGGGTGCACATGTATTTCATCCTCTTTTACACTGTGAGGTCCAGATCATTCCCAAGTTAACATCCATGTACTATCTTTTTGTCGAATTGAACAATATATATATAAAATACGACTGAACGATTCGATTAATTGGGAATAACAGTATGAATAATATATGTTAGCTGAGTGCATAGTACTTTTCAGTCTGTAATACTGCAATTCTGCATGCTGCCCAATTTCGATCCCACTGAATTCCAAAAACGAATGCGAATATGTCATACATTTCGCTAGGGATTATGGGCAGGAGCAACCTCCAAAGTTCGCTTTCTAGTCACGAAGCACTCTCAGATCATAGAATTTAGTGTGAGTTCGCCATCCACGTAGTTGACAAGCTTAGGGAGACGGAAAGTTATCAACCTTCAGTTCATCCATGATGGAAGAATGTGAGCAGTGATGAAAGCAATCAAGATAAAACAGACTCTTCTCACATTTTACATGAAGTCAGTGCTCTGGCGTGTGTGTGTGTGTGTGTGTGTGTGTGTGTGTGTTTTTTTTTTTTTTTTTTTTTTTTTTTTTTACGGCATGGATGCCTCATTGCATTTGTAGGAAGGCTGAAATGTCCAGATTAGAATGGCTATCCTATAGGCGAAGTCCGTTCTTGCTGAAATGTCTACCTGCCTTACAGATGCCTGTCCTGACAATGACCAAGAGTATGAAGAAGCAATATGTCTTGGTTGCAGTGTATTGGTTTTTTATTATTTCACAATGACGTGTTTCACCTTTTTTCAGGCATCTTCAGATTGGCTACTACTTGGTAGCGATGGTTCAAATGGCTCTGAGTACTATGGGACTTAACATCTGAGGTTCCCTAGAACTTAGAACTACTTAAACCTAACTAACCTAAGGACATCACAAACATCCATGCCAGAGGCAGGATTCGAACCTGCGACTGTAGCGGTCACGCGGTTCCAAACTGAAGCCCCTAGAACCGCACGGCCACACCGACCGGGCCGGTAGCGATGGGCATATGGGATACGGCGCATAAAACATCTCAAAAGGTAAATGCACCTTGTCAAAGCTTTAGAAACACTGTGCGTTGTCCTTATTCCAGTGTGTGGCGCAGTCCAATGCAATCCAAAAGGTATCAGGCTTACAGTAAAGCAGTGATGCGTGGAACCAGAATATGCACTGCAACTCCGGCAGGTTTATGATGCAAAGCCTCACTTTAAGTCTGATCCCGTTTGGCTTGCATTAGAATGCACTAGTGTTTTTAAAGCTTTGACAAGGGGCATTTACCTGCTGGGATATTTTATCCTCGATATCCCAAGTACCCATCACTGCTGAATATCAGCCAATCCGACGATGCCTAAATAAAGGTGAAACACGTCATTGGGAAATAATTAAAAAAAAATTAACACTGCCACAGAGACCGCTTGTTTCTTCATATTATACATACCCATATTTGCAGATGTAATTACTGTTGGCCTCTTGTCTCATTACTGTTGTTATGATCAGGTTACTAACAGAAATCAATGGCTGGTGGGGGGCTTACAACGATATGCAAACAAGAGACGAGATGGACTCAAACTGGCATAATGAATGAAGTTCTCACTTACAGACACAGCTCACTTAAAAGTTTAAGCTGACAGCATTGAAATGAGTGAAAAAGTGTACAAGTCTTCAGTTTTTACATGTTATTGGATTGCCAGTCATTGTTCGGTCAACAGGAGCTACACACACACACACACACACACACACACACACAACTGTAAAACACGAACGAGAATATGATGGCCAGAGAGAGAGAGAGAAGGGGGGGGGAGGAGAAAGAGAGGGAGAAAGAAAATAATGATACGACAGCGGGAGGGCATTTACCGTAACCAGAGGAGCAGTATGGATGACTACGGTTCGCTTGCAGGCGTACTTTTGAGCTATCTTAACAATATCTCTTAGTCGCGTTGTAGTGATTAACGAGCAACAAGGTGCTTGAATTGTTTGCTCTTTGGACACAGTCAGTCTTCCGTAAACTTGTGAGGATTCTGCTCTCAGGAACACTGCTAAAGCAAAATGCCTAACTGATCCACGTTACCTGGAGCCTGACAGTACGTGTCGCAGATGGCCGTGTTAAGCTCTCCAAGGCGATCCAAAAACTGAGAGCAATTACTCGCCTTGTCTGTTATAGAAAACTCTTCTCCCAAGAATTCTAATCGACAAACCAAAGTGTCACCATTTTCTATGGCCAGCCTGCATCTTTTGTTGCAGCGGTGGAAGGACCACTCTGGAACATTGACAGGCAGTAATGTCTTGTAATAGTTAACGTCACTTAGCGGTGTACCTCTGCGCGGGAAAATGTCCAAGTTCATTCTACGCCTGTTTCAATGAAAATCGTTGTCTTGCGGTAAACAGTTAATTCTAATAGCAACTAGGTGTCAATTAGAGAAAATGAAGGAAAAATACTTCTATATCTACCATCATTGTCTAGTTATCATTTCCGGCTCTCTTCTCATCGCGCATTAAATCGATACGAAAATTTTAACACTTGTTATTTACTACAGTGCTTGACACAATTTTTAGCCTCAGGTGCTTCACTTTTAAATCTAAGTAATTATGAATATCATTTTTTGCTCTCACTTGAGGAGAGTGGCATTACAAGGTGATTCACCAATTCCCAAAAAATATTTATTATACCTATTGAAAGACGTCCATCACGGTTAATCTCACTGACCTAATTCCGCATTTCAACACTTTATATAGTATTTATGACGTGGAAGAACTTCAAATGCACTGTTCCTCCGAAGTTATAATTGAAACCGATCATGTTTAACCATGCTCGGTAACAACGATATTCTCGCGTGAGAAATAGACAGACCTCACACCCTTCCTATCAAACGAACTTAGTGCATTTCATTTAACTCTTCACAAACACACTCAACGAGTATGGTTCGCACTGTCTTCCTTAAACCTAACATTTGGGGCAAGAGATCAGAAGAACGTCGAATGTTACTGGAAGGATCCGCTAGAAGAGAAAAATAGAAAAGAAAAGCAAGCAGTCCATTGATAAATGGGGGTATTGTGACGTAATTTGTTTTGGCAGCGGTGGAAACGAAGCTGTGTGGGGCCAGTCATTAGACTTCTTTACCCCTCTAGATTGGCCCGTGACTGTAGCAGCATTTTAACTGCTGCCGAGGGCAAATTACAGTACAGTACGCCATTTTATCAGTGGTATTTTAATACATGTCAGGATTGCAGACAGTCATCTAAGGCAGAAACAAAACAATGATTAGGAAACTATTATTTTGAGGTGGGAATTGAAACATTAAACTGCGATTCATTTGTAACAACATTAATCTTGCCATAGTAGTTTAGATGGTGAATTATTAAGAAAAGCAGTGAAAAATCGATGCTACTCTCGTTCCGACGAAGCTTGAAGTGTGTGGCGATGTCCAAAGAGCGGCCGTTTGTTAATCGCCGCCTCGCAACCTGCAGCTACAAATTGGCACCTGACCACGGCAGCTGGCTTCGTGCGTCCTTAGTGACAACGATGCACGCAGAGATCGTGAGAGTGTCCGTGGGGGAAGTCTTCGAAGTCCGCACGTGTGCCGAGTCGACGCTAGTTAGCGAAGCAGTGGGAAACTTTCATCACGCTCTAGCCGCACCGGAAAGATGAGCTAAAACGCTATTGTTAGAAGCCAAAATTCCAAATGTTCAAGTATTGTGTTTCAGCGCCTTTCGGAAGTCAGTATGAGAAATGCTGTTACTTAATGGCCCTTATACGCTTTCAGTGCTTCGTTCGTGACAGAGGGTGTATCGTCTTTGATAGGAACGAAGGTATAAAATTCAGGATTCTGTTGCCGAGCACCTGCCTGTTGAAAGAGCTGCAGTAATCTGCTGTGCCCCTGAATAACTGTATCTACACTGAGGTGACAATATCGTTTCCGAGCTCCTTTTTCCCGGCGTAGTGTAACTAATCGACGTTGCACGGGCTCAAAAGAATTAGTCCCTGCAGAAATATTGAGTCATATTGCCTATATAGCAGTCCATAAGTGCGAAAGTGTTTCGGTGCAGGATTTTGTGCACGAACTGACCTCTCGACTATGTCCCGTGTCGACGATCTGGATGGCCAAATCATTAGCTCAAACTGTCCAGAATGTTCTTCAAATCAATAGCGAACAACTGTGGCCAGGTTACATGGCGCATTGACATCCATAACAATTGCATCTTTGTTTGGGAACATGAAGTCCACGGATAGCTGCAAATTGTCTAAAGCGGCAGAACGTAACCATTTGCAGTCGACGATCGGATCAATTAGACCAAAGGACCCAGTTCATTCCATGTACACACAGCCTACACCATTACGAGCCGCCACCAGATTGCACAGTACGTTGCTGACAACTAGGGTCCATGGCTTCGTTGGGTCTGCGCTACAGTTTAACATTACCATTAGCTCTCAACAACTTAAATCGGGACTCATCCGACCATGTCACAGTTTTCTAGTCGCACAGGGTCCAATCGATATGATCACGAGCCCAGGAGAAGCACTGCAGGCGAAGTCGTACTGTTAGCAAAGGCACTAGAGTAAGTCGTCTGCTGCCACAGCCCATTAATGCTGAATTTCGCCACACTGACCTAACGGATATGTTCGTCGTACGCCCCACGTTGTTTTCTGTAGCTGTTTCACGCGGTGTTGCTTGTCTGTTAGCACTGACAACTCTACGCAAACGCCGCTGCTCTCAGTCTTTAACTGAAGAGAGGTAATGCAGCATTAGAAAATTGTAGCGAAATGCAGGAAGATCTGCAGCGGATAGGAACTTGGTGCAGGGAGTGGCAACTGTCCCTTAACATAGACAAATGTAACGTATTGCGAATACATAGAAAGAAGGATCCTTTATTGTATGATTATATGATAGCGGAACAAACTCTGGTAGCAGTTACTTCTGTAAAATATCTGGGAGTATGCGTGCGGAACGATTTGAAGTGGAATGATCATATAAAATTAATTGTTGGTAAGGCGGGTACCAGGTTGAGATTCATTGGGAGAGTGCTTAGAAAATGTAGTCCAGCAACAAAGGAGGTGGCTTACAAAACACTCGTTCGACCCATACTTGAGTATTGCTCATCAGTGTGGGATCCGTACCAGATCGGGTTGACGGAGGAGATAGAGAAGATCCAAAGAAGAGCGGCGCGTTTCGTCACAGGGTTATTTGGTAACCGTGATAGCGTTACGGAGATGTTTAATAAACTCAAGTGGCAGACTCTGCAAGAGAGGCGCTCTGCATCGCGGTGTAGCTTGCTCGCCAGGTTTCGAGAGGGTGCGTTTCTGGATGAGGTATCGAGTATATTGCTTCCCCCTACTTATACCTCCCGAGGAGATCACGAATGTAAAATTAGAGAGATTAGAGCGCGCACGGAGGCTTTCAGACAGTCGTTCTTCCCGCGAACCATACGCGACTGGAACAGGAAAGGGAGGTAATGACAGTGGCACGTAAAGTGCCCTCCGCCACACACCGTTGGGTGGCTTGCGGAGTATGAATGTAGATGTAGATGTAGATGTAGATGTAGGTCTTTAACTGAAGAGAGGTAATGCCTCAAATGTAGTGTTTTCGACACACTCTTGACACTGTGCATCTGGTAATATTGACTTCCTAACGATTCCGAAATGGAATGTCCCATGCATCTAACTCCCATTCCACTTGCAAAAGTCTGAATTCCCATCGTGTGGTCATCACATGAAGAACCTTTCGCATGAATCATCTGAGTGCAAATGGCACTGCCCTTTTATACCTTGAGCACCGCCATCTGCATATGTGGATATCGCTGTCCCTTGACTTACAGTATGTCACGTCACTGTACACTGCTGGTCATTGAAACTGTAACATCAGCAAGGATAGAAAACAAAGGACAACTTCTTCTGCTTCTCCTTGTTCTCCTTCTTCTCCTCTAGCCTTTTCCCGCTTCTACAAGGTCGGTATTGTTACAGAGAGTCAGGCATTGTAGCAGCAGCTCGTGGCCGGATGGCCTTCCCGACTTCAACATCGTCCCTTGGATGGAATCTGCGTTCACATCTGTATCTACATCTACACTCCGCAAGCCACTTTACTTTGCGTGACGGGAGGGTATTTTGTGTACCAGTGTCTCTTGCCCCTTTCCTGTTCCAGTCGCGTATGGTTTGCGGGAAGAAAGGTTGTTGGTAATCCTCCCAGTGGGCTCGAATCTCTCCGATTTTATCTTCGTGGTCTTTTGGCGAGATATGCGTAGGCTGAGGCAATGTATTGGTTGGGTCTACTATGTACTTACACTATGTGATCAAAAGTGTCCGGACACCTCCAAATACATACTTTTTTCGTATTAGGTGCATTGTGCTGCCACCTACTGCCAGGTACTCCATATCAGCGACCTCAGTAGTCATTAGACATCGTGAGAAAGCAGAATGGGGCGCTCCGTGGAACTCACGAACTTCGAACCTGGTCACGTGATTGCGTATCACTTGTGTCATACGTCTCTGCGCGAGATTTCCACACCACTGAACATCCCTGGGTCCACTGTTTCCGATGTGGCAGTGAAGTGCAAATATGAAGGGATACGTACAGCACAAGCTTACAGGCCGACCTCGTCCGTTGACTGACAGAGACCACCGATAGTTGAAGAGTGTCGTAATGTGTAATAGGCAGCCATCTATCCAGACACAGGAATTCCAAACTGCATCAGGATCCACTGCAAGTACTACGACAGTTAGCCGGAAGGTGAGAAAATTTTGATTTCACGGTCGAGCGGCTGCTGATAAGCCACACATCAAGCCGGTAAATGCCAAACGACGCCTCGCTTGGTGCATGGACTGTAAACATTGGACGATTGAACAGTGGAAAAACGTTGTGTGGAGTTACGAATCACAGTACACAATGTGGCGATCCGATGCAGGGTGTGGATATGGCGAATGCCCGGTGAACGTCATCTGCCAGCGTGTATAGTGCCAAAAGTAAAATTCGGAGGCGATGGTTTTATGGTGTGGTCGTGTTTTCCACGGAGGGGGCTTGCACCCCTTGTTTTGCGTGGCACTATCACAGCACAGGCCTACATTGATGTTTTAAGCACCTTCTTGCTGCCCACTGTCGAAGAGCAATTCAGGGATGGCGATTGCATCTTTCAACACGATAGAGCATCTGTTCATAATGCACGGCCTGTGGCGGTGTGGTTACACGACAATAAAATCCCTATAATAGACTGGCCTACATAAAGTCCTGACCTGATTCCTATAGAACACCTTCGGGATGTTTTGGAACTCAGAGTTCGTGCCAGGCCTCACCGACCAACATTGATACCTCCCAACAGTGCAGCTCTCCGTGAAGAATGGGCTGCCATTCCCAAGAAACCTTTCAGCACCTGATTGAACGCATGCCTGCGAGAGTGGAAGCTGTCATCAAGGCTAAGGGTGGGCCAACGTCATATTGAATCTCAGCATTACCGATGGAGGGCGCCACGAACTTTTAAGTCATTTTCAGCCTGGTGTCCGGATACTTTTGATCACACAGTGAATATTCTTGGAATTTTAACGTAGAGCCCCTCTCTTGCAGCGGCTGTCAGTGAGGCTGGTTGAGCATCTCCGTGACGCTTTCGATTATTAACTGAACCTGTAGCGTAACGTGCTGCTTCCCTTGGCATCTTCTCGATTTCCTTTGTCAGTCGTCTCAGGTGCGGATCCCATACTGACGAGCAATATTTCAGTATCGGTCGAAAGAGAGCTTTGTACGCTACTTCTTTCGTTGATGGACTACATTTCCTTAGGATTCTTCAAGCAATCTGGCATCTGCCTTACTCGCAATTTTATGTGGTCGTTCCACTTCAAATCGCTCTGTATGCATTCTGCAAGATATTTTAGGAGGTGACTTCTTCCAGTGATTGTTCCGCCATTTTGGAAGGGTGAGAACGTTTTCTTAATGTTTGCGTAGAGTGTATCTGAGACGGGGCGTGAGTAAAAGCCCCGTATTTACCTAGCCGGTCGTGGAAGACCGCTTGAAAACCACATCCGGCCTGGTTCAAATGGCTCTGAGCACTATGGGACTTAACTTCTGAGGTCATCAGTCCCCTAGAACTTAGAACTACTTAAACCTAACTAACCTAAGGACATCACAAACATCCATGCCCGAGGCAGGATTCGAACCTGCGACCGTAGCGGTCGCGCGGTTCCAGACTGTAGCGCCTAGAACCGCTCGGCCACTCTGGTCGGCCCACATCCGGCCTGGCCGGTCACTAGCCCTCGTCGTTAAACTGTGAGTCGGATTGGATCTGAAGCTGGTTGGTCTCCCCATATCTTGGAAGTGGCGCTTTAACGCGTTCGGCTATCCGGACAGGTCATAAATTTTTCTTACTGAGTGTATACAATATACCGGATGGTTATAATTCAAGAGCATCTATTCAACATAAGTCCAGTGTAGGCGGTAATTATCGTACGGCAGCGAAACTTGAATGGGTTAATGCGTATCCTATTTGTCCTGCAGAAACAATTAGTTCCAGTTGTGGACACCAAGTGCAAAACTGGGTCTGTACACTGTGAGACTGTATGACACCTACGCTGTCATCAGTATGGCTACGGAGAAGAGAGACCGTGCGCTGTGAAGGGCAGCAAATACAGTGCTGCACTGAGAGAGTATGGCCGACTGAAATGCCTGAGAAATGGCCTGACGTCATCATACGGTTTAAAGAAAATAATGAAATTCGAAAACAGGGGTGAGCTTGGCTTGGCACCTGTAAATGGAAGGCGTCATATCCCGGTGAGTTATCGATGAGGTTGCTGTTGCTCTAAGTGGCCATGAAGCATGTGCTCCGTGTAACGCTAGTGCTCGGGTAGTGTCACGAGAATTGTTCATCCCTTGGTCAACAGAACGGAAAGTTTTGCGATTTTTTTTTTACACTGGCACCTGTAGAAGAACCATTCGGTGCGGCAACTAAAACCTCGTGATATCCGCAGCTAGGTTCTGAATTTGCTCTTAGGTTTCTCTTACGGATCGAAGTTCATGACATGTGTTCGGGCAATGTTCTAAGGAGTGACGAGGCACCGTCTACATTACAGGGTGCAGTGAATATACAAAACCGCCGAATTTAGGGTACCGTTAAACCGCGTCGTATGCAGGAAGAGCCATTGCATTGGCCGTATGTGACTGTGTGGCGTGGATTCACAAGCACCTTTATTCTTTCTTTAAGAGAATACACCCAGAGGGCCTGTCTGGCGTACCGTGATTTCCGCGTTATCGAGACTTACCTTTATACCTTGTGGTTCCTGCAACTGTGTGAAAATCACTGTTTTCATGCAAGATGGAAGAATATGTCCCTTGCCCAGTGAAAGATCTGTTTAATGCAAACTTCCACGAACTTGTTATTTCCAGAGGTTTTCCAGATGTAGAGGCTGGAAAATCAAATGATCTCAATCAGTGCGGCTTGTGGCTCTGGGGATATCTAAACGCGTTTACCATGGACATGATCGGTATCTACCTGATCTGAAGGCCAGCATACAGGAACACGCTGCTCATATTCCACCGGAACAATTGGTAGCAACTGATGATCAGGTCGTTTTACGGATGCAGCATCTGCGACGTCTCCATTGTTCATACTAAACAAATTTTGTATGTGACATTTAATAATAAAATGTAGATTATGCCTTTCTCATTTGTTTGATCTTTCTGCTCCTAATCTATTACCTATGGAAAATTTCTATATATCTTTTATTGCATTCACAGCGCCAGATTTGCACCTGGTGGCCAAAATTGGAACTAACTTTCTTCCAAGATATAGCCGTTCCGCATTAAAGCATTAGAATATCTAACAGGTTTCACAGCCATGCGATGGTTACATCCCACACAGGACCTCTTTGTGTGTAGCTGCACTTTAATTATAACTACCCAGTAGTAGGAAGAGGAGACGATCACATTTGTACGTGCTTTGGTGGTCAACAGTGTGCAAGGTTAACAGACGGAGTTGCTACCTCTGGCAGACATTTTGACTCTGACCAGGCTGGGCATACAGTCTAACTGAATCTGGATGAAATACCGGCATGCCGCTCGATGCTGTGTCGGCTCTACGTCGGACTTCATCAATCGCACTGGCTGGAAAAAGGCGTCGTTTTGGAAAGAACTGATGGCTTGTGTTGAGAATAATCTATGGTCCACAACCAACAAACAAACTTCAAAATCAAATTACCGTTTTATGTCGCTACCCGTCATCTTCAGATCATCAGATGGATGCTGTGGTTCACTTCCATAAGTGTAGAAATCACGGTCGTAATCTGGTTGCTGCAGAGGTGGGAGTGTACCGGCACATCTGCAATATCATTTGAAGGTGAGGGGTAACGCCTCAAATCTGTAATTTAGTAATGAAACTGTTGTGATTGTACCAGGCAATAAATTATTTTCAGAAAGTACCGTACCAGCCTCTCGGAAAAAACATGACGAGATATTTGCAACAGGTGAGACATCTGGAAATGTTCTGGCCCGGGCAACAGTAACACCGTCTGTATTGACTTAAATAGCACAGCTCAGGGAACGTTGCGATGTTGCGGTTATTTGGTTGAAAGATATCACAGACACTTCATTGAAAGGGCACTACCACCGGCCTTAATACGTCGTTGCCGGCCGAAGTGGCCGTGCGGTTAAAGGCGCTGCAGTCTGGAACCGCAAGACCGCTACGGTCGCAGGTTCGAATCCTGCCTCGGGCATGGATGTTTGTGATGTCCTTAGGTTAGTTAGGTTTAACTAGTTCTAAGTTCTAGGGGACTAATGACCTCAGCAGTTGAGTCCCATAGTGCTCAGAGCCATTTGAACCATTTTTTGAATACGTCGTAAATGTAACGCCGGTATACGAACAAGAGGTGAACATGTGTATCCAACGGATCTTCGTACTCTAAGGACTGGGCCCGTGTGACAACGACGAATGCAATGCGGTGACGTTCGTTCGTTCGTTCTCTGAGCCTCCATACGTGATGCTGCGCAAAGAACAGATTCTCGTCTGAAAGGACGACGTGCTGCTACTCCTATGTTGAGTGTTATCTTTTGGGGTGTGTCTGCTTTCGCGTCGGGGAACCCCCAACAATGATCACCGTGACGACAGCCCTCGAATGCGACACTTGTTGGGTGAAGTTCCTCCTTATTACACGACTTCTCACAAGCAAACAAAATCCAAATGCGATTCCTGAATCAGAAAACCGCTGTGTGATCTTCCCATATGTAGATAACGTAGATCACGTTAATCCTATTGAGTCGGCATGTAGATCTTGACATGGTCTGGCATTTTATGCGACTGATTTCACTGAAGGGACAAGCCCTTGATATTAGGCGCGTTAACTTCTGTAAATGGGTGTACAGATCGTTGCCTACACATTTCATGTGGAAATGTTAGACCGTTTTACTAACTGACTGATTGCTAATGTGAGGTTTGTTTCTTGTCCTTCTGAAGAATACGGGTTTAAATCCGTTGAAACCATAGTTAGTCCAATTGAAAACTACCATTTATTGCCACTGGTTGGCTGTCATATTCACCTGCTATTATGTAACCATTGCTGAAGTGCAGCCATGTTCAAAATAATCCTATCTACTTCGTACAACTGAGTTCAAATAATTACCATTTGCATATTCAACCAAGTAGTACACTTTGCGCCAGTTTCTCGTATGTAGGATTCCGCCTTCATGGTGTTGCAATTCGAATTAATTTCGATCTGCTGGCAACTCATTAATTTGGAGACAATGTCCAGTGTGAAGGGATGAACGAAACACACAGTAAGAACCCAAGCTTTATCGGCGAATTTCACTGATGAAATTTTTTCATCTTTTCAGTCATGTGGCAGCGTCGTCTTAAAGCATTATTTCGACGAGTTTGCTATTCGATATAGCCAGGCGAGAGTGACAAGGAGAAGGATCGTTGAAACGTTTGTTCAAGATGGGCGGTGCCACGCAACTGATAAGCAAGCAGAACACAGTGTGCCATTTTTAACAGAGAGAAATTTTGAAACGTAAAAGTAACTTCACGAGTACTCCAAGGAACTGTCATATGACCATTACCTTTCACAAAAATATATATCATGGCATAAGTTCGATTAGGCTTTTCGCAGTTTATGGTACTTTATACAGTGAAGTGGCAACGCTCAAAAATTGTAGCGAAATGCAGGAAACCCAGCATAGCATCCTCGCTCGATGCAGGGATTAGCGGTCGACACTCAACCTAAATAAATGTAACGTATGGCCTGTAAATAAGCAGAAGTCTCACTATTGTATGATTATGCTATTAGTGAAGAATCATTGAAAACAGTCAAATCCATTAAATATCTGGGAGTATGTGAATGGAGTGATATAAAGTCAAACGACGACATAGAACTAGTTGCAGGTAAGGCAGATGGCAGACATTCACTGGAAGAACCTTAAGAGGGTGTGTAGTCCTCCCACAAAGACGTAGTTTACAGAACCTTCTTTCGATCAGTACGTAAAGGTATTGCTCGTCAGTTTTGGATCCATACTAGATAGGAGACGGAGGAAAAAGTTGAGATCCGAAGACGAGCAGCGCGTTTCGTTAAAAATTCACTACGTAAGAAAGGAGGTGTACCTCCTAAGTACATATCGTCAAGAGTCAATTAAGGTATAATTAGAGAGATTCGAACTGACTCAGAGAAATAATTTGTCTCCACTCACGCTATTTGCAACTGCTACAGGGAAGATGGCAGTACCCTCTGCCACACACTGTATGGTGGCGTACAAATGTGAAAACAGATTTCATCAGAGAGAGTTCAATGTTCATGTATCATTCGAATCGCTCAGCCTCTCGTCTACTGACGACCGTTATTGTGTATCACTGCAACAACAGTGGTTAGCACTAGAAAATATTATTACACTAAGTTCCAAATGTTGTCATTACCAATGTCACAGGGAATTTTTTCCGTTATTTCACGCACCTGACACGATAGAATTGAAAGCTTTGTGTTATACTTTCGTTCCATTAGCAAATAAAATGTGGTTCCTTAGACCTGGATTCCTACGAAATGCGGTGCACCTACACATTCTACGGAAAAGGGAAAACAGGGCAAAAGAAAAAGCAAAGCGAAGAAGACCAACCTCCGTGGCAGACGCAATAAGTGTAAGAGTTCCGTTGAGCATCTGACATGTTTGCTGTTGCAATACACTTCATCGCACGCTAATCTCGCACAATGAAGAAGGCACGTTAATCTAGCACAGTGAAGAAGCTGGCAAGTCAGAGAAATTCTATATCATGCGTAGACTACTCAAGCACAATCTGCTATTGAAAAAAGAGAGGGAGAAATCCATTGTTGTACCCATCGAATGAAACTCAAGAATCTAGTCAAAATTGTTATTGCCACTATGCTTCTCCTGTAATACCACTTTTGAGGTGGAGCATGATGTATGTTTGAATGGTTCCGCTTCGGTAAAAGCACCTTTATTTATGGACGTAGGGCAGATGAACAATAATAATGTAAAAACATTTTGGAGAGATGATATAAAAACGTCAGTAGGGAGCTTTACTTTGTCGCCTGAAGCGAATAGTTTTATATCGTTGGTGAATAGGCTGCTTGTTGTCATGCGTTGCCGCAGGAAGCGCTGTGGTGGGAAGATAATAGCGGAGTGTGTTGTGTGTTACGCAACAGTGCCGCTCACCTTTTGATTGGGACTCACTGCAAGCTTGTCATGTCACCGTAAAACGTTAAAAGGCAACTGATGCCCGTCGAAACGTTCTCACACAGCCCTCCGACTTGGGAACTGTGCATGACAAACAATACCGTAATGGACTTTCGACTACGCCGATACACATCGTATGAGTCAGTCGAAGCGCTGTGCCGTTATGGACTCTTGCGTAAGAACCGCTCTGCGGAACGAAACCTAACGATGTTCTAGAGAGCACGCTATTCAGTGTCGTAGTCTTAGACATCAGCTAAGGATAGCTTTACCGTAGAGAAGACAGACAAGAACTCAGTAGATTTAATTTCCCCTTGCCACGTACATTATAAGGCACTCGCTTTACATACTGTCGGTTTATTGTGTTGACCTCAACATCCACAGCTCCTGTTAACTTCTCTCATCTCTCTGCAATTATCGACGGGGCATTAAACTTTAACTTCCCATTTTTTACTGTAACAGGTAACTGACATTTAAAAAGGTATTCATTCACAAATGCTAGAACAAAGAATCGGCACTAACTTTGATTAGTACCCCCATGTTACGCCAGCCTGGGAAATGTTTAAGCTTTCAGAGCTAGCCAGTATCTTCAATGCCAACCGCATAGAAAAGCAGAAAATCAATTCGACGCCATACCAGTCACAAACTCTTGAAGCGCTTTAAGAAAATCTGGAGACGTTTAAACGAATTCCTATCAACACTCTGTATTTAACAAATGTACTTGAATGTCAATTTATACTTGTCCAATTACTGTCGATCGCGTGATGAAACGGGCGAGAACTGGAGGTTAACGATATTTCATTCATTACTCATACATATTTGTTTTATTGTTTTCAGATAACTTTATGCTGCGTCATTGATGGAGCCGTCATTAATCACAACCGAACAAGTTCTACACTGAAGCGCCAAGGAAACTAGTATAGGCACGCATGCGTATTCAAATACAGGGATGTAAGCAGGCAGAACACGGCGCTGCAGTCGGCGACGCCTATATAAGCAAGCGTCTGGCGCAGTTGTTAGACCGATTACTGCTGCTACAGTGACAGGTTATCAAGATTTATGTGAGTTTGAACGTGGAATTGTAGTCGGCGCATGAGCGATGGGACACGGCATCTCCGAGACAGCGATGATGTAGGGATTTTCCGTACTACCATTCAACTAGTGTACCGTGAATATCAGGAATCCGGTAAAACATCAGATCTCCGACATCGCTGCGGCTGGAAAAAGATCCTGCAATAACGGGACCAATGATGACTGAAGAGAATCGTTAAACGTGACAGAAGTGCAACCCTTCCGCAAATTGCTACACATTTCAATGTTGAGCCATCAACAAGCGTCAGCGTGCGAACCATTCAACGAAACGCCGTCGCCATGGGCTTTCGGAGCCGAAGGACCACTCGTGTACCCTCGATGACTGCACGACACAACGCTTTAGGCGTCGCCTGCGCACATCGACTTCGACATTGGACTTTTGATGACTGGAACATGTTGCCTGGCCGCACGTCTCGTTTCAAATTGTATCGAGCGGATGGACCTGTACTGGTATGGAGACAACCACATGAATCCATGGACCCCGAATGTCAGCAGGGGACTGTTCAAGCTTGTGGAGGCTCTGTAATGGTGTGGGGACTGTGCAATTGGAATGATTTGGGACCCCTGATACGTCTAGATACGATTCTGACAGGTGACGCGTACGTAAGTATCGTGTCTAATCACATGCATGCAATCATGTCCATTGCGCATTCCGACGGACTTGAGCAATTTCTGCAGGACAATGCGACAAGCCACACGTCCAGAATTTCCACAGTGTCGCTCCAGCAACACTCTATTGAGTTTGAACACTTTCGCTAGCCACCAGTCTCCCAATAAATTAACATCTTATCGATTAATGGATAGCCCAGCAGGATTCATGGTGTCAATTCCTTCCAGCACTACTTCAGACTTCAGTCGAGTCCATGCCACGTTGGGTTGCGGCACTTCTGCCTGTTCGCTGGGGCCCTACACGGTATTGGCCAGGTGTACCTGTTCCTTTGGAACTTCAATATGTATAGATGCTGATAACAAGCTACTGATAAAAATGTAGAAGACGCTTCAACTATCAGTAGGAGGTCATTGCACATCAGTCAGGATCATTATTCCGAAATAGTTTTCCGGAATAAAATGGGTCTATAAGCAAAACTAGAACCTTAACGTGCACCAGGTTGATACGTCTGTAATTCTTCCCATATAGACGGAAAGGAACTTCTCCCCACAGCGTAAAGAATACCCGAAAGAGGCCCCACATCGTCAGTGTTAACGTGACACTGAATACGGGCCGTAACGGTGCAGATTTTAGCTTTTGATAACCCCATGTATTTCTTACTGTGCGTTTGTCACGGCACTGTTACAGCAGATGAGTACAGCGACTGCGGCACTATCGCTCTTTCGCTGAAAGAATTAATTATTAACCTGTAGTGAAATACACAATACAGTGACTAAATTGAACGTCCAGCTGTGTATGAGTGTCAGTACTACTGTTTATTTTCTTTTCGCCTATAATCAACTATTTAGAAGGGTATTTTTTATTTTAAATATTTTGTTTTTGTGAATAAGATGTCTGAATCGGACAGCTCCAATAGCCAAAGAACATACTTCGAGGACAATTATTCCTCATTACAGATTAAATATATTTTACAGTGTGAATATGTAAGTGTGTTTAGTTTTTCCCAACATTGCAAATAGTTGACTGCGCCAATTATGATACAACTATGTGCCTGTATCGAATTTAAAGTGTATTTAGAATATCTTAACTAAAATGGTTACTTTGAAAAAATCTACTTCTCCGTAGATACCTCTAAATTTAAAGAAAGGCCAATGAGTTTAAATTCTAAAAAAGTCCCAAGTTTCTGCAGTCTCTCTTCAGCTTGCAATTTTTTCTGTTTTTCTTCGTGTGGGGTACTCAGAACAGCACATACTTTCTAGACAAAATAGGAATCTTGATTCGTAGCACCTGACTAAAATTTCTCAAATGATTTTTTTAAAGGAAATGAAGTGAGAATTGAAAATCCCTTTTAAGACTACAACATTAGAGCACCATTATAGGAATGGAATCGATGAGGATAGGGTTGGAAATTCCCCTCATATGGTTTAGCAAACCGAACGGGGTTAACTACAGCCCCACTTTTATTTACCTAATATATTGGTAGCCAGATATACATTGTTTACTTACTTTTTGATCAGAGAAAGGTCAATCTGGCAGCTTGAGTGAGTATGTCAAGATCAGGAACCCTAAATGCCAGGTTTATAACTCTGGTAAGCTCTATGAATTCCACTTTTTTTCATTCCTGGGAAACATTTGCTCATGTGAAAGTGGGCCGTTCCACACTAATTCGGACCCTAGCTAATCCTCGAGAAAAGACTAATTATATCGCCCGGAAAAGGAATTAACACACACTACTGTCCGTGAAAATTGCAACACCCGGAAGCTATGGTTTGAATCAATCAAAAACCAGTGGAATTGTAAGTAGCAACGTGCAAGAAAGTGCTGGATGCCTCATCAACATCAACGTGAGCAATATCAGTATGCGAATCAGTTCAAATGGGGCAGAATGATTGGACTCCATGAAAACGGATTTGTCGCTCTTTGACAATCTGAAAAAAGAATAAGAAAAAAACAACTCTGCTACGATAGTACTGCGTGGGTGGAGCCAGTGAACAGAAGAGAGTCGTACACAGTGACGAGCAGGTACCTTGCCAAACAATGAGAAAAAAGCGCGGTATGATCGCCATCTCGTCCGCACGGCTGTAATCAACAGAACTGCTAACTGCATGGACAAGTCTGCGTCGACTATGATACTGAAGGTTGGACTGTCGGACGCAGAAATCACCAACCATCAGTTTGCCGTCACTCGAATGCTAATTGGCGAAATTTAGTGTTTTCGTACCAGTCCTGCTACAGCTTCTTCAATAGTGATGGTCACGTACGTGTTAGACGTTACCGTGGTGAAAACCATCGGGCAGACTGCATTGTTAAGCGGGATAGTGGATAAACTCCAAGTATGACACTGTGGGGCGCAATTAGCTGTAACGTACGATCTCGCCTCCTCTGTAATGATGGTAATCTGGACAGCAACCACTACACCAGGTACGTTTCAGTTCTCCAGGCATTTTCCCTCCTGCACGCAATTCCAAAGGCCACATTTCAGCAGGACTCTGTTCGACTACATGTGGCGAGGAATGTACGAGCGTTCTCCGAAGAGCGACTGGTAGCACAGTTTCTCTGGCCTGCATGTTCGCCTGGCATGTCGCCCATTGGACATGCCTTGGATGTAGACGGCCCACATCTTCTTCAGAAAAATGGCTCTGAGCACTATGGGACTTAAATGCTATGGTCATCAGTCCCCTAGAACGTAGAACTACTTAAACCTAACTAACCTAAGGACATCACACACATCCATGCCCGAGGCAGGATTCGAACCTACGACCGTAGCGGTCGCGCGGTTCCAGCCTGTAGCGCCTAGAACCGCTCGGCCACTTCGGCCGGCCACATCTTATTCGTTCTGGTCCCCCTGCAAATACTTTCAATGCATTGTTCACGCGCCTGCAAACCGCGTGGAGCTGTATTCCGAGCAGTTTATCCAGGCCCTCTGTAACTCCATTCCCCGATGTCTAGAGGTTCTGATTGCAACATGCCGCGGCATCACACCATACTGGAGTCTCACGTTCAAAGTGCGTTACAATTCTGTAATTTTAATCATTTGTGTACTTTCATGTCCCTAACCTGTGTAATAAATTTCGCTGTAATCACGTCTCCTTCTTGGTGTTCCAATTTTTCGAACTGGGCTGTACTAATTACAATGCAACCACTGTCGGCATTGCAGCTCTCTGCTGAAATGGATCACCGTTGTAAAGATTTATTTTTACCAACGGTTTCACAATCTATGAGGCTTCGAAGGACAGAAAACGAGAGGAGATCAGTTTCTCCAGAAAGCGCTGTAATATAAATATTACTCGTTGTCAGGTAATTGTTGCAACTTTCATAGCTTTTGTGATATCTTACTGGTTCTAGTCCACTATTGTTGTACACTGAGGTGACACAGCCATTGTGTAACCGTATGCAAGTATTCAGATGGCGCTAGTATCGCGTACACAAGGTATAGAAGGGCAGTGCGATGGCGATGCTGCCAGTTGTGCTTAGGTGACTCCAGTGAAAAAGTTTCCGACGTCATTATGACCGCACGACGGGAATTAACAGACTTTGTATGCGGAATGGCAATTGGAGGTAGAAGCACGAGACATTCCATTTCGGAAATCGTTAGGGATTTCAATATTACGAGATCCACTGTGTGAAGAATGTGCCGAGAATACCAAATTTCGGTCATTACCTCTCACCACGGACAACTCAGTGGCCGACGGCCTTCACTTAATAAGCGTAGCGTTTGCATAGAGTCGTCAGTGCTAACAGACAAGCACCACTGCTTGAAAAAACCGCAGAAATCAACGTGGAACGCTCGACGAACGTATACGTTAGGACAAGCGGCGAAATTGGGTGTTAAATGGGCTATGGCAGCAGACGACCAACGCGATTGCCTTTGTACGTCATCGTCTATAGCCTCTCATGGGCATGTATCATATTTGGCCCTAAAAGTTTGGAAAACTGTGGCGTGGTCAGATGAGTCCCGATTTCAGTTGGTAAGAGCTGATGGTAACGTGAGAGCTGCGAGTGTGGCGCAGACCCCACGAAGCCATGGACCCATGTTCTCAACAAGGAAGTGTGCAAGTTGGGGAGGCTCCATAATAGTGAGGGCTATGTTTATATGGAATGGTGTGGGTTCTCTTGTTCCACTGGTAGGACAGAAAACGGTTATGTTCAGTTGCTTGGAGACCATTTGCAGCGTTTCATGGACTTCGTATTCCCAAACAACGATGGAATCATTATGGATCACCACGCACCATGTCACTGGTCCACAATTGTTCACGACTGGTTCGAAGAATATTTTGGACGGAATGATGTGGCCACCAAGGTCGCCCGACACGAATCCTTTCGAACATTTATGGGACCTAATGGAGAGGTCAGTTCGTGCACAAAATCCCGCACCGGCAAAACTGTCGTAATTGTGGTCGACTATAGATTCAGCATAACTCTCTATTTCTGCAGGGGATTTCCATCGAATTCTTGACTTCATGTCACGTAGCCTTGTTGCTCTCCGTAGGGCAAAAGGAGGATCGACAAGATATTAGGCGGTATCCCATTACTTCCGTCACCTAAATGAACACTACGATTTCAGTCATATTCTGAAGCCAAACAATGCTTTCTGCTTGTCTATCCAGTGGAAAACACGTACTTCTTGATCGATTTGCCTTTTTCAGGCTGAACGCCACAATGTCCTGTCGGTGGATCGGTTGGTGTGGGTGGGTGGGTGGGTGGGGGGGTGGGGGGGGGGATGGTCCGCGTATCTCTGGACAGACTGGAAAGTATATATTCTACCAATAAAAAGAAACATGTCCTATGTCTGTCATGTCGGAAAACAGGAATACTTGTTCAGCCATACAAATGGAAAAGATTTCTTTCTCCACGCGCATAGTCTCCTTTCCTCCCATCCCAGGAAAATTAGGAAAAAGGAGGAAATGATTTATACAGTATTGGAACTGGAAAAACACTCATAGAGGATACGTTTTAAGAAATTAGTGGTTCAACATACCGCTCCCCCCACTCCTGATACGTTTTTTAACTTTTTTCAATTTCTACGAAAAACGTTTCATATTTCTAAGATACGTATATAGCGAAGTACCGCTCAAAGATCATATACAAGTTTTTCGCAAGATAACCGTTTTCGAGACATTCCATCTGGAAGATTAAAACTCCCTCAGCATATGAGTTTACCATAATTTTCCTCTTCGATTTTCGTTCAGTTAAACCTTTCTTCTGTTTCTCCAGAACTACTTGCCTTTCATACATTGAGAAACATAGATGTAGCACGTAAATGTTACTACTAAAATCTGGAGGTAACAAGAAAGATAGTAAAATTCCTTTTAAAACTGACGTTCACTGAGTCAGGACAATTCTGCTATACAGTCTACTGTTCGGTATTATGCACCTTAACATTTTCATTGTAATCAGAATTGTTTGTTACGAGAATTAAAAATTATTGTAAAATTAATTAGTAGTTACTGTCTTTATAATACATTCATAGTCATTGTCTATACAATAGCTAAGCAACTAAAATACCGCAATATCTGCTGAACAAATATGCTATTGTATACAATTATTTACAGGAAACCATCCTCGAAATCTTCTATCAAATCACTGCGCGTCACAATGGGGCAGTTTTGTGCCCGACAGCTTTTACATGTTTAGCAGCGTAAGACAGACATCATACACTTACATTTCCTTCCACAACCTTAGGTACAGCCTCATGAGATCACTAATAACATCTTGTCTGGAGCTGGCGGTTGTTTGATGTGAATTGGAGACAGGATGAACTGGATTCCTGCCAGCCCCAGTTTCTCTGGTCCAAGCTGTTCCCAAACTACAGCTGAAGTTTAAGAAATACTCGGTAGGACTGGACATGTTGCATCAATAAACGGTGCAAACGAAAGAGTATGACAGCATTGGTTGCCTAACCTACAAGTACAGTAAAATAATGAAAAAAGGAGTCATGTAAGGTCTTCTCACCAGGACTTTTCTGTTTTTCTGTAGAGAGAGAAAATTAATTTTTCTCCTGCTTTTGCAGTGACCTCAGGTGACGAAGTTTGATCAGTGAAAATTCGTACAATATTATGAATATACAAGGATCGGTTGAATAGATGGAAAGCCTGCAACTTCCCTTCAGCAAACACAGCCTAAGTGCTGTCTCAATCATTTTCTGCTTGAAGAAATAGAATTGACTGCTTGTCAAATGGTTGGTTAGAGCTTTCATGGTCACTGTACCTCCTTCTGCATGACTCTCATTGAATTTCTGCGATAAATCATGCAGTGAAAATTGACATTCCTCTGAAGAATTCACAAAGTGGCATACTTTTTGGAAAGCAGCATCAACGTTTGTATAATGAAGGCCGACCTCTTTTCGAACAGAGGAGGAGTTCGACACAAATTTATCACCGCAGTGACAACGGGCATCTGCAACTACTAGACACGAAACACTGTTGATGCGTTTGGCAGCCTTTCTACCAGAATCATCAATGCATGTCTCTGCTTTCTCAAGCAGTACGTGTTTCAGAGTTAAAGAACGAACTTTTGAGGTTCCATGACGTTTTTTGCAGTGGTTTTTCCCTTCACCCTCTAAGTCACATTTTTCAGCACACATGAAACAGTCTAATGAAATTGAATGGATGAGACTAAAATGATCTCAAACTCTTATGATCTACTTGTGCAGCGTGCTGGTTAACTAGATTCCTTACATTACGTTGCTTAATACGTTTACGTCGATGTACCTTATGTACTTCAGGCATTCCAACGTTTTGTAGTAGAGTATGAGACTCATCCGTCCGTTCCTTGCCGACACGTAGCAAAATTTCCAGTCTCTTTGTCGCTTTTGCTGCATCTCGTTTCAAAATAGATTTACCGCAAATAAAACAGGTGGTACGGCCCAGCAGTTTTCTTCTCTCAGTGAACAGAGGAGAAAAGAAGAAGAAACACTACACAATCCAATAAGCTGTCTTGCATGGCTCTAACAAGTTCACGACAAACTCATCTAAGCTAGTCACGTATAGGGAGAAACGCTAGCGACTGTGCTGTGGAACGGTGAGTGAATGGGAAGGTGAACGGAATATTTCCATATATTTACACTTTTCATTTAAATAGCTGACTAAGCAACAAAACCCCAAGGTTTTAAAAATTTATAAATTATTTTCCCCATTTGTTGATTTATTGACTAACTTGTCTGGGATTTCAATGACATGAGAGGGTTAAGTGTTTGTATGTTGTAGTGCGCGAATTACACTTAGAAATTAGTGTGGCAATTTGGGGATTTACCTCAGAACTCAATAAGTGTGAATCAGATTAAAGGATTCGATTTTTCCGGTTATTAAGAGCATCCAATTCCTAAAGAGAAAGTGGTGGGGTTAAAAGATGGGAATCACTCTACACGTAACTAAGTTGAAACGCGGTTACTGAACGTGATGATGAGCATCAACACTTCTTCCGACAAACCCGCCAGTCTTTTGCGAACACAATGCTGAGTGTTTGTGGGAGATTTAATCCTCCATTACAGATGACATTTCACTGCTTGACAAAAGGCATTACCTCCATTCTGCGACGAACAGTAATTACTCAAAAATATATGCAGCTGTCCTATTTACGTTTCCGCTCACTGTATCCGATGTTTTGATGACCTGTATATTTTGCTACATAGGGTAAAAATCTTATCTGCGGAGGACACTTAAGACTTTCTTAAACTTGTGTCAAATACGAGAGTTTTTAAAAATTACGTATTTTTTCACAGTTTTTCCTTTCGTATTTTAAAAATATGATCGCGAAGCACGTGTCCAACCAAGGAAGGCAGCTGAGAACACCTGAGCGGCAAAACAAGCATAATCTGAAGTGTGTTATGCAATTCGCTGATCGATTAGCTGAGGGTGAAAGATAAGTAGATATGATGCAATGATAAGATTCAATTCAAAGTATTTCCGTGACAACTTAGATGTAGTGTAATTTTTGTCTACTTCTAACTCTAGTTAATATCGACTCAGCGGCGAGACAATGAACCGAATACATTACAACTAATTTCTGACCAGATTTCACCAGTATCATTATATGTCGTTGCATTTTCATTTCTTTCTTTCAGATAGGTACTCCGATTTCCTTTCAGTGCACTCAGTTCGCTTGAGACAATTAATTGCAGTGTCACAAGAGCCTGACTGAAAGCTCGCTCCAGCCACACGAATATTAACGTTCAACCATGTTCATTGCTCCTTTTCGTCACCGATTCTTGTTTGACACCGAGGTGCTACGGAACCTTTCTTCATAATCACAGGGTATCTGTTGTGAATCCATCGCAAAATTTTCTTATGAATCAGTACTGAGAATGTTACGTACCGATTGTCGAATGAGCCAGCCGTTGTGGCCGAGCGGTTCTAGACGCTTCAGTCTGGAACCGCGATGCTGCTACGGTCGCAGGTTCGAATTCTGCCTCGGGCGTGGATGTGTGTGATGTCCTTAGGTTAGTTAGGTTTAAGTAGTTGTAACTCTAGCGGACTGATGACCTCAGATGTTAAGTCCCAGAGTAATCAGAGCCATTTGAACCATTCGATTGTTGAATGTGTGATATAGGCCCTATAGGAGGAAGTCAAACGAAAACGAGACAGTTGGAAACAAAAGTAAGTAAACTGTTTATGGTTTCAAAAGTAAACGCTATAACTTATATTTATCCTACTGAGAGACAGGGCCTTCATGGAAAAATATTTACTGTTGCCTGCGGAACCATGATTGTACTCAGACGTACAGCTGTTCGTCCGAAGCAAATGGACGGCCAAAGATGCCGTTCCTAAGGGCTCCAAAAATATTGAAATGGCCTGTGGGCGGGCCCACATGTTGCCAAGATTGTTTCGTCTACGCTCTAAAAGTGTCGCTGAGAAGTCCTTACACATCGTCCATACAGTCCTGACGTTTTCCCACGCAGTTTCCCTATTTTTGGGGACCTGAAGAAAGAAATTCGGGGCCTTTGATTTGCTTCCGACAAAGAGGTGCATGCCTGGGTATTTTATGGCTCGGCAAGCAAACGCGAATTTTTTTCCATGAAGGCATTTATCGTCTTGTCTCACAGTGCGATGTATGTATTAACAGTTACTTTTGAACAATAAACAATTTCCTCGCTTTTTCCTTCTGCTTTTTTTTTCATTTGACTACTCCTTATATTTACCGCAAGCTTTGGCACACCGTTGTCGCATTGTCAAGTGCTATAAAATAAGTGAACACAAATCAATAAATCGCAATACTACACAAACCATGTAAATATTTATATTGTCCTTTAGTGTAACGTACCTTTAAGTTTCTATGCCATTACGTGCCGTCAAAACTAAAGTAAACCAGGAGTAAACATGCATTATCAACATAAAACTCTTCGTTGAACAGCATGTTGGCGCATAACGGCCACAAATTGCAGTGTCACAAGAACCTGGCTGAAAGCCCGGTCCAGCCACACTAATATTAACGTGCAACTGTGTTCACTGCACCTTTCTTCATCGATTCTTTTTTTGACACTGAGGTGCTACGGAACCTGTCTTCATAATCACAAGGTACCTATTGTGAGTGAAGAAGCTAAGTTGTAAACTGAAGCGAGCTGCTTTCACCTACCGAAGACAGTACTATTCTTTAATGTAAAGTGATCAGCTGCAACATTAGGACCACTTATCTAACAGGCGGTATGTCCACGTTTAGCATGGATAACAGCGGCGACGCGTCATGGCATGGAAGCAATGAGGCCTTGGTAAGATCGCTGGAGGGAGTTGACGCCACATCTGCAAACACAGGTCACCTATTTTCCGTAAATTTTGGGGAGGGGGGCCATGAGCTCTGACGCCACGCTCAATTACATCCCAGATGTGCTCCATCGGTTCAGATCAGGCGAGATGGGGGGAGGGGGGCAGCACATCAATTTGAACTCACCATTGTGTTCGTCGAACCACTCCATCACACTTCTGGCCTTGTGGCTAGGCGCATTATCTTGTTGAAAATGCCACTGCCGACATGATCGTCATGAACGTGGTACACGTGGTCTGCAACCAGTGCACGATACTTTCTGGACGTCACGATGCCTTTCACGAGCTCCACTGGACCCGTGGATGCCAACGTGAATGTACCCTATAGCATAGTGGAGCCGCCTCCAGCTTCTTTCCGTCACGCAGTGCAGGTATCAATGAGCTGTTTCCTGGGAAGACGACGGATTCGCGCCCTCCCGTCAGCAGGATGCAGAAATTATTGGGATTCATCAGACATGTAACGGTCTACCACTGCGCCAACGTCCAGTGCCGACGCTCACGTGTCCATTTCAGTCGTCGTTTATGAAGATAGTAACTGTTCTAGAAAGAAAGGATACCATTGATGACCGTGCAGCTTCTCTAGAATAAATGATAATTAATTGAAACCCTCAGCTGCCGACCTCGATGGGGACAACTGAAAATGTGTGCTCCGACCAGGACTCGAACCCGGGAGCAGACGCTCTATCCATGTGAGCGACCGAGGACACAGATGTATAGCGCGACTGCAGGGACTTATCGCTTGCACGCTTCCCGTGAGACCCACATTCCCAACTGTCCACAATATACATACGTAATGTACCTTATAGATATTTGCACATCCACTCATTACTCGCGCACACTAAGGTGACGATTCCCGTAAGAGCGCACAGACGAGCGTCAATGGGTGGGTAGCCATTATATGTATATGTATGTATGTATGTATGTGTGTGTGTGTGTGTGAGTGAGTGTGTGTGTGTGTGTGTGTGTGTGTGTGTGTGTGTGTGTGTGTGTGTGTATGAAGATAGTAACTGCCCACATTCAGTCGTAGTTGCCAATGTCTTGTGGTGTTAACATTGGCACTTGCATAGGTCGTCGGATGCGGAGGCCCGTCTTTAGGAGCGTTCGGCGCAATGTGTGTTCAGACATACTTTTACTCTTCCCAGCGTTAAAGTCTGTCCTGTTTTACCGGCCTGCCCAGCCTACGGCGTGTGACATCTGTAACGAGGGGGGGGGGGGGGGGCGCCCAACCAGACGACGTCTGGGCGTGGTTTCGCCTTCGTTTCGCCACGTGTTGAATAACTCATCACAGCACTCCCCGAACATCTGACAATTTGTGCAGTTTCCGAAATGCTCGCGCCGAACCTCGGGGGGCCATCACAATATGTTCTCTGTCAGACAGATACACTCCTGGAAATTGAAATAAGAACACCGTGAATTCATTGTCCCAGGAAGGGGAAACTTTATTGACACATTCCTGGGGTCAGATACATCACATGATCACACTGACAGAACCACAGGCACATAGACACAGGCAACAGAGCATGCACAATGTCGGCACTAGTACAATGTATATCCACCTTTCGCAGCAATGCAGGCAGCTATTCTCCCATGGAGACGATCGTAGAGATGCTGGATGTAGTCCTGTGGAACGGCTTGCCATGCCATTTCCACCTGGCGTCTCAGTTGGACAAGCGTTCGTGCTGGACGTGCAGACCGCGTGAGACGACGCTTCATCCAGTCCCAAACATGCTCAATGGGGGACAGATCCGGATATCTTGCTGGCCAGGGTAGTTGACTTACACCTTCTAGAGCACGTTGGGTGGCACGGGATACATGCGGACGTGCATTGTCCTGTTGGAACAGCAAGTTCCCTTGCCGGTCTAGGAATGGTAGAACGATGGGTTCGATGACGGTTTGGATGTACCGTGCACTATTCAGTGTCCCCTCGACGATCACCAGTGGTGTACGGCCAGTGTAGGAGATCGCTCCCCACACCATGATGCCGGGTGTTGGCCCTGTGTGCCTCTGTCGTATGCAGTCCTGATTGTGGCGCTCACCTGCACGGCGCCAAACACGCATACGACCATCATTGGCACCAAGGCAGAAGCGACTCTCATCGCTGAAGACGACACGTCTCCATTCGTCCCTCCATTCACGCCTGTCGCGACACCACTGGAGGCGGGCTGCACGATATTGGGGCGTGAGCGGAAGACGGCCTAACGGTGTGCGGGACCGTAGCCCAGCTTCATGGAGACGGTTGCGAATGGTCCTCGCCGATACCCCAGGAGCAACAGTGTCCCTAATTTGCTGGGAAGTGGCGGTGCGGTCCCCTACGGCACTGCGTAGGATCCTACGGTCTTGGCGTGCATCCGTGCGTCGCTGCGGTCCGGTCCCAGGTCGACGGGCACGTGCACCTTCCGCCGACCACTGGCGACAACATCGATGTACTGTGGAGACCTCACGCCCCACGTGTTGAGCAATTCGGCGGTACGTCCACCCGGCCTCCCGCATGCCCACTATACGCCCTCGCTCAAAGTCCGTCAACTGCACATACGGTTCACGTCCACGCTGTCGCGGCATGCTACCAGTGTTAAAGACTGCGATGGAGCTCCGTATGCCACGGCAAACTGGCTGACACTGACGGCGGCGGTGCACAAATGCTGCGCAGCTAGCGCCATTCGACGGCCAACACCGCGGTTCCTGGTGTGTCCGCTGTGCCGTGCGTGTGATCATTGCTTGTACAGCCCTCTCGCAGTGTCCGGAGCAAGTATGGTGGGTCTGACACACCGGTGTCAATGTGTTCTTTTTTCCATTTCCAGGAGTGTATATAGATCACGCGCCTTCCCCATTCTACACACGGACAGCATGGTCACCGATACTACATGCAGTTTGCGCGCGTCTCACTAGCAGTAACTCCTCGCCAGGTGACGCTGCTACAGCCTGGACGGATTTATATCAATGCTGGGTCGGTGATCAATGTTCTGGCTGATCAATGTATACTCTGTCCGCCACCGATGGTTCTGTCAACAGCAAAATCTTTGGACGTCGTATGTCAGTCCCAGCAAATGTTAAAAACCAGTAATGCTCATATGATACAAGGTGTGCATCCATAGAAGATAACCAACAGGAAACATTAAATTTTTAACGTTGGTAAGAGAAATAAGTTGGTGGTTACTTCTCAAGGAGGACATCACCAAAGTGCGCCCAGGTATGCCCCTTGGACACCTCTTTCGTCTCATTTAATTCGTTCACGCAAGAAAATTTCTGCTTTAAACCTGACAGCCACAATTTTTCTTGGAGGTGCAATACATTTATGCCGGCTGTCGTCCTACCCAACGAATGCTGCTCATTCTTGAGGTGCTAAGCCAGCGCCGATGAGTTACTCTCTTTATTATTACGCTCTAAACATCCTGACACTACTTCACTGACTCTCGCTTTTCCCGTCCAATTCTCACCTGCCTCTGCTGCTGTTCCTTGCCTGTCCTGAATACAAATTTAACCCACTTTTCTCAAATGTTCAAATGTGTGTGAAATCTTATGGGGCTTAACTACTCAGGTCATCAGTCCCCAAGCTTACACACTGTTGTTGTTGTTGTTGTTGTGGACTTCAGTCCATAGACTGGTTTGATGCAGCTCTCCATGCTACTCTATCCTGCGCAAGCTTCTTCATCTCCCAGTACCTACTGCAACCTACATCCTTCTGAGTCTGCTTAGTGTATTGATCTCTTGGTCTCCCTCTACGATTTTTACCCTCCACGCTGCCCTCCAATGCCAAATTTGTGATCCCTTGATGCCTCAAAACATGTCCTACCAGCCGATCCCTTCTTCTAGTCAAGTTGTGCCACAAACTTCTCTTCTCCCCAATCCTATTCAATACCTCCTCATTAGTTACGTGATCTACCCACCTTATGTCCATGTTTCACTTCCATACATGGCTACACTCCATACAAATACTTTCACAAACGACTTCCTGACACTTAAATCTATACTCGATGTTAACAAATTTCTCTTCTTCAGAAACGATTTCCTTGCCATTGGCAGTCTACATTTTATATCCTCCCTACTTCGACCATCATCAGTTATTTTCCTCCCTAAATAGCAAAACTCCTTTACTACTTTAAGTGTCTCATTTCCTAATCTAATCCCCTCAGCATCACCCGATTTGATTTGACTACATTCCATTATCCTCGTTTTGCTTTTGTTGATGTTCATCTTATATCCTCCTTTCAAGACACTGTCCATTCCGTTCAACTGTTCTTCCAAGTCCTTTGCTGTCTCTGACAGAATTACAATGTCATCGGCGAACCTCAAAGTTTTTACTTCTTCTCCATGAATTTTAATACCTACTCCGAATTTTTCTTTTGTTTCCTTTACTGCTTGCTCAATAACAGATTGAATAACATCGGGGAGAGGCTACAACCCTGTCTCACTCCTTTCCCAACCACTGCTTCCCTTTCATGCCCCTCGTCTCTTATAACTGCCATCTGGTTTCTGTACAAATTGTAAATAGCCTTTCGCTCCCTGTATTTTACCCCTGCCACCTTCAGAATTTGAAAGAGAGTATTCCAGTTAACGTTGTCAAAAGCTTTCTCTAAGTCTACAAATGCTAGAAACGTAGGTTTGCCTTTTCTTAATCTTTCTTCTAAGATAAGTCGTAAGGTTAGTATTGCCTCACGTGTTCCAACATTTCTACGGAATCCAAACTGATCTTCCCCGAGGTCCGCTTCTACCAGTTTTTCCATTCGTCTGTAAATAATTCGCGTTAGTATTTTGCAGCTGTGACTTATTAAACTGATACTTCGGTAATTTTCACATCTGTCAACACCTGCTTTCTTTGGGATTGGAATTATTATATTCTTCTTGAAGTCTGTGGGTATTTCGCCTGTCTCATACATCTTGCTCACCAGATGGTAGAGTTTTGTCATGACTGGCTCTCCCAAGGCCATCAGTAGTTCTAATGGAATGTTGTCTACTCCCAGGGCTTTGTTTCGACTCAGGTCCTTCAGTGCTCTGTCAAACTCTTCACGCAGTATCTTATCTCCCATTTCATCTTCATCTACATCCTCTTCCATTTCCATAATATTGTCCTCAAGTACATCGCCCTTGTATAAACCCTCTATATACTCCTTCCACCTTTCTGCCTTCCCTTCTTTGCTTAGAACTGGGTTGCCATCTGAGCTCTTGATATTCATACAAGTGGTTCTCTTCTCTCCAAAGGTCTCTTTAATTTTCCTGTAGGCAGTATCTATCTTACCCCTAGTGAGACAAGCCTCTACATCCTTACATTTGTCCTCTAGCCATCCCTGCTTAGCGATTTTGCACTTCCTGTCGATCTCCTTTTTGAGACGTTTGTATTCCTTTTTGCCTGCTTCATTTACTGCATTTTTATATTTTCTCCTTTCATCAATTAAATTCAATATTTCTTCTGTTACCCAAGGATTTCTACTAGCCCTCGTCTTTTTACCTACTTGATCTCTGCTGCCTTCACTACTTCATCCCTCAGAGCTACCCATTCTTCTTCTACTGTATTTCTTTCCCCCATTCCTGTCAATTGTTCCCTTATGCTCTCCCTGAAACTCTGTACAACCTCTGGTTCTTTCAGTTTATCCAGGTCCCATCTCCTTAAATTCCCACCTTTTTGCAGTTTCTTCAGTTTCAATCTGCAGTTCATAACCAATAGATTGTGGTCAGAATCCACATCTGCCCCTGGAAATGTCTTACAATTTAAAACCTGGTTCCTAAATCTCTGTCTTACCATTATATAATCTATCTGATACCTTTTAGTATCTCCAGGATTCTTCCAGGTATACAACCTTCTATTATGATTCTTGAACCAAGTGTTAGCTATGATTAAGTTTTGCTCTGTGCAAAATTCTACAAGGCGGCTTCCTCATTCATTTCTTCCCCCCAATCCATATTCACCTACTATGTTTCCTTCTCTCCCTTTTCCTACTGACGAATTCCAGTCACCCATGACTATTAAATTTTCGTCTCCCTTCACTACCTGAATAATTTCTTTTATCTCGTCATACATTTCATCAATTTCTTCGTCATCTGCAGAGCTAGTTGGCATATAAACTTGTATTACTGTAGTAGGCATGGGCTTTGTGTCTATCTTGGCCACAATAATGCGTTCACTATGCTGTTTGTAGTAGCTAACCCGCACTCCTATTTTTTTATTCATTATTAAACCTACTCCTGCATTACCCCTATTTGATTTTGTATTTATAACCCTGTAATCACCTGACCAAAAGTCTTGTTCCTCCTGCCACCGAACTTCACTAATTCCCACTATATCTAACTTTAACCTATCCATTTCCATTTTTAAATTTTCTAACCTACCTGCCCGATTAAGGGATCTGACATTCCACGCTCCGATCCGTAGAACGCCAGTTTTCTTTCTCCTGATAACGACGTCCTCTTGAGTAGTCCCCGCCCGGAGATCCGAATGGGGGACTATTTTACCTCCGGAATATTTTACCCAAGAGGACGCCATCATCATTTAATCATACAGTAAAGCTGCATGTCCTCGGGAAAAATTACGGCTGTAGTTTCCCCTTGCTTTCAGCCGTTCGCAGTACCAGCACAGCAAGGCCGTTTTGGTTAATGTTACAAGGCTAGATCAGTCAATCATCCAGACTGTTGCCCCTGCAACTACTGAAAAGGCTGCTGCCCCTCTTCAGGAACCACATGTTTGTCTGGCCTCTCAACAGATACCCCTCCGTTGTGGTTGCACCTACGGTACGGCCATCTGTATCGCTGAGGCACGCAAGCCTCCCCGCCAACGGCAAGGTCCATGGTTCATGGGGGGGGGCTTACACACTACTTAACCTAAATTATCCTAAGGACAAACATACACGCCCATGCCCGGGGGAGGACTCGAACCTCCGCCAGGACCAGCCGCACAGTCCATGACTGCAGCGCCTTAGACCGCTCTGCTAATCCCGCGCGGCCCTCTTTTTTCGAATAATATTGCCGATTTATGTGAGATAATTCCCAATATGGCACGAATATATTTCTTCCGATTTTTCTCCTCTTTGTTAGTTTCTATGTTTTACCACTGCATCAATCCCACCTATTAAACCCGCGTCAAAACCACTTTCTGCCGTTATCTGTCGATGTGTTTTCATTTCTTCATTCTCGTTCTTTGGGCTTACTGGAATGGAATTAGCCCTATGTACTGTTTCCTGGAGAAACTTATTTTAACTTAGTGGGAGGCCAGGAGATCTTACCAGCTACTGCACTTGTGAATGTGGGTTTCCTACATACTCTTATCTCAAGCTTGTTGTCCTTATTCTCGACCCTCAAATCAAGCATGAGGTGGGAGTATAATATACTCCTATCTCAATAGTTCACATGTGCAGCTGCCTTATTTACAACTGTCAGCTTTGTGAGAGTATTGTGGCCGGCCGGAGTGGCCGAGCGGTTCTAAGCGCTACAGTCTGGAGCTGCGCGACCGCTACGGTCGCAGGTTCGAATCCTGCCTCGGGCATGGATGTGTGTGATGTCCTTAGGTTAGTTAGGTTTAAGTAGTTCTAAGCGACTGATGACCTCAGAAGTTAAGCCCCATAGTGCTCAGAGCCATTTGAACCATTTTGAGAGTATTGTGTCTCAAAATGAGTTGTTCATTAAAGAGTTTTTTGTTCGACAATAAGTATTTACTGCTGGCCTTTTATTTCTGGCTGGGCCTCATAGCACAGAAGCTGTTAGATATCTCATGTTACGACACAATACATGAGTAGATGTTTAAATGGTTGTTAGTATATGCAGTGCTGCTGTGTTTTGATTTGTGATTCCTTGATTTACAACACTTGATAACGGGGAACTTAGTCTTGCACATGTTTTGGTAAATATATGATTTATTTTTACTTGTATATTGTCACTGTTTGTATTTTTGAGTCACATTACGGTGAGCTATAGGCTAGGGTACCCATATTCTCTTTCCTATTATACCTTTGACCTGAGGATGACGTGTAACAAAGGTAGATGATTATCCAAATAAACATACCAAGTGAACCAGACGATGGCATTCTTGATTACGAGTACAGGCTTAAAAGAAAAGGGTGTGTAGGAAATAATATTGTTGGTCCAAAATATGTGGAAATGAAAACGTCGAAGGGTTGGACTGCAAGAACGAAACAGCACTGAATTTAGGACGTTTGACTGTATTCGGTTTCCAATTTCCAGTCTCAGTGGAGTGTCTCGACCTTTCCCAAAATCTATACAAGAGAATGCATTTTTGAAAGAAAGAGTGAGCAGTTTCTTTTGCAAATGAGCCAAAAAACGTAGATATTGACAAGACATTAGTTGGTCAACACAATTGTTTCTATTACCTTAGAAGATCAAACTGCGGAAACAACATATTACTGCGTTCTATGGCTTACTTTAATTTAAAATACAAAAAAAGTAATGATAGTGTCTCTTTTTGTACTACACATTTCACTTTACACTAGAGTATATGTCTTCTGTATGTTTATCGAACTTCACAGAAACTCGCTTTGAAGAAAATCGGAAAGTGTGTATTGCACCTGTTGTGAACACACTCAAATCCACCACTGGTTCAGCAGACGCAGATTCACCAGAAGAAGAAAGTGCATATATAATGATTGACAGGGTAACGTGTTCCTCACTTCCTCCACACTAAACGATGGCCAGAAGCACTCATTTCACTCATACCGGGAACCCATTTTACGAAAGACTAATTTCGGGAGACCAGTCTTCTGGTTTGATGCAGCCCGCCACAACTACCTCTCCTGTTGAAACCCTTCTAATCGGAGTAGCACTTACACCCAAAGTCGTCGATCATTTGTTGAATATATTTCCATCTTTGGCGTCTTTTACAATTTATATCCTTTACGGTTCCGTTCAGTGCTACGGAAGCTGTTCCCTGTCGTAATATAATCCTCATCATCCAGCCCTTCCTTTTCCACATTCCTTTCCTCTTGGAATCTGCAGACGGAACATTCATATGACGACTTCTAACCGTTCTCAGGCAGTATTATTCACACAACATAGCGCTCCGTCTTCAGGCCACAAGTGGCCCATCGGGACCATCCGACCGCCGTGTCATCCTCAGCTGAGGATGCGGATATGAGGGGCGTGTGGTCAGCACACAGCTCTCCCACTCGTTATGATGGTTTCCTGTGACCGGAGTCGCTGCTATTCGGTCGAGTAGCTCCTTAATTGGCATTACGAGTCTGAGTGCACCCCGATAAATGACAACAGCGCATGGCGGCCCGGATAGTCACCCATCCAAGTGCCGGCCACGCCCGACAGCGCCTAACTTCGACGATCTGACGGGAACCAGTGTATCCATTGCGGCGAGACCGTTGCTCAAAATGGTTCAAATGGCTCTAAGCACTATGGGACTTAACGTCTGGGGTCATCAGTCCCCTAGACTTAGAACTACTTAAACCTAACTAACCTAAGGACATCACACACATCCATGCCCGAGGCAGGTTTCGAACCTGCGACCGGAGCGGTGGCGCGGTTCCAGACTGTAGCGCCTAGAACCGCTCGGCCACACTGGCCGGCCAAGACCGTTGCCTACATAACATAGCAATACAGATCATTGCTTCATTCCTCGAGAGTCTCCCATGTCCAGTTGACTGGACTACATGGTGCAGATTCAGTAACTTACGTATAGAAATATTTGGCCTGATGCTACTACGTCAGTGATTGTACGTGCCTTGCTACATTAAAAGTAACCGTTTTCACCTGCATATATACTTCAAGGTTAAATGAACAAATTTCTATATGCCGATAATTATTGATGTCAGAACCATTGCAGAAGCAAGTGAGAGTAATAGAAGACGGTGTCTAGCGGGGAGAGGAAGCAGCCAAATGTGGGCCTTAAAGGAGACAAGTTTGGTCGCGAGTCACTAACAATCGTCATAAGTCTACAGGCAGGAGAGTGGAGACAATACTACAGTGCAACACATTGTAAGTCAGTACACAAATAATGTTACTTATGGACCATGGTAGTGGCATATGCTGCAACATCACTCACGTTACGTTGCTGTATTAGCAGTAACAGTATTACCTGTAGGACGGCATCCTCGAAGACGTTGGTGCCCCACATGACGACGCTTCCAACAACGAAGCCCGCCGTCAGCAGGGATAACACTGCAGCCACTGCAACAAGAGGTAAAATAAGCTGCTACAATGATGGGAAAAAAATCACGCCACCAAAAAGTAATTGGTGAAGGGGAATGAAATTTCAGGAATGTGTTTCTCTGGGTAACACATATAAGTGATTAACATAGCAAGATCACAGGCTAATACAAGCGCGAGATAAGCAATTGCAAATGTGAAATGCTGGTATATTAAGAAGCCTGAATGTTGAGTGCAAGCCTGCAAATGTACATGCATTGTGTAGTGCAGTTGCCGGATGTCGGTTTGTCTGATGCAGTCGGTCAATACAGTGACGGTTAATACTGGTTGTGGATGACGCTGGAGTCGTCTAACGATGATGTCCCTGTGTTCGACTGGAGACAGATCTGCTGACCAAGCTGGCCCAGACAACATGTCGACACACTGTACAACATACTGGGCTACATCATCGGTATGTGGGCGAGCGTTATCCTGTTGCAAAACACCCCCTGGAATGCTGTTCGCGGGCCGCTGTGGGCGAGCGGTTCTAGGCGCTTCAGTCCGGAACCACACGGCCGCTACGGTCGCAGGTTCGAATCCTGCCTCGGGCATGGATGTGTGTGATGTCCATAGGTTGGTTAGGTTTAAGTAGTTCTATGTTCTAGGGGACTGATGACCTCAGATGTTAAGTCCCTTTATTGCTTAGAGCCATTTGAACCATTCTGAATGCTGTTCATGAATGGCAGCACAACAGGTCGCATCAGCAGGATAACCTACAAATTTGCAGTCAGGGTGCGTGGGATACCCGTGAAAGTGCTCCTGTTGTAAGAAATTGCACCCCAGGCCATAAATCCACGTGTAACTCAAGTGGGGCTAGACCCTCAACTGGCCTACTTATCAACTCACAACAATCACTGGCACGGAGGCAGAACCGACTCTCATCAGAAGAAATAACAGATCTCCGCTCGGCCCTCCATTGAGCTCTCGCTCGATACCAGTGAAGCAGCAAACGGCGACGGTTTGGGGACAGGGCAGATGGCTCGGAGCGGTCTTCGAAGTAACAGTTCGATGTATCTCTGAGGTGCTAACTGTTGCTCGAGTAGCTGCTGCAGACGCAGTGCGATGCGCCACAGATATACGAGGTGTGGCTAGAAAAAAACCGGACTAGAACTGGTGAAACAATAAAACGAATGCAATAAGGCTGAAAGTCGCGTGGCCTGTCACGTGACTCTCGCTCCGCCTACTGCTCGAGTTTCATCTGCCTCCTGCACTCAGTCTGCCCGTGGCGTCTGTTTTAAGTAGTTGACGATTTGTCTGTGCGTCGGAATATGTTGAGTGTACAGAAAGAACAGCGTGTTAACATCAAATTTTGTTTCAAACTAGGAAAATCTGCAAGTGAAACGTTTGTAATGTTACAACAAGTGTACGGCGATGATTGTTTATCGCGAACACAAGTGTTTGAGTGGTTTAAACGATTTAAAGATGGCCGCGAAGACACCAGTGATGACACTCGCACTGGCAGACCATTGTCAGCAAAAACTGATGCAAACATTGCAAAATCGGTAAACTTCTTCGACAAGATCACCGTTTAACAATCAGAGCAGTGTCTGAGTTAACAGGAGTTGACAAGGAAAGTGTTAGGCAGATTCTTCATGAAAGTTTCAACATGAACAAAGTGTGTTAAAAAATGGTTCCAAAGTGTCTCACAATTGAAGAGAAGGAACGCCGAAGAATGATTTGTTCTGACATCCTGGAAAACATTGAAAGTGATCCCACCTTCTTACAAAATGTTATTACTTGCGATGAATCGTGGTTTTTTACTTACGATCCCGAAACTAAACGCCAATCGATGCATTGGAAAACTCCTGGTTCTCCACGACAAAAAAAAGCACGAATGTCAAAATCGAAATTCAAGGCAATGATGATTGTTTTTTTTGACATCAAAGGGATTGTGCACATTGATTGGGTACCAGAGGGACAAACAGTGAATCAGCATTACTACATTAGCGTCCTGGCTACCCTACGTGAGCGAGTACGGAGAAAACGGAACGATTTGTGGAGAAAAAAGTCATGGATCCTTCACCAAGACAATGCCCCAGCTCACAGTGCGTTGTCAGTGAAGACGTTTTTGGCAAAACACAACATTCCCATCTTAGATCATCCACCCTACTCACCTGATTTGGCCCCCTGTGACTTTTTTCTTTTCCCTAAAGTCAAGTCAGCTTTGAAAGGAACTAGATTTGAGACTGTTGAAGCAGTAAAAGAAAAAGCGACGGAAGTAATGTATGGACTTACCGAAAATGATCTGCAGCATTGCTATGAACAGTGGAAAATTCGTATGGAGCGGTGTAGAGACCGAGGAGGAGAGTACATTGAAGGAGATAACATGAAATTGTAAATAAATGTTTTTTCCAGCATCAGTCCGGTTTTTTTCTAGCCGCACCTCGTACACCGAACTCACTCACTCACTCTCACTCTCCTCTCTCTCTCTCTCTCTCTCTCTCTCTCTCTCTCTCTCTCTCAGTAGTGCCACTCAGCCGTCTGGAGCCTGGGCTTCTTGCGACCGTAGCTTCCTGTGACCACCGCTACCAGCAATTATGCATGAGCCGTGGCTGGCTCGTGTTACGTTTTCCATTAAACCTTGGTTGCTATTCTGTGATTAGTCTCCCGCGGTTATCGCGATTATGCTATTATCCTCTCTCTCCGCGAGTCGCAGCAGCAGCGTGTATCGATATTCGCACCCTTGTACTATCTTTGGCCTCGCGCTTACAGTTTCCGGCTGTGCCGTGTGTGGGCAGTTGGTCGGTTGGCGTGGAAGAAGTCTCCATGGCACGTGTCTGGTCAGGGCCGCTGGCGGTGTGCACCCGCGGTAGGAGTGTGAGGGACTGTTCCGATTGCTACGAGGTTCATGGCTCACCCATCCCGCACACGAAAGTTGAGTCTTTACTTAATCTACCAGCCAGCCCCAACTATTCACATCGTGTCGTTTGAGTTTCGTTGTGAGCTTTTGGGACATTCCCGCGAGCAACGACATGTGTTTTCAAGATGGCGAAATTCCAGCCGCCCTCCTGTGGAGTTTTAACTTAACTTGATTATTTTTGAATTGAAGTTCACTAGCGGAATCTTCTGCCTTGTAGTCGTTAACGTTCCGGTTACCTGCCCTGGGCGTTGACGTAAATTCAGACAGTGTATTTTCCCCGTCTTGTTGTGGCTGTCCAGCACGGCGTGTAGTTTGACAGCTGAATGTGTAATTCGTTGTGGGCACCGATACCTTCTGCGTAGTTCCATTGAACTCCCTGTTGGGTGCTGGTCGGGTGGAGCGGAAGTTATCCTGTCGCTTGGTCCGTTGACTGACTTGGTTTGGTTGCCGTCGGATTGAGAATTGTTGGGCCGACTGCCTGTCTCACCTAAGCGAGCGTTACTGTTTGAATTCCAGGTCGACCCTTGGAAACTTCTGAGCGCCGTTTGATGTGCTGCCTTTTCTTATTTGTCCTTGTTGTTTGTTTATGTACGGTTTCTAGTCGATTTTAAATTAAAGTTGTTTTTTCCTTAAGGCGTGAGATTGTCTGGGCCTTCAGATTAATTTAGGGAAATGATTTAAGATGAGGCCTTCTGCCTTTTAAAATTCAAATTCTTGTTTCTGAGTCTTAAGTGACTGGCCTTCAGCTGGTTTTAAATTAAAGTTGATTTGCCCTTGAGGCGTAAGATTGAATGGTGCATTTAGCCGGGAATTAAGTTCTAAAATTGATGTTTGGTTTGCTCTGTTTTTAATGTTTTCTTTACTCCTGTAATGTTTATCAAATGAATAAAGTAGTATGTTCGAATGCAACTGACAGCCACTCTTTTGGCCCTTTTCACAAATTAATCTATCTGTCCTGTCCTGCGGATATAGCAGCGGATCTCTATGTACAGTGGCTACATTCCTGCCAAGTCATTCTCAGTATCGGGGAAGGAACATCCAATATCTCGTAACCCCATTACATGTCCTCGTTCAAACTCAGTGAGCTGTAGATAACGGCGTCTTTGTCGCATTCTTGACTAACATCAACTCACCAAGTCCAGTCTCAAAGGTAACTAACGAGCACGACAGTTACAGCGCGTATTTAAAGCAAATCTGATTCGGGTTCTCATGGTGGCGTTACTAGCGCCACTCTTACGCGGTTGGCGCGGAATATGAGTAGACATCTTTCATAAGTAGAAGCACGCCTCCCCACTGCCCTTTACTTCGCACGAAGCCTTCTTGGTGTTGCAATTTTTTCCCGTCAGTGTAAAATAAATTTTTCTCTAAAAGCTTTTAAAGATCTCAGCAGCTACCTCAAACAGAAATGAATTGTTTCTTTTCTTAATGTTCAGCAGCAACGGCTTTGCCGCAGTGGATACACCGGTTCCCGACAGATCACCGAAGTTAAGCGCTGTCGGGCGTGGCCGGTACTTGGATGGGTGACCATCCGGGCCACCATATGCTGTTGCCATTTATCGGGGTGCACTCAGGCTCGTGATGCCAATTAAGGAGCTACTCGACCGAATAGTAGCGGCTCCGGTCAAAGAAAACCATCATAACGACCCGGAGAGCAGTGTGCTGACCACACGCCCCTCCTATCCGCATCCTCAGCTGAGGATGACACGGCGATCGGATGGTCTTGATGGGCCACTTGTGGCCTGAAGATTGAGGGCTTTTTTTAATGTTTAGAACTGGAATAAGATTTCAAAATTTATCTTACAGACGTATGTCTACGTAGTAATGTCAATGTAGTGACCGACAACCTGTTACCACGATTCGATTTATTTTTAAAGTTGTTACCAACGGCAAAGGAAAGGCAACTAACGTCAGACGGTAGTGGGGGGGGGGGGGGCGCAAAATGATATGTCATTTACGGGGAACAATGTTTTCGAACCAACGCTGCTAATGCAGGTTGTCACCAGGAACGTTAGGGAATGAAATGACAAAGATAATGAATAAAATTGTTAAAGCTACCGAGTAAAATTCATAATTGCACGAAATGCAGCCATTGATTACTACTGCATGTTTACTTCGTAGCTAGACCTCCGACGTCCGATGCGTCTGAGGTCACCGTATTAAGTCCCTCTGCGTCTCCGGGACGAACACTGCAGTGTGGTGACAGAAGCTGTGGGATACTTCCCAGTATCTTGTCGCACCTCATTTTCCAGTGTTGTGCAGCAACTCTATGGGGTATGGACTCAAACAAGTTGTTGGAAGTCCCCTGCAGAAATATTGAGCCAAGCAGCCTCTATAGCCGTCCATAATGGAGAAAGTGTTGCCGGTGCAGGTATTTTTGTGCAGGAACTCAACTCTCGATTATGTTCCATAAATATCTGATGGGTTTCATGTCGGGCAACATGGGTGGCCGAATCATTTTCTCAAACTGTCCAGAATATTCTTCAAACCAATCGCGAACAATTGTAGCCCTGTGACATGGCGCATTATCACTCATAACAATTCTATCGTTGTCTGGGAATATGAAATCCATGAGTGGCTGCAAATGGTCTCAAAGTAGTCGAACATATCCATTTCTGGTCAACGATCGGTTCATTTGGACCAGAGGACAGAGTCCATTCAATGTAAACACGGCTCACACCATTATGGAGCCATCACCAGCTTGCACATGACTTTGTTGATAGCTTGGCTCTACGACTTGGTAGGGTCTGTGCCAAACTAACCCTACCATCAGCTCTTACCAACTGAAATCAGGACTCTTCTGACAGGCCACGATTTTCCAGTCGTCTAGGGTTCAAATCTTCGTTGCTGTAGTTTCAGCAAACACTGCGAAGAGGGCGAGCTACGAAAGGTAACCATGTTAACAATGACTAAACGTAGTTTGTCATGGTTAAAGCGTGTCCCACAAAGGGAAAAAATAGATAAAAGTGATTCCTACACAGTCATATGAACACACTCCCTCTATTACCCTTCATTTGACTTTTTTTGTTTGATGAAAAAGTTTCAATGTGGATGCACAGCCAAAGTTCGAACTCCTATGGGGATCAGAAATCTACGAGTAGGCGGTTAATGCACGTGGGTCGTTGCGGTACGCAGAGCGTGCAGTTGGAAATTTGAGTATGGCGCAAAGCGTGTCTGGATGGCCGAGGGGTAAGGCAACAGTTCTAAAGAAGCGGAGCGTCCAAGTTTGAGTCCAGCTACGGTACACAGTCGCAGTTCCAGCCAATGCCCTGTAATTTCATATAATCTCGATATCGTGAACTAACGCATCTCTTTAGGAACGAACATGATGGTTTCTTGGACGACGAGGTTGCGAGACAAGAGCTCGGATCGGGGAAGGACAGGCAAGAAATTCGTCTGAGTCCTTTTCAAAGGAACCGTCCTGGTACTTACTTCCCTTAAGCGGTCGTTGCAGACCACAGAAAGCCTCAGTTTAGATGGCTGGAGGAGTATTTTAATCCAGTCCTCCCGAATCCGAGTCATGCCTTTTGGCTGGAAACTTCTACCCACGCACGTACCATGAGGTGGCACTACAATAAAAAGTAGTTCCGGAAACACTGAATGTTTTGTTGTGCAAAGCGTGGATGTGAATGCGTTTCCGGAGCCGGCGCGTTCGCCTGTTGTTCAGGAAGCGTCACATTTGCTCGTACGAAATCTGATGCAGTCTGCAACATATGGTCCCCGAAAGCAATATCCAGCGACAACGACAACATTCAAAATACTACTGACGTATATGGTGCAGAAGTATCGTCAAATCAACTGATGGAGATAGCAAAAAAGGAAGTTATTCGTATTCTACCATTTATAAATAAAACATTTTCATCCGTCCTGGCCACTGGACGGTGAAGCATGTTGTTGACCCATTTCTGTAATCACCGCCATTGAAGAAAAATTTATGAAGAAAGTTTGGTGCATTTTCACACCTTTTTCAGGATAGGCAAAAGCATATGTTAATGGTCAGTGTTCGGAAACACTGATGTTATCTGGTGCGAGAGTCGCTGGGTAACCGCACTGTGTGACAAAGAGCGGAAACGGGCTTGTACACGAGAGGTCCTATTTTCATAAACTAGCACGCATTAACTGGAAAATGCTGACAAAAGAATGGTGCCAATATTGACAACATTTTGATCGTACCTTCTACGAACGCGCAGTATTCACACAAGTCCTACATTATGTCATACAACGTGATTTGGAAACATCCGAGACGAAAAAGTTGTTTATTTCGTAGAGGAACACCCCAGAAAACGTAATTAACAAAATAAAATTTACATACTGAGGTACTTGGGCGAAGGTGGCATTTACTGTGACAGTGATATGATGATAATTCAAAATTCGAGAAAAATTCGGTTTTTAATAATGCCTCTTTTAATCTTGATTTGGTGATTGCTGGAGCGAGAAGTTCAACAAATCGAAAACTGTTCTCGAGGACCCACGGAAAATTAATATATACTAAGACTGGAGAAGGACAGCCAGTAACTGTCTCCATTCCGAAACACCAACACTAGCATGAGAGACTAGATAATTTGTGTCAACAACGTTACATATAACTGAATTAAGGTTGTTAGAAAGTAACTGATCTAAGACCATAGATATAAGAATCGATGCAGGAGGGGAAACAGAATGACTGGTAATAAACTATTCGTCAAAATTAATAACCGTAGACTCGCTTAGAGAAGGTTCTAGGGCCTGATTCATGTATTACCGTTCACGCTGATGTGTTTCTATCTGACGCTGTACTGCAATCACTAGGAGACTGCTAGTAGTGAGAGTTATGTACGTGACACTTGTGCCTGTTGAAACAGGTACATAACAACTAGTTTAAAAGAAGACGATGGTACTCTTCAATCGCTCTTTATACTGCGCAATTCGCCTTGCGGTGTGTCACAGAGGATATATCGAGAATCGCTAACATTTCGCCCGGTCTGTTGTTTCACTCACGAATGGTGCGTGGGAAGGAAGTATGAGCCCGAATTACTCTCATCTTATTACTACATTCATTGCTTTACTGTTTCTGGGAAGTACCCTCTCGGCATTCTAACGATAAATCTCTCTTGGGTGTTACACACTATGACTTCAATCTTGCTATGGCTGCCCACGTCGACCCTTGGTGAAGCGTTTGTGAAGTGAAAGCTAAACCAAGTCCAGGCAGACCTCGTGTGGTGACAGACAGGGACAAACTGACATTGTTAAGAGTGTTTGTAAAAAAAATGCATGAAAATTGCATGAATACTTCGAGGTTTCCAATGTGCTACAGCAGTCCAGCTAATACGTGCATGAACTGTGTGCAGGTAATTAAAAGCAGCTCCTCATATGCCAAACGCTTCTGTAGGCACGCTGTAAGCGACGCCACAGGACAGTGTATGACTCTAAACAAAAGATTTGCAGTGATGGTTCACGCTATTCCCCGTGGCAATCCGATGAAACTTGGATTTGGCGAATATCAGGAGAACTTTACATGTCATCGTATGTAGTACCAGCAGTGAAATATTGAGGTCATTTTGCGTTAAGGGGGTGTTTTTTGTGGTTGGGGTGTGGTACCCTTAGCAGCAGACTCCCATCATCCAATATCACTTCCTATTCTAATTTGGACTCCTGAGGGAGAATGGGCTGCCGTTGAAACACCTCACTGAAACTGTCCAAAAGATTTCAAGCCGTGACCGGCCGGAGTGGTTCAAATGGCTCTGAGCACTATGGGACTTAACATCTGTGGTCATCAGTCCCCTAGAACTTAGAACTACTTAAACCTAACTAACCTAAGGACATCACACACATCCACGCCCGAGGCAGGATTCGAACCTGAGACCCTAGCGGTCACGCGGCTCCAGATTGAAGCGCCTAGAACCGCACGGCCACACCGGCCGGCCCGGCCGGAGTGGCCGTGTGGTTCTAGGCGCTATAGTCTGGAGCCGAGCGACCGCTACGGTCGTAGGTTCGAATCCTGCCTCGGGCATGGATGTGTGTGATGTCCTTAGGTTAGTTAGGTTTAATTAGTTCTAAGTTCTAGGCGACTGATGACCTCAGAAGTTGATTCCCATAGTGCTCAGAGCCATTTGAACCATTTCAAGCCGTCATAAAAGCGAAGAGTTAACATGTCCGCTAATTGGTGTCGTATATTTTTGATCAGAAGGTAGATATGATTTTGGCCGTTAATACAGCCGGATAACTGACGATGGCTGAAGTAGGACAAACCAGCAACAGAAAGAAAAGCTTTAGCTTAAAACTGAGTATAAATTTAAGTAGTAGGTTTTCTGAAAGTATTTGTCTGGAATGCAGTCTTGTACGGTAGTAAAACGTGGACGATAAACAGCGCAGGAAAGAAGAGAATAGAAGCATTCAAAATGGGGTGCTGTAGAAGAATGCCGACGAATAGGTGGTAAACAGCGCAGGCAAGGAAAGAACAGAAGCATTCAAAATGTGTGGTACTGTGTAAGAATGCTAAAGAGCAGATGGGTAGACCTGATTGCTGATGAGGAGGTACATCATCGAAATGGGAGCAAAAAAAGAAATTTACGGCACAGCTTGACCAAAAGAAAGTATCAGTTGATAGGAAACATACCGAGTTGTCAAGAAATCGTCAGTTTGGTTACGGAAGGTAACGTGGGGATAAAACTTGTAAAACTAGAGCACGGCTCGAATGGAATAAGTAGACGGAAATTGATTTAGGTAGCATTATAGTTACTCATGAAACTTGCACTGATTACACTAGCGCAGGAACAGTTTGAATGCAGTCTTCGGACACCACCACCACCACCACCACCACAAAGGATATTCCTGCTCAACATTTCACATTTATTTTGAGTGTGGGCCAGTCGACTGTCCCTGTACCGAGTGGCGAATATGTTCAGATTTGTCTGCAAATGCCGGCCGCGGTGGTCTCGCGGTTCTAGGCGCGTAGTCCGGAGCCGTGCGACTGCTACGGTCGCAGGTTCGAATCCTGCCTCGGGCATGGATGTGTGTGATGTCCTTAGGTTAGTTAGGTTTAAGTAGTTCTAAATTCTAGGGGACTGATAACCACAGCAGTTGAGTCCCATAGTGCTCAGAGCCATTTTTTGTCTGCAAATCGGAAACATTTTCTCTCGTTGCTTATTCCTTATTCGCAATAGAATTGTTCGCTACGTAGCCAGAAGCTATTTTGTGATTTAACTGTTCTCTTCAGCCGTGCCAACATCCAAAATACAGCTCCCTGCGCTGTTAATCTAATGGTCCTGATTCTTAGAATGCCCGGGGAAGACCAAATTTTAATTAACTGACCATATCCCAGGTGCTACTCTGCAGAATCTGGAACGCTCAGCCTCTAAATACATGTCTCTATGTACCTCCTATATCTAAGTGTCTGAATACCTCTGTATCTACACTTGTGGCTGTAATACGCAACTCTGGTTCTTGTAAACAGTTCCCCTGTTCTTTCTAGATGGTATATTCAGTTTTTTACCAGCAGCTTTTAAACATTTCTCACAGCACAGACAAAGAAAATTTTGTAATTTAGATATACAGTCATAAACATCGACTTAACTGGGAATATCCAAAGTGTCTACCAACGGCGGAATCATTTCTTATTCTGTTACCAATAAGATTTTTATAGTATACCACCATTGTGTATCCTGCATTCCGTTTTCATCTTGCTTACTCGTTTCAGTATAGTCTTATTTCAAATCTTGTTTTATGTCGAATCAGTCCTCTTATTACTATGTAGCTTCGCACCAGGGTAAGACGTAAAATGATGTCCACCAAAAATTGTCAAAGCAAATTGTTATATACCATTGCCTGTGTCAAAAAGGCGGCATGGACAGGTTCCGAAAGCCAATAAGACCCTATTTCTTCCCGATTGGGAATACGTACTCATTTCTATTTCTTAGAAAATTTTCAGTCTAGTCTGTAGCTTACGTACAGACCTGAGGTAGAGAGTACAACTCGTGTTAGTTTAGAGGAAGCTGAAAGGGGAAATTGGGGTGGGGAGGTGGAGAAACGAAGCACAATTTTTAGCAGAATAAAACTCAAACCTATGGAGAAGAATATCTATTTGCTCTACCGCTTTGTAATATGTATCTGCAACCTATGATGTGATTAACTGAAGGAGTATAGTGTGTATGAGTTTTGTTGGTTGTGTCGGGGAAGGAGACCAGACAGCGAGGTCATCGGTCTTATCGGGTTAGGGAAGGAAGGGGAAGGAAGTCGGCCGTGCCCTTTGAAAGGAACCATCCCGGCATTTGCCTGGAGCGATTTAGGGAAATCACGGAAAACCTAAATCTGGATGCCCGGACGCGGGATTGAACCGTCGTCCTCCCGAATGCGAGTCCAGTGATGAGTTTTGTATTAGGTTGTTGACAGACGGGTAAAGTTTATTTATTGCTCGCCAAAACGGGCTTATGACCTACGCAAGGTGTCAAAACCATTGCGTTTACGCCCGAGGAACAGGGAGGGGAAGTAGTAACGGCCTGCATTCTAATATTCTTACAGCTGGAGCTTTTATCACAAGCTACGCGTCGTTACGTCAATGGTATAACAGTATTGAATACTGACCGCCACTTTTGTTTGACTATACTCCTGGCACACTTTGATAACATTTCGTAACATTGCGTCACAGTGGGCAGCTATAATTCTGATGTTGCATTTTTTCGTAAACGCTTTTGAAACTATGTCGTCTATTTCGTACATCTTACGGCACCTTTTGAAACAAAATCGAACAGCAAAGACAATCTATTCTCATAATGCACTACTGGCTCTGAAGTCTAGTTGTGTACGATAAATAATAATTTTTCGAAAGTTGGTATTTATTTTTATTGTTCATATCATCACCAGAATTGCTGCTAATAACACGTTATCTCACGTCGTTAACAGGAGACAGTTGCCCATGACCCTCCTGTGTAATTCGCACAAGGACTTGCAAAAAAATTTTGCGTGTACGTTCTTTCACGTGTCCCGTCAGGTCCTCGTTTTTCTTCGCATTCCTATCGTCAATGAATTTAATGTAGGTAGCAATAAGACATCTTGATTGTCCGGGAGGATGTTTTCCGCCATCACCTTCCGTGCTTGCACTCCAGCGTAACGACACGGACTAACTAAACTTGTTCGGTCAGAGGGTTAGCTGCCCTCTGCAATAAAAAACTGAGTTAATCGACCAACAACGAACTTAAAACGGATGTCTTACGAAGTCCGCCCCGAGCAGATGAAACGAACAAAAGCGAACAAAATGACATAAAAAAAACTGGAAGCTAACTGAACAGCAAGGTGGCGGCGGCACCTAGCCATACGATCAACTAAGCTGCAGCTGCGACCGGCTCTACGGTTCGCTTTGTCGAGTAAAACATGCAAATACTTTCCATTGTCACATTTTTAGGAGTTTCTGATACTGACAGGTAACACGAGAAAAATACTTCGCGAAGTACGAAGCTGCCAGAAGCTTTTAGGAACCAGAGCCATCTGAAGTTTTCAGTTGCAAATAAAACCACGGTTAACAGCGAAATACACTGCCCGCCAGAGAAAGAGGAGCACACAGAAAAGAGGGGGGGTGGGGGTGGAAAGCAAGTGAAGGCGGATTCAGTGATCACAAACTCGAGTGAAATTTACAGAGAGCAAGGCTGTATGAGCGCACTTACAAGTATAGCATTGCATCCCCTCCGGCCTGCATGCATGTCCTTATGCAGTTGGGAAGGATGTCTTGGAATCATTGTATCCTCTACTGCGGCAAACTAGCTCACAACTATTGTGACTGGCGCTTCATATACCCATGCTGGCTCTTGGACGAAGTTGACTTCTACATCTACATCTACATCTACATGTATACTCCGCAAGCCACCCAACGGTGTGTGGCGGAGGGCACTTGGCGTGCCACTGTCATTACCTCCCTTTTCTGTTCCAGTCGCGTATGGTTCGCGGGAAGAACGACTGTCTGAAAGCCTCCGTGCGCGCTCTAATCTCTCTAATTTTACATTCGTGATCTCCTCGGGAGGTATAAGTAGGGGGAAGCAATATATTCGATACCTCATCCAGAAACGCACCCTCTCGAAACCTAGCGAGCAAGCTACACCGCATTGCAGAGCGCCTCTCTTGCAGAGTCTGCCACTTGAGTTTATTAAACATCTCCGTAACGCTATCACGGTTACCAAATAACCCTGTGACGAAACGCGCCGCTCTTCTTTGGATCTTCTCTATCTCCTCCGTCAACCCGATCTGGTACGGATCCCACACTGATGAGCAATACTCAAGTATAGGTCGAACGAGAGTGTTTTGTAAGCCACCTCCTTTGTTGATGGACTACATTTTCTAAGCACTCTCCCAATGAATCTCAACCTGGTACCCGCCTTACCAACAATTAATTTTATATGATAATTCCACTTCAAATCGTTCCGCACGCATACTCCCAGATATTTTACAGAAGTAACTGCTACCAGTGTTTGTTCCGCTATCATATAATCATACAATAAAGGATCCTTCTTTCTATGTATTCGCAATACATTACATTTGTCTATGTTAAGGGACAGTTGCCACTCCCTGCACCAAGTGCCTATCCGCTGCAGATCTTCCTGCATTTCGCTAAATTTTCTAATGCTGCAACTTCTCTGTATACTACAGCATCATCCGCGAAAAGCCGCATGCAACTTCCGACACTATCTACTAGGTCATTTATATATATTGTGAAAAGCAATGGTCCCATAACACTCCCCTTTGGCACGCCAGAGGTTACTTTAACGTCTGTAGACGTCTCTCCTTTGAGAACAACATGCTGTGTTCTGTTTGCTAAAAACTCTTCAATCCAGCCACACAGCTGGTCTGATATTCCGTAGGCTCTTACTTTGTTTATCAGGCGACACTGCAGAACTGTATCGAACGCCTTCTGGAAGTCAAGAAAAATAGCATCTACCTGCGAGCCTGTATCTAATATTTTCTGGGTCTCATGAACAAATAAAGCGAGTTGGGTCTCACACGATCGCTGTTTCCGGAATCCATGTTGATTCCTACATAGTAGATTCTGGGTTTCCAAAAACGACATGATACTCTAGCAAAAAACATGTTCTAAAATTCTACAACAGATCGACGTCAGAGATATAGGTCTATAGTTTTGCGCATCTGCTCGACGACCCTTCTTGAAGACTGGGACTACCTGTGCTCTTTTCCAATCATTTGGAACCTTCCGTTCCTCTAGAGACTTGCGGTACACGGCTGTTAGAAGGGGGGCAAGTTCTTTCGCGTACTCTGTGTAGAATCGAATTCGTATCCCGTCAGGTCCAGTGGACTTTCCTCTGTTCAGTGATTCCAGTTGCTTTTCTATTCCTTGGACACTTATTTCGATGTCAGCCATTTTTTCGTTTGTGCGAGGATTTAGAGAAGGAACTGTAGTGCGGTCTTCCTCTGTGAAACAGCTTTGGAAAAAGGTGTTTAGTAATTCAGCTTTACGCGTGTCATCCTCTGTTTCAGTGCCATCATCATCCCGGAGTGTCTGGATATGCTGTTTCGAGCCACTTACTGATTTAACGTAAGACCAGACTTCAGGGAGGGTCCCACGCATGTTTAGCTGGGAACAGGTCTCAGACCTCAACGTCACGCAGACGATTCGTAGACACACATGCCGTGTGTCGACGAACATTATCCAGCTGAAAAATGGCACCTCGGTACTGTTTGCAAGAAACGTAACGCCTGAGGACGCATGACACCCGTGACGTGAAATGGTTTCTCAGAGACCACTTCCAAACTTGCAGCAGTCTCTGAAAAATTATTACATTTGAAACATTCACATCCAATTAGCAACCAGTCTGTCCGTAACGTTGGAATTCCCTCACTCACTTCCCCAGTTGTGATCGGAATTGCTTCTCGATGGCTCGTCACACCATGGGACATGCTGAGTAACACCGCTGTGCCCCTATAAAATATTGGAAGAATGGGACCTCTCACCAGGTCGTCACCATACTCGCCGACGACCGTCATCCGGGGCAGTGCATAACCGCGGTTCATCGCTGAACACAATGGGATGCCATTCACCGGCAGTCCATGATTTCCGGTCAGGACACCACTGCAAACGTGGTCGTTTTTGTTGGGGTGTTAACGAAAGCCTAGGCATGGGACCTCGATTTTTCTTTCCGACTGCTTCTGGCCTCCGACCAATGATGCAGGGAGTCCACTACTTGTTCTTGGATGGCAGGCACTGACGTGAAGGGGTTACAGTTTGCTTGGTACACAATACATCTATCCTACACCCTTTTACACCCTGGTAACAACGCTTCAAGGGGGGTAGGACGTCAAATGGGCCGACTTGGAGCAGGAGAGGCACCACAGGACATTTTAATTTCCACTGTCCACACCTTTACAAATAAATTCATAAAACTTTTTCAGCATGACCAGGACGGATACAGGATTCACACTCATAGCAATGGAAGTTCAAAAACATAACAAAATATTTTTTTTTACATGTGAAATTTCATCATTTTTTTCACTTACTATTGTCTCCATTTGTTGCTATAGATACACTTTTCTTCATAAGTAAGAGAGATCCTTCAATGAATTTTTCACGGCATACAAACCATACTCACAGGTGTATGAAACTCTAGAATTTATTTAATTTGTGAGAAAATGAATGAGCTGTTACATTATGAACTTCATGTTCCGAAAAAAATTCAAATTTTTTAGCTAATTATCTCAATTTTTACCACAGTTTTTAATAGATTTGGAAAAATCTAGAGTTTTGCATTAAGGAGTTTGTGTGTAATAAGCAGTAATAATCACTCTTACTTATTAAGAAAAGTGTATCTATAGCAACAAATGCAACCAATAGTAAGTGAAAAATTGATGATTTTTCACATGTTTTTGAACTTCCACTGCTATGAGCGTGAATCCTGAATCCTTCCTGGTCATGCTGACAATGTTTTATGAATTTATTTGTAAAAGTATAGACAGTGGAAATTAAAATGTCCTGTGGTGTCTCTCCTGCTCCAAGTCGGCCCGTTTGACGTCCTACCACCCTTAACACAACACTAATGACTCTTCTGGTCGTTCGATCAGAGAGTATTGCAGCTCCCATGTTTTACGCACCCGCCGATGGTGTGTAAGTATACGAAGTTACATCTGCATTCGACCATGTCTAGCGGATGCTTAATTTTTTTTTGTCAGGCAAGGTAGTTTTGAGGTAGCGACAATTGGCTCTGGGTATACTTGCTCCTGGTGCTCCTCAACATCCGTAACACGTTCCGACTTTCTTCAAATTAGTACTGAACTGGCACGTCTGTCGATGTGGCTTGGAAGAATTCGAGTTCGTTCACGAGACTCATTTTCTTTCCCTAGGGCTTAAAGGGAGGAGAGGAGGCCGAGGAAGAGTAGCTGCTAGGGAGAGGGGAGGGGGGCAACCTTCCCATCCCTTGCACTATTTTTCACACTTTTCAATGCTCTTATAAAGCTTATTATGTATTCTTGTGGCGCATTAAAATAAACTGCTGCTTCTACAATGAACAAAATTTAAGTCACCAGTATTGATGATTATTTTGCTCCGTAAGGAAAAGAGGTATTTACATTAACAGCTACGGTATCAACAGCTATTAAGCCACGGATTACAAAGAACACTAGTTAAAGCCACGAAGGTGTCACGCCTGGCGATTCCAAGAATTACAAAACCGACTTTACACAGGTGTTCCGCCTAGCTGTCTCCGCGGCCTTATCAGAATGATTCACACAAGATGGCGATTACACAAGCTATCCAGTCAGAAGGCGCCACTACGAACCATCTCATCTCACAAATTATCAGGATCTTGCCGACTTTTATTGCTTTAACGAGAAAACGAGCAAAATATCATGCTTATAAACGTATAGACACACTTTCTCCGCACTTGCCCGCCAAAGGCAAAGGTCCAGAGTTCGAGTCCCGGCCCGGTACACATTTTTAATCTGACAAGGAATTTCACTTCCTCTAATAATTTTCTAATTATGACAAGGTTCACATCTATATAATACCTGTGACAGTCTAATGAATCATTTGCTGCAAATTTTCTTGGATCCTTGCCCGAGAGAATTCGCTGTTTACACGCCAGGAAGTAGTGGTATTACTCTTTTGAATCGATTTTGCAGTTGCCCGAATTGCGGGTCGATTCACAGCTTCGAAGATTCAGTCGAGCTCATAGAGATATGAAACTTGGAGGCCTAACCCTTAAATATAATGAGAAGATGTGTTTAGAATAAGAACTCTCATGCGTAGCCAATTTTCACAAATGTTAGCGACTCCCACATGCAGGCTTTTATCTGTGGTTATCAGCTTAATATTATTCCTCTTCTTCTTCTTCTTCTCCTTCTACTACTACTACTACTACTACTACTACTACTACATGTTTTAGGTCATTTCGATATGATTTATACCGATGTACCACCGTTTCTTAAATATTTGGAAATAAATTTTAAGCTATTAATAGGTAGAACTTGAACAAATGTCTAGCGATTTTGCTACACCATGTATGATCCTTTACGGACATTTAAATGCAAATGTAGAAGAGGCACTTATTTTGTTCACGCCCTGTTTCGATACGACAGTTTTGTGTCATCAGTAACGGAGAAAAAAATGCTGAACCCTCGCGGCCAACTGGAACTGTAATGCGGACAATTTTACATCAGATGTCAACATTTCAGTAGGCACTGCTCATCCGAAAAATATACCTGGTGAACTGAAACGTTCAACCATTTAGACCGCCACTGAAAATTTCCCGAATGGAGGAAGTTATTAATGTTCCGCTCTGGAGCTGGATCTCTGTGTTATTACTATTTTACCTTGATGATTGTACTTTTAGGCGTTACTTGAATTAATATGGTAACAACTCATGAGAATTACGCAACCACGTTGACACTGAAAAGTGGTCCACGTTTGATAGCCTACGTGACGTTACGGGGCAAATATCTTGCGACCTCTGGACAGAGTTGCTGAAAGGCAACACTAACCACAACATGAAGATAAGTATGCTGCGAACTTCTGGCAGCATCACGTGATCTTGAACGCGTCAATGTACACATTCTTGTAACTTCGACATTTGAGCTTGTGGAAACCCGATTTTTAGTGCATTTCTAATAGGAGTGTAAAACAAAAAAGTAAAGAAACGGCATTGCGCAATACGGAAACTTATAAAAAAAAGGAAGAAAAAAAAAACACGGAGCAGGCAAACAGGCATATCAACATGCAATGATATAATACACGTAATACAGCAAAAGTAATGTAAAATACGTATGTGGAAATGAGCGACTGTTTGCTTACAAACACAGCATTTATTCGAAGGCCATTTTCGACAGTGTGGCCATGTGCTCCATAGGTAGCGTCTTTGATTAGTAATCAAAACATCCTCTGGATCTCTCCACTGGCAAAGGATTCCGGACAAGTCCCCCATTCGGATCTCCGGGAAGGGACTGCCAAGGGGGAGTTGACCATTAGAAAAATACTGATTAACCAACGAAAGGACAACGTTCTACGAGTCGGGACGTGGAATAAATTCTGAGATTCAGTCTAACTATAGTGGGGGTTGACGAGGTGAAATGGAAAGAAGACAAAGATTTCTGGCCAGATGAGCATAGGGTATTACCAACAGCAGCAGAAAATGATAGGGGGTGGGATTCGCTATGAACAGCAAGGCGGGCAGACAGTGAGTTACTGTGAATTGCTCAGTGGTAGGGTGTTCTCATCAGAATCGACAGCAAGCCAACACCGACAACTATAGTTCAGGTATTCCTTGCCGACGTCGTAAGCCAAGTTGAAGAGATAGAGATAGTATATGACGATATTGAACGCTTTATTCAGTACGCAAACGGAGATGAAAATCTAGTAGCTATGGGGATTGGAATGCGGTTGCAGGGGAAGGAGTAGTGGAAGGGCTAAGAGAAAATGTGGGCTCAGTACTAGGAATGAGAGACAAAAAAGAATAATTGGCTCCTGCAATAAATTACAGCTAGTAATAGCTGTTCTCGGTTCAAGAATCACAAGAGGAGATAGTGTACCGGGTGATCAAAAAGTCAGTATAAATTTGAAAACATAATAAACCACGGAATAATGTAGATAGAGAGGTAAAACTTGACACACATGCTTGGAATGACATGGGGTTTAATTAGAACAAAAGAAAAACAAAGTTCACAAAGTGTCCGACAGATAGCGCTGGACAGCAAAACGTCAGTGACTGCGCATGACAATCGTGTATAAAAGGAGCTGTAATGAGAGAGACAATCAGATGCGCCTGCAGTCGCTGTATGTTGACGTTACCTGAAAAGGCGCTTTTAGTGAAGCTGTATTATCAGAATGGGGAATGAGCTAGTTCAGCGTTACGATCCTATCGCCATAGGAAGGGGATTCGAACGGGTCCGTTGACAAATGCAGCTGTGGCGAGAACGATTTCGAAGTTCGAAGCCACGGGTTGTTTAGACGATAGACCCCGTATGGCCGACCGAGCACAAGGCGTAATGCTGCTGAGACAGGTTAGGAAGAAACGGAGACTGTAGCGGGTTCGTCTATGCACGGGCAAGTCAGCGCTCGTGCAGTCGCACCGGCATTCCATACACTACTGTTTGGTTGGCATTGAGGCGTACCCTCCGATGCTATCCGTACAAAATCCATCGGCATCATGAACTGTTACCTGGCGATTTATTGAAGCGGAGAGCATTTGCGGTGTGGGCGTTTCAAAAGATGGAGGAAGATGACGATTGGTTAAGTAACGTGTTGTGGAACGACGAAGCTCATTTCACGCTCCGAGGGTCTGTCAACGCCCACAACAGCAGGATTTGGGCTACCGAAAATCCTAGGACTGTCGTGGAAACTCCATTGCACGACGAGAAAGTCACGGTATGAGTTGGATTTACCACATCTACCTTTATCAGGCCTTTTTTCTCCGAGGAAATGCGTGATTCTGGTTTTGTAACTGCTACCGTGACGGGTGAGAGGTACGCCGATATGTTACAGAATCGCATCATCCCCAGCCTGGCTGATAAACACCTGCTGGAACGTACGATGTTTATGCAGGATGGCGCTCTACCCCATATTGCTGTTGTTGTTGTTGTTGTGGTCTTCAGTCCTGAGACTGGTTTGATGCAGCTCTCCATGCTACTCTGTCCTGTGCAAGCTTCTTCATCTCCCAGTACCTACTGCAACCTACATCCTTCTGAATCTGCTTAGTGTATTGATCTCTTGGTCTCCCTCTACGATTTTTACCCTCCACGCTGCCCTCCAATGCTAAATTTGTGATCCCTTGATGCCTCAAAACATGTCCTACCAACCGATCCCTTCTTCTAGTCAAGTTGTGCCACAAACTTCTCTTCTCCCCAATCCTATTCAATACCTCCTCATTAGTTACGTGATCTACCCACCTTATCTTCAGCATTCTTCTGTAGCACCACATTTCGAAAGCTTCTATTCTCTTCTTGTCCAAACTGGTTATCGTCCATGTTTCACTTCCATACATGGCTACACTCCATACAAATACTTTCAGAAACGACTTCCTGACACTTAAATCTATACTCGATGTTAACAAATTTCTCTTCTTCAGAAACGATTTCCTTGCCATTGCCAGTCTACATTTTATATCCTCTCTACTTCGACCATCATCAGTTATTTTACTCCCTAAATAGCAAAACTCCTTTACTACTTTAAGTGTCTCATTTCCTAATCTAATACCCTCAGCATCACCCGATTTGACTACATTCCATTATCCTCGTTTTGTTTTTGTTGATGTTCATCTTATATCCTCCTTTCAAGACACTGTCCATTCCGTTCAACTGCTCTTCCAAGTCCTTTGCTGTCTCTGACAGAATTACAATGTCATCGGCGAACCTCAAAGTTTCTACTTCTACTCCATGAATTTTAATACCTACTCCGAATTTTTCTTTTATTTCCTTTACCGCTTGCTCAATATACAGATTGAATAACATCGGGGAGAGGCTACAACCCTGTCTCACTCCTTTCCCAACCACTGCTTCCCTTTCATGCCCCTCGACTCTTATAACTGCCATCTGGTTTCTGTACAAATTGTAAATAGCCTTTCGCTCCCTGTATTTTACCCCTGCCACCTTCAGAATTTGAAAGAGAGTATTCCAGTTAACGTTGTCAAAAGCTTTCTCGAAGTCTACAAATGCTAGAAACGTAGGTTTGCCTTTTCTTAATCTTTCTTCTAAGATAAGTCGTAAGGTTAGTATTGCCTCACGTGTTCCAACATTTCTACGGAATCCAAACTGATCTTCCCCGAGGTCCGCTTCTACCAGTTTTTCCATTCGTCTGTAAAGAATTCGCGTTAGTATTTTGCAGCTGTGACTTATTAAACTGATAGTTCGGTAATTTTCACATCTGTCAACACCTGCTTTCTTTGGTATTGGAATTATTATATTCTTCTTGAAGTCTGTGGGTATTTCGCCTGTCTCATACATCTTGCTCACCAGATGGTAGAGTTTTGTCATGACTGGCTCTCCCAAGGCCATCAGTAGTTCTAATGGAATGTTGTCTACTCCCGGGGCCTTGTTTCGACTCAGGTCTTTCAGTGCTGTGTCAAACTCTTCACGCAGTATCGTATGCCGGCCGCGGTGGTCTAGCGGTTCTGGCGCTGCAGTCCGAAACCGCGGGACTGCTACGGTCGCAGGTTCGAATCCTGCCTCGGGCATGGGTGTGTGTGATGTCCTTAGATTAGTTAGGTTTAAGTAGTTCTAAGTTCTAGGGGACTTATGACCTAAGATGTTGCGTCCCATAGTGCTCAGAGCCATTTGAACCATTTTTGAACGCAGTATCGTATCTCCCATTTCATCTTCATCTACATCCTCTTCCATTTCCATAATACTGTCCTCAAGTACATCGCCCTTGTATAAACCCTCTATATACTCCTTCCACCTTTCTGCCTTCCCTTCTTTGCTTAGAACTGGGTTGCCATCTGAGCTCTTGATATTCATACAAGTGGTTCTCTTCTCTCCAAAGGTCTCTTTAATTTTCCTGTAGGCAGTATCTATCTTACCCCTAGTGAGAAAAGCCTCTACATCCTTACATTTGTCCTCTAGCCATCCCTGCTTAGCCATTTTGCACTTTCTGTCGATCTCATTTTTGAGACGTTTGTATTCCCTTTTGCCTGCTTCATTTACTGCATTTTTATATTTTATCCTTTCATCAATTAAATTCAATATTTCTTCTGTTACCCAAGGATTTCTATTAGCCCTCGTCTTTTTACCTATTTGATCCTCTGCTGCCTTCACTACTTCATCCCTCAGAGCTACCCATTCTTCTTCTACTGTATTTCTTTCCCCCATTCCTGTCAATTGTTCCCTTATGCTCTCCCTGAAACTCTCTACAACTTCTGGTTCTTTCAGTTTATCCAGGTCCCATCTCCTTAAATTCCCACCATTTTGCAGTTTCTTCAGTTTCAATCTGCAGTTCATAACCAATAGATTGTGGTCAGAATCCACATCTGCCCCTGGAAATGTCTTACAATTTAAAACCTGGTTCCTAAATCTCTGTCTTACCATTATATAATCTATCTGATACCTATTAGTATCTCCAGGATTCTTCCAGGTATACAACCTTCTTTTATGATTCTTGAACCAAGTGTTAGCTATGATTAAGTTATGCTCTGTGCAAAATTCTACAAGACGGCTTCCTCTTTCATTTCTTCCCCCCAATCCTTCTCTCCCTTTTCCTACTGACGAATTCCAGTCACCCACGACTATTAAATTTTCGTCTCCCTTCATTACCTGAATAATTTCTTTTATCTCGTCATACATTTCATCAATTTCTTCATCATCTGTAGAGCTAGTTGGCATATAAACTTGTACTACTGTAGTAGGCATGGGCTTTGTGTCTGTCTTTGGCCACAATAATGCGTTCACTATGCTGTTTGTAGTAGCTAACCCGCACTCCTATTTTTTTATTCATTATTAAACTTACTCCTGCATTACCCCTATTTGATGTTGTATTTATAACCCTGTAATCACCTGACCAAAAGTCTCGTTCCTCCTGCCACCGAACTTCACTAATTCCCACTATATCTAACTTTAACCTATCCATTTCCCTTTTTAAATTTTCTAACCCGCCTGCCCGATTAAGGGATCTGACATTCCACGCTCCGATCCGTAGAATGCCAGTTTTCTTTCTCCTGATAACGACGTCCTCTTGAGTAGTCCCCGCCCGGAGATCCGAATGGGGGACTATTTTACCTCCGGAATATTTTACCCAAGAGGACGCCATCATCATTTAATCATACAGTAAAGCTGCATGTCCTCGGGAAAAATTACGGCTGTAGTTTCCCCTTGCTTTCAGCCGTTCGCAGTACCAGCACAGCAAGGCCGTTTTGGTTAATGTTACAAGGCCAGATCAGTCAATCATCCAGACTGTTGCCCCTGCAACTACTGAAAAGGCTGCTGCCCCTGTTCAGGAACCACATGTTTGTCTGGCCTTTCAACAGATACCCCTCCGTTGTGGTTGCACCTACGGTACGGCCATCTGTATCGCTGAGGCACGCAAGCCTCCCCACCAACGGCAAGGTCCATGGTTCATGGGGGAAGCCCATATTGCTAGAAGCGTGACAGATCTCTTGCGCGCGTCGTTTGGTGGTGATCGTGTGCTCAGCCGCCACTTTCGTCATGCTTGGCCTCCCAGGTCCCCAGACCGCAGTCCGTGCGATTATTGGCTTTGGGGTTACCTCAAGTCGCATATGTATCGTGATCGACCGACATCTCTAGGGATGCTGAAAGACAACATCCGACGCCAATGCCTCACCATAACTCCGGACATGCTTTACAGTGCTGTTTAGAACATTATTCCTCGACTACAGGTATTGTTGAGGAATGATAGTGGACATATTGAGCATTTCCTGTAAAGAACATCATCTTTGCTTTGTCTTACTTTGTTATGCTAATTATTGCTATTCTGATCAGATGAAGTGCCATCTGTAGGACATTTTTTGAACTTTTGTATTTTTTTGGTTCTAATAAAACCCCATGTCATTCCAAGCATGTGTGTCAATTTGTACCTCTCTATCTACAATATTCCGTGATTTATTCAGTTTTCAAATTTAGACTGACTTTTTGATCACCTGGTACTTGGAAAAGGCTGGGGGATAAGGAAGATTTCAGGTGGATTACATCATGGTCAGGCAGAGATTCCGAAATCGTATACTGGATGCTAAGCCGTACTCAGGGGCAGACATACACTCAGATCACAATTTAATAATGATGAAAAGTAGGCTGAAGTTTAAGAGACTCGTCAGAAAGAACGAATGAGCAAAGAAGTGGGATGCGGAAGTACAAAAATGTTTAGGGAAATTCAGGAATACAGAATCACAAGTCAGTTAGGAACGAAATAAACAGAAAGTGCAGGGAACCTTAGACGAAATGGCTGCAGTAAAAATTTGACGGAGTCGAAAAAGAAGTGATTGTCGGAAGGATGACTCAGCATATAAAAAAATCAAAACTACCTTCGGTGAAATTAAAAGCAAGGGTGGTAGCATTAAGAGTGCAACGAGAATTCCACTTTTAAATGCAAGGGAGAGAGCTGACAAATGGAAAGAGTACATTCAAGGCATCTACGAGCGGGAAGACTTGCCTGATGACGCAACACAAGAAGAAACAGGAATCGATATAGAAGAGATAGGGGATCCATTATTAGAATCCGAATTTAAAAGCGGCTTGGAAGACTCGCCATCGAATAAGGCAAAAGAGATAGGTAACTTTCAATCATAATTTCTGAAATCATTAGAGGAAGTGGTAACATAAAGACTATTAACGTTGGTGTGTAGAATCTACGAGTCTGGCGATTTACCGTCTGACCTTCGGAGAAACATCATCCACACAATTACAAAGTTTGTACCGATCCAGGTAGCGCAGTAGCAAGCACACTGGACTCGTATTCGGGAGGACGACGGTTCAAACTCGCGTAAGAGCAACAGAGGCAATTCTGACGTCGTTGTTGATAATGCAAGCAAGACTAAAGAAAAATCAAGACATGTTCATAGGATTTGTCGACCTCAAAAAGCATTCGATGGTGTAAAATGGTGTAAGATATTCGAAATTCTGAGAAAGATAGGGTTAAGCCATAGGGAGAGATGGGTAATATACAATATGTACAAGAGCCAAGAGGGAATAAGAAGAGTGGACGACGAAGAACTAAGTGAGTGCTCGGATTAAGAAGGGTGTGAGACAGGGCTGAGGGCTCCCCCCCCCCTCCCCCCCGCACCTATTGTTCAAACTGTACATCGAAGAAACAAAGATGGAAATAAAAGAAAGATTCAATAGAGGAATCAAAATTCAAGTGAAAAGATATCAACGATGACATTGCTATCCTAAGTGAAAACGAAGAAGTGGTACAGGATCTGCTGAATGGAAGGAACAGTCTAATGAGTATAGAATACTGATTGAAAGTATATCGAAGAAAGCCGAAAGTAATGAGAAGCAGCAGAAATGAGAACCGCGAGAAACTTGACATCAGAATTATTGATGACGAAGTAGATGAAGTTAAGGAATTCCCATGACGGCATGTGCTAGGACGTCAAAGCAGGCACTGGCAAAAAAGGCATTCCTGACCAAGACAAGTGTACTAGAATCGAACATAGGCCTTAATGTGTAGAAGAAATTTCTGAGAATGTACGTTTGGAGCACAGCATTGTCTGGTAGTGAAACATGGACTGTCGGGAAACCAGAAAAGAAAAGAATCGAAGGATTTGATACGTAGTGTTACAGAAGAATGTTGGATGGACTGATAAGGTAAGGAATTTGAAGATTCTCCGAAGAACCGGCGAAGAAAGAAATGTATGGAAAACATTGAGGAGGAGGAGGAGGAGAAGGAGGAGGAGGAGGAGGAGGAGAAGAAGAAGAAGAAAAAGGACAGGATGGTACAACATCTGTAGAGGATATACGATAAAAACTGTAGAGAAAGACAGAGATTGCAATATATCCAGCAAATAATTAAGGACGTAAGTTGTTAGTGCTATTCCGAAATGAAGAGGTTGACACAGGAGAGGAATTCGTGGCGGGCTGCATCCAATCCGTCGGAAGACGAATGACACCCCAAAAAAAAACCGCAACCTCACTGACAGAAAAAGAACAGAAACAAACGCACATAAATACATTGTGAAATATTTGCGCTCTCTGACTTCGTAGTGCAAATCATGGCATGAATGCGATACCAAAAAGTCTAACAAAACTTCGACCTGCGAGTATTTTCGGCAAAAAGCAGCCGTCGTATAGTGACAGTAGGTCAACAATGTAATCATATGACAGACAAGTAGCTTTGTTGACCACGGTGCAACAGAGCTATTAACTCAGTGAAGCCGGTAGATTGCTGGGTTACACTGCACGAGTTAAAATAGTTCTGTAGCAGACGTAGTTTTATATGTTTTTGCTTGTTTAGCCGGCTGGTGTGGCCGAGCGGTTCTAGGTGCTTCGGTCTGGAACCGTGCGACCGCTACGGTCGCAGGTTCGAATCCTGCCTCGGGCATGGATGTGTTTTTGTCCTTAGGTTAGTTAGGTTTAAGTAGTTCTAAGTTTTAGGGGACTGATGACCTCAGATGTTAAGTCCCATAGTGCTCAGAGCCATATGAACCATTTTTTTCTTGTTTATTTTCTTCTGCGTGGTGTACAATCTGGCTTCTAAACAAACACAGTAATTGGAGTGCAGTCTGTTTCATTACTCCACTCTTACTTATTGCTGTGTGCAAAACTGGACAGAAGCGACCTGCGCGTGCTGTGGCACTGCCAAGTAACTTAGCTCTATGGAACTTAGACCATACAAGGAAAGAACTGCTACAGTATAGTACCGAAGGTAAGTGAAAAAAATTACCGACTGAATACAAATGACACATTTATTCGAAGACAATTGTACTGAAGTCACCACCATTTACGACGATGCCCTGGGCTTACAAAAGGGGGGAAATTGTTTTTAATAGGCCGCGTGATCGCCAGGGACGACAATGTATGCTCTGCAACGTCTTCCTGTGTTGGCCATAAGGCTGCTAAGAAGTTCTTGTGGTAGTATATTCCATTGCTCCATCAGCGCGGTTGACAACTCCTGTACGGTCGTTGTACTTGTGGACGTCCCACAATACATCTCCCCAAAGCGTTCAAAATGGTTCAAATGGCTCTGAGCACTATGGGACTTAACTGCTGTGGTCATCAGTCCCCTAGAACTTAGAACTACTTAAACCTAACTAACCTAAGGACATCACACACATCCATGCCTGAGGCAGGATTCGAACCTGCGACCGTAGCGGTCGCGCGGTTCCAGACTGTAGCGCCTGGAACCGCTCGGCCACTCGGGCCAGCGACCCCGAAGCGTACCACACGCGCTCTGTGGGATTTCAGACGGGCAGTGGCCAGGCCAATCCATTGGCAGAATATCCTCTCATTCCAAGAGCCCCTCCACCAGCGTTGTTCGATGCGGTCGCGCAATGCGATCCATAAAAGTGTCAGAGCTGAACGCACCCCAGAATAGACGCACATGGGGAAGGAGTAAAGTGTGTGTCTGACCATAAATCCTGATTTCCATTTCTGATCACAGACGTCCATACGCTTCGACTCATAGAAAGTTATCCTTTCGTTGGGTATTCCTCATTTTCTCATAGTTAACTTCCCTTTGGCAGTCCACTCCCGAACATCCGAATGTCGAACTAATCCGGAATCTCGCCAATGGAGAGATATCGTAACCCTTTTTTCAGTTTCAAGCCACATGGCCTGTGGATACACATTTATATTTTATACAGTGATTTCCATTGCCTCTGCATCTCCATGGTTCTGACCATTACCAATTCTTCCGATTTTGAGGCAGAGGTAGAGGGAGAGAACTCTGAAATTGTCCAGTATTTCGCCATTTGACTAGGCGCTTGGCAGAAGGAGGGTTGGCTCAACATACCGGAGGTTTTCGGCTGGCATTACTGATTGATTTTACTCGAAGTTTACCCACTGACTGGGTCACACCCGGGACCAATCATGTTATCATTACCAGCTAAAGACGCTAGCCCGAGACCACTATAAAAGTACAAAATTGTTGAGGCTTTCGTGGCCACTTGTTGACAAACTGCCTATTGGCTTCTGTCTCTGGTTCTTCGGCCGGTAATGGTATTTTAACCTTGAATTTATCTATTTATTCTGTTGTGTATTGTCTGACTTATTGATGGTCTTTTATGATGCTCACAATATCAGGGTTGTTATCTTTTGAATTCTTAGTGTAGATACACCTTGGTTTTCCTATTTATTATTTTTTTTAAATAGAGCTTTACTACACTCATCTGCATTTAACTCGAGCAAGGGCGCTGAAGACCTTGCTGTTTAGCGCCCTAATCCCAAATCTTTGTCGTCGTCAACAACAACGTCGTATAATTCAATGAAAAGTCACAACATTTCGTCCTGTCGCACTGGTATGGAAAGTAGCTTTTGCTCTTTTGTTGTGGTTTTGGGTTTGTAGGAGACGCGGTAACTTTGAATGTTTAGTTTTTATCTGGTGAAATACTAGAAAATACTGCGTAATAAGATGTTTCTCCCTACTGAAGTTGGTAGGTGGCAATGGAATAAATCTGATTTAAAATGGTTCAAATGGCTCTGAGCACTATGGGACTTAACATCTGTGGTCATCAGTCCCCTAGAACTTAGAACTACTTAAACCTAACTAACCTAAGGACATCACACACATCCATGCCCGAGGCACGATTCGAACCTGCGACCGTAGCGATCACGCGGTTCCAAACTGAAGCGCCTAGAACCGCACGGCCACACCGGCCGGCTACATATGACGTGTCTCTCAAGCAGTGGAAATTGGAAATTTGTGGTAGGATCTTATGGGGCCAAACTACTAAGGTCATCGGTCCCTAAGCCTACACACTATTTAGTCTCCGATGGAGACAGCCGCGCGGACCGTGTCAAGGCGCCTTAGACCGCACGGCTACCCCGCGCGGCTCAAGCAGTGACGGCTAGTGATTTAAGTGCTAATGTGCTACAGCACACTGAGTATCACACTAATATTATGCCATTTCTCTTCGAATGCGAGCTGAAAATCGCTCCAAAATTACACCATAACTCTCGTAACGTGTGCTGGTATTCAAATAAAAACAAACAATACTTATTTTTAGCACTCTCTTCGCGCTAACTAGAAACCAGTGTTGACTCTTCAAGTGATGGTCAGCCACACTACGATAAGAGAAGGGACGCAGCTCTGTTTTCTTATGTGACGTCATCCCTCCATCACCGAGGGCGCTGTGTTGCTCAGAGCACCAGGTCAGTATTTTCCCTTGAAAGTGCGTGTAAAGTATTGTGCAGGCAACATGGCACATTGTGTAGATGATTTGCTGAAAAAGCCCTTTAGATCTCTGGCGTAGAAAGTGTGAGTTGCAGAGTTAGGTGGACCTACTCCAAATTTAAATATATCAAGGTGGGGGCATGGGACAGGAATTACCGATTTGGCTCAAACTATGTGAGTAGAAGCAGGTAGATGCCCCCCCCCCCCTTCAAGTTCTTTTACTATTTCGCCTGAGTAGACTCTAAGATAAGGTAAAAAGCTCTTTAAAGATTTAAGACTAGAGTATGAGGGATTTTTTGAGGCAGTTCACGTATCAGTGACGTGACGCATGGGCAAGCGCATAGACTAGCAATTTGTCGCCCTGGGTTCGAATCCTGCTGCTACCGTCTATTTCCATTTCGTTTCTCGCAATCCTAAACTATTAATTATAGAATTGGAATGTATTTAAACAGTTCAGTTTAATACGTAAAATTAATATATTCAATTTAGTTTTGATTTCTCTCCTTGTAATTCAAAAGGCTATAGGTGGTCGTAAAAGAAGCGAGTATACGAAGAAATTTATTATTAAACTGCACAAAAAGACCCGGATCCGCAGATGGTGTGTTGACAATGCACTATTTTGCTATCCATGATTCTTACTTGGCAACGTTGAGGCATAGGTTACAGGAGGAGCGAAAGATCTAGGACATATTAATGTATTAATGAAAAAAACCATAGCGGAAATCATAAACATATAAACAATGTAATTTATTTTAGTGCATTAGGTAAAGCTAATATCGCAACAATATTTAATCACGCCTTTCATGACGACATAGTGAAACACAATCTTTTCCTTTTTGTAATACTGTAGTACAGTCACTAAATTTTGCACGATCCGCCACTGCCATCAAAGAACACGTTTTGCAGCCATTATTTCAATACCAAAAATGGATTCTTCAGCACGCGGCCCTTTCCTGTGGCAGGTATATTACTACTCTTGTCTCTATGAATATGCCGTTATGGCACCTCTGACTATGCGGGTTTGGTTTCTGGACACTAAACTGCGAGGTCATCAGCCTCCGGGATTAAAATTGCTCGCTAGAAAATTAAAGAATCGAAGTGTGAGATTTTACGTCACGTAGATGGTAAGACGAGAAATTAGACTGGCACAAGAGGACTGGTCACATCAAAACGCTCGGAACACTTATGGTAAAGAACTTATTTATTCATTTCCTGGCCTCATCGTGTCTCAACCAGATAAAATCTTAGAATGTGTTGTTGCCCAAGAATCACTCCCACTTTCCATTTCACTAGACGTGGACACCAGCACTGTTTCTGAACACCAGAGGACTCGTTCTACTAATGCTTACACTTTGGTTTCTACAACCAATACATACTAACAGTTCTCTTACACACACTCTATAAGCTTTACAGCAGGTACGCTCGTATTTCAGTTGAAGGAAGCTCTTGTGTTTCCACAACGGAGTATATATCCCTTGTCACCCCTTGAATATATGTAAATTAACGTAACATGAATGCTTTTATATGTTCGCTTTTTAGTGCAATCTGTTTTAGTGTCTTTCAGTGTTCAAAAGCTGTTTGTCTGCACCGTGACCGCATTACACACTTATTCTCCGACAGCTCTGTCTCCTATTGGTATGGAAGGTGTGGGTCACATTTTAACAGCCACACTACACACGGATAATACAAAAAATGTCGCTACTGACGCAGCAAGGTGACGGAGGGGCTCCTGTTTCAGAAAACTTCAGCCACCCATACTGGTTTAGGCTACAGTGATTACGCTGTCGCTTCAATGCAATGCCAGATTAGGAGCCCTGTCCCCATCCGCGTCTGTTATGGGGTATTCCGTCCCTAATGACACCGTCGTCGAGCGGGCGATAACCCTGAAACTTTCTTCGTGGGGTCCGGTACAGTCACTCATCCACACTCCGCTGCAGAGTGAAAGATTTATTGTAGTCCGCACTATTACATCTACCGTTCGATTGCATTATGTGAAGTGTAGAAGCACAAGTAGCCGTAAAAGACGAATACGGGAGTCCAAGGTCATCTATGACATTTACAGGAACCAGACCAGTGTTAAGAGTTTGAGGACATGAAATGGAAGCAGTAGTTGAGAGGTTAGTGGGGCATGGTTGTATCCTATCGCCACTGATTTGGAAAGAAGTTAAGAAAACGAAGAAGTAGTTTTGCGAGGGAATTAAAAGTATAGGAGAAGATACAGAAACATTACAGCTTGTCGATGACATCTTAATTCTACCAGATACAGCAAAGGACTTGGAAGAGAAGTTGAATGGAATAGGTAGTGACTGAAGTTTATAAGGTAAACATCAACGAAAGTTCAACACGGATAATGGAAGTGTCGAATTAAATCAGGCGATACTGAGGGTATTAAATTAGGAAATCTAACACTGAAGTAGCATATGAGTTACGCACTTTCCACAAGAAATGCAGACAGGCGATATCAATAAATTTTCTCAACAGGGAAAATGAGAACAAAAGATTCTGAAAAGTGGTGTTGCCAAAGAATGCTGATATTAGGTGGATAGATAGTTTAAGTAGTGAAGAGGTACTAAATCTAACTGGTAAAAAAAGAAATGTGTGGCACAGCTTAAGAAAAGGAAGTGATCGGTTGAGAGCACGGACATTAAATTCAGGTGTAGTCGATTTGGTAATTGAGGAAGCTGTGGATTTTAAAAACTGTAGGAGGAGACAAGGGTTGAGTAAAGCAAGCAGATTCAAGTGGATGGAAGCTGAAGCAGTTATGCAAAGATTTAGAGACTTGCACACGATGGAGAAGCGTACGAGTCTTTTGAATGTAGGCGGCGGCGGCGGCTACGACAGAAATACCAGTTCACGAATAGCACTGTAAGTGTGTGTCAGAAGACAGTGCTCTGAAGCTTCATAAGAAAAATATTCTCGCTGTTGGAAAATGACTTGCACAGAATTAGATAATAACAAAGATTACAGCTCGAGATTGATTAGAACCGGGATCATTGACAACCGTTATCGTTTTGGTGTTTCAGGCTCACTATCGCTTAAACGCGTACGGTGTTTTCCACTAGCTTTCTTTTAAGTGCTACGTCCGCATGCGCAACATTTCCCGGCAAGGCGCGCTACACCGACCTAGGACAAAGCTGTCGGTACCGGTGGCGTCATGGCCAAGGCTCCTGTGCGTAGTCATTACCCACGCGGCGTTATTACGTGGCGGATCTGAAGGCCATGGAGTCACGCATTATTCCGCCCCACTTCCAAGGCGCACCGGTGTTTGGCTATGACACACGCCCGATGCGCCGTTGCCTCTTCAAGGACACGTTATCGCGCTGGTGGTGAAGGTATTACGACTGCGTGCGAATCAAGTCACGCGTGATACAGTCAAGCAAGGTGTTCTGAAAGATCAGACACGCTCTGGAATATTCAAGAATGGATAATCGTTGCAAAGAAAGTAAGAAGTGTAAGTAGCCTGTTTATGTGTCTGCATGTTTGCTGGCAGCGCGATAGAAAATGGTTCAAATGGCTCTGAGCACTATGGGACTTAACATCTATGGTCATCAGTCCACTAGAACTTAGAACTACGTAAACCTAAGTAACCTAAGGACAGCACACAACACCCAGTCATCACGAGGCAGAGAAAATCCCCAACCCCGCCGGGAATCGAACCCGGGCGTGGAAAGCGAGAACGCTACCGCACGACCACGAGCTGCCGACTCAGCGCGATAGACTGCATTAATAACTGTCAGCGCTGTGCGCACTCTGTAAGAGACTATGTGTGGCTGGTGAGACTAGCAGTTGGAGGTGAACAGCCAGCAGTGATGGGAGTTGTGAGTGAGTAGTCAGCATTGATGTAGGTTGTTGTTGTTGTTGTTGTTGTGGTCTTCAGTCCTGAGACTGGTTTGATGCAGCTCTCCATGCTACTCTATCCTGTGCAAGCTTCTTCATCTCCCAGTACCTACTGCAACCTACATCCTTCTGAATCTGCTTAGTGTATTGATCTCTTGGTCTCCCTCTACGATTTTTACCCTCCACGCTGCCCTCCGATGCTAAATTTGTGATCTCTTGATGCCTCAAAACATGTCCTACCAACCGATCCCTTCTTCTAGTCAAGTTGTGCCACAAACTTCTCTTCTCCCCAATCCTATTCAATACCTCCTCATTAGTTACGTGATCTACCAACCTTATCTTCAGCATTCTTCTGTAGCACCACATTTCGAAAGCTTCTATTCTCTTCTTGTCCAAACTATTTATCGTCCATGTTTCACTTCCATACATGGCTACACTCCATACAAATACTTTCAGAAACGACTTCCTGACACTTAAATCTATACTCGATGTTAACAAATTTCTCTTCTTCAGAAACGATTTCCTTGCCATTGCCAGTCTACATTTTATATCCTCTCTACTTCGACCATCATCAGTTATTTTACTCCCTAAATAGCAAAACTCCTTTACTACTTTAAGTGTCTCATTTCCTAATCTAATCCCCTCAGCATCACCCGATTTAATTTGACTACATTCCATTATCCTCGTTTTGTTTTTGTTGATGTTCATCTTATATCCTCCTTTCAAGACACTGTACATTCCGTTCAACTGCTCTTCCAAGTCCTTTGCTGTCTCTGACAGAATTACAATGTCATCGGCGAACCTCAAAGTTTTTACTTCTTCTCCATGAATTTTAATACCTATTCCGAATTTTTCTTTTGTTTCCTTTACTGCTTGCTCAATATACAGATTGAATAACATCGGGGAGAGGCTACAACCCTGTCTCACTCCTTTCCCAACCACTGCTTCCCTTTCATGCCCCTCGACTCTTATAACTGCCATCTGGTTTCTGTACAAATTGTAAATAGCCTTTCGCTCCCTGTGTTTTACTCCTGCCACCTTCAGAATTTGAAAGAGAGTATTCCAGTTGACGTTGTCGAAAGCTTTCTCTAAGTCTACAAATGCTAGAAACGTAGGTTTGCCTTTTCTTAATCTTTCTTCTAAGATAAGTCGTAAGGTTAGTATTGCCTCACGTGTTCCAATATTTCTACGGAATCCAAACTGATCTTCCCCGAGGTCCGCTTCTACCAGTTTTTCCATTCGTCTGTAAAGAATTCGCGTTAGTATTTTGCAGCTGTGACTTATTAAACTGATAGTTCGGTAATTTTCACATCTGTCAACACCTGCTTTCTTTGGTATTGGAATTATTATATTCTTCTTGAAGTCTGTGGGTATTTCGCCTGTCTCATACATCTTGCTCACCAGATGGTAGAGTTTTGTCATGACTGTTAGAGGTTAATAATTAGCACTGTTGGAGATTTGTAGTATTAGAGCGAGCGGACGGTCTGAATGTATATCCGTCATTGAGATTTATTACTGATGATTATATAATTTTTTTGAGCTGGTTGTCACTTGATTAAGGTAAAATTTACGAAATACACTGTTTGCTTTGCAACAAAATATTTCCTTTGCTAACCAGATGCCTATTAGTAGTTAGAGTCTTCAGTAGTTAGAATCTTTTATTTAGCTGGCAGTATTGGTGTTTGCGGCATTGCTGTAGTTCGTGTAATAAAGATTTTTGTGAGGTAAGTGACTTATGAAATGTATAGGTTACCGTTAGGATTTCTTCTAATTCAGGGTCATACTTTTGTATTAATTATTTGTAGTCAGGTTATCAATATTAAAGCAGTCAGATCGAGTTATCCTTGAATATTGTAATTAATGAATAGGAAAAGTTTAAGTTCTGTTTGTCATGGCAAATTCTGTAGGTCAGAAATGAAATGATAAAGACAGGCAAAGAGACAGTACGTTCAGTTTCACTCAGCAGCTTAAAAACATTGAGTAAGCATTCAGCAGTTTAAGTAAAAATATTTTTTATTAAGTTTCAGAAGGAATGGGGTTTAATGTCCGGTTGACGGTAATGCAATGTTCATGCCACTAAACACTGTACAAAATTGGATCTATCAAGCATTCCAAAGGAAATCGGACGTGATCTTTCAAGTTTACGATTAATGATTAGTCAGTTAGGTGATTAGAGAAACCATGGGAAACTGCAATCTTGGTGGTCAGTTTAATATATTATTAGAAGCTGATTTATTAAGAATTCTTTGTACGAGAATGTAGTACCTATCAGAGAGCTGTCTGCAACACCATTAACAGTAATCCGTTTCCGTTTGTGACGAGCAGCGGCGATTAAAAATGCTAGACACAAAAGAATTAAAGACATTAGCTGTCACTCATTTATATCAATGGCGCAATTTGAAAATTTGTGTCCGACTGGGATTTGGACCCATGCTAATTAAGAGGGGCACTGCAACAGTAGTGTGTGCTGTAAGTTGAGGATTTTGTTCTGGCAGGAGGTGTGGTAGGGTAGACCGTGCCGTTGTAGTGACCACTGTGTCAGGATGACGTAGTAGTCAGTGCGTCTGCCTCGTAAGCAGGAGACCTTGGTTCAAATTCCGGTCTGGCACAAATTGTCAACTTGCCCCATTGCTATAAACCAATGCCCACGGCGAGCTAATGTGTTTACTCCCTTTGTGTCTTGATTCATAGTGGCTGCAGGATCAAACTGGATCAGAAAGAACAGGCACCACATATATAAAGTTAATGGCGTTTTGGCACTTTAATCTATGCCTCTAAATTAGCGCGCGCTCACACACACACACACACACACACACACACACACCACTTACTGCTAACATGCGTAGTATAAACTCTAATTTGTTCCTGGGAACGAATAGTACCCTGTTTATAACGCTTTCTGGAAACGACTGTAATGAACCATCAAAGGTTGGGAAATTAGACTCCATCAGTTCATGCAGCATTACGCACACTGAACGGCGTAGACCCCAGCTTCACTACTAACACACCCCTGAAGGCTGGCGCTCTGCAATATCTACCCCGCAAGATTCACAAACCGCTTGGGCCTCCTATTGGAAAGAAAGCTGTACCTCAGAGAGCACTGCTGTACGAGCTAAAGACGATTAATTCCATCTCGTTCACTAGTTGAAGAAACACCAAAAACTGACATACTTTCGCAGTCTCTTGTCACCGTGCTTCCTTGTTATGCTTAGTCCTCTGACCCAAGGACGAAACTTCCCAAGTGGGAGAGAAGTGCTCGATCTTGCAATGCCTTTTCTCCTTCTTGTGCATTGTTTACAGTTCATATTTTCTCTGTGTTCCAGTTCACCTTGGCACCCAGAAGAATGAGAAGTCCACACCCTGATTTTTTTACCACGAGACTTCCTGTATATTCTATGTCACCTGCTTTGCTTAAGGCTTGGTGGATGGTTGGGACATCTTAACTCAGCACAAGAACTCTCTCTTCAGCACACAGTTTATTCTTATCTCCTGAATTAGAAATGACAGCGCTATTATTTTATAACGAAAGATAACTGGTAATAAACTGGTGCCATCTTTCTAGTCAGAGAAGCAATTGTGGTGTCCCATTTAGCGAAGGAGGACGTATCAGTAATCAGCCCAGCTCTGATTCTTTAAAGAATCAATCTACCAAGAATGAAACAGCTACAAATGCGTTATGTTACATATTTGATGTGAAGCGTGTAGGACTTATGGTTGAAGGCGTGAAACCGCAACTATGTTGGTTTTCTTAGTTTAGTATCATACTGCCATGCACTAACGAACTAGTTAAGGTTTGAAATTATGTGTAAAGTTTTTTGGAAGTAGCTGGTCTGTACTATGCTGTCTCAAGAAATAGTTTCTACCTTCAGTATTTGACTTATTGTGTTAAACCTTTAGAAGAGGGGTCGTCTTAAATTAAATTCTAAGCTGCTTCTACTACAGCATGTGAAACAAAACTGTCCTATCATTTAATCCGGACACTGTGTGCAAATGTCAACACAAACACAGCAAAACACGACTGAACAGTAGACCAGATTGTCGATTGTCTTTATAGAAAGTAATCAAGAAAGCTATAGGACAAGCTGAGGATCTTTTAATGTAAGTCAGATCTGCTTTTAAAGGATTTTTATTTTTAATGTTAATCAACAATTAACTGCTTTTAAGAGAATCTCATTACTCTCGAATGAACCGAAGGTTAATAAAAAGGAGCCTGCCTCTTAAGGAATTCTACTTTTAAGTGAATCAAATATTAAACATTAACAGGAAAATAAGATTAATTTAACCTTGAATTAGGTTAACAAAAAGTGAGACTAAAGCTGTGAGAGGAACCCTATGGATGTAAAACTGCATGGCGACTATAGAACCAAGATACAGCAATCTGTACAGCACACTGGCGTAAGATTAACCAAATTCAAATCAGAGTTAAATTAGCGATTTAAGTTGCACACCCAAAACATACGAGAAGCGAACCACTCATATTATGAATGTTGCTACCCTGCATTCTGCGGACTCAGCTCTGCTCCATGCGAGCAAACTGCGCCAAGCAGTCTCAGATGGCCGTCGGCTCCCATCTCGCTCCACCGGCTGCACCCGCTGAGAGTCCGTCCCCGAACCCTCGAAAAAATAGCTTTCTCCTGCCCAACTTCCAAACTCTCAAAAATTCCAGATAGAGGGGCTGACTATATTATTGCCAATGTAACGACCTAGAAACGACACAAATCTTCGAAATATCAGGGAAAGACACAGCCAATCCACTGCGTACACCATGTCCATTTTACCGTCACGCCTTTCACAATGCAACCAAATTTTTGGACGGAAAACACATACGACGTCCCCACACCACCCATCTGGCTCTGCGATGTTATGGCCTTTAGAAGCGGACACAGATAACCCAGATTGTCGTACTCTATTTATCTGGAGGGTGTGGCGAGACTGACATGACGTCCGCCACCCAGATCGGTACCGCACGGCTTCGCAAAATGGTAGTGGCGCGGCCCGTCCTGACTTAAGGCGTGTGTGCTCTAGCAAGTAACTTCCGCAAACAACTTCTGCAAGCACTTGCTGGAATGTTTACACTAGGACAAAAAATTGCACAAGTTTACTTCCGCAAGTCGCTTGGGCAAGTTAATTTCAGAAATTTCTGCAAGTATTCAAAAAGGTTTCGGGCTTGCAGGCGGTCGCCGTTAGCTTCCATCCACGATATTTCGACTGGACAACTGCCAGCCATCCTCAGGTGAGCCATCGAAGACTGACGAAGACGCCCTCCGTTCCATAATATATAGCGTGCAGCGAGTATTCCGCGCATGCGTCAAAATCATATGGACAGACGAACCACACCGCCCGCCAGCAGCGCCCTCGCTGGTGGAAGTGCAGAACTCAGCTGTCTTCGGCGTTGTCAATTGCCGCGGCCATCGGAGTATTCTGACGTCTTCGTCTGGAGCAGATCTTAGATATGACGGGGTTCCACGCATTATCTAGCTGGTAGCCATTGTCACGGTTGATAAGATTGTCATGCGAATATCGACTGATTCTTTTATGACGAAGTTCCAAAAGGATGTTGCTGTGGCCAAAATTACTGTCTTGTCATACTCCACTGTGTGTCCAGTGGAAACGCAATGCTCAGCAATTGCAGACTTGCTACGTTGCAAAAGGCGAGTACAGCGTTTATGTTCAGTGCAACGTTCTTCTACTGTTCGCAATGTTTGTCCTATGTATGACATGCCAAACAGACGAGGTATTTTATAAATTCCCGCCTCCCGCAATACCATATCGTCTTAAGACTGCCACTGCACGGAAGATAATGGAAAAGGCCAGTCACGCTATTGTTAAAGAGAGGATTTGCCACACAAGACGAAGATTGGATGCAATTTCAGAAGAATTGTTCCATCTGCATCTGAAGATTGCAGCACATATGTCTACTGTAGCATTGGACTGGGTTGATGGAGTGACTTCCGCCAAATTTGAGTGGGTACAAAAGGATGCAAGTTCTCAGCAGGTGTCAAAATTTGATCGTCTGGTGCCACAACAGTCGTCGCCACAGGGGATTGCTGCACGACGTTACGTTGTTAACTTCACGGACAAGAATTTGGACGACGCGACGCCGTCAGTATTAAGTAAGGGTTTGAATTTTGCACCTACGCCTAGAGCACCACCTTTGATAAGTACTGTGAGTGGTGTTGAAGAAGCCGTACGACGTCTTCCTATGGAACCTGCAGAAGAAGTAAGGAGGGAAACTTGCCGTGCTCTTCTGAAATCTCCTCCTCAACACAGTAACATAACCTCCGCAGAAAGGGCTGCACTGCGAAATCTTCGAGAAGATCCGGACGTTGTGGTACTGAAGGCCGATAAAGGCAATTTAACTGTACTGTTACCTCGCAGTTTGTATGTGGATAAGATGTATGGTCTACTAAATGATTCTGCCTACAGGAAGATTGATTGATAACGATCCTACAGGACGTGTGCAACGGAAGACATCTACACTGCTGAATTCTTCCTCGTTACCTCCAGAGACGATAAAGTGCTTAAGACCTCATGGCAGCGTACCTCCAAGACCGTATGGCCTTCCGAAGGTACATAAAGACGGACTACCCTTACGGCCAATAGTGAGCAATATTGGGGCCCCCACTTACGATTTAGCCAAACGTCTTCCATCCTTACTGAGGCCATTTGTGGGCAAATGTCCACATCAGATACGTAACTCGGCCGATTTCATCAACAGACTGGAGGCTCTCCGCCTAAGTACTTCTGATATTTTAGTTAGTTTTGACGTGGTGTCTCTTTTTACAAAAGTACTTCTTGCAGACTCCTTGGCACTCATTGGCAATAAGTTTCAGGTGGGAATCACTGCTTTGTTTCGCCACGCTCTCTCCTCAACATATTTTATGTTCAACCAAGAATATTTTGAACAGATTGACGGCGTCGCCATGGGTAGCCCCTTGTCTCCCTTGGTGGCCAACCTTTTTATGGAGGATTTTGAGGAGCGAGCGCTTGAATCAGCAGCCCTCAAACCAACTGTTTTTTGGAGGTACGTGGCTGACACTTTTGTAGTGTGGCCTCATGGAGAAGAAAAATTTATGGAGTTTTTAGATCACCTCAACTCCATTCATGAGAACATTCGGTTTACCATGGAATTAGAGAGAAATGGTTGCCTCCCTTTCTTGGATGTGCTAGTTAGACGGAAGAGCCGGCCGCGGTGGTCTAGCGGTTCTAGGCGCGCAGTCCGGAACCGCGCGACTGCTACGGTCGCAGGTTCGAATCCTGCCTCGGGCATGGATGTGTGTGATGTCCTTAGGTTAGTTAGGTTTAAGTAGTTCTAAGTTCTAGGGGACTGATGACCACAGTAGTTAAGTCCCATAGTGCTCAGAGCCATTTGAACCATTTTTTTAGACGGAAGAGTGATGGCTCTCTGGAGCATTCGGTTTATCGAAAGCCCACACATACTGATTTGTATTTAAATTCGTCCAGCTGCTATCACCCATCGCAAACAATGAGTGTACTTAAAACACTTGTACACAGAGCTTATGTAGTGTCAGATGCAGATAGTTTGTCTGAAGAGCTTGCCCATCTGAAGAGGGTTTTCAGAGACAATGGATATTCTACCCGGTAAATTAGCAAGGCACTTGCAATTAAGCCAAAGAAATAGGGATTGGAGAAAGAAGAGAGCACGCCTACTAAATCTTTAGCTTTTCTTCCCTTTGTTGGCAACATTTCCTTCAAAATTGCAAGAATCCTCCACGGTTTCGAAGTGAAAGTAATTTTCCGTCCACCATCGAAGATCAAGGATCAGGGAAAGACGATCTGGTATTGCGGAAGGCGGGAATTTATAAAATACCTTGTCAGTGTGGCATGTCATATATAGGACAAACATTGCGAACAGTAGAAGAACATTGCACTGAACATAAACGCTGTACTCGCCTTTTGCAACGTAGCAAGTCTGCAATTTCTGAGCATTGCATTTCCACTGGACACACAATGGAGTATGACAAGACAACAATTTTGGCCACAGCAACATCCTTTTGGGACTTCGTCATAAAAGAATCAGGCGATATTCGCATGACAGACAATCTTATCAACCGTGACAATGGCTGCCAGCTAGATAATGCGTGGAACCCCGTCATATCTAAGACCTGCTCCAGACGAAGACGTCAGAGTACTCCGATGGCCGCGGCAGTTGACAACGTCGAAGACCGCTGAGTTCTGCACTTCCACCAGCGAGGGAGCTGCTGGCGGGCGGTGTGGTTCGTCTGTCCATATGATTTTGACGCATGCGCGGAATACTCGCTGCACGCTTTATATTCCGGAACGGAGGGCGTCTTCGTCAGTCTTCGATGGCTCACCTGGGGATGGCTGGCAGTTGTCCAGTCGAAATATCGTGGATGGAAGCTAACGACGACCGCCTGCAAGCCCGAAACCTTTTTGAATATTTAGTTCGCCGGGAAAATGTTAAATTTCACACTTCTGCAAGTAGTTAAATAAGTGTTTCCACTGGAGTTTCGCTGTGAGGTAGGCAAGTGGATGTTTACAGTGTTATGGTTAAAAATCAGAGAAGCTACCGCCATCGTTGCTGCATTACTGTTATTATTATTGCTGAAGAAAAATGATCAAGAAGAAAAGTAGAGAAAAGAAAAAGAATGCGTGGTAAAGAAATGGGTAAAGAGACATAAATATTTATGTGATCAAGAAACGTTATTGAACGAATAAAAGTGAAAGAGCTTTACTTAGACTGAAAGCTCTCTGAGAATTTCGTAAGCAATTTTCAGAAGTCTTTTGTCTATTGAACAATAAAATATTCGAAAACAGGACACAAAATGCTGCAAACATTATAACCAAGAGAGCGCCTTTTAATTATTCTTCCATTTTTACAAACAGTATTTATTACAAACGTTTATGTTTGCGTGTCTACTGTCATTCCATTTCTCCTTTTGGGGAAAAAGTTGATCGGTAAATTCATTTCGTACTTTTTTTGCTGACGCTGGGCAATTATTTGTGTTTAGGGGTTTCAATAGCATATTTGTTTCTGCCGATGTGTCTTCCATTCTCTTTTTCAACACTAACATTCTCGTACCGGCATTTTTCACCCAAAACTTCTGCAAGTTTGAGAAAAACTGCCAGGAACTGGGACGTTCGGTAAGTATTTGCAGCAAGATGCTAGGAAGTGTTTCCAGTAACTTGCTGAAGCTACTTCTCCAAGTTGACGAAACTTGCAGAAGTCTAGTTGCTGGGGCTGTTTCCACGTCGAAGAACTTGCAGAAATAACTTCTGCAAGCGACTTGTGGAAGTTTACTTGCTAGTGAACATACGACTTTACACCAAGTCCCCGGCTGGCCCAACCCGATGGGAGCATGGTTGACGCAATGAGTTTTAGCGATGGGCTCTCTGCCAACAAAAGGACACCCCACACCGACCTGAGACGCCAGCAGAACGCAAAGCTTTCTCTTCCAGTATACATTCCAAGTCTCCACAAACGTACCTGCAAAATACTGACCATAATATGAATTGACATCGCATGGCAATACATGACAGTAATGTCACACTTCAGCGTGAGATTATGCCTCTTAATGAGTAGATTTTGACGCCATTTTCAAGATTTAAACTAGGTCAATAATAAAGGCTTCCTGTAACAGAGACAAGCGACTGTTTTCGTCGTTGAGTGATTTAAACACCGCGAAGAGAAGATGGGCAGTGCTGTGAACCGTACAGCGTAAATGACCAGAGCGTACGTTTCAGAACGATTAATCAGACAGACTTAGTCCTCCACATTTGCGCCACCGTCTCTGCTGTAGTTGACAGCGGGCGTGGCACTGCTTTCTGGCTCTTACTTTTTCCCAGGTGACGACTATAATGGAAGCTTTTGTGTGTTGGGTCTGTTCTTTCGAACATGTCCGAAAGAATAGACACCACACATGCAAACATATGCGCCTTGATGACAAAGATCATTCAATGCACATGCACTCTTCGTCCAACCTCTTGCAGAAATCAGCGTGAGACGGCGAGAAATGAGGTTAACGGACACAAAAGGCTACGTATGTAGATTGCAACAAGTTGAGAATTTGGGTTGGACGCGAAGCGCGCTCGGGTACCAAAGTGGTTCAAGCGATCGGTTCGCGTAAAGTGGGAAATACGGGTTAGAGTCCCATTCTGGCATATATATTCACTTTTAGCCATTGTATTTATTTCAATGCCTTTTGCGACTAATTTCGGAATCTGAATTTCGTCTTATTAAGAAAGGTGCCTGGTAACGAGAAATAGCTTTATGGGAATTGTAGGACAGGTTACGTTCACTGTATGATGGTAATTAAAAAAGGATGTGGAATTGTACGTTAAAGACAGAATATCTCCCTAAGATGACTTTAATTAAAGTCTCTGCACCGTAACTCTCCCAATTATGGACTCTCTTTTGATTTAGTGCCGATTAATGAGATATTAATTTTCTGTGAGTGAGAATGATAAGTAATTCATCTATAAATGTCTGCTACATATGCAGTAAGCACGCCAGATCGGAGAAGAAACTAAGTCCTATCACGATTATAATTCATCGGAAAATTCTTAATGGTAACGCAAAAATCGACCGACCGTACGACTACGACATCACATATTTTCCATTATTTGCTTTACAAGTGTTGAGAAATTCTTAGTAAGCGCTTTAAAAGGGGAGTAGGCTATGTGCCGAAGCTTGACCGTTGCGGAAAAAAAAGCGGTAGTGCTTGCAAGGAACTGGGAATAGCGAGCGCGAGACTACATCGATAGCAGAACTCGTTACAGGAGGTTAAAAAAAAAGTGGTCTCCCATCCACATTTTTATTGAACTTTAGAGAAAATTCTTTACAGGTTTCACGGATCATTGGCAAGTAAAATTGCTGCTACTATCGTGGACACAGATCTTTGTCATCGAACTCCACTACAACAAAGAATTAGCCTCTCGCCACGATCAATATAGTGCACTAAGCATGTACAGGATTCTCCGAGAAAGTTATTCACTCGAAAATATAAATTTTGCACACAAATTAGAGAACAGGGAGGGAGAAAAGCACTTCATAAAAACGATCAAAATAAGCGTGAACGACGATATTAAGCGTGGGTACCTAGTGCATTCACGTTTAAGAAAACTGAATAACGGAGCAAGCAAGAGCGCAAAATCCAAAGCGGCTCAAAACTAAGTGAATTTCACACGTAATAAGTAGAAAAATACGCAAAGAATTAACAGGATAAGAAGAAAGCGCTTATGCTCTCTAGTTTTTTGATTTACTAACTGCCGGCTGGTGTGGCCGAGCGGTTCTAGGCGCTTCAGTCTGGAACCGCGCGACCGCTACGGTCGCAGGCTCGAATCCAGCCTCAAGCATGGATGTGTGTGATCTCCTTAGGTTAGTTAGGTTTAAGTAGTTCTAAGTTCTAGGGCACTGGTGACCTCAGATGTTAAGTCCCATAGTGCTTCCAAGCGTTGCAAATAAAGGTTCTTTATTTTAACCAGTGCTACAATAATGTTAATTCTTTTGAAATGGATGAATTTTTTAAGTGAAGGAAACAGTTTTAAACTTATCAAGTCTTATCTCAAGAACTACTGACTCACTGAAACACTTTTTCGTTGACTGTCAGATGCTTCTCTCGGCAAAGAATTTTTCGAAAGTTTCACAGTGCTCCGATCGTTTTGTGCAAGTTTCGGAAAACGGCGTTTATTTTGATTATTCGTAAATATTTAACACCTAGCAAGTATGAAGTTTAGAGGTCTCTTCTTCTACAAAAACCTGCTAAAAATTCGTAAATCCTCGTAAGGCATCAAACTCTACAGCGTCTATGTTTGCCAAAACTTCATTTTTAATTTTAATTAGAGCCAAAGTTGTTTTATTCTTGAAATTGGTTGATATTTTCGGGTCTGGACGTTTCCTGCTTGAGAACTGGCGGGCACAATGCTTTGTGCATAGTGTGAGAACATAATGGGATCCGACAATACCGGGCTCCCAACGGTGTGTAACCGGCCGGAGCAGTACGGCCCGCTTGGTGCCAAATGCAAAATAGCTCAGCAAGACTACAATGAATTCGTTGTCGACGGGACGTTAAACACCAATCTTACTGCTTTCTTTCACTAATCAGAATACGCTTAAAGCTACTATCAATTTGTAGACAAACTACACCCCCCCTCCAAAAAAAAATCTCTCTCTCTCTCTCTCTCTCTCTCTCTCTCTCTCTGTCTCTCTCTCTCTCTCTCTCTCTCTCTCTCTCTCTCTCACACACACACACACAATCTTCTGTGCCGTCTTTTCAGGTACATATCAAATGAGAGATGCACTTGAGGAAATTTATCTTCTTTCTTCGTTCCATCATTGCCCACCTCTGGTAATTTGCCATTTCCTAAATAACCATCAGAGACACACAGAAAAGCATACGTTAGCGTGAAAATACTCGCCTAACGTGAAAGACACGAGAGACACTCCAAGTCGATAGTAATGTCTTCACAATTTGTTCAGAATAAGGTGTAGATTTCGTGTGATTGTTAATCTTTGTTTTCAATGTCTTCGCTCTCGTTGTCAGACCATCTTGTTCCTCGCTTCCGCTTCGAATACACTCCATGCGAATGTTTTCAGAAGAAATTTACAAACAAATGTAGCAATAATCGGGTTTCACACAGACCAGATCAAGATTAAGACTGTGGTCAAGTACGTTGAGATGACAAAGTCAGGCGACAGGGAGATACACATATACAGATGGCGGTAACATCGCGTTCGCTGGGTATAAATGGTAGTGCATTGGCGGAGCAGTCATTCATACTCACAAGACAACCTCCCCATCGCACCCCCCTCAGATTTAGTTATAAGTTGGCACAGTGGATAGGCCTTGAAAAACTGAACACAGATCAATCGAGAAAACAGGAAGAAGTTGTGTGGAACTATGAAAAAAATAAGCAAGATATACAAACTGAGTAGTCCATATGCAAGATAGGCAACATCAAGGATACTGTGAGCACAGGAGCGTCGTGGTCCCGTGGTTAGCATGAGCAGCTGCGAATTAGAGGTCCTTGATTCCAGTATTACCTCGGGTGAAAAGTTTACTTCCTTTATTTTTGCAAAGTTATGAGTTATGATCTGTCCGTTCGTTCATTGACGTCTCTGTTCACTGTAATAAGTTTTGTGTCTGTGTTTTGCGACCGCACCGCCAAACCGTGCGATTAGTAGACGAAAGGACGTGCCTCTCCAATGGGAACCGAAAACATTTGATCGCAAGGTCATAGGTCAACCGATTCCTCCACAGGAAAACACGTCTGATATATTCTATACGACACTGGTGACGGCATGTGCGTCACATGACAGGAATATGTTGTCGACCCACCTAACTTGTACACTTGACGAATGGGTAAAAAGATTCTTCTACCTTGCCCGATTTAGATTTTCTTGTGGATGTGATAATCACTCCCAAAAAAGTGGTGAAAACATAGGAGTTTGTCACATAAACTGCAACAAATGAATGCAACCGTTTCACAGTTTTCCCTGTGCTCTGTCAAAACATATATTTTGTTTCGATGTTTGTTTAGGTGTAGCGTCCCCATACTACGGCGCAGTTACCTCGCATCGGACAGACAGACGGACGGACGGACGGACAGACAGATAATAATTGTCTGAAAATAAAAAAGTAAATTTTTCATTCGAGGGAAGAATAAAAAATTAATTTTTTCATTCGGAGGAAGACTTGAACCAAGGGCCTCTCGCTCCGCTGATGCTCACGCTAAGCACGGGACCACGGCGCTCCTCAGCTCACATGATCCTTAATGTTGCCTATCTTACACATGGACTACTCAGTTTGTATATTTTGCTAATTTTTTTCATAGTTCCACACAACTTCTTCCTGTTTTCTCGACTGATCTGTGTTCAGTTTTTCAAGGCCTGTCCACTGTGCCAACTTGTAACTAAATCTGAGGGGGTTGCGATGGGGAGGTTCCCTTGTCAGGTGATTCAGATGAAAAGGTTTCCGACGTGATTATGGCCACACGACAGGAATTAATAGACTTTGCAAGCGGAATGGGAGTTGGAGCTAGACCCCTGGGACACTCCATTTCGGAAATCGATAGGTAATTCAATATTCCGAGTTTATCAGTGTGAAGAGTGTGGCTAGAATACCATACTTGAGGCATTACTTCTCACCATCGACAAAGCAGCGGCCGTCGGCCTCTTCTTAACGACCAAGAGAAGCGGCGTTTGCGAAGAATTGACAGTGCTAACATACAACCGTGAAATAACCGCAGAAATCAATGTGGGACGTACGACGAATATAGCCGTTAGGATTGTTGTTGTTGTGGTCTTCAGTCCTGAGACTGGTTTGATGCAGCTCTCCATGCTACTCTATCCTGTGCAAGCTTCTTCATCTCCCAGTACCTACTGCAACCTACATCCTTCTGAATCTGCTTAGTGTATTCATCTCTTGGTCTCCCTCTACGATTTTTACCCTCCACGCTGCCCTCCAATGCTAAATTTGTGATCCCTTGATGCCTCAAAACACGTCCTACCAACCGATCCCTTCTTCTAGTCAAGTTGTACCACAAACTTCTCTACTACCCAATCCTATTCAATACCTCCTCATTAGTTACGTGATCTACCCACCTTATCTTCAGCATTCTTCTGTAGCGCCACATTTCGAAAGCTTCTATTCTCTTCTTGTCCAAACTAGTCATCGTCCATGTTTCACTTCCATACATCGCTACACTCCATACAAATACTTTCAGAAACGACTTCCTGACACTTAAATCTATACTCGACGTTAACAAATTTCTCGTCTTCAGAAACGATTTCCTTGCCATTGCCAGTCTACATTTTATATCCTCTCTACTTCGACCATCATCAGTTATTTTACTCCCTAAATAGCAAAACTCCTTTACTACTTTAAGTGTCTCATTTCCTAATTTAATTCCCTCAGCATCACCCGATTTAATTCGACTACATTCCATTATCCTCGTTTTGCTTTTGTTGATGTTCATCTTATATCCTCCTTTCAAGACACTGTCCATTCCGTTCAACTGCTCTTCCAAGTCCTTTGCTGTCTCTGACAGAATTACAATGTCATCGGCGAACCTCAAAGTTTTTACTTCTTCTCCATGAATTTTAATACCTACTCCGAATTTTTCTTTTGTTTCCTTTACTGCTTGCTCAATATACAGATTGAATAACATCGGGGAGAGGCTACAACCCTGTCTCACTCCTTTCCCAACCACTGCTTCCCTTTCATGCCCCTCGACTCTTATAACTGCCACCTGGTTTCTGTACAAATTGTAAATAGCCTTTCGCTCCCTGTGTTTTACTCCTGCCACCTTCAGAATTTGAAAGAGAGTATTCCAGTTAACATTGTCAAAAGCTTTCTCTAAGTCTACAAATGCTAGAAACGTAGGTTTGCCTTTTCTTAATCTTTCTTCTAAGATAAGTCGTAAGGTTAGTATTGCCTCACGTGTTCCAACATTTCTACGGAATCCAAACTGATCTTCCCCGAGGTCCGCGTCTACCAGTTTTTCCATTCGTCTGTAAAGAATTCGCGTTAGTATTTTGCAGCCATGACTTATTAAACTGATCGTTCGGTAATTTTCACATCTGCCAACACCTGCTTTCTTTGGGATTTGAATTATTATATTCTTAGGATAGTGCGGCAAAATCTGCTATGGCAGCAGACGACCGGCCCGAGTGCCTTTCTTAACAGTACGACGTCGCCTGCAGCGAGTCTTCCTGGTCATGTGACCATATCGGTTCGAGCGTAAGCGCCTGGAGAACCGTGACCTCGTGGGATGAGTGCAGATTTCATCTGGTAAGAGCTGATGGTAGTGTTCGAGGCTGGCGCAGACCACACGAATCCACAGACCCAAGTTGTCAACAAGGCACGGTGCAAGCTGGTAGTGGCTCCGTAATGATGTGGGATGTTTCTAAAGCAATGGACTAGGGCCTCTGGTCCAACTGAATCGAACATTTACTGGAAATGGTTATATTCGGCTACTCTGAGCATTTGCAGCAATTCATGGACGTCATGTTCCCAAACAACGATGGAATTTTTGTGGTTGACGATGCGCCATGTCACCAGGCCACAATTGTTCACGATCGGTTTGAAGAATATTCTGGACAATTTCAAAGATTTATTTGGCCACACAAAACATCCGAAATGAATTCCATCGAACATTTATGGAACATAATCGAGAGGTCAGATCACGCAAACTCCTGCACCGGCAACACTTCCGCAATTAGGTTGTTGTTGTTGTGGTCTTCAGTCCTGAGACTGGTTTGATGCAGCTCTCCATGCTACTCTATCCTGTGCAAGCTTCTTCATCTCCCAGTACCTACTGCAACCTACATCCTTCTGAATCTGCTTAGTGTATTCATCTCTTGGTCTCCCTCTACAATTTTTACCCTCCACGCTGCCCTCCAATGCTAAATTTGTGATCCCTTGATGCCTCAAAACATGTCCTACCAACCGATCCCTTCTTCTAGTCAAGTTGTGCCACAAACTTCTCTACTCCCCAATCATATTCAATACCTCCTCATTAGTTACGTGATAAATTAGGTAGCATGCCTTAATATTTCAGCAAAGGACTTCCAACAACTTGAGTGCATTCCATGTCGAGCTGCTGCACCACGCCAGGCAGAAGGATATATGTTTTTTTTTTGGTCACCTCAGTGCAAGCAAACCTTTATTACCGAAGGTGGGGATTAGTTTTAATCCGCTATGGCAAGACACATTTCGTATACCTGTGTTGGAATCTGAGCAACAATTCCTCGGGAATTTACACCGCTAGTTTCTATCGGTATCCACTGTAGTTGAATATTGTCGGTGCAACTATTTTTATGTTAAACAGTAATAAATAAAATGGACGAATTATGCTTGATGCCCTTTTCATAATAAACTGTCCCCACTTGCAGAACTGCCTTTGCAGATATCTTTTGGCTTAGGTGAGTGAGGAGACAGTTAACGTCAACTATAACTGTATGTGAAGGCAGTAACGGAAACAATTCTGCTGCATGTGACTCAAAAAACAAACTGCAGGACTGGTAGATTAGTGCGAGCTGACGCATACCATTGATGAGGGTCTCCTTAAGTAGGTTCACGACTTCGCGGCGTTCCCTGAAGGTTAAACCGTAACCAGGAACAACAAACAGTAAACGTACGGGTGTGGAGCAGTTTACGTAACGCCTGCGTGCAATGCCGAGACGGAACCGGTTTTGAGCCGTCTCGTCTTGAGGTGCGGAGTAGGTATCTCCGGTGTCCCTAAAGGCAGAATTGGTAACTGTTCAGCCTACCCCTCTGACGGCCGCAAACTGCTCTTCTTCAAAGTGGTAAACGTCTATAAAATACAATCATCTCATTGTAAGGCAACCGTTTGAAAACAAACTGGCATAATTGTCACGACAGTCTTTTAATAAGGAATCAGGTTAATTAAAGGTGTATGTGGTGGCGTAATGCTACGTCATTAAACAGACAGGGTTATATGGAAGACGAACAAGTGACTTACATGTCTTCATTTTTTTATGTTACATATATTGTTGGTCGAAGTAGACAGGATATAAAATGTAGACTGGCAATGGCAAGGAAAACGTTTGTAAAGAAGAGAAATTTGTTAACATCGAGTATAGATGTAAGTGTCAGGAAGTCATTTTTGAAAGTAGTTGTATGGAGTGTAGCGATGTATGGAAGTGAAACATGGACGATAAACAGTCTGGAAAGGAAGAGAATAGAAGCTTTCGAAATGTGGTGCTACAGAAGAATGCTGAAGATTAGATGGGTAGATCACATAACTAATGAGGAGGTATTGAATAGGATTTGGGAGAGGAGAAGTTTGTGGCACAACTTGACAAAAGGAAGGGGCCGGTTGGTAGGGGATATTCTGAGGCATCAAGGGATCACCAACTTTGTATTGGAGGGCAGCGTGGAGGGTAAAAATTGTAGAGGGAGAACAAGACATGAATACACTAAACAGATTCATAAGGATGTAGGTTCCAGTAGGTTCTGGGAGATGAAGAAGCTTGCACAGGATAGAGTACCATGGAGAGCTGCATCAAACCAGTCTCAGGACTGAAGACAACAACAACAACAACGTTAATCTTATAGTCTCATAGGACGGAGACACACATGGATGGGTAAAATTCTCAGAAAACCAAAATACGGAATACGTATTTTACGTATCTGATACAGTTATAGGGCAGCGATGAAAACATTTTTTCCCCCTTGATGGTACTATATCTTTGCTAACTCTTCAACTTCACATCTAGTCTCGGTTAAGGTTCCTGTGTAACGTCAAACGCTGACACACCGATCAAGAACTTTAGCTCAGAGAGGGCCGTAAAGAAGTAGCCAGCCAGTAATATACTGGCCGAGCCCTCTCTAGGAGACGCCGAGACAGCAGCGGCCTCTAGGCGAAGAGAACATAGCGTCGCACCGCCTGGCCGCGGCCCAGTTGAAGACTAGCCGTTTACGAGATCTAAAGCAGCGACTTAGGAATGTATTGTTTCACTTGCATTAGGAGTTGTGTATATTGAGGAGATTTCCTTATTTTGTCTGTCGTCCACTTCTTGCGATACACCGTTGTAAATTCTCAGAGTACTGACATTTATCTTACTGTAGTAAAAAAAAAATCATTAATACGATTCGTTGAATTGTTGTCTAGCGATCCGAGAAAGCAGGTTTCCTAGGCATCTCATATTCGACGAGTATGCAGGACACAACAGGTAATTTAGCAGGTTCAAGTAGAAAATGCATCGAAAGAACGCCTCATCCAAGTTCTACAGGTAAGCTACGCATCTGATGAAGTTATAGCCGGCCGGAGTGGCTGAGCGGTTCTAGGCGCTACAGTCTGGAACTGCGCCACCGCTAGTCATAGGTTCGAATACTGCCTCGGGAATGGATGTGTGTGATGTCCTTAGGTTAGTTAGGTTTAATTAGTTCTAAGTTCTAGGCGACTGATGACCTCAGAAATTAAGTCCCATAGTGCTCAGAGCCATTTTAAGTGATGGAAGCTATAACATGGAAACATCTAGCCCTAGCGAACGTCATGCGATATTCACGTCCGTAATGAAGCAGAAATACCGTTTCCGTAACAGACTGTATAAGTCATTTTAAGAAGAACATAATTCATATCAGTGGCAGCAGCCATGAAAGACGAGTATATGCAACGTAGCGCGATTCCGCTACTGGTATATAAACACTGACATATACGCCAGCGATCAGTGTGGCGTTAGTGTCTTTCCTCGGTGCGTGCGGCAAATACGGTAACGCCAACTATGGCGAAATCATTACCAAGTGCGTCTTAACAGGGCCAATGCGCAGTTATTTTCTTGGCTGCCGAAGGACAAACACTGGTAGACATTCAGCGGAGAATGAACTATGAGTACGGGCATTTAAAGTTCTTATTTTTATCCTCTCTATTATTTAATGAGCGTTTTATTAATGTGACTGCGTATTATTATTAATTGATTTTTATTTATGGTTTGGTTTAGTGATTCCTTTTCACTGTTTGCTCCTTTTATTTAAGTTGAGTCCTTTTAATTATGTTTGCGGTGGTTATGAAGTCTATACTGCTTACTGTTCACCGTTAAGTTAAAAAATACGGCAATACCATGTGCGGCAAGGAGAGCGTTTCTGAAAAAGAGAAAGTTGTTAACATCGAGTATAGATTTAAGCGCCAGGAAGTCGTTTCTGGAAGTAATTGTATGGAGTGTAGCTATGTATGGAAGTAAAACATGGACGATAAATAGTTTGGACAAGAAGAGAATAGAAGCTTTCGAAATGTGGTGCTACAAAAGAACGCTGAAGATTAGATGGGTAGATCACATAACTAATGAGGAGGTATGGAATAGAATTGGGGAGAAGAGGAGTTTGTGGCACAACTTGACAAGAAGGGACCGGTTGGCAGGACGTGTTCTGAGGCAACAAGGGATCATAAATTCAGCATTGGAGGACAGCGTGGAGGGTAAAAATCGTAGAGGGAGACCAAGAGATGAATACACTAAGCGGATTCAGAAGGATGTGGGTTGCAGTAAGTACTGGGAGATGATGAAGCTTGCACAGGATAGAGTAGCATGGAGAGCTGCATCAAACCAGTCTCAGGACTGAAGACCACAACAACAACAACAACAACATGGGCGTTTCGCAGCAGCAGATCTCAGTGAGTTTCCTTGCTGGAACTACTCCACCTGAAATCGCTAAAGATAATTAATCGCTCTACGGAAATGTAACGGCACAGCAGAGTGCTAAGCTGTGTCATGTGTATGGAATGTGGCGTCCAACTTACTTCATGAAATTATTTAGGTCTTAGGAGAAATATTCTTGACGAATCCCAAAACCGTGTAAAACTGCAGGTTCGCTCCATCAAACCACACAACACTTCCGAACGACTTGCGTCTTTATAATCACTGAATATTTCTTTTTAATTTATTAAGGGTTATGAACTCTACACACCTGATACTCCTTTTGTGCTTTTATATGTGTTTATTTTCTTCAATGCCATAAAACATAGATTACTGCCTTAATGGCGGCTTCCAATAATCTCCTCTCAATTCGACATAGAACATCTCTCATCCAATGTCCAACATGGAATAATTATCTCTTTGCCGTAGCTTAATACAGTCTGTATATCTTTGTTATCGAGTTCGCACGGAGATGCTTAAATTCAACAGAGTATTTATATCTCGCGCAGCTATTTTACATTTATCGTCATATTAATAGCCCGTCGCACTTAATGTACTGGTTTTGGCATCACAAAACGTTACAGGCTGTATGACTCTCGAAAACCATCGTTGTGGAACGGGTGATGATGCTTCATGGTAACACAAATGTCCTAACGCAGAAGTGCACCCGCCCCACAGTCCTGATCTCCTCCCAAGCGGTTATCATATCTTCAGTTCCTTAAAAAATGTCTTGAAGGGTCAATGATTCATGTCAGACGATAATGTTGAGCTTGACTTCACGCAGTTAGGACACGGTGTTTTGCGAAACGGATATCCTCAAGATGGCGCGCTCGTGGATGATTGCCTCAATGCTCAAGGCGATTTTGCTTCATGGCATACCGATTCTGGACTTAAGAGCCTTCGAGAGGAAACTGTTTGATCTCTCCCCCCCCCCCCCCCCCCCCTTACACAATACACTGAAGTGCGTGTGATAATTCTTACGCTATTGTAGCCACTCATTATCGAGCAGAAGGCCGTTTTACAACATTTATTTACATTGATCACATTACCTCATTTAAAATGGGCAGGGGTGAGTTGTCCTTTGACGTCGACGACACGACGGACCATACGAGATCGAGCTCCTCGGCTAGGGTATGCACGTGCGAGAAGCGTGAGTAAAGTCGTTAGGTATATGAGTTAGCGGCGGATAATTGCCCTACTCTTGTCTGCAGAATGATTTAGGTCACTAAAATTGATAACAGTCTCGTAAAATCTGGACCACACTATCTTGACGCTACTTATAGTTACAAATCCAGCGTTTTATCGCCATGTTGTTTTTATGAATTACATGGGGCGTATTCATAGGAAGAACAACAAATGTTGTGATCATATTCGTTTTACACACGTCCTCCATTTCGGTTCTTGACAGTCGCAACCTTCCTTCCAGGGCCAGAGTATTACCTTGCGGTTCCTGAACACGTTGTCTTTGGTTACCTTGTGGTCGGCGTTCCGAGTTGAGACAGCTGAAGGCTGTGTTACGTCAATGTACCAGCCACTACACTTATGACTTCAGCCTCTTAGCAAGTGCTAGTTAGCACTAAGTGGCTTGAAATTGACGCAGTAGTCAAAGATGACGCTGCATCTTTCTGCTTCATTTAGAATCTCAAGGTCGCTATCCTCTCGATAAATGCATTTTAAAAAACGCATTTACAGGTGACGAAATATTTCTGGATTTATTCCACATCATTAAGAGAGGAAAGGTTAAATGGTTGCTACATTAACTGCAAAGGATTGTAAAATTACTTAGAGAAACTAAGTGATCGCTTGCTACTACCGTTAGCTCTCGTACTTCGCGGGTATTTGCTCACTTAAAGATTACGGCTGCAGCCTGAATAGTCTTGGATCTGGTTTGGTAGTTAAAATCGTGCACTTAAGAATGTAAGATTCAAACTATATAAACTTGTGCTGATTTAAATCGTTCATAATACATGAAAAACAATGGCTTGCATTCAATTATTGTGCAAGGCAATGCTACAGCAGGTGCCCTGGATCAGAGGTGGAGGGGGCGTGGGATGAATTTTAGTTATGGAAAGCTTGAATATAATTAAGTGCAAAAATGAACACTTATTGACTTTGATAACTAAAAACACTTGGGAACATAATAAAATGTGACAACTGCTGGTGTCTAATATACGCTGATGAGCCAAAACATTATGACCACTGCCCACGGCGGGGTTGAATACCTCCTGGTAGTGTTGTGGGCAAGTAAGAAAAGAATGCAACCGGAAGAGAGACAAATGGGCAGTCATTATAGAGTAGATACGGGCCGCAAGTGCGGAAATCCACTGATATATGCGGTTGTGACAGAGAGCACATTGTTATGGCGCTGCGGCTGGAAACGAAGATCTCTGAAACGGTGAAGCGGGTCGCCAGTCGGCGTACTCCCGTCGTGAGCAACTATGGAAAGTGGCTGAAGGATGGTGAAATAACGAATAGGCCGTATGGTACTGGACGACCACGTCTCATCACAAAACGTAGAGGTCGGAGGATCCACCACTGTGTAATGGAGGATAGGCAGCGATCTGAGGCAGATCTGACGACTGAGTACAATGCTGGTGCAGGCGTAAGTGTTTCGGAACACACCGTTCAAAGGACATTGTTTAACATGGAGCTCCACATCACTCGACCCCTACATACTGACCCAACGACAAAGTCAGTTATAATTGCAAGGGGCACAGCAGCACTGAGTTTTCACCGTGGCTCAATAGAAATGTCGAATGAATCGCATTTCCTGACACACCAGGTCAATGGCTGAGTACTTACACGCCGTCACCTAGGCGAATGGCTGCACGAAACATGCACCGCGTGTTGGGCTACCACGGGACCTACATCTAGATCGATACTCCGCAAGCCACCGTACGGTGCATGGCGGAGGGCACCCTGTACCACCACTAGTCATTTCCTTCCCTGTTCCACTCTCAAATAGACCGGGGGAGGAACGGCTGCCTACGTGTCTTCGTATGAGCCCTAATTTCTCGTATCTTATCTTCCTGTTCCTTCTCATTTAGCTTCATACGCCGATTCTCTAAATTTTCTTAATATTGTTTCTCGAAAAAAACGTCGCCTTCTCTCCAGGGATTCCCATCTCTGATCCCGAAGCGTCTCAGTACACTTGCGTTTTGTTCGAACTTACCGATAATAAATCTAGCAGCCCGCCTCTAAACTGCTTCAATGTCCTCCTTCAATCCGACCAAACACGAGCTGTATTCAAGAATAGGTCGCATCAGCGTCCTATATGCAGTCTCCTTTACAGATGAAGCACACTTTCCTAAAATTCTCCCAATAAACCGAAAGCGACCATTCGCCTTCCCTACCACTGTCCTCACATGCTCGCTCCATTTCTCATCGCTTCAAGTTTTGGAAACAAATGAGAGTCGAATGCGGCTAAGTCGGGACTGTGTGAAGGATGACCAATGACCGTGAACCCAAAGCCCCGGGTTGTTGCAAATGTCGGAGCCCTCGTGTGTGATCGGGCATTGTTATGCTGAAGAAGAGCATGCTCGAATCCGGGCGTCGACTACAGCACGCTGTTACTCACTCACCGAAATAGTTACGTTATACTTAGACACCGACATTACATACATACGTACAATGAACGAAGATTCTGGAGGACGACGGTAGAAACCCGCATCCGGCCGTCCTGATTTACGTTTCCCGTGATTTACCTAAATCGCTTGAGACAAATGCCATGATGTTTCCTTTTAAACGGCACTGCTGACTTCCTTCCCCATCCTTTTCCACTCCGATGGATTTTGGATTGGATTGTTTTGGGGGAGGAGACCGGACAGCGAGGTCATCGGTCTCATCGGATTAGGGTTAGGGAAGGAACTCGACCGTGCCCTTTCAAAGGAACCATCGCGGCATTTGCCTGGAGCGATGTAGGGAAATCACGGAAAACCTAAATCAGGATGGTCGGACGCGACATTGAACCGTCGTCCTCCTGAATGCGAGTCCAGTGTGCTAGCCACTGCGCCACCTCGCTCGGTGGGACCGATGACCCTGCTGTTTGGTCCCCTCCACAAATCAAACCAAGAACCAACTGGACGAAGAACAGTAGATGCTCATTGTTAGGGCTTTCTGTCTGGAATGGTCATTTTTTGTTTGAACTTAAATGACGCTGATAATGATTCGCAACGGCTGAAATTTACACTAACACTGTGATATGAGACAGTATAATTATTCTCTGGTAATACTAGCAATTTGGCTCATTTAAGTTGTGTGTGTTGCAGTCTTCTTCTGGAAAACATTTTATTTGCCAAGATCGCAAGATAGCTCACAACGATTACTAGTTTCGATCTATTAAATGGCCATCTTCAAAAATTTGTGGTAAGATCTGCTTAGGTCATCAGTCCCTAAGCTTACACACTACTTAATGTAACTTTAACTTACGGCAAGGACAAGGACAACGCACACTCCCATCCCCCAGGGAGGATTCGAACCTCCGACGTTGGAGGGCGGGGGGGGGGGGGGGGGAAGCCGCGCGCACCGTGACATCTCACCGCGCCGCGCGGCGGCCATCTTCACATCACAATGATCAGTTATTAAATCAAGACGCTTTGTCACTATCATGTTTAAATTACGTCTCTAAAATAGTGATTACAATGTATATACGCTATTGTAACTACAATATTAGAGTAAGAATTGTAAACAGGATAGTGACAAAGCGTCTCTCTTTAATAATCAATGCAGACATTGCTTTCTGTTGTGTTATCTGAAGATGCCCATTTAACTGGTCGAAACTAGTTTCCTCTGTTGTTGTCTCGGTAAATAAAACGTTTTTTTTTTTTTTTTCAAAAGAAGACTGCAATACTTTACTTAAGATCGCCTACTGCAAACTGACAACGTCAAATAATTATGGTAGTCAGCGTAGTGAGAAAGCAATAATGTTTACAACATGTTTATTTCAAGAATCGATTAGGTAATAAAGAGGAGAGAAGTGGGTGGGAGACGACATTTTGACATTAAGAATACATGTAAAACACTCAGTAGCATGAACTGTTCTTTCCTGTCATCAGATGTGCCACAAGTCGTTGCCCGTCCTCCTCTGTACAAGAACGAGCAAGCCTCTGACCTCCACGTTGCGTGATGCAGCCTCCATGTTGCGTGATGCAGCGTGGGCACCAAACAGATTGTCGCCTACGCGTAATTTCAGCGTCCTTCAACCACTTTCCACAAATGCTCACGACACCAGCATGCCAACAGCCGGCCAACTTCGCAGTTTCCGAAATGCTTATTCCCAGCGCAGGGCCATAATCCGCCTTTTGTCGAAGTCGCTCGTCAGTGTACTTCCCCCATTTGGGCCCTGAATTGTCGGTACACTGATTCTCTACACGTTTCTGCTCCACACAGGGCCTATATACTTTCCTTGCCACTCCAGTGCCCACAGCGCCATCAGGCGGTATCCAGTATCGCGGTGGAAAGTTGTCGTACTGTTTAGGTTGATCAGTGAAAACGTTAATTTCAGGATAAATATTAGGTTGGCGAGTAAGCGCGGAGCTTTCCCGTTTTTCATGCTGGTATTCCGCTAGTTATGGATTTATTTATTGATTGTAATTTTTTATTTCTACTTCGCTACTGCTATATGACATTTTTTCATTTGGAGATAGTCAATGAAGCTGTGAAGTGCCATTTACATTTCTTCATTTGGAGATAGTGAGTGGACTTGTGAAGTGCCAAGTGGAGAAACTAACATTTCCGACATAGTCTTCTGTATGAGTTCAATAATGGGGTGACACCATTGGAGGCAGCCAGAAACATTTGCACCTTGGATGGGGATAATGCCATTGGGCAGACCACGGTAAGAAAATGGTTTTCTCGCTTTAAGGAGGGTCGTTTTGACACTAGTGACTCTCCACGGTCAGTGAAACCTTCGGGATTTGTAGGAGATTGTTTAAAAGCATTAATCACTCATAGTTCGCATATCGAATGTTTGTAAAGAAAATTTTCAGTGTTTCTCTTCAAAATGCAATATGTATGACATCTGTACAATGTTTGGATCTTGTGCAATAAATAATTGAAAGTATTCCCGAACTTTATGTACACCCTGTATAATGATCGACGTCAGTGTACGCGTGAACATCGTGCGGCATTTTGTATGCAATGAGGACTGGCCAAAAACCGCATGTATGGGTACCGCACGCTCTAAGCCAGAATCACAAGAGGGTTCGTGAACACCAATCGTTCCTATCCTGTAACATTACTGGCGACGAGACATTGTGTCTTTATGCTAACATACGAAAAAGAAAGGAAAGGAATGGTTGACACCGAACAAAGCAGCAACTCCCCTACAAAGACCTACGCGCGTCCACAAAAGAATGTAATGCACCTTATGGAACAGCCACGGTGTGGTGTACTATGATTTGCGACCCCGGTGTGTAACCATTACTGTTGACATCTCTTGTCAACACCTGGACGTCCTGCAGACGTAATCCAATAACAACGACCAGGAAGACTGCGTTATTATCGATGACTAAAGTCTGTGCTGTGCTGTGTGTGTGTGTCTGTTCTATTAATTAAACTTGTGGGAAAACGCAACGAAGCTAGGCCACAACCCAACAGCAACGTATGAACACTGTTGCGTGCTGCACATGGCGTGTCAACACACCAAGGAGCACGTAGCCTATTCTATTGGCTTATTTTGTGTGCGACTTGTTTAATACAGAAGTACCAAAGGAAGTAAAGACTTTGACGTACTGTCGTTGACGATGTCATTAGAAACGGAAGAGAAGCAGGGAGTGGACAAGTTCGGGGGAGAAAATCGCCCGTTTGCTTTTAAAGCGCACCATTCCGGCATTCGGCTCAGAAGGTTTACATGTGCCGTAGAAAAACCGATATGGACTACCGGAATTTGGTCTGAGTAACGCTCCTTGAAAGATGTTCATATTAGGAGAAATGGTTACTGAAGATAAATAACAGCTTGTTTAGTATTTGACCGTTTCAAAAATGGTTCAAATGGCTCTCAGCCCTATGGGACTTAACTTCTGAGGTCATCAGTCCCCTTGATTTAGAACGACTTAAACCTAACTAACCTAAGGACATCACACACATCCATGCCCGAGGCAGGATTCGAACCTGCGACCGTAGCGGCCGCCCGGTTCCAGACTGAAGCGCCTAGAACCGCTGTGCCACACCGGCCGGCATTTCACAGTTTATCTGGAAGGTTTACCTCTATGAGCACCTTTGGCTACCAATCGTTGTAGTATTGACTAGAGTTCGGGATGGCGAAGGAGTCTGAATCATCAGCCTGCCAGAGGGGAGAGAGAACATTCTGTCATGGCAGAGTGACGAGGTGGGATGCCGGGCGTGCCGCACTGAAAACTGAGATGCTCCCTGATGTTCAATCGACGACAGAGCATGATTAGAGACGACTTTATAGAAATACGATTCACTTGGGAAAAGATAATTTGCATCAGCCTTATTTGCTGCAAGCGCTAACCGCGAAGTATTGCACTGTAAAGATTTCAATGGTTGGTATCCAGAGTGAATTATCAGTTTTGTCTTCAGTGTTCTGGTTAGTTTCCTCCATCCATTGTTAAAGTACTTGAATGAGAAAGGCAAGGAGTAAATATTATGTAATTTAAAGATTGTGGACAAATTTTCATAGTATGTGAGTCTCAAGGAAAGGACATTATTTCTATTAGTACGAGTCATTTCTGTATCATTAAAATATTCAATATAATTTCAAAATGCCTTCCTATTCATTTACTAATATTTCACGAAGCTTTACCCCCACTCGGAGATGAAAATTAGATTTGGTAAAACGTGCGTTGTCACGCTATGAAATATTGCGTGTACAGTGAATCATGTCTTTTTTTAAAAAACTTCAGTTTGTTGATGCGGCCTGATAAATGAGTGAGGTAAGTCACTTTGCTGCGCAGTGATTTATTGCAGGTACATACAGTTCAGCACTTCGCAGTTTTGCAGTGGGCAAAAGAGTGGAACCGAATTAACTCTTGCAAAGGTAGGACTATTGCAGGACCTACATGAACCTTTGGGGAGAAAATTAAGAATGGTTTTCATTTACAAAATTTTATAAAAATTCAGTAGCCACTTTTTTTTTTTTTTCAAACAGGGCACATTTTTGTTACGCAACAGTTAGCCACTGTGTATGATTGTGTCAGCCGGCCGGAGTGGCCGGGCGGTTCTAGGCGCTACAGTCTGGAACCGAGCGACCGCTACGAGGCAGGTTCGAATCCTGCCTAGGGCATGGATGTGTGTGATGTCCTTAGGTTAGTTAGGTTTAATTAGTTCTTAGTTCTAGGCGACTGATGACCTCAGAAGTTAAGTCGCATACTGCTCAGAGCCATTTGAACCATTTGATTGTCTCAAATGAAAGCTATTGTGACTGTTACTGATAACCATTCTTTGTTTTCAAATTCATTTACAAGGAGTCAGATCAGCTTAGTTTAATTGGCATCACGTACATCGAAAGAAATTTGCGCAGTTACGTTCGTGTTCAAGGCGATTCTGGATCAGAATCCGTTATCGGAATCTTAATAGCCCTCTGTTTCATATTACTAGCCAGAGATTTTGCCGCACGCAATTTCCAGTTAATACGTTTCTGCCTGTATTAGTTTGATCATTCCGAATGCTATCATCATGATTTCGGCTCCTCGCTCAACGTCAACAAACAATTCAACTGCAGAGTCTGGTCACTCGTCCACATATTCCTACGGGCTCTGAAATTTCTGTCAACGACCGTCGCTCTGATAGAGAATGTTAATCATCTTGATGTGGTTTCTCCCTCCTATTTAAGGTTTCCCATCTTCGACTTGGAAACGCAGCAAGTGAGAGCGGAAGATACATTTAATACGATTATCAAACGGCAGTGTTATTAGATTAATGTCAGACGTACGGTGAACGAGGAATACGGACTAACGCGTAAATCTCCAAGCAATGTGAAGTATAGGAATGACTCAAGCGCTTCTTTTAGATACGTAGCACGAACGTAAGAGTTCTCTTATTTTAGTTTTTACAATGACAAACGTGTGACCGCTCAATGTGTGCTGTAAGCAGTCCGAATTGAGCGACAGAAATAAAATGAGGCACTTTTAGGGCATGAAAGGGAGGGTATGGTTGAGAAGGGAGTGAGACGGGCTTGTAACCTGTCCCTTGTGTTATTCAATCCATACACACAACAAGCATTAAAAGAAGCCGAAGAAGAATTTGGAGTAGAAATTAAAGACCAACTAGGGGAGAAGAAATTAAAACTTTGAGGTTTGTCGATGACATAATAATTCTGTCAGAGACAGTAAAGGACTTGGATGAGCAGTTGAAAGGAATGGACAGTGTCTTGAAAGGAGGATATAAGATGAACATCCACAAAAGCAAAACGAAGATACTGGAATGTAGTCCAATTCAATCAGGTGATGCTAAAGGAACTGAATTAGAAAACGAGACACTTAAAGTAGTAGAGGAATTTTGCTATTTGGGCCGAAGTAGAGAGGGTATAAAATGTAGCCTGGCAATGGCAAGAAAAGCATTTCTGAAGAAGAGACATTTATTAATATAGATTTAGGTTTTAGGAAGCCTTGTATGTCGTTATGTCTGGAGTGTATGGAAGTAAAACGTGGACGATAAACAATTTAGACAAAAATAGAATAGAAGCTTTCTAAGTGTGGTGTTACAGAAGAATGATGAAATTTAGATGGGTCGATCACTATTTGAGGAGGTACTGGCTCTGAGCACTATGGGACTCAACTGCTGAGGTCATAAGTCCCCTAGAACTTAGAACTACTTAAACCTAACTAACCTAAGGACAACACACACATCCATGCCCGAGGCAGGATTCGAACCTGCGACCGTAGCGGTCGCACGGTTCCAGACTGTAGCGCCAGAACCGCTCGGCCACCAGCGGCCGGCGAGGAGGTACTGAATAGAACTGGGGAGACAAGAAACTTGTGGGAAAACTTGACCAAAAGAAGGGGTCGGTTGGCAGGACACATTCTGAGACACGACGGGATCACAAATTTATTATTGGAGGGAAGTGTAGGTGGTAAAAGTCGTAGTGGGATACTAATAGAAGAATACAGGAAGCAGATTGAGAAGGATATAGGCTGCAATAGTTACTTGAAAATGAAGAGGCTTGCACAGGATAAAGTAGCATGGTGAACTCCATCAAACCAGTCTTCGGACTGAAGGCCACACAACATCTCTCACTATTTGCAACGTATCGTTAATGGCTGCTTAATAAAAGCATTTTACTCAGGTAGTGGTCCGTTTTAAATTTACTAGGTGGATATGTTTGAAAGCTTCATCTGTGGCTAAACAGTTGTAGCTGAGAAGCCAAAAGCCAGTGGTGTAAATTGCCTAAGAGGATTAGCGTTTCTTTCAGCCGCTCTCACTCCTTCCAGGTGATGAACAACTCCATTTTGTCGGACAGTGTTACGTGATCTAGGAAAATTTTTTGATGGGCACAACTGCGCCCGAGAGCGAGAGGAATGCCACGACTGAAGGCCGTTGCACAGCTTGACGTCAGAAAGTTGTTCCATGACGTCAATGGAGCGCTGCAGTCATGAACTGTGCGGCTGGTCCCGGCGGAGGTTCGAGTCCTCCCTCGGGCATGGATGTGTGTGTTTGTCCTTACGGTAATTTAGGTTAAGTAGTGTGTCAGCTTAGGGACTGATGACCTTAGTAGTTAAGTCCCATAAGATTTCACACACATTTGAACATTTGACGTCAATGGAAAGTTTTCGAATGTGAATGTTTTGGACCACTGGCAACCGAATCTCATGCTAGGAGGCAGCACTAAGTACGGAGATACCAAAGGAAAACCGACGTGTAGTAGCAGCATGTGCAGAACCAAATCATTTGCAACTGGAGTGTTGGTTCGAGTACAGTTTTGAAATAAGACAAGAATGGAATCTTAAGTTGGATTCAGAAGCTGAAGTGTTTATCTGTAGACCAAGGGGGTGGAGATCCATAGTTGAGCAGTGAGTCGTGTTTGAGACTAATGGCTAGAACCTTGTGCATCGCAGTTTATTAAGATACACAGAAACGCAGCGTTTGCCGCAGGAGTCGGCAGTGATATCTTATAACTGCTACAACAAAAGAGATTTTTTTTAATTTGTGGTATCGTTTCCGGCACAGCTGCTCCCCAGCATTTTACATCTGAAGAAATCATAATTCAGGCGAAACTGGTTATCAGAGCTTTGTTGCCGTAATTATTTGAATATGTTTGAAGGAGTGTAGGCCCAGACAGAAAAAACTCTGTCATCCTCGTCAGAACCTATAATGACAACTCATAAAGAAAACTGGAGTATTTGTTAAGTAATGGAGTTCAGTTTTTATGCGGCTTTAATCTGATTTATTCACTGAAAAAGTTAGTGAATACGTTGTGATAAAAAATATTTGTGAGAGATTGCGATCCCGGTCTCCTGCTTATCGCCTTACCCATTATGCTCTCAAAGCATAAACCTGACCTCGACTTACATTTAATAACTATTTAATAGCGAAAAGACAATATTTGATTTGCTTGGTAGAATTCTGGTAATTATGTAATTAGCGACATTTAATTCAGCAGTCTGTTACTCTTGTCGAGTCTAACTTGACGACGTTCATTAAATGTAGACTAAGATTATTAAATTGCAGTTCATTAACCGTGTGTTATAGGTCTGTTTAAGGTCCCATAGTGGATCGCGAAAAAAAAAGAATTAAAGAAACAGATCTTTTTTGAACCGCTCCGGTCGCAGGTTCGAATCCTGCCTCTGGCATGGATGTGTGTGACGTCCTTAGGTTAGTTAGGTTCAAGTAGTTTTAAGGACTGACGACCTCAGACGTTTAGTACCATAGTGCTTAGAGGCATTTGAAGACAGTCGCCGTAGAATTCAATGTGCTCCACCCCGCCGCACCTGGTGTTTCTTGTGATGCTGGGACTTGACAAAGAATTCTGCGGAGCACTTCAGACAGACTGGTGACTACCATGAAACGTAGCGCTTACCATGGAGTAACAATCACTGGCCTGCATAAGGAGAAAATTTATTTTTGGTGTAACGACTTTAACGGAGAGAATTCTTTCATATATAAAGCCAGACCGCAAGCAGGTTCTAAACTGTGATCATATCTCACGGATTCCAACTGTCTGAACTATATCGAATGGTAATTATCTTTGTAGGTTTTGTTGAAGAAAAATATTTTATCTTGTTAAATATCTTTGATTTATTCACAGAAAACAATTTATTAAGTAACTAAACACAAGTAGTAGTTCTCGTTACATACAATGAATCAGAGATAACCGATCATCTCAGAGTAAAGCAGCACTCCTGAGCGTTTATTATTGTTATCGCTGCTCCCAACTAACACACAGCTGGAAAAAACTTTCATTTACAATTTTTGGGCGAAAGACGCCTTAACTAAATAAAAAATACATTGTCTCTCAGGTCTGTGACGTGTGTCAATACCGTTTCATGTCAGTACGTTTTAACTTATGACAAATTAATACTAGCACACTGAGTCATTAGTATTTGATCCTTTATACACTGTCGCTGCTATTACCTAATAATACAACCAGCCGTTCTCCCGCAATGTACACGAGAAAATCTTCAGTGGATGGGATAAGAGTGGAATTGTAGCTTACAGCGAGGGATGTTAATCTCTGCGGGATTATTGAAAACATCGAAACACTAAGGCAAATTGAGACGGCGTAGTTAGCCAGATCGACCGCTCGCTATCTGCAGGAGATATGGGTTCGAATCCCTGTTTGGGAAAAATCTTAACTAGCCATGACATGTTGATTACCGTGCAGGCTCAGCTTGTTTGACCCTATTTATATTTGAAAAATGTTTTATGTCTGTTCTCCGTAAATGTGACGACTGTGATTTAAACTATTGGACCGACAGGTGGATATTGAAAATCATGTTAAAATTCGAGACAGCGTACACGAGTTCATCTCGACATTCTGATAATTTTTCTATGCGTGTAGAAGTACTGTGCCAATTGCAGTGAGTGTACGATTAATGACGTTTCGGAAATAAAAAGACGACACTCATTTATTATAAGAACTCCTTTGGTCTACCGTGACTCGTTCAGTCTAACTATTGCTCGTGTGACGCTCCGCTTTAATACAGCAGATACATCGCTGCATTGTGCCCACGTCGTATTTTACCATGGGTGAAAAACGTTAATGTGCGGCTCATCTGAGACGCTGGATGTTTCGTCAACACCCGAGTGAGTTGTCGTAGCTTATCTTCAACATACTTTCTTAGTAAACGAGAAGTTTAATATTCACGTAATTTTGTGTTTCTGGTTATTGCCAAGTCTACAATTTCTCCATATATTGATTAAAAATACTTTTTTGTTAATGTTAGGTGTTGCAGGACCAGATCACCACTCAAGGTTCTTTACAAGCTCCCTTGAGAAACAGGTGAATCATTTTTTACAGGACGTCATATTTGCCGTTGACTGTTGCAGTTATTTGTTTCACAAGTGCCATTTCGGCCTTAAGGCCATTATCAAGTGGTAATGCGAAACATTTTGCTTAAACAAGTGACAACCTTTAAAATCTAACGGCATATGCACATCCCGTCGCCAGAATTGAGCCTTTTATCTGTAAGAATTGTGGTCCACGGTGCGCCTTAAAGCCTTATGGAGGCACCGTTTGGTTCATGGGTGGTTCCCGAGATAATTCGAAAAAAAAAGTGTTTTTCACCGACGAACATTTTTTTGGGTACCAGAATCAAGCCGCGGAGTCCAGTATGGCAGTGCACAGAAAATGGCTGAAATTTTTGCGGTACATTCCTAAGATACCGATCTCAAACAAACTTGAAAATTTACTTGACAACTTTCTCTCTTTCTGGGACACAGAGGTTCAAAGTTGCCCTACTGGTGCAAGTAAAATATCCAGACCAGAACAGGTGAGAGGCGAAAACGTAGATTGTAAAGTGACGTAGCACAGAGAAATATGCCGTAAAGTGTCTCTATTACCATCAGATGAGTTCTGGAACTGAACCACCTGCAAAAATCTTGTGGTCGTAAAATACAGTCTGACGCGTAAAATTAGTGTTGCATTATTTCAGTTTCGGATAAGTAAACTATCAATATTTTTTTGCCCGACAAAATTCTTTTCATATGAGCGAAATGCCCTGCTGTAGGAGGGAAAGAAGGGAACAAGCGAAACAATGCTTCTTTCGGAGCACAGAAGGGAAGAATAAGTTGTATTTAAAAAAATAAATAAAAAACTGATTGAAAAGTGGGGTACCAGCTGCCACATCACCTTAAAAATTTTCCCAGGCATTTTGGCGTGTGAGCATCTGGGGCAGAGACAGAAAAGTAGTAAATGAAGATAGTAGACAGTGGCTGTGGTACAGAAAGAGCGAAGGAAACAATGACAGTGGGAGAGGAAGAGAAGAGAAAGTGAATGTGGGTGAGAGCCAGTGATAATGAGAATGTCTAAGACAATGACAACGAGAAAGAGATAGTTATAGTGAGAAGAGACAGCAGCAGTGGGAAGCAATGAATGAGATAGTAGCAGTAAGAGAGGGAGGCACTTACAACGACGGACTAATGAGCGTGAGCGAATTACGGTTGGGAGAATATGTGAAATTGAGAAGTGACTTGTATTTCAAAAAGAGCGAGAATATGTGTGCATGCCAAAATTTTTGGGAAAATTGTTAAAGGTGCTGAGGGAGCTAAATTTTTGATGAAACTGTCCTGTCATTTACCAGACGATATTTACGAAGATCACGGAAAAGGCAAAGCGCACTCTGATCTGTAAACGGTCATACTGCGTATCAGCGCATAGAGCACTAGACGCCTCGCTTTTTTCAGCTCTACGTCAGCATCAAGCGCATCAGGTTTTCCGCGTCTTTCCGTGCTGTCCCTTGCAAACAGCGATTCGTCGGGTTCCGGGAGCGGAGTCTACTGGGCGATACGTAACGTAGTTCGCCGCGCTGACGGCTCCACGACAGAAGGTTCGTCATGAGGCAGTCCCTTCACGCCGACATGCTGCTGCAGACACTGTGAAATCAGAGCTGCACACTGATAAGAATTATCGCCACGTGTTGACTCAATGTCCATTCCCCTGTGACGAAATGATAACAAGGTTCCCAGTCCCTCGTTTTCTGCTGACTTGCTGCAAGGATTCTGCGCTAGTCAGCTGCAGTGTGCGACAATTGTATGTGCGAGTTCAGTGGACGCAAACATCTTTCTTACTCTTCGTGGTATTTCGTAAATACTTGCATATTCACTTTACGAACTGCAAAACGTGTTATGCTGTAGCAGGCTTGCAGTAAACGCAGGTCGCTTATGGAGTACTGTAGACCAGTGGTTTTTAACCAGGGAGTTATCGTCCCCTGGAGGCATTATCGCTTCTCAAGTGGACGGTGAAACGAATAACTGCCGTTCGAAGGCGTTGTAACAGAAGGGGAGGGGAGGGTGGAGGAGACGGGGGAAGATAATCTGTGCTTGATTTGAAGTCTGGTTTTCCAGTTACCAACAGTTAAAAATGTAGGTGAATTAATTTTCTAAATACTGACTCGATAATACATAACAGAATAGTCTAGTATCATTGATTAAAATGACATTTGAGTTTGAATTTGTTTAAAAACAAGACCCAAAAAATGAAAAAATACAACGTTGTAAAAATTAATACCGTAATTTCTACAAGTCGCTGTAATGTGAATAGGTGGTGAAGTGTTTTCTTCCTTTTTATTTTTTTTTCTTCAGTTCTCATTTAACTGATGTTCTTAATAATACTTTATAAGACGACAGTTTACTCACAAAAATGTGATGTCTTTAGCCGGCACGGTAGCTCAGCGTGTTCGGTCAGAGAGCCGGTTGGCCTCTGTAATAAAAAACTGAGTGGCAAGATCAACCACCGAACTTGAACAGGATGTCTTGCGACGTCCGCAACGACCAAACACAACGATCAATAATGAACAAAATGTAAAAAAAAGTGGTCAGCGTGACGGATTGCCGTCCTACGGGGCCGGGTTCTATTCCAGGCTGGGTCGGAGATTTTCTCCTCTCAGGGACTGGGTGTTGTGTTGTCTTCATCATCATTTCATCCCCATTCGGTGCACAGGTCGCCCAATGTGGGGTCGAATGTACTAAGACCTGCACCAAGGCGTCCATACTTGTCCCGCAAGGGGCCTTCCGGCCAATGACGCCAAACGCTCATTTCCATTTCAACTGCTTTTCCGTCGGAAGCTAGGAACCCCTGTGGTATTTTATCCAATGATTTCCCTTGTTGCATGTAACTTTTAATAGATAGAATTGTGTAAGTTTGATCGATCTCCGCCTTCGAACATCGACGCGTGCCACCCTTACACAAGCGCCTGACCCAGCGCCTGTCGTGAGAGCAATGATGTGGTGATGTAACTTCGAAGGGAATGTTTAAGTCAGTGTAACAGAAGTCCAAGTGAATGGCACCATACGTGGCTTGAGTGTTCATTGTCCATCAACAACGTGGGTACCTTCCATACCGCTACAGTTAATTCAGGTAAAGATTACGTATCTCATGAATAGTTAATTTTCGTAGCGTGTTTGAGAAATTTTGGTCGAAAAATCTCATAGGCACGGTGGTGGGGCGGGGAGGAGGGGGGGGGGCGGGGGAGGGGGAACGCCATCGTAGTTTACCTTGTAGTGGATGAGTTCCGACAACGTTTGATTTCGTAAGGGTTCTTTTTAGCAGCAGCGAAGTGTCAGAATTAAGACTGCTAACTGCATGTACTTTGGGGTACGTTGTGCCTATATTCGATGAAACACAGTGAAATCTGTGCCTTCCAGTCAGTGACAACTAGGGCATTTCGGAAGAATATCTTCTCAGAACGGCTAACAAAAAAAGGAAATGACCCCAATATTCGAAGCAATCTCCGAAAAACGGATTCATTTCCTGCCACTATGTTTTCTTTCTGAAAGTATATTTTCAAATGAAGCTACGAAGCCTACCAGATTCTGTTGTCACGTCTCATCAGTATCTGCGTCCAAGTTGATGCCACGTTCCTTGACTTCAGTACGGCATTTGATGTACATTGAAGCGACAAAGAAACTGGTGTAGGCATGCGTATTCCAATACAGAGATATGTAAACAGGCAGAATAAGGCGCTGCAGTCGGCATCGCCTATATAAGACAACTGTCTGGCGCAGTTGTTAAATCGGTTACTGCTGCTACAATAGCAGCTTATCAAGATTTAAGTGAGTTTGAACGTGGTGTTACAGTCGGCGCACGAGTGATAGGACACAGCATCTTCGAGGTAGCGATGAAGTGGGGATTTTCCCGTACGACCATTTTTACCGTGAATACCAGGCCTCCAATAAAACATCAACTCTCCGACATCACTGCGGTCGGAAAAAGATCCTGCAAGAAGGGGACCAACGACGACTGAAGAGAATCGTTCAACGTGACGGAAGTGCAACCCTTCGGCAGATTGCTGCAGACTTCAGTGCTGGGTCATAAACAAGCGTCAGCGTGCGAACCGTTCAACGAAACATCATCGTTATAGACTTTCGGAGTCGAAGGTCCACTCTTGTACCCTTGATGACTGCACGACACGAAGCTTTAAGCCTCTCCTGGGCCCGTGAACACCGACATTGGACTGTTGATGACTGGAAACATGTTGCCTAGTCGGACGAATTTCGTTTCAAATTGTATCGAGCGGATGGACGTGTACAGGTATGGAGTCAACCTCCAGAATCCATGGACCCTGCATGTCAGCAGGGGAGTGTTAAAGCTAGAGGATGCTCTGTAATGGTGTAGGGCGTGTGCAGTTGGAGTGATATGGGACCCCTGATGCGTCTAGGTACGACTCTGACAGGTGACACGAACGTAAGCATCCTGTCTGATCACCTGCATCTATTCATGTCCACTGTGCATTCCGACAGACCTGGGCAGTTCCAGCAGGACAATGCGACACCTCACAAATCCAGAATTTCTACAGAGTGGCTCCAGAAACACTCTTCTGAGTTTAAACACTTCCACTGGCTACCAAATTCCCCAAACATGAACATTATTGACCATATCTGGGACGCGTTGCAACGTGCTGTTCAGAAGAGATCTCCATCCCCTCTTACTCTTACGATTTATGGACAGCCCTGCAGGATTCACTGTGTCAGTTCCTTGCAGCACTACTTCAGACATTAGTCGAGTCCATGCCGCGACGCGTTGTAGCACTTCTGCGTGCTCGTGGGGCCCTACACGATAATAAGCAGGTGTACCATTTTCTTTGGCTCTTCAGTGTAGTTCCGCTCTCTCGTTTAGTGAAAATGATACGAGCTTAACGAGTATCGGACCAGATTTATTGCCTGGTTCAGGACCTCTTTGCATATAGACAAACACGTCGTTCTTAACGGAACGTAATCGACAGATGCAAAGGTAATTTCAATAGTACCCCAAGAAAGTGAGATAGGAACGTTACTGTTTACGATTACAGAGTGTCCCAGGAGAAATGGTCATTATTTAATGATTTGACATGATCGATCATTCGAAGTAAAAGAGGCTAATAAACATGGGCGCTAAAATGCATGCCTTATTAGTTATGAACACTATTTCATCTTCGCTACCATGATACACTTCTCTTGTACCGAACTTGTGCTCACAGCTTTTAAAGTATACGTTTTAGTCTCCACGTTTACTAAACTTTTTAGCCTGGAATGATCGTTCCTGTCATATGCCAGAGCAAAACGCCCTCCTTCTGGGACCCCCTTTTTTTAAGTAAGACTGTTTGTAGATGATGCAGTTTTCTTTAAGACTGTATAGCATCGCCAGAATATTTTAGCGGACCGCAGAAAGACCTGGAGATGGTTCACGACTCGTGTTATGACTCGCAGTTGACTCTCAGAGTAAATACATGTAACGTGTTGCGCGTAACAGGCGAAGGAATCTACTGTAGGATTCAACTATTGGTGACAGATCGCTTGAAACAGTAACTACGGTAAAATACCTACGAGTAACCGCCCGGAACAAACTAAAGTGGAATTGTCACATAAAAGAAATTGCAGGAAAAGCAGATACTAGGCTGAGATTCAAAGGAAGAATCTGAAGAAAATATATGGCTCTGAGTACTATGTGACTTAACTTCTGAGGTCATCAGTCGCCTAGAACTTAGAACTAATTAAACATAACTATCCCAAGGACATCACACACATCCATGCCCGAGGCAGGATTCGAACCTGCAACCGTAGCGGTCGCTCGGTTCTAGACTATAGCGCCTAGAACGGCACGGCCACTCCGGCTGGCCGAAGAAAATATAATTCATCCACGAAAGAAGTGGCTTACAAAACACTTTTCGGCTTGACTCTGGAGTACTGCTCATCAGTCTGGGACACTTAGCATGTCCAAGTAATAGGAAAGATATATAAGATCCAACGAAGGCGGGCGCGTTTCGCTGGCTCGAGAGCGTTACGGACGCGCGCAGTGAACTCCGGTCGCAGATGCTACAGGAGAGGCGTTGTACGACACGAAGAAGTTTACAATCGAAATTGCGAGAGAGTACTTCAAAGTAAGAGTCGAGGAACATTAAGTCCTCCTACATACGTCTTGTGAAATGACCATAACGAGAAAATCTAAGAAATTTTAACTTATAAGGGGGTTTACTGACAATCCTCCACACTCGCTATTCGCTAACGGAACAGGCAAGGGAGCAATAAATAGTGGTACCGTACAAGAAGAACCCTCCGCAAACTCAGTGTAAGGCGACTTTCTCTCCATGCTTTGGGAGGAGACAGAATGGACCAAAACAAGAACAAAATGTCCGTTAAACAAAGGCTCTAAAATTGATACCTTAAGAGCTATGAGTACTTTTTCATGTTCGCTACAGTGGAACACACATCCTCTGCTAAACACATGTTCATAGGTGCTGTTTGAGGCGCCCTCTAGTACCATGCAAGTAATTCCCTGATGTCTTAACAAATGTCTTATCATCCTGTCCGTTCTCCTTGTCAGTGTTTCCCAGTTACCCCTTTCCTCTTCGACGCTGCGCAGAACCTCTTCATTCCTTACCCTATCAATCCACCTAATTTTCAACATTCGTCTGTAAGACCACATCTCAAATGTTTCGATTCTCTTCCGTTCCGGTTTCCCACAGTCCATGTTTCACTGCCATACAATACTGTGCTCCAAACGTACATTCTCAGAAATATCTTCGTCAAATTAAGGCCTGTGTTTGACACTAGTAGTCTTCTTTTGGGTAAGAATGCCCTTTTTGCCAGTGCTAGTCTGCTTTTGATGTTCTCCTCACTACGTCCGTAATTTGTTAAGTTACTAAGACTAAAAAAGCCGGCCACTGTGGCCAATCGGTTCTAGGCGCTTCAGTCTGGAACCGCGCGACCGCTTCGGTCGCAGATTCGAATCCTGCCTCTGGCATGGATGTGTGTGATGTCTTAGGTTAGTTAGGTTTAAGTACTTCTGAGTCTAGGGGACTGATGACCTCAGATGTTAAGTCCCATAGTGCTCAGAGCCATTTGAACCATTTTAAGATTAAAAAATAGAAACCGGGAATCAACTACTCTTCCCTCAGTGTATCGCGATTTCCGAAGTAGGGAGTGTGCATTGAAAATATGATCTTACTGTGGCTGCCACTTAGGTGGTTGCTGACATATCAGGGTGTGCCGTATTGTGTCGGCTGCTAAGACTCGCTGGCTGAACCGATGTGATGAGATTGCGAGTCGTGGATCTTATCCTGATTAATCCCTGCAGATGCGCGTTGGCTCATAATGAAACTTCGAAGTCTTGGCGGAGGACTGAAGTCAAGGAAAACGCATAACAGCGCAGAATCTAGAGTAGCCTCACCAAGTAGGAATTCTAATCAGGCTATCCACACGAATCCGAATACGACTCTGAAGGAGTCTCAATTTTTAGTAGCCTTCCTTAGCTCCAGGAAAGGCACCTGCCACAATACTTTCCAGCCAAGCCCAGAAAGGGCCCAAGTGCTCATCCAGTCAGGGATCTGGAGTCCATTCCCTAGCTTCCACCATAAAATTAAAATGTATCTGTTGTGTCATCGCCAATGGACGGAACCGGAGCTGGCACGCTGTTACGGTTTCCGACAGGCGCCACGGGCGGCCCTTTGAAGTTCGCCGCCAGCCACAAGCGCGGTCCAATCTGCAACCTCCTCGCCGCCGCCGATGAGATGGACTTCCGCGTTGTGATAAACGGCGGCCATAGGCAGCAACGGTTGGATCGTGTTCGGTGTTGTCGTACGACAGTTCTAATACGGAGCTCCGGCGTTGCTGTTCGTAACAACAGTTCGTAGTGGTTATCAGCCTACGGGACTTCGTCTACAAGTGGAGTCGCGTACAGCATTCAATGAGGGAGAATTGTTTACTGCAGTGATTCAGTAAAACAAACCTTGACAGGCCACTGGTTAGTTGTATCTGTCCGCAAGCACATCCAACGAGTTGCTGTACAACTGCGCAAAACTATAGACCTATATCTCTGACGTCCATCTGTTGTAGAATTTTAGAACATGTTTTTTGCTCGCGTATCATGTCGTTTTTGGAAACCCAGAATCTACTATGTAGGAATCAACATGGATTCCGGAAACCGCGATGGTGTGAGACCCAACTCGCTTTATTTGTCCATGAGACCCAGAAAATATTAGATACAGGCTCCCAGGTAGATGCTATTTTCCTTGACTTCCGGAAGGCGTTCGATACAGTTCCGCACTGTCGCCTGATAAAGTAAGAGACTACGGAATATCAGACCAGCTGTGTGGCTGGATTGAAGAGATTTTAGCAAACAGAACACAGCATGTTATCAATGGAGAGACGTCTACAGACGTTAAGGTAACCTCTGGCGTGCCACAGGGGAGTGTTATGGGACCATTGCTTTTCACAATATATATAAATGACCTAGTAGATAGTGTCTGAAGTTCCATGCAGCTTTTCGCGGATGATGGTGCAGTATACAGAGAAGTTGCAGCATTAGAAAATTGTAGCGAAATGCAGGAAGATCTGCAGCGGATAGGCACTTGGTGCAGGGAGTGGCAACTGACCCTTAACATAGACAAATGTAATGTATTGCGAATACATAGAAAGAAGGATCCTTTATTGTATGATTATATGATAGCGGAACAAACACTGGTAGCAGTTACTTCTGTAAAATATCTGGGAGTATGCGTGCGGAACGATTTGAAGTGGAATAATCATATAAAATTAATTGTTGGTAAGGCGGATACCAGGTTAAGATTCATTGGGAGAGTCCTTAGAAAATGTAGTCCATCAACAAAGGAGGTGGCTTACAAAACACTCGTTCGACAAATACTCGAGTATTGCTCATCAGTGTGGGATCCGTACCAGATCGGGTTGACGGAGGAGATAGAGAAAATCCAAAGAAGAGCGGCGCGTTTCGTCACAGGGTTATTTGGTAACCGTGATAGCGTTACGGAGATGTTTAGCAAACTGAAGTGGCAGACTCTGCAAGAGAGGCGCTCTGCATCGCGGTGTAGCTTGCTCGCCAGGTTTCGAGAGGGTGCGTTTCTGGATGAGGTATCGAATATATTGCTTCCCCCTACTTATACCTCCCGAGGAGATCACTAATGTAAAATTAGAGGGATTCGAGCGCGCACGGAGGCTTTCAGACAGTCGTTCTTCCCGCGAACCATACGCGACTGGAACAGAAAAGGTAGGTAATGACAGTGGCACGTAAAGTGCCCTCCGCCAGACACCGTTGGGTGGCTTGCGGAGTATAACTGTAGATGTACATGTAGAACTTAACTATCGCAGGGGAACAAAGTGTATACATACGAATCACTAAATTGTTTGCAGCGTCGCAGTTCCTACGTCCACCACGGAGCACCTAAACCTAATACGACGTGTGCGAGCCTTTCTACCCAGACGACTCGTACACATCAGTATCCACCAGTAAGATACGCGTGTATGGAAACGGGAAATGAGTGTCAGCCTGTTCCACGTTCTAGACTTCTTTATCGGAAATTCTGGAAATTTTGTTGGGCTTTGCACATCGTTCCCACGGGGAGCGAAAAGTTTGGAAATTTGCAGTCAACAGTCGTTGTATGTTTTGCTTGAGAAAACGTGTCTGGAGACCACACAGCAGCGCAACGGCAAGCGGATAGCTGATGACTCCACCCAAAGCTTAGCAACAAGCCAGAGTCCACACACCTTCCATTAGTTCAAAGGGCTCTGAGCACTATGGGACTCAACTGCTGTGGTCATAAGTCCCCTAGAACTTAGAACAACTTAAACCTAACTAACCTAAGGACAGCACACAACACCCAGCCATCACGAGGCAGAGAAAATCCCTGACCCCGCCGGGAATCGAACCCGGGAACCCGGGCGTGGGAAGCGAGAACGCTACCGCACGACCACGAGATGCGGGCCCTTCCATTAGTGGTTTCCCGTTCTGCTACTGAGGGGAACCGTCGTCCGTTCTGCCACTCATTGTTCGCGGAAGCTTAGCCAGGAGGGTAATCCCCGCAAAGCCTCATCCAATTGTACGTGCGTCCCACTAGCATGAGACCCTGTACTGTGAATGCTCAGCAGCTCTTCCAGAACGTGCGAAAAGTTCCTCTTGGTATCGGCCCAGCGAAAAGAAATTCCCTTTGTCTGCATAGTGTTGTTGGCGACGACGGGTGCTGTGTGTCTCTCACATCGAGCATGACAGTGCAGAATCTCATTCCTCCCACGCAAAAGCCTTTTTCTTCGCTTGACGCATGCAGACTTCGTTCATACGCCAACGGTCGTAACGTTAGAGAAACACGCCTCTCTCGGCAATAGAAATTTAATTCGTTTTAACTTAGGAGGTAAGCCAAAACATCAATGTACATTATAGGTATATTAAAACAGTAAATAGATGAGAGGAGTCTCCTTATAGAACACCATTTCTTACAGCACGTAACTAAGTTATATAATAATGATTGATACGAGTTGTTTCGGTGCCGTCGCTATGACCAACTATATTAACCAACAGTAAACAGGATGTTGTAAAATTTCAAATTACGTGTAATACTGTTAGTATGTGTTTTAACTAGTAAAATTTTTTTCAAACGACATGAATCTGATTTTATTTTCGTACCTCGTACGGAAACCAGTTAAAGTTTCTGCGCTTGTTAATACATATTAAGCAATTTAAAGTCTTTTCGGGAAAACGTGGTATTCCAACTGAGGTATTTTCGCCATTAACTGAGACAGCAAGTTTTATATAAAAGTGACTAAAATCGTTTTTTGTATTGCTGGCTGAGTGGCAGTTGCTGTTGATCAGAAGTGTGTGTTATGTTACATCAGAACCAATGTTTATTGTGCTTAAATGTGGGTTAGAAAATCAGATAGCTTGTGGTTTGAAGTAACCGATTAGCTATCGAATATGCTTTTCTTTTCAGTCTGAGTATAGAAAGCCCTGGATTTATTAGAATTATGACACGCTATAAGCAAATTATATGAACTAATGGCAAAATTTGTCCGAATATTACGTCTCATAAGCACAAAAAGAAATACAGAAAACCAGAAAGCTCCTTCAAATAATAAATATTACAAATCAATGTCAGCTTCATGAGGCTACGAGTGAAAGCTTGCATCACTTCGTGAATCTGGAAATAGGATGAATGAAGATTGTGTTAGGCCGTTTTTTCGTTGTTAACTAAGTTTTAGAGGAATGGCATCTGACTAACGTTCCATGGGATGGATCTCGATTAGAAAGGGAATAATGTTTTCAATTTGAAGTGAAGCTTGTTCAGGCAGTTCTATTATCAACGGTGCCTGTTTATATCCAGTAGGAGCTAATTTCAAATGGAAACTTGAAGTGGAAAAGTTTCGCTTCTTCATTCCACGCAACAATGACTCACGGAAGTATAAAACTCAACCGTGCACCTAGTTACATAAAGCCGGATGTAGGAATTCAGACATGACCTACGACGGAATTTACCCGAGACCGATGCGACAAAAAATGGCATGAACGAAGTAACGTCACGAACAAGACAGTTACACAATGAGAGTGCTGGAACACTTATGGGAAGCAGCTACACTGGAGGAAGAAGTCCAACAAACGAAAGTTAAAAGTGAGCTGCCTTTTGTGTTCCCTGACTGGAGTCAACACAGAAAGATTCAGTCGACGTGGGATTCATAGTAAGTCACTAGGGAGGGAATTAACTGGGCACAGACAATAAAATAACTTCCGTTGCAGCATCTGGAAGCTTAGGATTTCTTGTCTATTATAAAAACCTCTAAAACATTCGAAAGACTTTCGAATTTTTAAAACAAAAAGCAGAGCTGTTACACTGTCTTGTCAATGGAAGTGTCGCCGAAGTGTGTCGCTGCTGTATTTCAGTACTGCAGTTGGGCATATATTGGCGCTGCAAGCGTTGAGAGCACATGTATCCCTCACAAATGACGTCCGTCTTAAAGGTACGAGACTTTGTTGATATTTAATGTCTGTATTTTGCAGTTTGTTTTGTTCTCTTTGGAAATACTCGTTTTGTAAATAAGAAAAGCTTTTTTTTCTGGAATGTATTTTGTGTGTTCCAGACGCGTTTTGCCTTTTACTTATGGCATCTTCAGTGGAATCTAGAACAATACAGTTTGCTATTGATATGCGATATTTTTAATTATGAAACAGTTCATCGTCTTATTTTTTGTTGACGTAAATAAGAAATTAATTGTGGCCTAGCGGTTCTAGGCGCTACAGTCTGGAACCGCGCGACCGCTACGGTCGCAGGTTCGAATCCTGCCTCGGGCATGGATGTGTGTGATGTCCTTAGGTTAGTTAGGTTTAAGTAGTTCTAAGTTCTACGGGACTGATGACCTCAGAAGTTAAGTCCCATAGTGCTCAGAGCCATATGAACCATTTTTAAGAAATTAATTTAGTTATTCGAGTTTTTGGTTGGTATCTGCGTTTCCTCTCATTTAGTCACATGCTGCACATCAGCACATTTTCACGTTACCCACTATTTTCTTCATAATTTTCATGTTCTTTGCGCTAGTTGCTGTCGAACACAAATGTCTCTTAATAAAAGCAACACTCCCACTTTCTAAACCCTGATAAGGATTCCGACAGTTTGTGCTATTGAAATACTGAGCCACGAACTGATTATCGTTAAAAATTCGTAGGCTTCCGTGGTCGGTGTCATTATTAAAATTTTTCTGTATGTTGCACCGCTTAATTGTGTAAAATCCTGTAATTATAAATTATAATCCGAAGTTTCAACCATATTACAACGGCCTTCCTTAAGATATGATTGGTTTAGGAGGAGGAAAGGTGGCGCCATTTATTCCAGACGATCGGTGGCAATGCGTCATGTTTGTGGAACTTTATTGGCTCTATACTATGACAGGCTTGCATGACGAAAGGGATAGGGTAGGAAAGAAGCTATTCGTGGACTACCCAGATTGTCAGTGACTGGCGACAGTCTTAAAAACAGCTCTTGGCTTCTGGTAGACATGTTTTCTTCGTGGTATGATCGTAAATGCACTGACTGTTTCTCTGTAGCTCTTTACTTAGGCTGTAGTGTCTGCGCACCGCCGTGACTGTGGACAACCTATCATGTTCCAGGAAGCCCGTGTGCTGGCGCAAGAGTCGTAGACACGTGAGCACAAAATGAGAGAGGCGATTTAAGTTATTAAGCAGCCTGATATCAGTACAGAGAATGGTTACAAACTTCCGGCGTCCTGGCTATCCCAGTCAAAGGTGCCGCGAGCGGCCGCAGGGCAGAACACTCACCGGCCACAGGCGCGACAGCCAATTAATACAGAACTATCAATCCGTATCCGCACATACAAGGAAGAAACCACGCCCATCAGAAACGAAGTGCTTATTTACAGACTGTCGCCAATCACTGACAAGCCGGATAGTCCAACAGCATCTTTCCTAACCATTTCCTCTCATCACGCCTAGCCTATTATATTCTAGGGTCAGTACAGTTTCACAAATACGACGTATTGGCAACGACCGTCTGCAATAGAGGTATGACGATAGGTGTGGCTTCAGGAAAGGTAAAGACATCAGAGAGGCACTTCTGACGTTGCACTTGGCAATAGAAGCAAGATTGAAGAAAAACCAAGACACTGTCATAGCATTCATCGAGCTAGGAAAAGCTATAGGCGATGACGGGAGCTATACAGTACGTACAAGAACCAAGAAGATACAATAAGACTGGAAGACAAATAACGAAGTGCACGGATTAACAAGTATCTGAGACAGGCATTCAGTCTTTCGCCCCTACTGTTCAGTGACACAGATAAAAGAAAGGTTCAGGAGTGCAATTAAAATTCAAGGTGAAAGGATATCAACGATTAGATTCGTTGACGACACTACTATCCTCAGTGCAAGTGAATAATAATTGCACGATCTGCTTAATGGAAAGAACAGTCTAAT